>NC_140030.1:107735224-108335224 GCF_963513975.1 Fringilla coelebs | reverse complement strand
AGAAGGTACCACAGGCCTTATTTGCAATGATTAATTATTCTCTATTTTAAAAAGGTGAATCTTACTTTCAGCCTTAAATCTGGAGCTTGCAGCTGTTGCATTGATTATGGATTGCTGTGTAAGACTGTAGCCCTTCAGAGTAAAAAAATACCTGAGAGTGGATGGTGATCAAATTATATTTTAACATACCTGGATGAAAAAGAAAGTAAATGTCTTTAGAACTGCTTATTCTTTAACTAGCATTTAATTGCACTAAGTACTGTATATTTAACAGGCAAGATCTTTTTACCCATTTCCCTCAATTTTTAGGCTTAATTTCTTTCAAGTTTTTTAGGGGGCCCGGTGACTTTTTTCTTAGAAGAGATTCATTTAGCTAAAGACTTTTTTTTTCTTTTACAGTTTTACTGACTGTAGATATGGTACAGAATAGATAACTTTTGATGCAAGGAATATTTATGTACAGTGATTATGTAAGTGGGAGGTATGGTTGCACAACCTCAGGATGTGAAAACCTGCTGTGCATAATTTTTAATATGCATAAAGCTTCATAACACATGTTATTTTGTGAACTAATCACAGAATAAATCCTTTGAAGAATAACTGCATTCTCAGAACCAAATGTGGATTGATTTCACCAGTGTGAGAAAGAAAGAAAATATACAATACAGAAGTTCTTAGAGCACCACTTTGGTAGAGCTGGACAGAAAAGCAGCAGTAGAACTGAGTGATATTTTACACTTCTGCAGCACAGCTAAGCAATGAGCCAGACTTTAGTGTTTTAATATGCATCAAGTATTCTATGCTTTAATGGGATGTTGTGCTTTGGCTCTGAAGATTGTTCGTGCCCTGGTGAATGGCCCTTCAGACATAAGGCATACAATGAGAATTTGCTTCCTCTTTCAATTCTTCAACTTCTCAGATAGAATTCATTATTTCCCTAAATATAAGCAGCTGTCAAAATTCATTATATACTGTAGTACCCCTTTTTGCTATTTTTAATTCCATCTCATTAAGTGGATTACATGGTATCCTTAAGTAATTAAGTGCAGATTAAATATTATTTTTAAAACATAAGAAATGACACCTTTTCAGCTGCCATTATGAGATTTTTAAAGGCAAAAGAACGACTCAGATTTTTTTTCCAAAAATGTTGGTCAATAAAATTAATATATCTTGTCCTTGTTGATGTGATTGTGGAATCAAAAACATCAAGATGAAATGTGCTCTGTTCTTTCCCACTTAAATTCCATTCAGAGATAATTCAATTTTTGCCTATTTTGTCCCTTCGTTCTTCAGGAAATAATTACTTCCTTCCAAGAGTTTTGTTGGATATGCATTATCTGGAAACCAGGAAACCTAAATATTAGTAGAATCAGCGAACAGAGGAAAAAAAGGGAAATCTAGCAGGGGTTTGCATATTAATTTGGTAAGCATTGGCTTTATTTGATAATAAAATACCACTTCTATTTCTACTGGCTATAGTGTGAAACCAATCTATGGAAATTACTTGTAAAAATTCTGCATGTTTTAAAATGTGATCAAGACAAGCATTATGGACCCAAAACTTTCTTCATATGAACTTGCAGAGTCCCAAATCTAAATTCAACCTATTTAGCATCAATCAATTAAGACTCTCTACAGAAATAAGAGAGGAATTTGTTCTTCCAGAGGTTTGATTCCCACCTAAGACTTGCATAACCTTGAAAGCACTCTGCCTTTGGTGCCCATAAGGCAAGGCATCCACCCTGCTGCTCCAAGTGCCCTGTTAATGCCTAAAGCTGGGAGATGTAAACTTGGTGGTCCTCAGTGAGCTCAAGGAAGCCAAACTGCTCAGTGTAACTTGGTCCTCTGTCGTTGGAGTTAAGCTCTACGTTGGCTTCCCGATTTTCTTCAAGTTTGGTTCAGGTATGGTTTAAATATAAAGTGTTTTTAATTGTGAAAAATGCATATTTTATGGTTGGCTTTTCCCAAATATTACAATGAATAATATATGTGTTATGTTAGAAAGTTATGCTGTATTACTTTTCTTAAGTAGTGTGTTAAATATAGTTTTAGGTTATAACATAATGTTAAAATAGAAACTATGCTATGTAAGATACTTTTTTAAAGAAAGGACTTGCACTGAGATAGCAGCCACAGGACACCCGAATCTTTCAGAGAATGTATTGCTCCATTATCAGAACAAACAAACTTCTTCCTGCCTCGCTCAGCTATGAAGATGCTGTCAGGATTCAGAGGAAGAAGCTGACACTGCCCAGACAGAATCCTGTGTTTGAATGGAATTTATGCATCATGGATGAGGTGTATGAATATGCAACAGGCTGTTGCTTTTAAGGGTTAATCCTCTGTAGACGTGGGTCCCTTTTCGGGCTTATTTTGCCCAGAAGGAGGTACCCAGACTGTCTGTAACTCCTTGTTTTTATTGTCTCATATTGTCCTCAATCCACATTGTCCAAATTTTTATTTCTCTAATTATATTACTATTTTTATAACCATTTTATTCCTATTCAACTTTTAAAATTTTAAAAACAAATGATTGGCATTTTCCACATTAATTATCTCAATCTGGATCCTAGAGAGATTTCTTTGGGTAATACTGTTGCTAATTCTAGTTTATCTGATTTCAAACTAAGTCACCAACTGCATGAGAGCTAAATTCTGTTCCCCAGGTTGGGCTGTAGTGACAATCAGCCCATTCTGTCACCAGTGCTTAAGTGAAGCTACAGCATTTTCTGGAAAAGAGCAAAAAGCAGCCATCATTCTACCCTTATGCACCTGAGCAGCTGCATTAGACTTAGCTATTACCAAGTCCTTAATTATGGCAATTTATCAAATTAGCCTTGAAATAATACATACCTTTTTCCAAATGCTTCACCATTAGCATGCCCAATTTTGACTGTCTTTATCAAATAGTAAAACCTTTTCTTTAAAATGAGTCTTTCCACTTAACCCCAAAAGGTGAGTTGAAATGAGTTTGATATATTCTACATTTTTATTTTGTTTCATATTAATTTAAAAATATTAAAATGCACAAAAATGTTTCTCTGATTAGCTTTTAAATCTGATTTCTTGCTAAAAGTGACTATTGCAGATGCAGTCCCTCTCAGGAAATTTGTGATGAAAAAATAGCCATAGTTTAGCTTGGGAGGTTGAAAGTGGCTGAATTTGAGGTCATATGTAAACAGATATTTCAGCTGGGAAAAAATTATTTTTAAAGAACAAGATCAGGTTAACTCTGCTAGAACCAGACAAACCAGTAATTTGGAATTCTTGTTGCAGTGCATTGGTATATATGGAAGATGTTGCTTTTTGTGAAAACATGAAATGGTATTCTGAAGTATTTTCACTGAAAATCCATTCCCTGCTCAGCCCAGCTGATGATAGTATCTCTGAAAGTGCTCAGCAAAGTGTAAAATTAATAAATATATGTATATATTTGTGTGTATGATTTATATAGATGTCTTTTGAGAGGGCAAGCCTTAGGCACAAGGCAGTACTTATATATCTGTTATTTTGCAAAGCCTTGCAGTCTATGCTGACCTAATAAGTAAGAATTGTTCCTCCTTTTCTGTCAGTGGGAATAGAAAGGAATGAGACCAACCTTCTGATTCAATTGCTTTTCCTTACAGCACTGAAGTAGGAAGGAACTTTCTCTGAGTTTGATGCTGTCTGGCAACTTCAGTTCCCCTTTTGCTGGAGACCTAGAATCTACTTTGATTCCATATTTGCAGCCTGTTACCTTTCTTTCATGTTGCTAGGTTTAATAACTATTGCAGTATTGGATCTTAGGATCTAGATTGAAGTCTTCTTGTTCTGAGCACAGTGAATAGAAGTACAAGAACCAGCTTCCACCCTGAGAAGCCCTGGAATACAATCTGCTCTTCCACAGGTTGTGCAGTTCCACAGGCTGCATCTTCATCTTTGTAAGCAAGGAGTGTGGAGCAGTGGATGTGGATCTGCAGGAACAAACAGGCTGCAGGTAGCCATTGTGTGGGTTTTGAAGGTGTCAGGGGTGGCTTTACATCACACTAGTTAAGATCTCATTCTGTGAACTAATTGCCCATTGGTGGTTGATGTGCACTTCCAATTGAGTGCACCATAAACTAATGGAGACAGTGCACATCAAACCTGGTCCACAATGTGAACCAAGCCAGTTGAATGGGGACAGTGGGATTTGCTTTGAGCAGTACCTTCTTGAGCACAACAAGCAAACCCAGGGCTGTTTGTCCAAGACTTGCTGTTGTAGCAGCACAAACAGGGTTGATGTCCCGGACACACACATGGAATCTGTGTATCTAAATGGATCCAATTGAAACCATTGGCTTAATATCTTCTCCTTGGTTTCCATGATTTTCTGTGCCCAAAACAAGGGCCTTCATGACTCTCACACACAACACTCACAAGTTTTTTGTGGGTGACAGTGCCTACCTTGAGCACAACTCCAGAAACACTGTTAGAGCAGAGGGCTGAGACACGTCCCCATAAACACATAAATCACTCTTGCTTTTTGTGTTGCTCTCGTTTTGCCCCAGATAATTTTAACAAAACCTTCTCCCAAACCTTCTGCTACCAACACACAGTTTAGTGCTTAAACACTCAACTTTTGTCCATCTTCAATATTTTTAATCCAACAACAGTTGTTAATAAACTGTAAGGCCTAAGGCTGAGATGAAAAAAGAGCAATATATAGTGACCCAGAGATATCAAACCAGCCAGCTTATGCTAAACATAATGAAACTGCAAAACATGTTGGGTAACTAGAATAAACATGCACAAGGAAATATTTCCAATATTAATTTCTCTTCTTAGTAGTTATTGGACAGTTCAGTAAAAAAGGAACAGTAGCTAGAAGAATTCAGTGCCAGGGCTTAGACTGAAAATTATCAACAATTCAGCCTTCATGTGGCTGCAGATACAAGGCCAACAATGAGAAATAATGGTCTTATTATTTACCAAAACTTAATGTTTCTGTTAGCTCTGTATGCCTCAGCTCTGGTTTTGCTATTGCTGTACTTTTTCAACACTGTTGGCTTGCAAAATAAGATACTTTGATTTTACCATCACTCATGTAAACTGGATGTTCTACTGATGATGCTTTAAGGATAAAATTATCTCTAACAAAAACAGCATAATATATGAAAAGTAAAATTGATTTTTTAACTTCAAACGGTAAAATATGGTTTCAGCCATTACAAATAGAATTTCTTATGAAGCTCACTATGCTTCTGAAACAGCGTTAAAAGTAAAAATTTATGACTTACAGTACAACATGGCTACTTTTTTTTGAAGTACAGCATAATCTTGGGAATTAGGGAAGCTTCTAGCTGGTGCTTCAAGGCCAGAAATGCTCCTACCCCTACCCACCTGCAGAACTGAGCTTGGCACCATTTCCCACAGGAAGCTTAGTCAGCTCTGTTAAATAAATTGCAATAGTATGATTTTAAAATGTATGACAAAACTTAACACCTACTCTTGCAGTTAATGTAGGGTACAGTCATTTTGAAAGAATCAAGTGTTTGGGGAACACACAACTCAGAGGGCTGAGCTGGTTTTGCTTGTAACATCAGGGAAGCAGCGCAGCTCTTGTGAGCTGTGGCTCTCCTGGCTCAGCTTGATTTCTAAGAAGACTTAAATGTAGTTCTCTCCTGCTCTGCAAGACTGAGAGGACATACATATAATCAAATATGAAGCCATTAAAGCTGCAAAGCTGTACAGTCAGTTTCATCTCTTGGCTTAAAGCACTGGTGCACAGCTGAAATTTGAGATGTAAGGCTACAGTGGTACAAAATGCAGCAAGTTATGGCTGATGGAACCTCTGCGTGGTGGGGTTGTTTTGTTTCATTTGGGGTGTTTTTTGTTCGTGATTGTTTGGGCTTTTTGTTTTGTTTTGGGGTTGTTTTATGGAATGTGTCAACTACTGAACCTAGAAATGTTTTTCAGGAATAGTTGTACCTATTTGGTTTAGTAAAGTTTTCATAGGCATACTTTGGAAATTCTGATGAAGAATGTGAAGAGATTTCATTGGTTTGTGTCTTTCACTTAAAAAAAAATCAACCAAAAAAACCCAAAACAAAACAAAAAAAACCCACCCACCTCAAAACGTTAAGTTTTGTATGGAATTTAGAATGAAAATGACCTTGATCACAATATCTTTGATATTTCCAGTGTAGGCTACTGAGAACTGGACATAGTCCAGTGAACTCAATGGCTCAGAAATGCAGATAATCACAAAATCATAAAGGCTGGGAGCCCACAAATTAAGCCAATGGAAACTGATGTAGAGTCTGGGGTATGCCATTACTGCAGTGTATTCCAAGATTTTTGGTAGCTACAAGCTGAAGTAAAAACATGAATGATAATTAAGATTAGAAAGATAGAAATCTACAGAAAATCATGTAGATATTCTAGTGAAGCTTCTTCCATGTACCCAAGGAAATAGCACTGTAGTGTATTCAAAATAGATATAATAATTCTTAGAGATAATTCTGGACATAATTGCTATACCAGGCATTATTTTTATTATTTTGATTGGATTAATGTCCATTTTATGTATGAATTCATTTTTGTAAAGAACAGTTCTTCAGAGCCTTTAAAATGAATGCATGGGAAAGGTAAGTGCATAATTCATGGACCATTTGCAGCCCACCATTCTGCACAAGAGGGAAAGTTCAGAGAAAAAAACAGACAATCACCTGTGCAATTTAAAAGAAGTTGTGATGTTAAATAAAGGAGAAATAGAACTTGCACAATTTCCTCTGAAATGTGAGTTAAGTCTAAAGGAAAACCATGCTGAAACACTGGAGGGACTTTTGACCAAGGCAGTGGAGGTTTCACAGTCAAGAGTGACAATTTCTAAATATAACTGCATAGTCACACACTGTTTCTTGCAAAGCTGTAACAAACTGCCATCCTAACAATCTTATTGTACAAATTGCACCTTAAATTGTCACCTACTACAGAAGCCTTGTTGGTCATGGCACTTTTTAATCTTATCTACTGTAAAACTACAGGAAATATTGCAAAGGAACATTATAGGAAAAATAAATGTTATTTTTCAGGTTCTCTGCAGGAGTCCAGAGCAGGCTGCCAGGCAGAAATTTCAAAAGCAGACTTGATGTCTGAGATGCTAGGGGAGCATGGAGCAGCTGGGGAACAGACAATTACTGTTATGTAAGCTTTCTATTTCCTGGCTGAACAAGACAGGTCTCTTGTAGAAAGTGAAGCCACGAACTAACATGAATCCCTAATATGTGTGACAAAGCATAACAGTGAAGTGGGAAAAGGCATCCAGGTGTCACAGCTCGGCAGGATGTGCCCCAGAGAGGCAGCTGGCCCACACGTCTGCATCTGGGGTGAAATGTAGGTGAGTGACGTTGTTGTATTGATAAAAAACTTTCACACAAGAAGCAGAATGGGCAGATCTGGTTTGTCAGGACAAAGGAAGGGGGAAATGGTGCTGGGCCAACATGTTCCTTCTTTCTAGCTGTTGCTTTCCGTGGCAGTTTTTACCAACTCCTTTGCAGTAGGATGCAGTCATCAAACTGTGCCACGTGTGGTATCTCACTCCTTGGCAGTTCTTACTTCTAGGGGAAGAGCAAAGAGAGGTCCTGCCAGAGTACTTGGGTGGATTCAGTTCAGCCTTCTTGTTATCTTAAGAAGGAAGGGAAAAAGGCAAAGTAAGTGGAGAGGGAAAAGAAATTCTTGCTCAGTCCATGACTGGGTAAAGTTGATGCAAAACTTGGTTTGATTAGCATGTATAGGAGTCATTTGCAGCAATTTACCTGCTTTTTCCGTATTGCTTTTGTCCTATACTTATTTTGCACTGCAAAGTGAGGCAGTTATCAGCTGCTTTTCTGTTATCCTCTGAGGGGAGCATTTTCTGCAGCTGCTGAATTGCACTCAGAACAGTGGAGAATGATCACCATGATTTACAAGGAGGCTTCAGGTCAATACCACGCTGAGGAAGTGAAGGAGTAGGGGCTGATCAGACAAAGATAAGTGCTTCTGCCTGGAAGTTAAACGGCTGCCCTTGAGGGGAGACCGCATAGGGGTCTCAGGTTCAATCGCTCCAGGGATGTGGTAATCACTAGATGGGTCATTTACCTGAGGAGTCTGGAGATAGCAATAACTATTCATTACTGCAGAGCTATCGAATTGATGACTCTCTTTTTTCCTTATTTTCTTGGGCTTAGCATATAGAGAGCGAAACAGGAAAGCCTCTCTTTTAAACAGCTCTTAAATAAGGTGTGACAATGAGCTTTGTTATTCGTAGTGTTTATGAACGGTACTGAAAAAGAGTAAAATCCAGAGGGTGGAGCCTAATGCTATTAACACAAATTATTTCCACTCATGGGTTTGCAAAGTTCTTAGTCCAAATTAATTGAGCTTCCTACCTTGGAGTAATGTCCCAAGAGATTGACAGTGTTCCCTTTTGAGCACAGGAGTAAGAGGAGAAAGATGGGCATTCCAATTGGTGTAATCCGAAGAAAGGTAGACTCGTGCCAAAGAAATCTGAAGTTCAAACTGCCTGGGGCACTACATGGCACAAGAGTTTAAACATGTTATTCAAACTGCATAGGTGATAGAGGCCAGACAGCTGAGACCCAGTAGAGGGAGAGCTGTTCCAGTGTTGATAAAACTGATCTGTTTGCTTAGACATCTAGCTGGGATGCAGAAGACTTGTATTCTATTTCAGGTTTTATAAAGACAGCCCATGCTCCCTGGACAGACAGTGATCCAACTTCTTCTGTGGTTCCTATGTGAGAGAATGGTGTAATAATTCTCTTGCTCATGGTCCTGTGCTGGTAACCAACAGAAAAGATCACTGCCATGGTGTTTTCACTCCATGCTCCTTCCACTAAAAGTTCAGAGGAACAAGGATGAATGTGTTTTTTCTGCAGGCTTTGCTTATGAAATATGTTCTCACTGAAACCCATTAATCGAAGTGGAGGTTGATGCATGGTTATTTGCTTGATCTAATGTTTACTGAAGTCAGCTGAAATCTTTCACTGGGTGTTTAATGTCTTCCCCTCCCTGTCTTGCTGTGATGCTTTATGATCAGTGGAGCAGCTGAGGAAAAATGCTTGAGATTAAAAGCTCTTAGGGTGAGTATTGAGGCAACAGGGATCCAGCAAAAATAATCTGAAAGGTCACATAATTTATATTTTAAAAATAATTGTAGCCCTACAGCAGCAGTGTTAGTGTAAGTGTTGCAGCCTTGATGCTTCAAAGCTATATGGGAAATAAGGTTGGTTAACTCAAGGTCTAAATTAAATTTAAATGCATTTATTCTAACCTTTATTCCACTTATCCCCATAGTCTGAAGTGCAGAATAGAGTGCCCAATAAGCTGAACACTGACCCAATAATCTTTGTATTTTATCAGGTAAAGCAATTGAATTTTGAAGTTGAAACTGCCATTGTTTCAACTTTTGGAACTCCTTGCTTGAGGCATGACCTTTATTAGATAACACAGTCTTGAATTTTCCTTCTTTTCCCACAAAGACTTAAAATAATAACCTGGAATACAGGCAAGGAGCAGAAGCAGGAGGAGCATGCTGTACAAGAAAAGGCTGTATCCAGCCACAGACCACCCAGCCCTGCTCCAGGACAAGTGGTTCTGGTCATAGAGAGGAGCTTGGTGACTGCGGGGTCACATTCAAGCTTGGGGACACCGGTGTCAGCTCCAGACAAATCAGGGCACAAGCACGTGGGCAATGCTGAAAGAAGCCAGGGAGGAAGTTCCTGAAATTGCAGGATTTTGTTCAGACAGGAAGGAGGAGGATTTCACTTTTTACTTCTCTTGGGAGAAATAAAATTTTAGTGTGGTCTTCTTTCTCCTTTCACTCCTGTTCTGTGATTCACAAATCCTGACTTATTTTCTCATATGTAAGAGCTACGTGATGAACTCCAGTCATAACTTTGGCATGTTCAGCCTCCTTTCACATCAAATACTTATTTATGAAATACCTGGAGGACTATTTGTAATTACTATGACACATTCAGTATGCCCATAGAGTGTTTAAAAGGGGTTTACTATTATCTACTTTATCTTTCTGTTCATAGTTTCCAGAGTGATTTTTATGTCTTTAAGATTAAGGGATGAACCTGTCCTGACAAGTAGCATTTAGACCTGAGGACCAAAATTCCTAAAGAGTCTTCAAGTTCTACAGCTATGGGATTTTTATGAATGAAGTAAGAAACAGGCACAAGAGGTCTTCAGGTAAGACACTTTCTACAGTCTCAGTAGTAAGTGAAAATGTCTTGAAAATTCTGCCATCACTTGATATTTATTCTTCTGTCCTTTGTGCATTATCTTTTAGACTGTGTTTTCTATACCATAATGTTAGGCAGTGATAAAGGATTCAACAAAATGAAAAATTATTCAAATGAACAAATTGGAATAAGACTATGACTTGTCTGGTTTGTACAGATAAGAGAGTATATGAAATATAATGTTATCAGTTTAATCCATGTTACTTTGGACATTACCACACAGTTTATTAACAGTAGGATTTCTGCTCTGTAGGTTTTGTACCAGCTAAGTTGCTTAGCAACCTTAACTCCAAGATAACAATGTCTTGCTGCCTGTGATTAAAGAATGATTTTTCCTGTACTCTGTTTATGATATATCTAACTTACATATTTTGTTGTTTGCAAAGTCTTTCCCTCAGTTTTCATTCCAAATTTAGCAAGGTATATATATGTATGTTCCTTGAAGCACTTTATCTTTGAAATTCACCACAGTCACCTACTTGAGTAATGCTAGTAGCACAATAGTATTATGAGGACCCACGCTATACAATAATGCAAAGAACATAAAATGGAGAAGCAGCCTATAGAGCTCTACTGCTGTATGAATCCTTAAAACCTTTTCAGCACCAGTGCATTGCTAATAACCGTGGATAATGCTCTAGTCCTGTGGTTTAATTCTCCTCTTAAATAAATAAATAGAAAGCTCTGGGACTTGCCCATATGTGATGCTGTGCTTTGGAACTGGCCCAGAAAAGTGAAGTAGTGTACTTTAAATGGCAGCAAATGCCTCTTGATAAAGCTGGGAGCTAGATCAATTACTTTAATAGTATTACAGAAGTCCACTGGACCTCAACACTAACAGCATTGTGAGCTAGCAGCTGAAGGATGGCATTAATATATTCCCAAATATTTGTTAATTCCAGAACAGTTTATCGCCATGGTTACTGTGACAAGAAATTAAACAGGAAATAATTTTAAATTAATCCATGCTGAATAAGATTCTAAGGGAATCCAGACTCTCATTTAAGCATTGGGACCCACAATAAGGAGTGACAGCTCTTTGGCTAATAATATAACCCATGCCTGCTGGAAGAGGAGGAGCTCTGTTCTGGGATTTGAGGTGCCTGTCATAAATTATTGTAACTCTTCATGGTGTAGAGGTTTGTAACTGAAGTATTGATATTGGTATGGATGCAATGGGAATATCTGTATATGACAGCACCAGAAGTTACAGCAAAGTGTTAGGAGACTGGGATCTGTCTTGAATTCCCAGGACATGGTAGCCAGTGGTAACACTGAGGAGAATGCTGTTTAAATCCATGTGAGATTTAAACAGCACAGCACAGATGCTTCTTCAAGGCAAGACCGTCCATCCTAAATTCAGTGTGAAAAACGCCAATCACTTGTTTTTAAAATTTTAAAAGTTTAATAATAATAAAATGGTTATAAAAATAGCAATACATTTAGAGTAATAAAAATTTGCACAATTTGGATTTAGGACAATATGAGACAATAAAAACAAAGAGTTAGGGACAGTCCAGGTACCTCTTTCTGGGCAAAATAAGCCCAAAAAAGGACCCACATTAACAGAGGATTAACCCTTGAAAGCAACAGCCTGTTGCATATTTATACACCTCATCCATGATGCATAAATTCCATTCAAACACAGGATTCTGTCTGGGCAGTGTCAGCTTCTTCCTCTGAATCCTGACGGCGTCTTCAGGGCTGAGCGAGGCAAGAAGAAGTTCGTTTGTTCTGATAATGGAGCAATAAATTCTCTTTCTCTGAAAGATTTGGGTGTCCTGTGGCGGCTATCTTAGTGTGAGTACCTCATTCCTCTCTTTAAAAAAAGTATCTTACATAGCATAGTTTCTATTTTAACATTATGTTATAACCTAAAACTATATTTAACACACTACCACACTTAAGAAAATTAACCCAGCATAACTTTCTAACACAACACATATATTATTCATTTTAATATTTGGGAAAAGCCAATCTTAAAATACACATTTTTCACATTCAGGATGCAACAAGTTGCATTGCATCGTGTGTGCCAATCCTTTCCTTTTTCCCCAACAGAAAAACTTACATTTCAATCAAACAGAAGGAAAAAAAAAAAAAAACAACAAAAAGGAAAAATAGACTATACATAATGAGCTTACCAAAAGCAAAGTACTAGCTGTCAAAACTGGTAAATGTGTTGTATTTGTGCTTAAGTATTACCTTAATGCTACATTCAACTCTCTTCATCTAAGAGATGTGAACAAGTCCAGTATTATGGCATTTACCTGCTGCTTTGAAGGGTTTCTAATGTATCAAGTTGTTTGCAGTTGCTGGCTCTTTATTTAGACAATGATCATTACTTAACAATTCAGCAATTTTGCTCTGAGTATTTGGAGTAAGTGGTTAGTTACTGACCTGGACTGGCTTCTGTTGCAGTGTTGGGTGTGTGAGGGTGTTACAGAAGCAGGAGGGGAAGGTATCTGTGATACACAAAGATGTTAATGTCTGTAGTGAACATTCTGTAGACCAACAATTGAAAAATCTGAGCATTTCTACAGTGAATTCCTGCTGGGTCAGCCTGGTGTTTTTTGAATATTTTTGTAAAGGATACTTTAAAGAACAGAAGCGTTGCCTCAATGGGAATAGAAATTTGAAGCATTTGTTTCAAATGTCTACCTGCCAGGTGTATAAAATCTGAGACTGTGTTTGGTGCTTTCAGTTTAAAGTGGAAACTCAGTCTGTTCATTCCTATTGTTGCCATAGGTGCCATGGGATCTGAAACAGATGACAAAACTATTCTTTCCAAGGAAATTCCTACAACCAAAATGCCAAACCTTAGCAAGAGCAATACCAAGGCATAACAGGAATACAGTAATATCAATTTAAATACCCTCTTGAGTGACAGGTTTATGTCAAATTTACTCAACTGCACCAAACAAATGTGTTTGTACAAGTAAATATTTGGCATCTGGAGATCCCCCTTGATTTGAAACTAGGCATCAATTAAAGCACTTTAGCTTATGCTGAACTAGTCTGAGCTAAGCAATACAGGGAGAAACATCTTGACAGATATACATTTTGAGGATCTCATCCACTGATAATTATGAATGAAATTAATAGAATCTGGAGTACCTGATTTTGTAGTGACATCCCCAGGGGGGAGCTCACAGTGGTAATGCTGGCTGGCTCTGGAAATGAAGGTGCATTAAATGATAGTGAGTTGTAATGGGAAGTGAATCTGGTGTGAGTCATCAGAAAAGAGCAACTGGGAAAAACATTATTTTTAAGGGAAGGCCTTTAACCCATGTACTTAGTGCATATGTAGTCACAAAGGAGTTTCACTCAGACTGAAATTCTTTAAAATTACATCTGGTATTCAAGAGACTTAGGCAAATCAGAAAGTCTTCACTGTGAGAAGTTATTTTCTATTTTTGAATTATAGTTAATATTTTTCCACAGAAAAATATTTTGACCTTGTTAGCATTTAAAGATGAGCCTATAACTTTGACAGCTAAATATAGTTTTTGGTGGTAGTGTAAGAACATCTGAATTAAAATAGTCAAAACATCTCTCACATTATTCACTCACTCAAAATTCAGGTTTAAAACCTTCTTGGGGATTCATATTTAATATTTAGTTAAACACTGCCAATTATCTTTGGAGACACAGAATAAAAGAGAACTTTAGTAATTGTCACAAAAAGTGACATGGAACAGCTTATTCCAATGTGAATGAAGCTCTGAACATAAGTAATTCTTTTAAAGAATAAGAAAGGAAGTACATTAAAGGTTCCATATCACTCATTAATATTAGTTACTTCCAACATAGTTTCAGAGGATCACATTTCCTGATCAATCTCAAAGAAGAGGCTGTCATTTGGATAATTACACATGACCCCAATTTATGCCAAGATATATGTAGAAGTAAACTAATTCTTACAGCTATTCAAATATTTATAAGCTTTCCAGCTGAGTAGTGCTAATTAGACCTTTATACACTTAGAAAGAAAATTTAAAATAGTGCTTTTAGCTTGGCTTTTATAAAATGTTTATTTCTTTTCCCAAAGATGTCATATAGCAACACAGCTGTGATGGCATCATGTGCAGGAGCCCAGGAGCTCTGAAGAATAAAGCAGGAGCTGTTCTTTCCATTGCATTCAGATTTCCTATGGCTGTTGTTTTGCTGGCATTGATAGACTCTAATTCAGAATTGAGGGGTTCAAATTGAATTTGAATGTTTCCCAAGGCCTTTAAGAGTAGTTGCAGAGCAATGGCCTGAACACCAATAGCTACTGTTCCACTCTCTGCCAGCTCACTACAACACATTTTTTTGGCAACAAAGATCTTTCAAGTTCTGTTTCTCCTCCCACACTCCCAGAGTATTAGTTTCAATTTAATGTGACTGTTAGTTTGTAACATTAATATTAACATGAGGTTAGGGTTAATAACATTAAAGGGTTAGTAACATTAGGGTTAATAACATTAAAGAATAAAAAGATGACCTGGAAGTTAGCTTCCAGGAAAAAAAGTCTGGTTCAGGCTTGCATAAAGCTTCTGCTAAGAGAGAGAGGACTTCTAAAGCCCTTTGCATTTATTAATGGCAGGGCTGGATTTGCACCTGAAGCTGCAGAAACCTAAAGGAAGCCACCAGAGGACCAAAACACTGGAAACTGATAGTCCAGATCAGTTTCTTTTTGTTGTTACTTATTTTCCTGAGGGAAAAAAATGTCTTTATTGCTCATCTTGGTTGGAGCTTATGTAAAACAGGTATCTTACTAGAATTAGCTTGTATGTAATATATAATTTGCTAAATATATTTTTCTTCTGAGTAATGATAAAAATATTTGGTCTAGATGGTTTAGCATTTTAAAAGCTCTAGGTTAGAAAATTTCATTGCCTCACAAATCCCTCAGACATCCACCACAGCACTGAAAATCACTATTGACCGCTCTATAGATCTAAAAACTGCATATTTTGCAGTTAAAATACACCAAACATTTCAGAAATCTTAATGATTTTCCTCTGTGACTATTTCTTCATTTTGATTTACTCACTGCACACATCCCCACTGAGTCACTTTCTTGGATCATCAAACAATCTATAATCCGCATTTTACAGAACAGTTTTCAAAAAACAATAACCTGCTCCCAAATGCAAATCAAATGAACAATGATGAATTGGGCCCACGTTCAATTAAAAGTTTAGGCAAATGCTCAGACATTTTACCCCATGGAAGCACTTCTGAATGTGAATTGAAAATTAACCCTGTATGGGATTAAAATGCTGAACTGGAAAGGCAGGTGATGTGAGATCCTAGAAATCAAAGGTGACACTTGTATTTATTGATTCATTCATTGTCCTCTTTTATGGCAATATTACAGAAAATTAGATTGGGGATGTATTGAACCTTGCATGGCCTGGATTTGGTAGTGGGGTGCCACAGGGCTGGCTTCTGCAAGGAGCTGCCAGAAGCTTCTACCGTGTCTGGCAGAGCCAATCCCTGGTGGCTCCAAAGAGCGATGTTGCTGGCCAAGGCTGGGCCAGTAGAGATGGTGATAATGCCTCTGTGAAAACACATTTCAGAAGAAAGAAAAAAGTTATTGCGCAGTTGTAATTGCCAGAGGAGAGTGGGGTGAGAACGTGTGAAGGGAACAACTCTGCAAACACCAAGGTTGGTGGAAAAGGACGAGCAGGAAGTGCTCCAGGCACCGGAGCTGGGATTCCTCTGCAGCCTGTGGTGAGACCATGGTGAAGCAGTTGTGCCCTGCGGCCCATGGAGATCCATGGGGATGCAGAGATCCACCTGCAGCCCATGGATGAGCTGTGGGTGCCTGAGAGGGGGCTGTGGCCCTGGGGGAGGCCCATGGAGAGAGGAGGCCAGGCTAGAGCAGCCTCTCCTTGAAGGACTGCACCCCGTGCAGGAGTGACCCCATGCTGCAGGGGTTTTGGGGGGAATGCTGCCCGTGGGAGGGACTCACACTGCAGCAGTTTGCAGGGAGTCACACTGGAGAAGTTCATGGAGAACTGTCTCCCATGGGAGGGACCCCACAGTGTAGCAGGGGAACATCTGGAGTGAACATGATGTAACTCGTAGAAGAAAGCGTAATTTTTTGTTAAAGATGATGCTTTAAATTTTTGAGACACATCTGCTTTAGAAAAACTTTGTAATTCCATTGTCTCATGCTGCCAGCATGCTTTACAGAGGGCAAGCAGCATGTGGGGAAAGCAGATACTTAAAGCCAAGGCTGTTAACTTGCAGTGAGGTGATGTCTTCCATTCTTAATCTTTGAAATTCATTCAGTGTGTCCTAGATATGAGAAGAAAAGAAATGATGCACCATTTCTTTCAAAGCAATCTTTATTTTTGTGGTATACACATGGATTTATGTGTATTTCTAGATATTGTTCATCATTCATATTAGCAATAACTGATGTAAAATGTCACTCAGTTTTCTACTTTTATTCTTAATATATAGAATTTAAACAGCCTTGTTATGTTGCTGAGCTGTATTTGCAACATTTGTTAAGACTGACATCCCATACGTAAAACATCTAAAAATTCAGCTTATCTGCTTTTGAGATGGCACAAATATGTTCACATATTTTGTGAGCTGAATGAATCTGGGCTCCTTAGATTGAAGAAAAGCAGGTTATAATTGGTATCTGCAAACAGTGTGATCATTGAAAAACATACTGTGTATGTATTGACTTTTAAAAAGCAGGATTGATGGCCCATTCACTGTTTGGAAGACACTTCAATAAGTATTTAAAGATTCTGCTTTATTAGCACTAGGAATTTAGTAATAACAGATATCAGAATTCCAGTGTTATCAATGAAATCTTATATTTAATGATATTTAATATTTATCAGATTTTGCAGAAAACAAAAAGTAAAAGAAGATATAGTTGTGTAGTAAATATCTTCCATTTATTGCTGTTCATAATTTTGTACCTGTGCTTCTCTATTTTATTTTATTTTTTCTTAAACTGTTCTCATTCAAGGAGGCTGCTCTTTTCCCAGACAGGATGCATTTAGTCAGCATGTTTCTAGAACATACAAACCTGGAACAAAACCACTTCTTTCAATAAGTAAGTAAATCTGATAGACCCTTTCCAAGTATAGTATCTGACAGAATACCTAAAATAAAAGTTCATTGAAATTCTCAAAAAAACTATTGTTTCATTCAGTGTGCCAGGAGCATCACAATCACTTGAACATTTTTTTTTTTCCTGAGTGTTTGCCTGATTGTGTTTCACATTAGCCTGACCTAATTTATTCCCATCTGAAAGGCAATGCCAAGTTTCATTCCCTGTGAGTCAGTGTAGCCTCCACAGACAGCCTGGGGATATATACAGATCCAGTGGATGTAGCTATAGCCTTGTTTTATTATTGCTGGAGTTTGACCTATAAGAAGGAACCTTGCTTCCATTTTTATCCTGCCAAAGCTGTTTCATAAGCCAAGGAAGCCAAATTCTGATTTTTCCTAGGAAAACAAACAACCTCCAACAAAACACATAGACAATTTCCCACCCCTCTCCACCCACCAAAATACTGTCTGTGGCTACTGGTATAAATTTTGTTAATGCCCCTCAATGTTACTTCCTGTTTGGAGCTATCCTTGATTTATTTCTTCTTCCTGAAGAAAACTCTTATAATCAACTTCTCTGTAAGGGAGAATCTCGTAAGTCTTTGAAGAAATAAAATTTTAGCATTCCCATTAATATTTCTTCAGAATCTGGAGCACAGTGGCTGGTGCTCAGGTAGTTCCCATTTTGATTTTCTCTATCAGGGTGTTACTCTTTCAACTGAAACTTGACATCGCTTCTGAAATGGCATTTGTGACCACAGATGGTATTCAATCAACATTAAAGGTAATGGGCACTTTTGCCTGCAGCATCTGCCCTTTGGGACTAAAAACCTCTCCAGTCTTCTCTCTAATCCTGCTCAGATGCAGGAATATACCAGGAGAATCCAACAAGACTCTGATATCAGACCAGTTTTGATGGGTTTATACATTTTACTTATATTAAACTAGCATACAAAAAAGTTCAAACATTTTAAATCTCTAACTGTCATTGCTGAATCACTGAAATGTTTCATTTAGATAGCAGGGTGTGAAACTGCCTAAAGAGGGTGATGGCCAATAAAGGATCGAAAGAAAGGCAGGGGCAGACCTTGTATGAGGCTGGATAATACACACAGAAAAGTCTGCTGGCAGAGTTATATCAGTAAATGAGTATTTTGGCAAGGATTGGTTCATCAAGCCAAGTCAGCTATGCTAACAAAAGCACTTTAATATCTTGAAGACTTGTTGTGTCTATGTTGGAGGGACAGTGGAGATCTAATAAAAATAAAATTCAGTGGTGTTTCTAATTTAGAACTTCTTTTAAATTGAGCTTAAAATGGTTTTTCACTAAATAGCTACTGCTAGGGTTTCTATTTTCTGGTTTTTCATTTCCCTCTATCCATGATTTGCACTGTGATGACCTCCTTAATCTAGGTTTTAAATCATCTCTATCAAACTAAGATCAAACTATCTCATCTTGGAATTATAATATTAATATGCTTTGGGTTTTTTTCAGCTTGGCAGCCTGGTTCAAAAATGCACATCATTTATATTCAGGTAAGTTCTTATTTGCATCAAGAAGTTGAAGTGCAGCAGCTTTTCTATCTTCCCTGGAATATTTTTCATGTTTGAAACGTGTACCCATTCTAGATCACCTTTTCCATAGCTTGTGTGAGTCTATTAAAATCACATTTGCTCTAGGTAATAAACCAGCCTAAAGCTGGAATGCTGCCTGTGACCCTTTGGATAAATGTAAAGAATTTATCAGTAAAAGTGTTATGGCCCTTTGGCAGTGTCTCAATTAATTATCCCTGTGCCACTGCAGGTATGGCAGGTATATTGCCATCAAATGTCCAGGGTGAACTAAAATACATTCTGTTATTCCATCTTTCATATATAAACTATTTTAAAGCTAGGCAGATACTGTTATTATGGAAAGGGAAAAATTGTGCAAATTTACTGCAGAACCCTGCTAAGGCAGATGTGGTCAGACACTGTTAATCTGGTTTTTTAACTTCTCATAAAGGTTGTGGCCTGTACCTTCTAACTCTATCCTTAGTTGTGTGTTTAATTAGAAAAACAGAAGTTGAAACCACAGAAAAATTGTTGCTGCTCTTGTGATAGTTTAAGGTGAATATTACCTGCTGCATCTGGATATATGGCTTAGCATTGGGGGACTGATAGAGAGTTGTTCTGTCAGCTCCACTTGAACTAACCTCATTACTTTTGGATTCTTCCCTGAGGCTGTTTCTACCCCATTTTGTACAACTAGAGCAACATGATGAGGCTGAAGTTTTACAGACTTGAGTCTATAATATGAAACACTAATTCATCTTCTTTTTCTTTTTTTTTTAAGGAGTAGTTGATTTCCCTTGTATAGGAAGCTTGTTCAATTGTCAAATTAGACAGCCAGAAGGGGCAATTTATTATTAAGGTCTGAGAAGTCATATTCTAGGAGGGGTTTTTATGAATTTACATCTGTTATGATTAAATAATATTTTTTGGCAACATTCCATATTACTTAATTTTTAGGGTGATGTTAAATAGGGGAAATTATCAGCAATTGAGGATGAGTGTCAAATCCATAAATCATCATGAAAATGGTTTTGCTGCTTACAGAGGGAGTCTAAAATGATATTTTAAAAACCCGGAATACATATTCTGTAAACAGAAAATTATTAATATTTCACAAACCACAGAAGTGCTCCATGATGAACATAGCATTTCTCTTATTGTTAGCAGTGCTATTTACTAATCCAGAAAAGTTAACCTTGTTTTCATTTCAAACACAACTGAGGCAAGGCCCAAAGAACTAACTCAATTATTTAATATACTGGTTTCAAATGGATTGTATATTGATAAACCTGTCTATTACCCCACATGCAAAGCATCAACACAAAATAAATTCAGTCTAAAATATATGCAAGTCTCCAGCAGAAAAAAATAAACAATAACAAGCTTATGGAGAGCAGCCTGTGATTTTCTTGTTCACAGAAAAGACTGTCTCCAGTATAACTTATTTCCAATAAAAACATTCTAATGCAACTGGATTTAGGCATAAACTAAGATTTTTTTTCAAAAACTTACTACTAAAATAACTGCATCTGGAAGCAAATATTTGATAAGCATTTCTTACATACATCTCAGCTATAGCTTAGCACTTGAAATGGAACTCATTTAATAAGTGCCCCTCTTCACAAATCATGTCTATGAGGTATTGATTTGGAAACTAAAAATGAGCAGAACCGAAATTAATGGCCACTTTGCAAAATGTGGTTGTATTCAAATATTGTGGGGCAACTCCAGCTGTATGTGGTGAATTTCCATTTCCACCTGATTCCTAATTTAAGGACCTGGACTGATTCATCAGTCTTGGAGGGACTTTTCAGGTTCCTGCTTTATCAGCAGCAAGATACAAGGCATTGATGGTACATGCTGCTATATATAATAGCAGCTTAATGCTATTTCATTTTTCCAATAATAAAAATATATTTCACCACAGTAATGATAGCACATTGTAAGACTTTATTGAAAATTGCAATTTTTAGCTATCACTTGAGAGAGCACTTATTATAAAAAACAGTCTTTAAGGCTCAGGACTTAAAAAATGAGCTCTCATTAGCTCTACCCATTTCTGTGCTCAAATGTGTTTCACTGCCCAGTTCTGTAGTGGTGACCAACTACCAGAGAGAGGGGCAGATAATGAGAGATACTTGTGCTCAGCTGATAACTAGTAAGTCCATCTGAAGTAAGATGTGTGGTCGGGGGAGGGAGAGCAATTTCTCTGAGGTAGCAGCTGTTTACTGAATTAATTTCTGGGTCCTGGGGGCAAATTCCAGGCAATGTATCCCAATGAAGGTCCTGCTCCTCCTGAGCACAGGACATGGCTGCTGGACTTCACTGCTGTGTGGAGAGCAGACCTGAGATCTCCAGCAGTTTTGGTGATGAGTCATTTGGGAACACATGGTCTCAACATCTGTGGTGGCCAGGGCTGGGCAACCAAATTGCAAAGGTGGGCAGTTGCACTCTGAAGTGCATGGACTTATTCTTCTCTGTGCAAGCTGCCCTCCAGAGAATTGTTTAGATTGTGCCCCATTATAGCCATTCATAAGAGCTGTGAGTGTCTCTGAGATGTCATCTGATCTCTCTTCTTCCTGCCTGCTGTGTCATGAAGTGTCACCTCAGTGTCCAGGCAGAGCAGCAACCCTCTGAGTGAGGGCTGGACAGAAGCACAAGTCCCTGCAGGGCTCCCTGGGAGTATCTGGAAATGTTGTCATTGCTGTGATCTTCCAGTCCTGGCAGGTTCTGCAAGTCATTCCCACAAGTATCAGTGGTGCTGTGGTCTCACCTCCTGGAAGCTCAGGGCACACACAGTGCCTGACCCTTCCTTCCTGTTATTCCTCAGCCATGTGAACAGTTCAGGCTGGTCCTTGCCAAGCTTGGCCAACCTCATTACCATGGCACCAGCAGGGTCTCAGCTCCTGCTGGCCTCCACAGCACTGCTTTGGGTCACCCCAGATACCACCAGAGCCTCCCTTGAGACTCCTGAATGCTCTTCCCAGGTGTGGGCACTAAAAGCTCCAGTTCCAAAGGTTCCATTATGCTGCCTGTCCATGCTACCTTCAAATAACTGGGGATGCAATTTGGGTGCTAATGAAAAATACTGGTACTTCAGACAATTTTTCAAATTTATTAGAAGAAGTAATGTGCAACACAGCTTGTGACTGTGTTGGAGGGACTAAACCTTCTTCCTGATAAATGATACAATTATGCTTTGAAATGCATTTACTTGTTTAGAAACATTATTTCTCTGTGGTTTAAAAAAAAAAATTGTTTTCTGCTTCTGAGAATATGCAAGTTATTGGTAAGTGTAAAGGTAAATTTTGTTATAAAACTGTTTTGTTTCTACCCAAACAGAATGTATCTGAGGCAAATAGTCTTAATTTGCTAACTAATTATATATTTTTTCCCTTTTAAAATTAAAAAAAAATTAATTTTAGGATAGTTATTAAAATATAAGAGATTAAATTCTAATGAGGCCACTTCTTGAAAGGGCTTTCAGGAAGGGATTGCTAAAAGAAGAAGCAAAAAAGTAAATTAATTGTCCAGCTTATAACAAAAGGCAGCATAGTAGCACTGAGCTGTAGCCACCTACATGAATAATCATAAATTAAGTGATGTTTTAGCCAGCTAGCTATCCCTTAGACTGCTATGCATGAGCAGGCAGAAGCTCTTCATTTTCCCTGGAATGGATTATTTGGAGAATTTGCAATATATCAGCCTTAACTGTACTACTTCTTGTACGTAGGTACAGATGGATTAACAACCAGGCGGATATCAGAACCTTTATCAAGCTTGGAGATAACCCAGGGAAGAGGATACACAGTGCAAACTTCTCTGTGTTCCTGTGCAGTCAGGAAATGGGCTGGGAGCAGGAAAGCACTGCAGAGCCATGGGGTAAGGCTGCTGGATCACAGAGCTCCTCGGAGGAGAGGGCAGTGACCAGCACTGGAGTCCTGCCCAGCTCCCAGCAGCAGGGAGCAAAGTGTTTTATACTCCCTGCTCTCGCTGACACGGTCAGCACCTGGATTTGGATTCACTGTTGCAAAGAACATTTCTGTATCCATAATAAATAATTTTCTCACAGTCAAAATAAAAGGAGGGTTTCATGGGGAGTTCGATAGGAACAGAACTCATAATGCAATTCTTGACCAGCTTGAGGAGGAATATAAACAAGCCTGCCTCCTACAGGTCAAGAGACACTTGTGGACTGGTAGAAAGATTTGCACTGGTTTGGGCACATTGGGAAAAGCTATTAACATACTAGCAACAAAAACTACTGTAACAAGGCAAAAAAAAAAGTTAATGGTGATGACTATAAAAAAATAAAAGTCAGAATTGAAACATCTTGTAAGAATTGTGATGCAAATCTACTTTTCTTGTATATCACTGATACAGTAACTGCTATTTAAAAAGCAATAAATTCCAGTTGGAGGACATTATGGGGAGGACATTTTAATTAACACCATTCAGGCTCAGTATTATTATATATAATAGATTTTTTTTTAAAATGATCTCCTTTAAAACCTGAACTCCCAAATTTTGAATAATTTTTTACCAAGTGATATAATTGCACTGAATACAATACACACAAACTGTTATGGTACCCAGGTAATTAAAGGTAAAGCAGTTATTTTTATGACATTTCTGTTCTCCATTCACACCAACCAAATAATTTAGAACGGGTAAATTGAGAGGAAAGTAGTGAAGTGGATATGGTGTATATTGAATTAAGATGGAAAAAAAATTAGGAAAATGTAGATATGCTTGTGCAATACTGGAAGAATTGCAAGAAAAGGAGCAGGAGCATGTGTTGCATTTACAGGGGATAAAAATACACTGTGCTACTAATGGAAAGATGAGCAATAAAGAACACAAAATGTTAAGCAAGGCAAACAATATGCAAGAGAAGACAAAAAGAGTAAAGTAAAATTAGAAAGAAAAAATTACTTGGAAAGTAATTAAGTAACCATGCCATTCCTTCAGCAGACAGCCTCCACCCCAGCTCTTTTGTCTTGGATTCTATAAAGATACAGTTCTTTGCCTAAAAGCCATGCTGTCCAGCAGAGTCTGAGGCTACAGCAGTGTCTCTTCTTGCAGTGCAGTGCAAGAAAGTACAGACTGTGGTGGTATGCTCATGCAGCCCTATGTACTGTGCTACACCAGTCAGTGGAATTGAAATTCTTGGATTATTCCTTTAAAGCTGGATTCTAGATGAAAATGTAAAAAGGGTGGTGGTAAACTTCAGCAAATCCAGCCAAGGCTGGGACAGGTGGCCTGGAGAGGCTGTGAATCCACTCCCCCAGGAGGTGTTCAGCACCTAACCTGCCAAATCTCTGGTGCAACCTTGCTTTGGACTAAGATCTTCTGTGGGCCCTCCAGCCACAGTGCAACCATGATTCCTTCATTTTGTACATGCTGGGATTCTGTTTGTATCACACACAGAATCCCACCAATGCTCACTAGCACCTGTACTTTCATAATCAAAATATGCCTTGATATTTGCTTCCAGTCTGTGCACCAAAAGGTGTGTAGAATGGATGCATTTAACAACAAAATCAATCAAATAGGTGAGAATAGCGACATGAATAGAAGATGCCATGAATAGACGGCATCATTTGGAGGGAATAAAGCTAAACCAAACAAAATAACCGAGCAAAGGAGAGAGGTGGGGAAGCAGACTTGAAAATTAATTCAGTTATTTCTTGTTACATATGAAATACACATATATTTGTAGTGGTATAATTCCACTGATTTTAATGATGCACATTATCTGTTGAAAAAAATTAGTACGATATATGAAATCTACATTCTAAACAGCCTCAGTTTTTTATCAGCTGTTTTGTAGCAGCTTTTCCCTGTATGTAATTTAAAAATTTTGAGTTATTTTTCCAATTCTTACATCATTTATCTCTCTGCTCATTCTTTCAACTCTCAACCACCTCTTAGTTTTTTTATTCTGTCTGGTGACAAAGTTGCTATAAAAGACAAAACAGAAAAAATAGCAGAATAATCACAGTGGATGCCCTCTCTGGTGAGATCTAGATTTCCTCAGTGAAGAATGTATGACATTCTTTCATTTCAGACATGTGAAAGCTTTCTTTAATAATGCAATTTCAGCCTAATTTAACAATTAGCATGTGAGATGTCTTTTAAAGGTGCTCCCATCTTTTTTTTGTTTTAGCAACCAATTACTTCCCAGCCCAACCTGCCCCAGTTCAGTGCTATCATGGCACAGCATGTTGGAATAAATCACTTGCCTTCTGCCCTTTTCAGTCTTAAAATAAAAATCCAAGCATAGATGTAGGTGTGTGCAGTTATGAGGGAAGAACCAAAGCAAGAAAATGCATGTTTGCTTCTTCTTATGGTCACCTGGCTTGACTGTTTCTAATGGCAGGATGTTGCTTTTCTGGAAAGAAGACAAGCTATCATTTAAGGAATTTTATAACCAGGGAATATTTTTACTACTACTGCAGATTAACATTATGCTTTCCTCTGCTAGATGTGATCCCATTTAATTATGTTCTGTCCTTGCAGAGACACTAGACTATCCTGATGTGACTCTCTTGATGATAAGAAGGTTGTACACAGCCTGCTGAGGTCAAGTTCCCAGCAGTCACAGACTACATCAGTGGTGCTGGTGAAGTCAATGGAATTGCTTTTATGTACTTTATGTTTGAGCACATGGTTATACCCTGCTTGTCTTCTTTTCTTTTCTTTTTTTTTTTTTTTTTAAACTCTGTTCTTTTCTATTGAGGTCACATTGACTTTCATTCTGTTTGTGCTTTGAATCTTTATTTTTTACTGAGGACATTGTAGGCTGAACAGGAATTCTGCTTTTTCAAGCGGCATACAAAAGAGTAATTTCCTATTTAAAGTCTTCTTCTCTATCAAGTACTTTGTGGAATACATCTTAGTCCATTCAGACACATCTTAGTTCATTCAGCTACAGAATGACTGAGTTTAAAAGTTACTTCTGTTTCCAGCAGCCACTGGCAGAGGTAGGAAAAGGTTTGTGCAAGCACCACCATCACACCTACAAACACCTGAACTGTGGCAAGCTCCCAGGGAGCCAGTGTGGCATTCCCCTCCACTCTGCATTGAGTCATCTCTGAGTTGGGACACTTTCCTCTTTTCCTCTCTGAGCCAGGAATAGTTCCAGGAGCAGAAGACAGTTTCAGTCTGGATTGACTGCTGAATTTTTCAGCTGGTATTTTTATCTCTTCCATATGATGCTGATCCTGGAGAGGAGCCTGAGTTGAACATTCCTGCCTTTTCCCCCTGCATATAAAAAATCAGGTCTGTGGGGTTATTGTGGAAACTCTGAAAGGCACTTTCTCTTTTGCCTTTCTCCCTTGCCTCCTTTGCCTGTGGCTGTAATGAACAGCAGCAGTCACTGCAGAACTCAGGTACAACATGGTAACAACATGCAGTAATTATCACATGCATCAGTCCCACATGGTGCACACAATCACACCTGGTATTTCAGAATTCTAATTAAAGTCTTGGGAAAATGCTCCACTCATTTACATCACCAGACTGAACTGTGTTAAAATATAACTACTATATTGGAACAATGTTTTCAAAAATAGTTGATTTAAAATAGGTCTGATCTACAAAATTCTCTTCTCAAAGTTTGTAATCCTGCAACAAATCAAAAATGAGATGTGTAAATCAAACTATTCAAAAATTAGTCTTGTCATAAGTGTCATTTAATAATGTGTATATATTAGATTATTTGACTAATTAAATGTGTTATTTATTTACTATCAAAAATGACATATCTAGAGACAACTCTAACCTTAGTGGTTGAACTGAAACACTGTGCATTTGATTACTTATGAAACAATAGAATCATGAGATCATATCAAAAGACATATCAAAAGTACAGAAACAATTGTCTTTCTTTGAATAGTTTAGCTATCACTAATAGTTTAGCTATATCTAGCTAATTATTTGATGGAACAAAAGGTATTTCCCTGACAAAGTGGACAAAAATCATAAAGCTGTGAGTAACACGAGTATATTGCCTTTCATCTTCATCTCCACTCACCCACTTGGACAAACGGGGCTTGTAGTTACTTGTTTCCTCTTTAGCAGGTTTGCCCAAGGCAACAAACCAAAGAAATCACAGGTAACAGTTTATCAAATGCTTTCAGGCAGTTAACTCCCACTCTTCTGTCACTCAGCATCATTTTATTAACAGAACCTTGACCCAGGTGTGCCTTGAGCTTGAAAGTTCAGTAGGTGGGATGCAGCTGTCACATGAAAGATGGATGATGTGCATTTTATGTTTTCAATGCATGTTAGTGTAGCTCAGAGTGGACGTGCTAATAAAAGATGACATCTTACCAGAGATATTGCAGGAGCCTTGGGAAAAGGACTCAGAACAGTTCCAGCATGTGATAGGAATGGACAGGAGGAGAGACTTCATGGTTAATGTACAGGGGCTGTAAGTTTGTGTTTGAATTTCTAGCAGTGGAAACGTGCATGGCACAGGGTTTATCAAAATCAGCAGGACAGTGTATAGTGCACAGTTTGCTACACAAGCAAGGTTTGAAAAGAATAATGACGGCTGAAATAAATTTTTATTAAATATAAATAATTTATAAACACATTTTAGATTATTGTATTGCTCTGTTATTGGTGTAATAAATCAATTTTGTTTAATAGCTACAGATACTACATATTTAAAAAGGTAATTTCACATACATGATGAACAAATTTTTTCTTAACATGTGAAACTGTCCACAATGTTCTGTTGCTTTAATGAGGTAGAAATTGAGGAGATAATCTGAATATAGATCTGCATTTTAAATTTTTATCAATAAAATTGATATTTAAATTATGAAAATTTGAATCATTTAAGAACTTTTAAGACATCTTAATTTCATATTTACTTCTTTCACTGTATTCAAGGAAAAAATGAACAGTGTAAAAACCAAAGAACTGGTTTCCACTGTAAACAATGAAAAGAGCTGCTTAGTCCCATTTTCATACAAATTTTCTTCTTGTTAAACTTCACACCTTTTCTCACAAAAGTGCCCAGCTTTGCTGCCCATGGTTCAATGTCCACAAACACAGGCCCTGACCCTGCACCACGCTGTGGTTGTGAAGGTGGCACTAATTTGCCCTTCCCTCACAGAATTTTTCTAATGCTTTTAAGACTATCAAGACTTGGAACAGCCAATTTCCACTCCCATCCTCTCTATTTCTCCAGCAACTGACATTTTGATCCTTTCTTTGAAATCTGCATCTCAAACCTACTCTCTCCTGGTGATCCACAGCTCCCACACTACAGCTGACCCCCATGGAGCAAGGGCTCATCCCGTGGCCCCAAACTCTCGGGTTTCTTGGTTGAGATGACCCCTGAGGTATTAAAAAGTCTCTTCTTTCCCAGCCCCATGACTGCAGAAGTCGATATTCTTCAGTTCTGCTTTTCAAGGTTGTTTATTTTTTTCTTATTTATTATATTCTTTCTGAGATCTGTCCAGCAGGTTGGGTTGTGGCACAGTACCTGCCCTTGGGGTGGTGTTAGCTTTTTATACTAAGAACTACGTGTACTTTATTTACAATAATTTTCCAATACCCATCACCTATGTCAGACAGTCTGTCTCTGCTCTAAGCCAATCCAGAAGTGCCACCATCCCAGCAGAAGATGGAGGACAAGAAGAAGAAGAAGAAGAAGAAGAAGAAGAAGAAGAAGAAGAAGAAGAAGAAGAAGGAGGAGGAGGAGGAGGAGGAGGAGGAGGAGGAGGAGGAGAGGACACGCCCAGATTCCTCCATCTTGCCTCTTGAAGCTCCATTCCAAATCTCCAAAATTCCACTTTTTCACCCTGTGACAAATTAACTATCGTTCTACTCAAACTCTTGTGGCTGGTAAATCCTCACACAAAGTCGATAATTTTTTCCATGAGCTAAGATTGAAGGCACAGGTGTCTTTGACTCCGTGCCAAGGTCTCTGAGCCTCTGCCAGGGTCTCAAGTCATCCAGGGCAGTTAGAGGAATGTCCTGGGTCCCAACATACTGCCTGCTGCAGGGTCCCAGTTCTGCTCAGCTTTGCTCTGCAGTGGATCTGCTGTGCCACCACCTTTATTTTGGTCAGGATGGATCATGGCAGTGGAAATGCTGCACGTATTGGCCTTAATGCTGGTTCGGTTGGGTGATCCAGCAGTTTGGATCGAGGCTCTAGCTCTCCTTTGGTTCATTTATTCATTTCTGTAGCATAGTATTCACTCTCATATTAATTTACATTTCCTATTATATCTCTAATGGGAACTCTCTAACCAGTCATTACTTTATCCATATGTTAAATGTTCATTTTGCAGCTATTAGTATTCTATCTAGGCGATATATCTCTTAAATACTAATTTTGGACATTGCCCAGTCTTCCTCTGCAGAATGCCACCATTCTAAACCTAGCTCACTAGGCTTTGGATGGACTAAATACACACAGATCATTAGACCAACACCAATTTTCTGTTGATGCTATTTTCATGCTCATTTTTTCAACAGAACTTTTTGAAGCCCTTCTGAGCATTGCTTTAGCCCTCAATGTATACAGCTCACTACAGTGCTCTCAGAAAATAACCTCCCAGTTTGCAGCAGGATTGGTTTTCATCTAAATACTGAAATGCTACTTTTTAGGTGAATTTTCCCACCATGTATGATAGTGCTGTTTGTTTCTCTGCCTTCAGGCCTCCAGAATCAACAAATGTAAGAAGACAGGTCATGCTCGTATCAGTCAGCGGCACAATTTATTGCTTCTTCAGTGGGATCAATTGTATCACCAGCACCTGAAGAAAAAGATGTAAAATGAGGTAATAATTTTCTTACTGGAATTACTACATTTGGACACTTCTGTTTTTAAGTTGAAGACCAGTTTTATTCCTGTCTTTTATCTTGTCTTTCATTTTGGTGCTGGTGTAAACATCAGGCTTAATTTTCTTTCCCCTTTTATAGATGTACATACTTGCTTTAGATATTTTCCAAAATTATGGCTGTTGTAGCTGCTTTTACAAATGAAACTGCAGAATGCATGCAGATGGCCTCTACAGGAAGAGAGCTAAGTTTTCTCTTTCTCCCCTTCTGGTCCAATAAACATTGATTTATAAAATGTGGAACAGATCCCACAGGACACCAGAATATTCAGTAGCCTGGTAAATATTCAATGATCTAGGATATGCGTTCAAATATTTGCTCCACATAATAGATGTAAAAAGAAGAAAAGAAAAATTTACCTGCTGTTTTCTCTCTCATTTTTATCATCAAGACGAGAAAATTGTGCTTGGGCTACGAAGGCACATCACCTGGGCAAATTGAAGAAATCAGGTAAAGATAACAACAACCCTTCAATAGGTGGTCTAATAAGAATGCTCAAATATGCTTTGCAAAGAGGACTCAGTCTGATTTATTAAAAGGTAAACTGGGTTCTTCCCTGCATCACTGAGTGGGATAAAATTAACGATTTCACTGCAAGGAACTGTACCAAGATTAATGGCTATAGTCGAGATGCTAACGTTTGTGTTTAGCAGAAACTATGAGAAAAGAAGTGAAATGTTGCTACTGAAATGCTGCTAAGTTGTACTTCACCTTTCTTTGAAGCACAAGAGTGTATCACAAGAGAAAAGCCGGTCCTTGACCAGGGGCTGCACACAAGACATTCTCGGTATGAATGACCTGGTATTCCATTTTCCATATGAACAGATGTAGGCCCTGTGTTTGACTTCAACTGGACATTTCTGTATCCCTGTGAACTGTTCTGAACAGGTGAAGCTGTGTCAGATGATAAGCACAGTGAGGCTGTGATGTGTCCTTTGTCACACCAGCCCCTCATCACTCCTGCTCTAAGTCAAGCACCTGCTGTGCTCCAGGGCTAAATCCATTCACCTGCATGGGGAAGGGACTTTCCCTCCATGGGGGCACAAGTGAAGCTAAGAGCACCTCTAAGTTGCAGGGAAGCTTTTGCACTTATTTATTTAGTCCATGGAAGTTGGTGTGAAGGAGAAAATTACTCTTGTTACAGAGAAGGCTGAGTGGCACCGGGGCGAAGGTGCTTTCCTTGAGCCTTGGATCCAGGTGGACCTTGGCCTCTGCTGCAGCCAGAGGTGACTTTCACAATAGATGGGACAAGGGGCTGGGGGCGTGGTGTAGGGATCCCAGGAGTCACAGAATCAAATAGCTTGGAAACGACCTTCGAGATCATGAGTTCAGCCTTTGAGTGAACACCAGATTGTCAGCTACAATATGGCACTGACACATCCAGTCTTTTCCTAAACACCTCCAGGGGTGGTAACTCCACCACCTCTCTGGGAAGCCCATTCCAATGTCTAATCACCCTTTCTGCAAAGAAATTCCTCCCAGTGTCCAACCTGAACCTCCCTGGCCCAGCTAAAGACTATGTCCTCTTGTCCTGATGCTGGTTACATGGGACCACATGGCCGCAGCCTCCTTCCAGGCAGTTCCAGAGAGTGACAAGGGCCACCTCTGAGCCTCGAGGCTGAACATTCCCAGTCCCTCGGCTGCTCCTCACAGGACACCCTACACCCGCTCTCTTGCCCTTCTCCGGACACACCAGCTCAGCCCCAGCTCCCGGAATCCTCAGCCCGGCATTTGCAGCTCCAGCACCCGTTTTACACCGGCCGGTGCCGTTTCCTGCGTCCCGGGCGCTCCAGGGCCGCACGGGCGCCGCAGGCCCGCGGGAGGCGCTGGCGAGCGGGCGAGCCCGGCCAGACTCGGGCCCGGGCCCCGGCGCTGTCGCTCGGCAACAGCCCCGCCGCCCCGGGCACAGCCCGGTACCGCCGCAACCCGGAAGCAGAGGGGCGGAGGAGGCGGGCGAGGGGCGGTGGCGGGGCGGGACGGGACCGGGGTGTCCGCCCGCTCCCTCCCTCGCTGTCGCCCCGCGGGGGCTCCGAGCGCCAGCGCCGCGCAGAGCACGCAGTGTCGCACCCAAGCACCCGCCACGCCGTGTCCCCGCACCACACACTCCCCCGGATCCCGCCGGCACCGCGCTCAAGGCTCCTCCTGGTCGGTGCGGGAGGAGGAGGAGGCGGCTGCTGAGCGGCGGCTGCCGGAGCCAACGGGCGGCGGGGAGCGGGGCGGGCGCTGCGGGGGTGTCGGGGTAGAGCGAGGCGTGACCCGGCTGACGGGCACCGTGCGGCGGGCGCGGAGCCGGACTCGGACCCGGCGGGATCGGCGGCGGCAGCGGCGGCGCGGGGCGTCGGTATCGCTCGGCTCTGGCTCTGGCGCGGCGTCTCCTCCACCCCCTCGTGAGCCTGGGGAACCTGCAGCTCAAAGCCGCCGCCAGCCACACCACCATGTACCCCGGCAACAAGCGGAAAAAGCTGTGGCGGGAGGAGAAAGGTATTACCGCCCTTCCCGGTGGCCGGGCCCGCTTCTCCCGCCTTTAAGCCCACGTTGAGCCGGGAGGGAGCGAGGGAAGGGCGGGGGGTGGTCCCGGTGCCTCCGGGGGGTGTCCGGCAGCGCTTGCCGCCGGCCGCGGCTGAGGGGACGGGGTGGGGAAGGGGGAACTCCGTGTTCTCTGCGCTCGTCCTGGGCTCTCCTGGCCGAAGCAGCCTTCATGGCAGCCCGGGCGTGCGGGAATTGGGGATGTTCCTCTCACACCTCGGCGTATCCGTGAGGAGCGGAGCCCCGGGGCGGAGGGAGGGCGGTAAACAACCCCTCTCCGGAGGGCTGCCCGCCCCCAAGTCACCTTGTGGGAGTGTGTCAGGCCGAAAAGTTGGGCACATGCTCTCGAAAGGTGCTTTTTCTCCTTTCAGAGGGTTTGTTTTCTGAGGAGAAGCGTGGTTTATTGGGATCATTGGTGTAATCAGGTTGGATTCTAGCGTCGTTCAGCCGGGGTGGAATGTTTGGGGTATGGGAGTCTCAGAGCGCCCCTACGTCCCATCTCTTCACCTATGTATGGAGTTTTATGTATATTTTAAGGACCCCGACCTGTGTGTTCTCAATTTATAAAGCCTCTAAGCCAAACTCCAGAGCATGAAGACTATGGGCCAAGCATTTGATGCGCTTTGTTTGAACTTTGTATTGATCCGGGGAGAACAGTGTAAAAATTAAGAAAAAATTCACAGAGTGGAAGTGCAACGTTTCTATCTGTGAGGAGGAGAGCTTCTTGCCCGGTGTGTTCCAAAAAATGTACTAATAGATGAGGAGAGGAAGAAATACCTATGAGAGGGTCATATTTTAAGTTCTCTGTTTTCCTTCCATCACCCTTGTGATTGTGTTTCAAGCTAAGAGGGCTGAAGACCAGTTCAGTGAACAGGATTCGAGTGCACATTTCTAAGGAAAAATTGTTAAAGAAATGAACTTATTTTTCTGTAGGGTAGTCGCTCCTGTCAAACTCCTCTCAAATGAAGTGAGTCTTTTTCTTTCAAACCATCTCACAATCCATGTTTCTGTAGTAAAGGTGAGGCAACAAATTTCTACCTGGCCGAAGTTTCTGTTTTCAGTAAAGAAAGTGCAGTAAAATTGTCTCAAGCATTGTTTATGTGTGATCAATTACAACTGACTTTTCCCTGAATGCTGCATGTTTCACCTTTGAAAAATACAAGGGGCAGATGGGGGAAAGTTACTGGTAGGCTCTAGTGAATATTATTATTACTCCCACTTGTCTATTTCAGCTCTGTTACTGTCTGTGTGAATTCATAGCCTGGCAGGTGAACTCAAACCATTAGTAAGGAGGGCAGAGTGGAGGGCCTGGAAGCTGGAGCTGCTGTGACACACTTTTGGTGTCTCAGTCTGTTACGAGGATGGTGGTCTCCATCAGCATGGGGATGTTAGTGAATGCCAATCAGTGCTGCTGAAGGTTTTCAATCCAGGATGCATTTTTGAGTGCTAGCTGGCTACAACTCCCTGTCTTTTTGCCCAGTGACAACGAAGAGCATTTGCCAGTCTTCTGCTCCAGTAACTGTTCCAGCACCATGCTGATGTTGGCCCCGAGTACACTGAGTGAGGAGGGCAGAAAAAGCTTCTCTCTTCATTGCTGGCATTGCCCTTCAGTTTTTAGCCCTGTTGGACTGTTCTTATCAAGTACCTTGTTTACTAGAGAGAAAAACTACAGGAGCCCAACTTCCTTCCTTCTTACCCAGTCAGTACTTTGGAAATCAAATCTTGTCAGGTCTGCCTTCACCTCTCACAAGCACCCCTGAACCCCTGCAAAGCTGGCTGTGCTCACTGGCTCTGCTCTTCCCATGAAGAGTGCTGTTGCTCTCAGCCTTTTGTACTCTGAAGCACTTCTTAAAATGAAAAAAAGCACTGATTGCTGAATATTGAGTTCAAACCCATTGACAATACGCTTGCTTTTCTTAATTACTTTCTTGGTAATTAAGGCTTGGTCCACATCCTCTCAGGGGAGTTCTTCCATGAGGACAGCTGAAACAGAGCAGGAGCAGGAGTGGAGGTGATTTCAGAGCCTTAGACACAGGACTGGGCTGCCTGCAAACTTCCCAAGTTTCTGCCACAGGCAGAAAACTGCTTGCAGTGAAGGCTGTTGGGAGCATCCTCAGGGAGGTTTGTAAGACTCAATTTAAGTTCTTGCTGCTGACTCACACAGCAAGCTTTTGTAAAACCTTCCTGTAGAGAAAAACTTGTGTTTTGAAGGCACAGGACTGACTGTGTCGCCTCTTCAGCAAAAGGCACCTAGAGTGGCTCTGTTTGTCAGTCCCTCAAAACTGACACACTCTCTCAAGTCTGCCCACCTGGAGGACTTCCAGTGTGCATGTCACATACTTGGAGTTTCCTATGCCTGGAGCTTGGGATGGGTACCCAGCTGTGACCCTCATCAGTCAGTTCTAATGGCAGGTGTAAATATCCCACTGAGGTACCAGGCTGAATAAGGAGAGAGAAATGTTTTTGTCAACAGAAGAAATTGGTAATGCTGTCAAAAAAAACCAAAATGAACTTATTTTGTTAAGGAAGGCTGTGCTCAAAACTTGCCTTATTAGACTGTGCTGACTGCAGACTATGTAATTAGGAAACTTTATTTTGAAGAAACACGAACCCAAGACCAGACCCCAGTGATTTTCTCTCTTGGTTTTTAAAGATTTGATCTGAGAAGCAGTTTCTGTGTTCATGTTTTGCTGCTTCTACTTGGGATGAAAATGTTCTTTTTATGTCTGCCTAGTCCTTTCTGTAAAATGCAAATAATATAGGTCTAGCTTTTCCCCACACCCCTAAAAGTTCTCCAGTTATTGAAGGGCATTTATTACTGATTAACATGTCAAGAAAAACTGTTAGTGTGGTTAAAGTAGCAGAGTGCTACTGGTAAAAACAGACTGAGAAATTTGAGTAGAGTATGGATGTCATGATGTTCTCTACTCGTCTTTTTCTTTTCTCCTCTTCTTTTGGGAGGGGAAAAAGCTCTTCATCTTGTGCTAAGCTAACACTAAGCTTGATGAGGTAGGGAGAGAAAAGAGGATGTGACTGCAAAAATGAGCTGAAGTGCCGGGGTTGCTTGCAGTTTTGGGTCATTGGGATGGCTTTTTTTTTTCTGTAAAAGTCCATTTATAGCAGGGTCTGAAGAAGAGTGAAGTGGGCAGCTGCTGTCATACTTGTGCAATGTTTGAGGGTTTACTTTTCACTAAACATCTGAAAAAAGAGGTGGTGACGTTCTCAGTAGAAAACAAAACAACTGTCCGTATGTATTTTAGTGTGGTAACCAGGTGTGTCCTATTAATATTCAAATGAAAATCTCTGAAGCTAAACTTGCCTTTTTTACCCAGACACCTAGCAATTGACAAAACATTTTCTGTAGCTCTGATCTCTTTTGTTATGTAGTAGCATTTTATTAATTTCCCATCATGTTCCCTGCCTTTACTTGAACTTTTGTTTCTTTGGGTTCTGGTTTACAAATGCAAAACCTAAGGAACAGACTTTCATACCTGAAAATTCCCTATAAAACAATTCCCTACAAATTCTCTGATACAGGAATTAAAGTGGCAGGAAGAAGCAGCACAGTAGTGATGTGGGGAGGAAGCCTGGGCAGCCCAGAGTGTGGGGAAGAGGTTTTAACTTAACTGGGATAGCCAGAAACAGGCGTGTGCAGCTGTACAGATGCACCATGGTCAGCTCCTGTTGTAACTCACTGCATCACTCATGCTTGGTCCCCTCAATTTCATTCCTCAAGGGCAGTGCATTGGTCACTGTGGCTCATATGCAACAATGTATGAAAGCTTGCAAAACTTTTCTTATTTCTCTTTCCCCTGAACAGAGCGTTTGCTGAAGATGACCTTGGAAGAAAGACGCAAAGAGTACTTGGGGGATTATGTTGCTTTAAAGACTATTCCAACATGGATGGAAGACTTAAAAAGTAAGAGTGAAAGTGATGGTAAGTAAAGTGGGGGAGTCTTAAAATATAGAGCACTCTGTTTTCTCAGTCTGAAGTTAGTTCTAGGAAGGACAAGATTTAGAACCTGTGTTGTTTTCAACCGTGATAGCCTAAAATTGGGACAGGGGTGAAAAAAAGCCAACAAGATTTCTTAAAGTCTCACTGGTGTCCCAGAACTCTGTTGGTATCCCCAGATGGAGTCACTAATCCTTAAATCTGTGAAATAGGTCTTCTCTGCATGAGTCTTAGTTTGCAGATACTCCAGCAGTCAGCCATGCCTAAACTTACTGAGCATAATGATATGGGGAATCTGGGCAAAACTGCTGCAGGTGACCCAAAAGCAGAGGGTAAGTGTGCAAGTTGAGTTATTTTCTAAGAATCCAGAAACTGGAAAAGATGGGGCCTCCCTTATGTTGGGTCCTGCCTGCTTTCTTGGGCTGAGGAGCATCAGTCTGGCCAGGATTAACTCCAATTTCCTTAGCATGTGCAGCCTTATCATGGTTGTGATCACCAGCGGAGTTGTCTAAATACTTGCAGTGAGAACTAACCAAAAATGTGAATTCTGTTTGCTTACAGACTTCTCTACTCTGCAGGTATTTCTGTAACAGTGCCTTGTTCTTTGTCTAGTTCCCTTTCATTCACACAAGGATATGAAGGAATAGGGATGGCTTCTGAGCTGCTTTCTTCCTCCTCTTCTTTTTTTTTTTTTTTTTTTGCTGTGTCTTGCTATCCTACTTGACTGAAGCTTGTGGTTTTTTTGAAGGAGTATCTAACTGTGAGATCTGAAGTGCTTCCTGCCTCTGCAGATATAGGACTAATTTTCTGACCCTTTTGTTATCATTAAAGGCAAATACTGGCCTGGGTGAAGAGGTGTGTGGAGTAACCTCATGGCTGCAGGTGAACATGGTTTTAATGGTGATAGTTCAGGTGAAATGAGACCTGGAGCTGATCAGCTGTTTTTAAACTGGCAGGCTTTAGCACTTATTTTAGCACAATCTGAAGGAGCTCACAGATTTTCAGATGTCCTTGTCAAAAGCAGCTATTACTACTGTCTGTTCCTAAAAGCATCTGGAATAATTTTCGAAGGGAAAATATGTCAAGAGATTGCTGAGCTCTTCAGCCCTGCTGAGTAGCTGTATTACATCAGTACCCATAGACCTCCCTTTCTCCCATTTGAGTAGGTCATTTATATCTTGCAACATCAGAAAGCCTCTCCATCTAGAAAACAAAGGCTGCATAAAAATAAAAAAGAGTACCTGACTTCTTGCAGGTTGATTTTGGAGGCCTGTGGTAGGTGGGAATATACAGTATAGCATGTGGTTTAACTGGGAGTCTCTTTATCCCTCCTAGCCCAAAGTATGTTTTTTTTATTTTCAGCTACTCTCAGATTCTCTCTAAAGCACTGAAATTCACAGATGTTGCATTACTTGGGCTGCTGAAAGTGACAAGGTGTGGATTTACGTTGTGATTGCTGTTACACTTCACAGAAGCAAAATGTCAGTTTCTAATACGTGGGTATTGAATCATGGCAGTGGTGAATTTATTTCCTTGTAGCTGCTCTTGCATTCCTTCTGTTAGTACCCAGTACACTGCAAAAAATGCTGGAAGGCAAAAGTTGTGCTGGAACACTTCTCTGCTAGTTGAAGGTTTTGTTTTAGTGTATGTTCAAGAGAAAATATCCATAGTCACTCTTTTTCTTTGATGTATTTGTTGTAAGTAAGCCATGTGTAATAGTGAACTTCTGGAAGGTTGGGCTGCTGAAATGCTTCCACATTTCAACTGATTAGGACAATTAAAAGAAATATGTGTATTAATGTGACTGTTACTGCCTCTGTTTCAAACTTTATTTCTCTTAAATGTTGACACCATTCTGATGGTATCAAGTGTGTCTAAAAGCTGTCTTTTTGAGATGAGTTACAGAAAAACTAGAATTTAAATCTTATTGCTGATGAGAACTTTAGCTCTGTTTCGTGGGACATACAGAGGGCAACAGGTACAGCCTGAATGAGATTCTGGAGAGAGCAAGGGAAGCCCCAGGTGTGATGGAATTGGTGACAATCTGTCAATGCCATGTTCAGGTTCTGGTATTTCCTTCAAATGAAAGGTGGCTGCTTGCACTGACAAATGGAAGGGGTCTGAAGGAGGGTGGTGGTAAAAATAAAATCTTCTGTGTATTTATCAAGCCAAAACAGAAACTGATGGGGAATTTGGAAAAAATTCTTTACAATTCACTCCCAATACCATATACAGTAAAAAAAAACAAGATTGATTAGTAAAGCATAGAGTGGCTGTTCAGGGAGAGTGATGAGGAGAAATCAAGAAAACAACCAAGAACAAATCAAGTGAAGCAGTCACAATCAATCAGCTGCTGGAGTAAGAAGCTGTAGGAGAAGGGCAGAGCATCTGAGCTGGCAGCCATCCCCATGGACACTCAGTACTCAACTGGTGTTCAGTACTGCACAAGTTTTTGTACTGGCTGTTAGGAAAAACTGCGTGTACAATGTAAAACCTTCACAGTGCCTGTTTTTAAATGTGAATGACTCACTGGAGGGTGCTGGGAGTTCCAGTTAGGCATCCATTTTTATCTGTAAGTCTAATGGCAGATTATTAAAAAGTCTGTATGCAGAGTGATGCAAACTGAAGTGACCTAAGAGGTTCATATTGGGAAGGATCCAATCTCACTGCCAGGGCACTTCATGGGTGCTCTTTACTGGCAAATTGGAAGAACATACCTTAGTTTGTGGAAGAAAGCTTTTCCCTGTCCCTCTTCTGCCCTTTGATAGAAGTTGTGTTCAGAACTGAATTCTGAAGAAAATCAGCAAAGCTTGGTGGAAGTTAAACGTTTTGGTGAGGATGAAAGTCTTTGTCATAGAGCAACATAACAGAGGGATGCACATCTATGTAAAGGCTCCTGAGGAGTGAAGTTACTGAATACTGAGTGGCAGCTGGCAAAGGCTTTGTCTCTTTGTAGCAGCAAAGTTATTAAAAAATATTTGGAAGTTCAAAGAGGCAGTACCTTTTAAAATGCTCTGCTGTGACTAAAAAAAAACCCAAACCTACATTTTTTTACTGGTCTCCTATGGACAGGACTAGCCATAAGAAATTAGGTTGGTGTATGTTTGCATGGAATTTGGTCACTGTTTGTTAAGTCTTGGTTTTGGGAAGAGGGTGGCACAAAGTGGAATGCAAAGACTAAGCTTGGTGCCCACTTTTCTGCACTAAGGGAAGCAATCTGATGTGGGTATGTTCCTTTCCAGAAGGGCTGTGCTGTCAACAGCCCTGATTTTTGGTGTGCTGCTTGCCAGGCTGCACAGGTGGATCTCAGAGATGGGTTGTTGCAGCAGTGGAAGGAAAAGGGACAGTCAGTGACAAATGGCCCTCTTTAATGTCAAGAGGAGATGGTAGGAAGACAAAACTTCTGTTCTTGAAGTAGTCCTGTAAATATAAGCTTTCTCTGGTTTAACTGTTTATTAAGGAAATGAGGAGTTGCCCACTTTGGAAACAAAGAATGAGCTTGCCAAAGAGGGCTGGATAGTGTGAGATAGTGTGAATATACTGTAAGGTATCGTTCTCCCCGCTTGTTATCCTTCAGACAGACCAAAAGAACATACATCTCATCTGTTTTCTCACGTACATTGAAACACAGCGTCTTCCTGACAACATGTGAATAATGAACTTGTTTTATGAAGTTTTGGAATTTATATCCCTGTGTTTCGAAGCTATTTATTATATACTACTGTGTTAGGCACTCATCTTGTACTGCAACTGGAGCTAATGTTGCCCAATTCATTAAATGCCACCATGCAGACTAACAACTAGAGTGTGTTTTGAAGTTAAATACATGTATTAGCTTTTTATTTGGTACACACTAATTCCTGAAGATATCTGTACTCTGCAGTGGTGAATTTGAGAGATGACTTCTGAAAACTTTTCTGGAAAGCTTTTTTAAAAATCAGGGTCTTGGGAATTTTGTTGTCATTGAGATTTGTGTGTCACTGGTAGAAAAACATTTTGTTGTATTAATTAGGTAATTCAGAAAATGGAATAAGTGATATTGTTTAACTCCAGGCCGCTGATAGTCCTGCTGACTCTCACAGCCCTGGAATTCATTGGTATGACAGTGATGCCAAGAAAACAGCACATTCAGGTCGTGGCTTAAAGATCTTTGCTGGTGGTTAAGAACTGCTTTTCATAAGATGAAATTTAAATGGAAGGGCATGATAACTGAGTTTATTTTTATTTAAGGTTAAATTAGACAAAAGGTCTGCAGTCCTTTTAAACAAGTCTTGAAATACGTTTAGATGTTTTGGCAGTCTCTGAATCTTTTTAATCTGCTATTTTTAAAGAAAATGATATGGCTCAAACTATTCAAATTAATCTAATACTGAGGGTTTTATGTATAATCATAAGGTTTGGATTTAATAAAAGCATTGTTGTACTATCAATGTGTAGCTTCTAAATATTCACAGTGGGTTGGCACAAGATTACAGAGACAAAGCTTGTAGATGAGCCAATCCAAATGCTGCATGGTGAAAAGAAAATGTGTAGTAACACTGAGCTCTGACCAGCATTTCTTGAGATGGGTAACTAACACAAGTAACTCTCCAGTATCTCCATGCAGCCCTGCTAGATATGAATATCTGTCCTGCAGGAACTAGGAGACAAGGTGATGAGTATTAAACAGACTTTGGAAAGTGACATTCCTGCTAAGCTGCAGTAAAATTCACATCTCTCTAAACCACTCAATATTATCAATGATTTATACGGAAAAAGAAATTATGTTCAGAGATTGTTAGACCAGTTTGACAATCACAAGATCTGTAGGTAAGAGCTGTGTGAAACCTGTGTGTTTCAAGGCCATTCCCCCACCAAAAATCCAAGTCCATCAGCTCTCATTGTGATTTTTTTCTTACAATGACTGTAAAAACTGTCTTTATAACAGATTCTTAGCTGTGGCAAGGATGAAAGTGAATTGAGACAGCTTCATGTAATTTTTTGCTATTTTGTTCCAAAAAAAAAAAAAAAAGCTTTTGCTAGTGAAACTCTTGGTTTGAGGAAGTTCAGAGTGCAGCAGTTTTTCTGCTGAGTACACACAGAAAACAGCAATGACTTGTGTGCCCCCATTCAGGGTCTCCTCTATTACCTGTGGCCCTCAGTGTGAATTCCAGCTTCGCCTAAACTTATGCTGTATTCAGTTTTGTCCTTACTTTTCATGCATTCATGGCATACCACTGTTATTCATGCTAAACATCTTATCACAAGGTCTCTTCAAGACTGGTGTGTTTAAGGTTAGAAAACTGTGTCTCTTAGATGCACATGGAGAGCACTGCTTATTAATTGCTGTGTATAATAGCTGGGGGAGCACCGTGAAAAAACTAACAACTCTGGTTTCTGTGAATTGTGTGAGGATTATGGTAATTAAGTATTTTGAATACTTGTGAAATTAACATGCTTTTTGAGGACATGGCTGAAAATGTGTTTGCTCAGTTCTGCTCTCTGTCCATGTTATATGCATATTAAGGAAGCAGCAAAGGAATTAGAGGGGTAACAAGGGCAAACCATGTTTGCAGCTTCTTAGTCTGTGCTGGAGGTGTCCAGGAGTCTGTGTGCCCATGGCATAATGTGGAGTAACTTCAAGGCTGAGTTGGTATTTGTTTGGCTGCAGCAGATATCCCAGGCTGTCAGGGCAGGAGAGTGTAACCAGAGCCCTGTGTGCTCAGCTTTGCTCAGGCTCTTGGCTGCCCTTTCAGGATGTGTCCTGACCAGATACAAAGCTGCAGAGTGGTGCAAATCTGACCATGTGATCTGGTGACCCCACACACCCTTCTGGCTCTCCCAATACATGCTTTGGGTATTGATTTCCAAAGATAGACTTGTACAGTACAGAGATGGGAATAACCCTTTGTTGAGGTTTAATCTAGTTTGGTTTTTAGTTAAGGAAAAAAATCCATGAGCCACGGAAGTGATTCCCTGTAAGGACCTTGGCGGGTTCCTTTGGACCTGACAGAACCAATCAACTGGCTAGTCTTAAATATTGACACCCTGTTAAATCACTTTAAGAGAGCTGAATATACCTCTGTCAAATGACATTTAAAGATGAACAAGCCTCAGGAAAAACTCTCTGGCTTCTGGCCTTTGAGCAGGTAACTGGATGCTGGCCGGGCCAGGCCAGGAGGAGAATGAGGAGATGCCTTAGTCTTGGGCTGAAATTCTCTTGTAAGGCTATGGTGAAGATATAACTGATACACCAGAGGTTTTTTCATGGAATGCTTTGGGGGGATGTAGCATTCTAGCCGTAGCAATGAGCAGAAGCACCAGTGTTGAAGCAAGCAGATGTTGAAGTAGCTGTGATCTAACGAGGAGCTTGAACAGAGAGAGATGAGAAACCTTGCTCCAGGGGTAGAAGAAGAAAACCTCTGTTCCCAGAGGTAAGAGAACTTTTATTTCTATACTGGAGCAGCTTATCCTTAAAATTGAACCCCAATAAGCTCAGGTGGCCCATGGTGGTAGTTGTGGGAAGACTGCCAAAACAAGGGAGGGACTTCATGATTGCAGATTTCTGGGCAGCTGCTATTTGTCAAAATTAAAACCACGAGAGAGCTGTTTCTTGTGGAAAAGTCTCCATGGCATGGCAGGAGAGACTCTAAGTGAACTGAACTAAGATTATTTTTTAAGTAGTAAACTGACTGAAAATAACAAATTTTTCTCTTTACATTGTCAGTAGAAAAAAAAAGTTGGGGGAGAAGTGGTCTGAATGTTTATTCTGAATTGTTACTATTTCTTCTCTTTTGCCTCTGTTAATGAAATTTTCTTTATACCCTTCAAAGTTTTGAGCTTTCTTTGCTCTCCTCCTAATCCTTACCTTGCAGCAGAAAATGAGTAAATAATTCTAGCGGGTGCACTTATGTTTGGCCAGCGCTAGATGCAGTGCAGTAACTGGTGCATTGGCCAGGAAACTCAGATTGGTGAACCTAAACCACTACACTCTTCAGGTGCAAGTTTACTTGAGCTTAAACTGAGCAATCATCTTTGTGTGTGTGTGTGTGTTTGCTCCTGGAGGTGAATCATCTCTAGTTAGTGATATCTGTGATGTGAGTAGGTAAATCAGTGTGTTTAGTGTAAGGGGTGGAGGGAAACTACAGTAAACAACAAGACTGAAGATGTATTCAGTTAACCTCTGGTGAGCTTCATGTGAGTAACCTTTATAGGATGGATTAGCTGCCAAAGAGATGGTGCTTGTTTTACAGTTTGCATTAGAGTGTTTTTGGGAAAACCAAAAAGGTTTCTTGCTTTCAGCAAGTAGGAGATGATGATTATTAAAAAGTTCAGGTCTGTTTACAGAGATTAAGAACACAAAATCCAGTGTAGCTAATCCTCTCTCTAAGAAAGTAAATCACTTGTCTTTGATGTAATTAAGATGATGACTTCTCTTTAAGCTGCTGCTCTGTGACTTTTTTAACGAGGTAACTTCCATACAGCATTAAGCTTATACAAGTCCTGGATAGAATTATTATTTTGTGGCTCTTCTGCATGCAGCTGGGAGAGCTCTCTTATCTGCAGTGTCAGACAGCTCCTTGAGGGGCAAAAGTTAACCATAGGAAAGGATGCTGTTCTCAACAGCAAATTGATAAACTGGTGTCCTTATTGAGGCTCTGCAAGCTCTTGGTGGGTTTTAGAGAGGGATAATAGGTGGATACAAAGGGAAGTTAGGTGCATCTTTGCCAGAAAGAACAGTTTTAATGTTTAATTACTAGTGGCATGAATCTTGACCAGATTAATAATTTTCAAGCTTCTGTCCTGTGCAATATGGGAAGCAATCCTTTTTTTTTTGTAGCTGCTGAATGTCACTGCACTGAAGTTTTGTACAGAGGTCCCTAAGGAAGTACTTAGTAGAGTTAGGAAGTCAAGATGATGCAGTGTGCTGTCAGCTGGCAGGCTCATTCTGGGTGTGAGGGAGGATGGCTTCAGCAGCAGTGGTGCTTTAACTTGGGATGTGCTGTTCCTCAGAAAGTGCTGAGAAAAACTGTAGGTTCCAGCTTGGAGTATTTTGGTGGCTGACTTGAGTAAGATAATTTAACATATATAACCTGTTACTTTTTAAGGTATTTAGGCTTCTGCCTTTTTTTCGATTATTATTTTTTTTCCATTCTTTTTATATATAAGGGTGAGCTTCTTTTGAGTATGGGGGATTGCAGGCTCAAACCCCCAAATTAATGTATTGCTCTACAAAGACAATTTCACTAAGTCATCTAGCTTTTCTCAGCATGGTAGCTTGGCTAGTGCCCTAATCTGTAATTTGTGATGGGTTGTGGCATATGTCCTCACAGTCTTTTGCAGACAGATGTGAGCCAGTGTGCCAGCCTGATTAGAAGCCATGTGCCTATGATTAGGTTGAGGCCAAAACCAAGCTGTTAAATTGTACCCTTGTCATGGCTCACTTACATGGATCTGTTGCCTGACTTTGTGCCTTTAAGATATTTTCAAATGCAGGTGGAAAAAGCTGATGTCCTTCTGCAGAATATGGAGCCCTCTTTTCATTAGACAGGTAGAGACTGGTATGGCTTGGTTTAATTTGATGTAGCTTAGATATGACAAATATTTATGAAGGTGCTGAACTATTGGCTCAACTAGGATTTGCTTCCTGGCTCTTCATAATTAGTGATTACACAGGGTAGACCACCCAACTCTGGGTGAGGGAGGCTTGCTACAAGTTTGAAAACTAACCTCACACTCAAAGTAATGATGCTGCTTTAACTCCCTTGATGGGATTGGGGGGTCACTGATGCCCTTTGAACCCACCAAGCTCTCTGTTTGGATCATGTTTACTAACTTTCATGTGTAGCTATATTTGCTTTATGGACAGTTGAACACTTGATTACACATGTGTTAAAAACCCAGTCACTGGACATAACATAAGCCTGGCTTCCCTTTTTTGATTCAGTATTCTCTTTTTTTTTATTCAGATGCCCTTTTTTGATTCATTTCTACATGCTCAGCATGAAGAAATGTTTCTTAACAAGCCAACAAGGGTCTGAATAATTGTAGTGTAGAATCATAGGATTGTTAAGTTTCCAAAAGACCTCTAAGTTCATTGAATCCAACCATTAAATGGTAGTAGTTACTCTGTGAAGTGATCAGTGGCTTTCTCCATGTGAGGACATCTGGCTGATGTGTCTTTGGAAAACAAGTTGAGAGAAAATTTCTCAGCCCTGTAGGAAGTGCTGCTTATTTTTTTTAATGCCCAGAAAATGCTCTTCTGTGCTGGAGAGAAGGCTTAACAATCCAGTAGAAAGACGTTAAATTTGGATTTTGCACAGCTTTAAAAACCATTGAAATGATATTGTGAAGTATTTTCTATTTCAATGTACAGTGTGAAGGAGAAGCATAATGTTTGTGCACAGAGATTGTCCTGAGACTTGCAGGCTATTGCATGTTGACTTGGCATGTTTGCAGAAATGTGTCACAAGGGCCTTCCCCAACGTTTTCACTTTTTTGTTTTGGGATGGGATGCTAGAGAATGCACATGTTAGAAAATGAAGCCTCTCAGCCTTGTGCTGATGTAGCCAATACGTTTATTTCTGAGAGTGGAAGTAGCAAGCACCTTTGCACTAATAGCTTCCCTGGGAGCTGGTCATCAAATGTTGTGTTGGAAAAGGCATCTCTAGAGGTTACCCAAAGGCTCCTGTCCAAAAGATGCAGTCTTTTGCATCTCTAATGCAGAGTAGGTATGAAGAAAGTGTAGATCTGAAGAAACTGGCTGCACCTCTGTTTTTCTTTAAAACATCTCTGTGTGTTATCCTGCCCATTGCTTTTCACAAAGGCTTGTTAATGCAATTATGGGCTTTTTTGATGGTCTCCTTGATATGACTGGTTAGACTGTAAAGGTGCTGCAAGTTCTGTGTTTTCCATTTGCTGCACAGGTAGTTGAAGTTCAGCCTGCACTGGATTTATTCTTGTGTGCTCAATGCAACCTTTTCTGTGGTAGGTACTCTACTGCTTGCCTACCCATGTACTGTGTGTTGCAGTGCTGTCCTTTGGTGGGATTTCCTAATGAATCTACATCCACTGAAAGCAAACCCCAGATTTCATGTTGCTGTCACTGAGAGTATGGGTCAGTCATATTTAAAGAAAAAGAGTTCCTTTTTGTTTTTTCCTATCTTTCTGCATTCTCACCAGTGTTCTTATAGGGGAAGGATTGTAAATGCACTGCAAATAACTAAATCCAGGAGAATAGGTGATGTACACGAATATTCTTATATTGACTTAAAGGCTTTGAGATTTGGTGTGTCTTTCATTTCTAGGTAGATATGTAGAAGAAGATCGAGCTAGATCTTTCTGCTGACTGCCAGTGAGTTTGTAAATTCTTGAGAGTTTATATTAATTTCCATTTTTTAAGTCCTTGAATGAAGCAAGCATGACTTGTAACACAAATGTGTAGTGGTAGAGTTGTCTTCAAATATTCGAAGTTCCCTCTGTCCCTTGCTGTTTGGGTTGAACCTCCAGTGTTCCTCAGTGTAGCAAATTACATCTGGTATCTCAGGGGTAGGGGAAAGAAAATGCTGCAAGGTAAGAGCTACCCCCAAGCCTAATATCTCCATGTTGAAAACATCACCTTTTGCACTTAGGTTTGAAAGATGGGTGTCTGCCAAGGAAGGGGGGAAGCTCCCTTGGAATGGAGACTATGACCTCCTTCCCTCCACATTATTATAACTTTGAAATTAAGGGGCTTTCACGCAAAGATATGGGAAAAGGAGTAATAGATCTTTACTAGTGTAGGGATAGTACAGGATACTAGTATAGGGATAACAAGGCCACAAACAACAACAGTGGCAGCAGCAGCACCAAACAGGATCACAAACCCATCCCCAGCCGCTCCCGGCGGCGGCGCTCTCCCCTCGGGTGCAGTTCCGCTCGCGGCCAGCGGGGGCGCTGCTGGCTCCCGGCCGTGCGGGGCAGGTGCGCTCGTTCCCGCCGCTCCTGCAGGGGGCGCCACGGCACGAGCTGGGCCGTGTTCCCCTCACGCCGCCATGGCGGGCGGGCCGGCGGAAGAGATGGGGAAAAAAGTTTCCTTTACAAACTCCCAGGGCAGCCAGTCCTGGTCTCCCTCCTGATAGCGTAATGAGCTGTAGCAGGAACCTTGGAAACAGCAAGCTGGAACGGCAGGGACGAGCAAAATCGTGGAATGGTAAAGGAGATTTGTTGGAAAGTGTGCGGCTGGGGTGTCCCGGCAGGCCGGGGGTGTGGGGCTGCAGTAGCAAAAAATCCAGGGCAATAGCAGGACAGCAGGGTTGGGCAGTGAGCCTGGCTCCTGGACACAGCTGGCTCCCTTAGAGGGTGAAGGGGCTCAGAGATCCTGGGATTTCCCCAGGGCATCTGGGCAGATGGTGAAATGTCCTTTGTTTAGTGAGGTCAGCTGTTAATAAGGCCCCAGCGCAATGGCCGCTCTTAAGAGCAGAACTCCGCTCATGGTAGGAGAAGGCAGAAAACAGAACCCTGCAGTGGTAGCAATTTTTTCCCACAGTGACTGCAGTCTGTTTCCCTTCCTAATGCCGAGAGCACAAGAGAAAGCTAGGAGCTGCACCCAACCCTTTCCCCCGGCCCAAATCTTGTGATACCTCTGCCCTTCGCGCAGACACCCCAAATAAAGAGAGAGAGTAGCCAGCTGCAACCCTCCCCTGAGCTTGGCAGCTTGTTTTGTGTCTCTCAAGTACCTGGTCATTTTTGTCTCCTAGCAACATATGGACAAAAATTCCCTGAGAGAAAGAACAAAAGGAAAAAATCCTAAACCCCAACCCTTACCTCCCCATCCCAATAGTAGAAAACTAAAGTTTGTACTCCCACCTGGTAAGTTGTCACTCTGTGTCAGGCAGAGAGGTTTTTGAATGACAATGCCATGAAATATTTGCCGATGGTTTTGCACAAGTTTCTTAGATTTCTGGTAGTAACATTTTATTTCCAATATTTACTTCAAGTACTACAAAAGCGTGTAATGCTCAACTAGAGAAGTCGTTGCTCAGCAGTGGTATAGAGAATTAAAAAAGCAGAAAATGTAGAATAAATTGTCTGACAGCTTAATTAGTTAATGAATGAATGAATTTGTGGTTCCCCACTATGAACTTATTTTAATCCTCCTTGATGTTGTATGTGCTCACCTATTTAAATGGGTTCTCACATTTTGGTAAATGAAAAGTAATTTTTTCCAGAAAAGTAATTTTTTTCCAGACAGTTTATAGAGGTGAGTGGATGAATGCTGCACTGCTGGTGGTATGTTTTGGATGAAGGCTCACAGTTACCCCAAGTCATACTGGATCAATTTGAACACACCGGGAATAGTTGTCTGAATGCTGTGATATTTCCAAAACAAAGCTTTTGGAGTGAGGGGATCTGCTTTGTCTTAGAAGGAATCTAGTGAAGCAGAATCACCTCTAGTCCTCTAGTTTTATAGACAAGTATCAACCTATCATGGGGCAGTGAGCAATGATCTAAAGCAGTGTCATATGCTTGTGTCTCCATTTCTGAACTTCCATTGTTAATTATGAACTCTTTGTAGTAGAGGAAGGTTATAAAGTAGGAATTGAGTTTGAGGCAATGCAGTGTAGTTCTTGCCTCCGTGTGACCTTGGCTGACCATTTGGTGCACTTCAGTACAACTCAGGCTGCCATTCACTGAGAAGAATCTGTATTGAAATTCTTGGTATCACTTGGAGTGAGGTACTGATAATCAGGCTTGGGCAAGAACTTACCAATACAATGTATCCAACTGCATTTTTATTCCACCATATCATTTCAAAGTCTGGGATACCTCTGAAAGTCCTCGTTATAAAACCAACCAAACAAGGCAGGGTTTCTTCACACAGACAAAGCACATCTCCTTCTGAGTCACAGCTGAACCAGCAGCCTTTTCTATGGACCCTATATCATGAAATCTCCACAACAGCTGGATGCTGACTCTCCAAGTAAACACACAAATACCCAAGGGTCTCAGCCTACTTATGTCTTTGCTGTCAATGTGCATGCTGCTGAAGTGAGAAGACTCTGATTTATGAATTGACAATTGCATGTCCCTGCAGATAAGGGTGCATCACAAATTAGAATTGGGAATGTATTCCTGTTCTTGTTCTCCTCGTTTGTTGTTACTCCTTTCTCAGACTTTGTTATTTGGTACTTTAGCTTTCCATACCAAGTCGTCTCTCAGTTTACAAAAACTTCATAAAAAAGGCAGGCTCCCTCCTTTCCTTCTACTTCTTTCTCTCCCAGACTTGAAGGGTTTTTTTGCCTCTCAGCTTTGTTATTTTGGGGATTTAGTGAGCTGTGTGGGATAGACTGAGAAAAAGGTTGTTTAAGGACTATGCAAGACCTTGTAACACAAGAAAATTGCATTTTGCATGAGTGTTGTGTGGGTTGTTCAGAGGGACTGGCTGTTTTGATCAATTCTCATGGTATGCCACTTCTTTTGTCTGTAATGTGTAAATGTCTTCAATGGCTCCCATTTAAATGTGGCTGAAAAGTCAAGGCTCACACTTAGAACCTTGTTTGAGGGCTGCTGTAGCCCTATCACTATGTTAAACCTGGCCTGAGTGAGCAAGCTTGGGGCTTTTTGTCATAGTTGTACAGGACTGAGTCATAGCCCCTCAGATGGGGGATATTTCATGCCTTGAATAGGAGATACCATGACCTCCTGACCTGGAAGATGGGGCAAAGTGTGACCTCAGGAAGTTGGTCAGTGGTGCAGAGCTGGGAAGTGTAGTTTATGCACCAGATAAGCCACAGAGATGATTAAAACATAGTAAGGGGAGCATCTCCTGTGCCTGGAGAGACTGAGAGAGCTCAAGTTTAAACTGAAGAAGAGATACCCCAGATGGAATCTGATCAGTGTTTGTAAACATAGAGTATAAAAGAGATCTCTCCAGACTCATCTCTGTGGTACACAGTGACAGGACAATGTCACTGACATATTTTGTGAAAATCCTTTTGCTAGGATTTTTCTCCTGAGAAGCTGAGAGGCCTCAGAAACAAAATGTAAACAATAATTATCTGATGGCTTATGGAATGTGCTCTGGAGATGGTTTACCAACAGGTGCATCTTTGATTGGTCTCATGTGAATTGTTTTTAATTAATGGCCAATGACAGCCAGCTGTGTCAGGCTCTCTGAGTCTGTCACGAGATTTTATTATATTAAATCAGCCTTCTTAAACATGGAGTCAAGATCCTCATCTCTTCCCTCGTCCTGGGGACCCTCAAACACCACAGGACAAGAGGTAGAAGGCACAAGTTGAGAGAGGAAATTCTTTCTGAGCATTAAAAAAAAAAGCTACACACATACTGTTAGGGTAACTGAACACTGGAACTGGTTACTTGGAGAGGTTGTGGAATCTCTGTCTTTGGAGATATTTTAAATTCAGCTGGGACAGGATCCTGGACAACTTGCTCTGGGTGACTTGATCACTAGAGGTGCCACCCAGCCACATCCATTCTGTGATTCACAGTGTCTGTCTCTGGAGTTTGGTACTTGGCTGTAGTCCTCAGCTAATCCAATTATGCCACTTGGTAATTAGCTGAAACAGACCATATTGGCAGAGTGTGCAGCTAGGGAGAAGGTGTTGGTGTTCATCATCAAGTGCTTTTGACTTGCATGTTGTGTGCATTTTTGGCTGGGTAGAAAGTGATTTGTCTGCAGCAGATGTTTCTTCCTTGTGCTCAGGTTCTGATCTCGTTTAAGTCCAAGAAGTGATAGAGCAAATCTGTACTACAAATTTGAAGTAGTACAGTACATCTGTGAGTGCTTTTCCCCTGGTGATGGAACATATGGAAATGATGCTTATCTTGATTTAGATAAGCAATTGCCTTTCCTATACAATCATCCACGCTTAGTAGGAGTAGAAGCAGACACAAAATATTGCAGGTCTTAGAATCTGTCTTTTTTAATGCTCTATAAGCCTATGCAGAAACAAATGGAATAGAAATTCTATTAGATGTGAGATTAGTAATTGCTAATAGTTCATCATTTGTAGTTTGTACAGGAAACTTGTGGAAACAAAGCCTGAAGTAAAAAAAAAAAAAAAAAGGCACTGAAGGGAAAAAGCACAGAGTGTGTAGCAGAATCGCTCCAGGGTCAGATGCGCTGCTCCTAAGGCTCGCTCATCTCCTTTGTGTTTTCAGCAACCCAAGAAAAGTGGTTTAGTGTTCCAGTCAAGTATTTGCTGAGGATTCTTCTTGGAAGGGCTGCCTCTTGTCTGGGGATAATATGATTCTTGTCCCTTGCTCAGGTTCTTTTTCCAGATTCCTTAGAGAAGCCTTCCTTGTGGGGATACATCTCTACTAGTAGCTATTGTAGCAAGGATGAGGTAGTGGGCAGACTTATTTCTGTTGAATTTGGAATTAATTTACTTCTTTCAGCTGTGGATTCTAAAGTTGACTAGAAATGACGGAACTCTGCTATTTTCAGCTTTTTTTACTTGCAATCCAGTCTGCTACTTGTTTTTATGAACTTGAAGAGAAATGTGTCATGTTACTTGTTCAACAAACTTCCTTATAACAGTGTGAGTCTGTGAGCCTCGCTGCCGTCAGTCCTTCTCACTTCTCTCTTTGATTTCTTCTCTTACTGGCCTTTGCTCATAGAGTGCCAAGAGACTTTTGCTTTGCCATAGGTATCACTTTATACTATGAGGCTTTGGTACCTATTTTTATTACTTTGTATGTGCTCTACTCTTTCATTAATAGTCGTTTTAAAATGCAAATGTAGTAATTTTTTTTTGTAGTAAACTCTTCAAACTGTAGGTTTTTCTCTTCCCTTTAGTGGTAAGGTCTTTGGTATTGCTGTAGGAATTGCTGTAATTGGATGCTTGAGACCTGCTTTAAAGTGTATTAGACTTTAGAACTCTGGCTATTTGAGCAGTGATTGAGTTTCAGGGCTGATTTTCCAGTACTGTAGGTTTGTGCCGTCCTTGTCCATTGCACCAGCTGAGTACGTTTATGTCCTGGGTGGGGGCTCCCTCTAGTGAGATGTTCTGACAGTCCCTTATTCACTTGGTTCAGATGAACTTTACCCGTTTTCTTTTCAAGTGCGGTTTTTGCAGACTCAATCTAATGCATTTTTCTACCTTTGTGTAAGCTGTAAAGGCCCTTTGCCTTACAAATGATCTGGAAGGATTTGTAAACAAGCTGAGGGCTAGGACTGCCTATTTTCTCTATTTGGTGTGAAGAGCTCAGGTAATCAACCTCATCCTACTTCAAGCTGTGGTTCTGTGGACTCTGAGATCTTTTGTACATGACTGAAGGACCAAAGGATCATGTAGGAGGAAGAGCTACATTAATTGGATTGTATAGGTAGAGGGGTAGAAAATGACTGCTGGATGTAGAGGGGAAAAAGTGGGGGTGGGACACTAATGCTCAACTGTTTCTAGTGAAGATTTTCGTCTGTAATGTATTACTGAGGCTGGGGCAGAGGAGACGAGGGGAGGACCTACAGCAGTGTTGCCACTTTTTTGTGTTATCAGTAATAGCCTAAACCCGCACATTTTGGAAAGGATGTACCAGGATCAACTCCAACCTTTGTGAGCGTGTATGCAGGGATGATTTAGTGACCATTGACTTCATTTTCTCATAAGAGTAACAATCAACTTGTTTGCAAGACTAAAGCTAAACAGAAATAAAAGCTGTCTTATTGAATAATTAATATTAATAATAATGAAATCTGTATGAGTAATCTTGCAGTACGCTGCTCCATTTGCCTAGCAGGTGTTGTTTTCTCCGTCAGAGAAAAGCGCTGCCTCCTCGTCTAAGTCCTTCCACACTTTGCTGTTCCTTCCCCTCTGGAGCACGTCCCGCTGCAGGCAGCGTTGGCGCAGGTGCCTCAGGAAGCCCTTGATGGAGGCAGAGTTTTCCTTCTGGCAGCCGATCAGCTCCTCACTGAGGGGGGAGCAGTCAACCAGGCAGCAGGTCCTTGGCCAGGCTGAGCATGTCCAGTTCTTCTCCTGGGAGACACAGGGCAGGGAGCACTGTGAGAGGGGCAGAGGGGCTGCAGGGGGCTGGGACCCCTGGGCTCTCCTGGGGAATCTGGGGCCTGCCTGGGCTGCCCCAGGCTGCAGGTTGTGTGGAGAGGATGTCAGGAAAGTTCTGTCTTGTTCTGGTGGCTCAGCCTGTCCTTGTTTCCTCCTGGGAGGAAGGGGGCTGAGCCCCACCTCTGCTTCTGGGCTGGGGCACGGGGAAGAGGCCGAGGACCCTTGGTGCCCGCCCGGGCTTTCCTCTGCGCAGGGCTGGCACTCCTGCTCACCCTGCGCGCTGTGGCTGCCGGCCCCTGGCACCGTCCCAGCTGCCCGGTGCCCGTGGCTCACCTCTCTCCGCTGCCTCTCGGCTTTCCTGCGGAGGCTGCGGCCCAGGCAGAGCGCGGCGAGCAGCAGGGACAGGGCGAGGAAGGTGCAGCAGTGCGGCCGCACGGGCCACGGGCCGGCAGTGCCAGCGACCGGCTGCTGCGCGTCCTGGGCCGGCACGGGCAGCCGGGCCGCGCTCCCGGTGGGACAGCTGAGAGCTCTGGGCGTGCTGGCGAGCAGCGAGGCCACGCAGAGCCCCAGGAGCAGGGAGAGCCCCGGGCGGAGCATGGCACAGCCGCCCCAGGAGCTGCCGCCTCTGGCCTGACCCTGAGCTGAGCTGTGCCCACGGGCTCTGTGCAAGGGGCTGGCATCAGCTGCGATGTCACAAGGCTGTTGCCTGGCAGCCAGAGGCTGGGAATGTCAAAGCAAGGCCAGGCCAGAGGGTCTGAGCATGTGGCTGTCTCAGCCTGCTGTTCAGTCTTGCCACTGTGGGTCGGGACTCAGGAACTTGGGGAAGTGCTCTCTGGTGCTCAGGAAAGAATTTCTGACATGTCCGAGTTGGTATTCTTGAGTTGATGGAAATGGAGGGTAAGACTAGAGGAGCAAATTTGTTTGGACTGCTTCTACTTTCTCACTAAATACTGAAGACTCTTTTTGCTTTTCAACAAACTCTACTTGTTTTGACGATTTGAGACAAATAGATGAACTCAAGCTTCTTGAGACTTGTGTTAGAAAGAATTAAAAAAAAAAGTAATAGTAAATTGAATTTCATAATCTTCCCTCCTCAGTTAATTTCTGGTGATGTGTATGTCTAACTTGGTGAAGCTTTGGGCAGTATGGTTGTGCAAGAGTTTGAGGTAACTGAGCTGTTCTGTAGAGTGAATTGGATATAAATAAAGTGATCTCAAGACTTTACAGGAATAAGGGACCGCCTGTGTTAACATTATTTAGTAACAAATCTGTTGCAAGCTGGTGTATGTTGTCTTCACCACCTGTGTCCTCCTAGTTGAGCAATTTAAGGTGACAAAGCTCCAAGTTTAAAATTTACGTTTTTTTTCAGGCTTGTTGTCTTGCTACATGTCTTCAGAAGTTGTTCTGAATTTTGGAGCTGTTGGCAAATGATGTGCTTGTGTATTTTTGTACTCACTTGGTATAATTCTGGATTGGAGAAACTATTACTCTGGTTAGGAGGTTAATCCTAATTCCTCAATTTGTTTTTGCAATTTACACCCTTATGATTACCAAATAAAGTTACTTAATGGATCTCACTCCAAAAATATGTATGTTTCTACAGTTTTGTAACCAAACGGTATGTGGCTAAGGATTCAGTGCTTCCCACTAGCTTGTATTTGGAAACAAGTAACAAGCCAGCAGCATGATATTAGGGCAGTGCTGGTGTCTCTGTGGGTTACCGCTGCCCTCTCGAGGTGAAACCGAAAGATACTGCAGTCTGGCAGGAGTCGTGTGGCCGTACTGCTGCCTGTTCAGGGCTTGTTAACAATGACCTTGGAGCCACACTTATAACCTGGTTTTTCTGCTTTCTTGGCTTGTAGGTGAAAACGCTAAAGAAGATCTGCAAGGGAAGAAAAGTCTGAGTGAGAAAGTTTCTCTCTATAGAGGTGACATTACACTGCTTGAGGTTGATGCCATCGTTAATGCTGGTAGGTGGTTAAATATTTTATGTAGCTATGTCTTGAAAATCCTTTACAGCTCCATGGTACAAGTGTGAACTCTGAAAAGTTGCCTAAAACTGGTGAGTACTGTGGAAATCTGTTGAAAATATGGCTTTTCCCCCAGTTCGTTCATATTGTATCTGTTCATCCTGTGTGCACTTACTGTGGCAGGGATTATTGTGAAACTTTTCTAGCAGGATCACTGTGAAAAAAATAATGATCTTTTGACTGAATTTGGTTTGACACTTCACACTTTGCATTGTAGAAGGCTCATTTTTGTTACTAAGCTAACGCAGTACATTCCAGTCTGCTTTTACAAATCGAGCCACTTGTTGGCTAGGTAGTGTGACAATTTTAACGACAAGGTGGTAGGAAAACAGAATTTTGTTTATGTGGTTTTCATATTTGCTTTCTTGTTGGGAGGTTGTATGTTTCAAGTTTTTGGCCATGATCTACAGAGTTTTAAGTGTTTAAGTACCTCTTCTTGCTCTGTGACCGTGTCTCCATGCGTGCAGTCGAGGTGAAGAACCATATGTAGCATCTTGTGACAAAAAGAGGGAAATGCCTGTGCAACTAATTAATTAGTGTATTAGATTATAGTTAAGTAGGTAAGTTTTTCGGCAAAAAACCAATGGGAAGGTTCACCCCTACACAAATGCTCATAGCCAAATCTTGCCTGCATTCTCCACTCCAAAAACAATGTGTGGTTTGTGTGTCCTGAGGCTGAAAAATTTTTCCCCCTAGTCCTTGAGTGGCACTGATTAATTTTCAAGAACTAATTTTGGTGGTATTCGTTTATTGGAAGGAAATGTGCTGCAGTATCTTCTGTGTGATGGAATTGAGTTCAGAGATTCCCAGGGCTGTAATGGCTGAAATGGATGTGTTTGCTTATCAGGAAAATGCCGTGTGGAGTTACTGGTTCACGTCTGCAAAGAGCACAGGAATGTTTGCTCACACAGTGTAGAGGGTAGTGAACAGACTCTCTTTGGCTGTTTGATTGTATGACATCCCACTTTACCAGAGGACATCTGCTAATGGGTTTTGTGAAGTACAGATGGAATTCTTAGCCATTTCAAAATACATTTTTGCATTCCAACTACTGAGGCTGGTATTCCCATGCAAAAAAATTTAATTCATCTTCTAGTTTACTGATGCAGAAAAGCTTTCCTAATTAACAAACAATACAGTAGCATCCATGTAACATGATCCTCCCCTCACTGTGTTGCCAAGGCCTCTGAAACTTGAATATTTTAATATTTTTTCCTCATTCTTTTTTTAAGAGGATTTTTCCAGTCGTGCCTTTGCTGACTTCCTTACTTTATTGCTTTACAGTAAGTCAATATTAGCATACTTTCCACCTTTTATATTTAGCTTCTCTTTGTTCATAGGCCTCCCTTCAATTACAGGCTGGAACTAGTTACGGATTAGCTTTAGAATAGGAATACTTCACTTTTCTTGATTTAAATCCCCCTTTAATTATCCTGAAAGGTCCAAAAAAGCTATATCCCAAACTGCAAATGATATTATCTGCCTATAAACCGATTATCTGCCTGCCATCCTTGTGAGAAACGCCTCTCTCTGAGGAGAAAAGAATAAAGACTCAAATCAACACATATTGATATGCAATTTTGAGAAATGGTTTTAAAACTACTCAGAGCAAACTGAGGCTGAAAGACCTAAAGAGGGACAAAACACACTGAAAGTATCTAGAAAGCTTAGTTGTTTCTGCTCTTGTCTTTTGTAAATTGAATTTGGGCTTAAACGGAGATTCAGATTAGATGTTGGCAAAGCTACTTATTGATTGGAACATGTTTATACAGTGGTACTTTGGTGTATCAGATGGAAACAAAACAGCAGTCCAGGGCCAGGGCATTGGTACAGGTGGATTTTTAAGATTCTTCTAACTGATTATTAACCTTCTATAGCTCCTAAAAGGCATAATATGTTACTATTATGAGATATTAATAAGTTTAGGTTAAAATACTAACCTACAGTCACTTTGGAAAAACCATATGCTCTTTATATGTCAGTGCGGTAATTAAATCTAAGCCTTTGATCTGCTGAGGATAGCTGGAAAGCTACATGAGGAAGGTGTTTTGGGTCAAGATCCATATTATTTATGCAAAACATCTGCTGTTCCAGGATTCCTTTTAAATCCAACAGTTTCACTGAAATTGTAGCGTCTCTCAGATGGTATCTAAACCCATGTTTCTGCACCATATGATGCTTTTGCAAAGAACTCCATTGTTTTTTCTTCTGCAGCTGAAGTTATCCAAGCCTCAAAGACATAAAGCAGTAAGTAGCCACAGTACCAATTTCTGTATGTAAGTTGAATTAAATGCAGCCTGCTGAATATGGAAGAGGAGATAGAACTTGCACAGATGTACCTCCAAAAAAACCCTTTTTATACTTAATGCCTTTTGACTACCCCAAAAGTTAATGATTGACTCCCTCCTATCTGTTGCAAGCCCTGGCTTAGGAAGAAGAGATCCTCTGCAGACTTTCTCTGTGAAGTTAGAAATACTATTAACTGTCTCCTGTAATAAATAGTTTAAAATACAGCAAGTCATATCCAAGTTGAAGCCACAGGAAGATACAGGTTGAATGTTTATATTGACTTACGCGAAGATCTAAACATGCTTGAAGTAAAGGGAATGGTCTGGTAAATTCTGGGGCTGTGAAAGGGTTCCAGGTGGTTCAGATTGTCTCCAGATTTGTATGCAAATATACTGGCCAAAAAAAAGTGTATTCTCAAATATTTAAGGAAGAAATGAAACATAAATTAATATAAATGGTGATCTTATATAGCTAAATATCAGGATATCATTGATGAGCGCTGCTGCAAAAGGATCCTTTTTTATCCTAGACTTTTAGCAGACAAACTGAATGTTGCTTACTTTCCAAAAATATCTTATGTATAGTTTGCTCATTCTCAAAAGAACCACATCAAAACAGCCTCTTTGAAATCTTTCAAGACTAGAGTGAGGAACTGACATGCATTGTGAGAGAGAAAGGAGCTGAAAAAATGAGTTGATGTGTGATTTTTCTAAAATTGATGTCAATTATCTACCCCTGTAAATGTCTTTTCCTTACACAATGGTTTCCTAAAACTTCCTTACTACTGATTTCATTGCAGACAGGTATTAGTTTAACTTGATGTTTTGCTTAAGGTGTCATGTTATGCCATTTCCTTCACATATTTTTTTTTTTTAAAGGATTCAGGTAAGGCTTGTATGAAAATCTTACTTTTACTCCTATGTCCTCCTCTGTGCTTTTTTATTACACTGTAAGAATGTAAACAGGCTCTCCTTGAGGCATGTGCTTACTGCATTAATCTGTGCTGACTGGCCTTTTTAACATATTAAATGTTCCCGGATGTCACTTCATCTTGATGCCAAAAGTGCTTCAAGCACTTGGAAGCTAGATAACCACAATTAGCCAACATCTGAATAAATCATCAGAACAGAGCTTGGAGGGGGTGTGGTGTGTCTGTGGTGTCTAGGGAGGGGAGAGAGGGGCCATTTAGTCCCTCTGGCAATCCCAAATACAGAAATAAGCAGTAAAAGCCCGAGTAAGGTTTGAACAACAATTTCTTCAATATTTATAGTACCAACTGAGCAGTAAAGGACTACATTTCCTCTGCATTTTTAATAAGGAAAACTGTGTAGCTATTTGTGTCGTATGCAGTAACTATCTGAAGTAGGTACAGGACTGGTACTTTGGGAGTGGGTGTGACAGGGATGTCTGTGTACCTCATGTACCTTAAGCAGCAGTTCATCACTACTGACCTCAGGTCACTTCCTACCTGTTAATAAATCTTACTGTCCAGTTATAAGATAAGGAGACATGTACTAATATGCTTGTGAGGGAGTTTTTACTAGGAGGAAGATCAAGGGGGAAACCATTATGTTAGGGGAAAAAAGGATTCTCCTTATTTTTATCTGATAGGGAGGGGGAGGATGATGACTTGCAGAACACTAGAAGAGATAATATTTTTTCTTATCTTTGAAAAATATTCTTTGTATCAGTACAAAAGTATGGTACTGAGAACAGAAACCTTTCATCTTCAGGAAAAAGGAAGATGTTCGTGTCTATTCAATTGTATATTACTGTTAATAAGATTGTAGTATTGAATCTAAGTTCGCAGTTAGAGAGTTGCTGCAGTTATAGCAACTAGGTGTCTCTCTTTAAACTGTATTTGAGTGCTGGAATACTTTCTAATACTCAGAAATTTGGGGAAGAAACTCTCAATTTTTAAAATGAATATCTTTTCCATGTGAGAAAACAAACGTGATTTAAAATCTTCCTCTGATAAAGAGAGAAAAGACTTGGTGACTAACGTAGTAAACAACTCTTTATGTCCTGTTTTTACTAACCCTGATGCTGGAATTTAGTTACTGAGCCTCACATTGCTCAAGAAGAGCATCTCACATCTGCCTGTGTGCAGTGAGCTGCCTCAGCTGGGAATGCTGGTTTGGCAGGCACAGGCTCCTCAGTTTCCTTGGCACAGTGTGCAGGGCCAGCCGAGGGAAGGTGCATGGAGGTGATGGTCTCTTGGTTATTTTTAGAGACAGAGATGTTTCCAGAGAGAGAATTACAGCTGAGTTTTTAATCAAATTTGCAGGAGTTTGGAATGCTTGTCCTGCTGTACCTCCCTGTCCCAGTACTGAACCTATGTGGAACTGAAAATATTCAGTTTTAAATAGCCTATGCTTGATTTGCTTGTTGCAAATCAAGGTCAAGACTAGTTTTCACTGAAGCCTCTGCATGACTTGATTTATAGGATGAAATAGATATTTTCATACTGAATCTCACCTTTCCTAGTGAAATATGCCTTTCTTCCCTCAGGCTTCTGACTTCACAACCATGTTTCAGCTTTTTTGTGTCACAGCAATATCTTTATCCAGCTTTTTTATCTAGAGATAGCACATATTTTCTTCCAGATTCATTTCCTGGCCTTGACCTTGAGTATGACTGTTTAACTTAATGAGGTGTCCCTTTTTTTCACAAGCTCAAAATTACACATCAAGGTAGAAGAGCTATGTATTGATACTGGGAACTGAATATATTATCAGTGAATTATGCTTATACAAGTGTGTAAGTATAGATAGGGACTGAACTCTGCCTTTCCACACAAACAGCTCGTTAATGCTCAATCAGTCACTGCAGTTGCCTTGAACTTGGTGCTTAATGAACAGGTGGGGAAAAAGGATGGATTCTAATCTGGAACAGATCTGACATCAGGCAATTTCACTGATTGCTAATCCATTTCATTTGGCAACTTAATTTATCACACAGAAGTTTCATCTTGTAACTTCTGAAGTAGAAATAATTTCAGAAGTGGCCTGTCTGAATATTATGAAGGTATTTGAGTCAGTTGCTGAGCCTGATCTGGGTATGGTGGATATCCTTACTCTCCCCCTTTTTATTTTACAGTGACCAGTAATTCTTACTCTGGAGCTCATTTGAAATTATTCTTCAATAATTTGCTACGAAAACAAGTCCCTTTACTCAAATGTTCCTGCTATTGAATATGGAAAAAACAAAATGCAAGATCTGCCCTTAAGTTGCTTGTAGCATTTTCACATTGGATTTTTACCTTTTATAATATCGATTTTTGTGGGATTTTTTTTTTTCAGTTGAACTAAACATAAATGGTTGATTATACTGGGAGATTCTTAAGTTTTGAGTTTGCTGTCCATTAAAATGTTTTGTAAATATACTTCCAATGTTTTATCTCCAATATCCAGATAGGAAAATGGAAAGCTTGTATTGAAATCCCTTGTACGGAGTCATCTGGCATCTGCCTATGTAACTAAGACTATTGTAATTTCCTCTAGGAATAGAACCAATACTGCTAACAAATTGTTGTTAATTTGGTTTTCATCTTTACTGTGAGCAGACTGTGGTGTTAATCAAAGGTTTCTCAAGTTATTTTACAGTTGGTACAATTACACTTGTGTGTAAAACCCCAGACTAATTTATATGTAGTCCTCACTTACTCATCAGGAAAGTCAGTGTTAATAGTTGAGGGAATCGGTCATGCCCAATTGTGACATCTGTGAGTGAGTTTATTACTGCTTTTGGTGGAAAATGCTTTAAGCCTGGCTCGTGAGCAGTTGATGTGGTTAAACTTGCCCTCTGCTTTTGGTCTAATTTCATTTCAGTGCTGTTCTTCCCTGTAGTGTAATATTCATTTAGATGAAAAGGCTGTGTATAGTGACAGTGTTCAAGAGAATGAAATGGAAGGCAAGTGCTGCTGTAGGTGTGGTTTAATTTAGGGGGAGAACTGTGGCTGCTGCCTCAGTCAAACACCATTTGCTGTAACGATGTGGCCAAGGCTTATGACTGAGGACGCTCACTCAGAATTGCACTGCAGAAGGGGTGGTTGGAATGCACTTTGAAAATACCTCAGGTATCATTAGTATAACTCAAAACTTAAGCATTGAAAAAAAAGGTTTGGCAGTGCTGCAGGCACATATTAGGGAAGAACTTTGTTCCTTATTCTAGGGTGCTTTGGGAAGAGGAAATGAATTGTGGTGAAATATTTTCATTGCAATATTCCAGCAGTGTGCTCACAGCCATCTCTTGTAGCTAATGGAGATGGCTTCTGGGTGGAAATGTGCCTCAGACACCTGGATGTTATTCTGCCACATTGTGTGTGGTGCCAGCGAGCCGAGAGCTTTGGGTGGTGGAACAGAGGCCGAAACCTTGCGTGCCTCAAGGAGATCTTTGCCACTCAACCTGCCATATGGCCAGGCACTGCAAACAGACAGGCACTGCATGTTAATGATAATCAAGTGATCATTTCAAGCAGTAGGATGTGAGTGTTCCGTGACTTACTGAGAAGCCATTAAAAAAACAGCAGAGAAGGAAATGTACTTTCCGCTGGAACAACGCACTCAAAAGGCTCCTTAAATGAACAGATTGTGGGCTGAAGCATCAGACACACATGTTGAGGTTCAGAGCTATGCTTTTAGACTTTTCATGTTATTCTTTCCTCCCATAGAAGTCTGAGGGGAATGAGATGAGTGTGCATGATCCTGAAGTATCTGATACCTAACTACCCAAACCAGTTTTGCCAGACAAGTTGTAGATGCCCTGTCCCTGGAAATGTTCAAGGTCAGGTTGGAGGGAAGTTGGGCAACCTGGATTAGTGAAACACATCCCTGCTCATGGCGAGGAGGGGTTGAACTAGATGATCTTTGATGGTTCCTTCCAAAACAGATAATTCTGTGATTCTAGGAAATACCCTGACACAAAATTAATGGCTTCTCCTCTATAGTCTGTCTTCTGAAAATCTAATAATAAATGGGCATGGTAGATGTTTTAGTAGCCTTATCTAACCTGATGGTCTGTGGTAGCTGGATTTATTTACAAGTCTGTTTTCAGTGTTGATGCTTTCAGGACAGTACCTGTTTTACCTAGACCAGTGTGTTCTCCTTATTTCTTTGTGCATCAGTTGTTGAACACATTTATTATCTCTGACCCCAGTGTGATTACTGACCCTTCATGCCACAGTTAACCTGGACGTCTTTTGTGTGTGCTCTTTCTCCAGAAAACTAGCAGTGTACAAGCAAAACACCTGCCAAGCTGGATTTCTTCCAAAGTCTGTGACTTCCCTCAGTTGGGAAGAGTGAGGTGGCATGGGATGCCGTGAATCCTTTCTGACAGCAGGTGGCAATAGTGCCCCTGTTATCGTAAAACCACTTTTAGGCCTGTGTACCTTAATTTTCCTGGACATAAAATCGGTGATGACTTAAGCAGAGGAAACAAAATGCATGTATTCGAGGCGTGCTTGTGGGATAGGCCATCGATACAGCTCATGCTTATTAAATGCTGACTCCATTTCATTATGTGTGTTCAGTGTGTGTTTGAAATAGAACAGGAGACAGGCGTGGTTTGGAAGAACTGTAAGCATCTGTTTTACTTCATAGAGGAAAATATTTTGGAGAGACCTTGCTAGCAGCCTGTCATATCATACATTTGACAGTGCAGCTGTCATCTTGACTACACTGATGGAGCAGAGGGGTGTAAGAAACTACTCAAGGTCGTCTTGAACAATTATGCTTCGTTTCATAATATTAAATCCACTTTTAATCAGGACTTGTGGCGGATTATCTGAAGGATTGTGGGTTTTTTAAGCCGATATTTGCAACAGTGTGTTCTCAGTCAAGATAGGCATGCAACGTTATGGTTTTTTTCAAGCTTTTGCATTTTAAAAACCCAACCCAGTCAAGTAATTTCCAAGTGTTGGGACACAAAAGAGAAGACTTCTTTGAGGCCTCCTCTCTCTACTTACAAAATATTGGCAGCGAGAGGTCAGCTGGTAGGCTGAGATTATCTCTGTAGTGTTAATATTGACACCTCCCCACCCCCCCTACTCCTCTGTCCAGATGTATGTTTGTTTTTTCCTCCCTTTCTGTTTCTAACCATGAACACATTGGGTTTTTCTGGATTTGCACAGATATTGTCTCAACACCATCTCAGTCACTGTAAGTAGTACAGTAAGGTCAGCATGGGAATTAGCATTTCTACGTGTAATGTAATCTCGTTAAATATATGCGGTTAAGTATTGAATAGGGGAAGGTCTACTTTGGTTGGAGCAAGTAAGCTTTAGGTTTATCTTATCTAATTTGCTAGATGCAGAAAATGGGATAAAAAAGCAGTAGTCAGAGTTGATGTTCAAAACTGCTGTTGTGCAGCTGGCTGACACTGTCTCCTCTGCCTTCTCGGGCACGGGGAGTTCCTTTTGCTTAATTCTCATAGCTACTGAGTCTTCCACCCTTTGCTAGGGTTTTGGGTTTGCCTAGTGCTTTGCCATTTGCTGAAGGTCTTGGAAATGTTAGTCCCTTGAAATACAGCTTCCATTACTTGTTAAATAAATAGTTACGGACTGTGAAATGCAGTTGAGGTTTTGTTTTGACCTATGGCTGTTAGCAGCTGATTTTCTGAGAAAAGAAAAACATTTCTGTTTGCAAAAATACAAGTTGTTTTCTTTAGGAATTCAGAATGCCTCTCACTTAGAAATAACTATTAAGGGTACAGCTTGGCCTTTAAAATCTGGGCTCCAAACTCCTTTGTGTGACCTGCTGTCCCAGTCATAAAAATTAGTAATGGCAACTAAACACACATCAAAGGTCGGTGGAAGCTTGTGAAAGAGGTATTTGCTTGTTAATCCAAGCACAATGGCAAGTGTGTTTGCATCGTGTGCAAGGAGCAGTCACTTGCATGTTAATATACCGTTGTTCAGAGTTGTTTGGATGTGTTGGGGAGTTGCAGCACCTTCAATACTGTAATTAAAACAAGGCCCTGTGGTTTCCTCACAGCAGTGGAGTGATGAGCTGCTGCTGATGCTCCCAGACTTCTTCCCTTCGCTCTGCGGTGACAGGAGCATTCAAGGTTCGTCTTGTATCTCCTGCCTGGATTGTCCCTTGCACAGTGTGTTTGAACGGCCAAGAGGGGTCGTGGGTGGTCCTGTTCATTCCTCCCTCGGGGCATCCTGTCCCTAACTCGTTCCTCCTGGCTGCAGAGGAGCTCTTTGGAGCTCTACAGCTTCTCGCCTGTGCTGTGCCCGAGGGCCGGCAGTGTCATGAAGAAAAGATGACTTGGCTCTTTGTAGGAGCATGTTGTAATGGCCCTTGTTCTCAGATGGTTTCACCAGTGAAGCCTTGGAGCCTGAGGCTTTCATTGTCTATTGTGTCTGAGTAGTTGAAACCTGTGGGAAAAACACTGATTTGGAGAAGTTTTTCGGATTATTGTTCCTTCTCTTTTTATCACTTGCATGTTTGTGCCGCAGTAACTTTAATCTGGTGTGCGTCATGAATCACTTAAATATGTTTCTGTATCACCTTCATTTTATGCTTGAAAGCTGGTTTCTGTCCAGTAATAAATAGACATAGTTAATATCTGGCATGCCTAGTTGTGGGCTGCCTCAAAAAGATGGTTCTGTCAGCTATATTTGATTTGTATTTAGAATGTTTTGCATTGCAAATCCATGTTAGAAATGCTATTTAAATTTAAAGTGTGAACCATATTGCTTTTTCAAGGGAACTGTACTCTTGTGTCATATGAAATAACTTTTTATGTAAGAAAGAGGTGATATTGCTTTCAACTCTATCAAACTAGGTTATAGAGGAATGTAAGTCTTCCCTGTGACTTGATATGCCTGATAATAGTAACTGGCAAACCATTCCCTTTACATTTCTAAGAATTTGTGGTGTACAGGCTATTTCAGAGGAACTCTCTTTTCTCATCCTGTCAGTTGCAGTCCACTTTGAACGGATTATGTTGAGCACTGTGGTCAAGTTCACTTGGCTAGTTCTGAATTTCTACAAATCTGAGTAATTTCATTACTCTTTCTGAAAAGAAAATCACATTTTAGAATGATTTTCAGAATAATCAGTCATTGAAGAATGGTAGATATTACCTGCAGAGTTCACCGAACCAGGGAAGCTGAGAGAGAGAAAAAACTGAGAGAATTTATTAATGACAACTTATTTCTTAGGTTCTGAAACAATCTTCATTTTAGGGTGTCCGTTACCTTGAAAGATAAAACTACTAAATCAGCCTTGGGGGAAGGGTAGACCAGGGCAAAGGATTACTTTTTGGTTTTCTTTGATTCTTTGGATGAAGGCATCTCTGAGTGCTGGAGGCCAGACAATTTTTGTGATGTCCCAGAAGAGTTTTGCCAACCAGCAGTTCTAGCCTTGGCCGTGGTTCAACTAATTATAGCCCCCCTTCCCCAATTAGATAACAAACACAGCATTTTAGGGAGCTGAGTGATCAGTATTAGGGCTGTTTCACCACAAAGAGTGATTTCTCTGTCTTCCTCCTCCCTTCTGATAGAAAAGAACCTGCTTAGGAGGCCCTAATGTGGAGTTTTGGCAGGGCTTACAGCCCAAAGGCTCTTTAGGTCAGGAGTTTACAGCTTTAGAGGCTGCAACTCTAGTTCAGACTAGTCTCCACCACCAGTAATAGATGAGATTAAAACAAAAACTGTTTCTTAAATCTGAAGTGAATCCCTGATGGGCAGGCCAAAGGGGTATTTTTAGGTGGGAGTAGTTATCTCTATAGTTCTTATCAAACCCAGCAAAAGGTTTTGGGCTCCCTACTTCTTAGTTCCCATGTCCCAGGGGCTGAGTTACATGTGCTTCTCTTCTGTCATGCTGGCACTGTCAGACTGAAACCAGGATTTGAGTCAGAAAGTGTAGCTTAGCAATATTTGCTTCCTTCCTCTCCTGTCCTATCATCTGGTGCTAGCACCCAGCAGAGCAGCTTGTGTTGACTGTAGCCTCCCTTTCTGCCCTTTCTACCCTTTCTAATAGCTGGGGAGAAGGGTGTGAGAGGGGAAGTGTGCACAGTGTTGCCTCTCTCCTTAGAAAGGCCCCTGAGAGCTGTAACTGGATGCAGCCTTGTAACTACAAATTGCTGTCTCAAATCATGACTTCCTGCCTGTGCTTTCAGCAGCCAGGGAAGCTGTGCTGATGTATTTAAAATTTCTTTTTTGGGCCACTGCTAATCATTCAGGAAAGCCAGGTTTTGTTCTTCTTGGCAGCCTCTTTTAGAGAGCCAAGGCTGTTCTGCTTTGCCTGAGGCTGAGAGTGAGATGGATGGCACTTTGGTGTCTCTGCTATAGACACCGTGCCTCAGGAGTCTCCCTGGAGCGCTGCTGGAGTCACTTCATATTTCATAATTCCTTGCTGACAATTAAGTCAATTTGCTGGTGCAGCCATGATGGAGCTAAGCTAGGACATGTTTCTTTTTTAGCCAAGATATGTAGTGAAAAGCTCACTCTTTTGCTTTGATTAAATTGAAAACTGAAGTCCATCGTTACCTCTCCTTGGCCTGGAACGTGAATCTGATTTATCAGTGGTATTGTCATCCTCTCTGGATTTCTTGCTTAAAAAGAAAATAATTTTTTTTAAAATTTTTTTTGAGGTTGTTTTGTTTTGGTTTTTTTTTTGTGTGGGTTTTTTTAGTTTGTTTTGTTTTGTTTTGTTTTTGTTTAATGAGAGGAAGACTCAAAGCAGGCATGCCTTGTAACTTGGTGCTGGAGGTAGTAAAGCATCACTCCTCAGTAAGAAAAGATGCAGCTGTGAGCGGGGGCCCCTGGAACTCTGGTGGGCTGTGACTTGTTTGTGGCAGTGATGGAAGAGCATAGTTTCATGATCCAGTGCTTTAGGGAAAGGGCATAGGCACTTTGGTTCTGTGCAGACTGAGTAGTCTCTCTCTTCCTCAGTGTGGTCTCCTGAATCAAGGCTTTTTTTTTTTTTTTTTTGAGTTCTTTGGCCAAATGCAACATTCCTTCTGCTAGAAATATTGCTTTAAGTTTTAATTTTTTAAAAAAGTTTTTATTGCCTCTGTTAAACAGCATTATCTTACGAGTCTTGTATAATTTAGAAAATATAGTTGTTCTGTCTTGGATCTAATATTTTTCCAGTCCTGGCATGAACAGGGCTGCAAATGTGGACTTAGTCTGGTGAGACAGAGGGTGATTTAATGTTAGAAGTGGAATTTTGGGTGCTTTCTGGTTGTGGTGAAATCAATTAATGAATTGGCTTAACTTTTTTGCTTGGGGTTGTTGTGCTGTTTAGACATGGGCTCTGTCTAGATGATGTTTAAACACTTCAAGCATAGTATTTAATTTCCAGTATCTGTACTGCAGCATATAATATCTGTGTATATTTGCAGTCTTTGTATTTTGCTAAAAAAAAAAAAATTAGCTGCAGTTTTAAGTGTTTCTTCTAGGCCAGCTAAGGCAATAGCCTGAGCCATCAGCAGTCTGCATGGCATTGTGCAAATACAGAGGATAAATCCTATATCATTAGTGAGACTGAAGAGTTTTTACTTACAATCCTGAATTTTGACCCCTTGTCAGTGCATATAATGAATCTGTGAATTAGGTGAAAAAGAAATATGCAGTGGAACTAGAAATAAAATCAGTTACTGAAGAACCCTAGGCTTTTAATTCAACTTTGGTACAGCCTGGTCCAGGTAACACAGAGGGCTGGTTCTTAGCAATATTGAGGTAAATCTATGTATCCAATTTCAGTGATGCACTGGTGAAAGGACTGTTTATATGTTCCAGAAGTTTCTTTCAATGATATCTTCTTTTAAACGCTTTTTTCTGTAGAGTGCAATAATTGAATTGCCTGCCATGTAACATGCATGCTTGTGTGAAGGTAGCTGAAGGGAATGGCAAGAAAGCAATTTGAAGTGATGGTTTATGCATTGTTATTACTGTTCTTTGACACCAGTGCAACTGGTGGCTCACCTTTTTCTTTTTAACACCTTGCTGAGAGGAGGTGTTAAATGTTATTTGTTAATGGATGTAGGTTTTCTATTCTCAACTTAAGTCAACCATTTCATCTTAAGGATGGGAAATCCGCATCTTGGAAGAACCAAAGCATTTTGCTTTTTCCTTTGTCCAAAATGTTTCCTTTTCAGAGTGCATGGATGACTCTTTTTGGTACCAATACATTATGCTTCTGAAGCTTAATACCTACAGCACATATAATAGCTTGCAAGTTTAATGAAAATGCTGATTTTAAATAAGGCATTTGTGTCACTCAAAAAATTTGAGTTTAAGTGTTGAACCTGGAAAAAGCTGCACAAGTTCTTAAATTTAGTGCAGGTGTAGTCACGTTCACTTGGGAAGGATTGTTCATACATAATTTAAGGACATATAAAAGTCTTGAAAATTATGTGTTAAAGGACTATTTCTCATTGAAGTTTTTTTTTCCCCCCTGGTATTTAATAAAAAAGGTACTAAGTTTTGTTCTCTTTTAAAGCTGCTCTCTAATCATGTAGTTCATTATTTCAGCTTCAAAGTGTAGTCTGTACAGAGAGGCAATGAGGTGTATCCACATCTAGAAATTAAGCAATAATCATGTAGTTTAGTGTTTCAACAGGCTTTGTTCATTAGTAGGTACAATGATCCATTGTAAGTACTTGCTGTAGTCATGATGTTCTTAACAGTCTGAAACTTAAACTCTTCAAAATTATTTTTTTTGAGTATAGATATTCCTGACTGAAGTAGTGCTACCATGGGTACCAAATGTGTCTTGTGTAATGGTGATTGTTCTGTGAAGTCATTGTGAGAAGAATGCCAAACATTGTGTGCTGGTGTAGTGTGTGTGCATGTGTATGTGGCTTTGGATTAATCAATAATTCACACTTGCACTAAGAACAAGAGCAACAGCTATAGACATGGCAGAGTGATTGGAAAAGCTTCTTTAATTTAAGCACTTTTAAACAAATTGAAGCAAGAGGGTAAACAAAGGCACACTGAGAATCACTGGGAGAAACACTGGGAAAAACAGAAAGGGGAGAATTAAAATTGAAGTGCTGCAAATGAGTGGTAGAAGGACATTGGCACTGAAATCAGGAGGGCATATGGGGAAAAAATTAGTGGTTTGATGGGTTTGAATTATTGAGACTTATCTTGTCACTGAGTCCATGGAGTCACTAAGACAACACCTCTGGATTGTGAAGATAGGTCAATAAAACCGTAGGATATGAAAAAAAAATCATTCTTTAATTTGAGAGGATGAAGAAATGGGCTAAGAGCGTGAGTGGGAAAGGGCCACTTGACCAAGGTGCTGGGAGTTGGGGCTGTAGTTACTTACATGGCAATTTGGAAGCTTCTCAGCAGTTGAAATGAGTAATACTTTACCCTGAATGAGAGGGGTCTGTCTGTGTGCTTGAACTCTTCCTCTAGGACCTGCTAAGCCAGGGCTGTTCTGGGCAAGTGCATGAAAATGTGGAAGTCAGCCATGCTGAATTTCTTTTATGATTTCTTTCTGGATTTCTTTCACTTTTCCAGCCTTAGTGAAGTAATTTGCTTCAGGAGTGTATATAAATTATTTTTCTTGATAGTGCTGTGCAAGGTACCTGTAAAATGCTTACGGGGGTGGTAGAGAAGTCAATGTTTTTTAGTTATTTCTGGTATTGCAAATAGACTGTTTGTTGCAGTAGCTGAAGCACCTGTTGAAAAGCTGCTGATTTTCAGTTACATTTTACAGTGCAGACTGTACGTGTAGCCTAGAAACTGCAAGAATAAGCCATGGTATGCAAAGATCCCTGGAATCTGGTGGCTTGTGGGCAAGAGTGTCCTGGCGCAGTCCTGCTGAAGCTGGGCTGCTGCTGTGGTATCTGTACATGAGTCCCACACGGTTGTCTGCTGCACATCAGTTCTCAGCCAGTAAGACACAGTGTAAAGCCATGGCTCATCAATGATTAATTATCCAAAGAAATGGCAAACTGCATGATAACCACAGTTGCCTTCACAGGGCAAGAGGGGAAAAAGGTTGGTGGTCCCAAACCAGCCCTGCCTCTTAACAAGCATCAAATGTTTTATAAATGGAGGCAGAGTTCAAATCAGTGCTCTTTAGCTTTTTTGGGGAGCTCAGCAATGAATTTATTTCATTTTAACTGTGGAGACTTTGGGTCACTAGGGTGTGCTGCAGTCCCAGCCCTGGGCCTGGTGTGAGTTCGCCCCAGTGCTTTCCCTGCCACAGGGCGACTGGGAATTTTTCATCACGTTGCTTTGCTGTCGCCTGGGCAACTTAAGTGAATTTCCCTGCTGTTTTCTTTGTGTTGCACCCTGCTTCCCTGGCGGTGAATGACTTGGTGGCTCGTTAGCTTGGTACCTGTGTGCCTCGGGAGAGCATCTTGTTGTTCAGTATTGTATTGCCCCTATGGCCGTCTTTATTTTGCTGACTGAGGAGCCCATGAGAGGTTTCCATGCTGATGACTTATAAAGAGTTGGTATCAACAGCATTTAATTAAACTATTTACAGGTGCCGTGTAGTAATGTTTATGGAGTTCAGCTTTGGAGCTTTGTAGTGGTGAATGTGGGGAAGAAAATGCAGACCTCCTGCACAGGACTGTGTATGGAAGAAAACACATGGTTTATGCAGAGTTTGGAAATGTATTTGTTTTATTTACCAACAAGTCTTAGTTCAGTCTTTTTAGAATAAATATGGTCTGTTTTCTATGTTCCTGCAAGTTATTCTTTGATAGAGAGGCACAAGTTGAAAGTGGTAATTTTTTTGACATTCAGTGCTTTTTTGCTTGCTCAGGAAAACTTTGTAAGTTGAATTCCTTTCATATTTTTGGTGAAGGCTGAGGCAGTCTGGATGTCTAGCTTGAGGACAAATCCAAAACCATAGAAATGTAATTAAAAGGTTTTTTATTACTTCTGCTGTCCTGTCTTATTTTAATTAAGTTCATCCTCTGATGAAAATTGCTCTCTGAATTATAGTGGGAAATCCATAATGTCGTCTCTTCTTCTTGGATGAAGATCACGGTTGACAATTCTCCTCTGCGGGCACAGTGAGTTTCTGACGTGAGAAGAGAAGCTCAGCCGTGCAGGGAGCAGTTTCATAGGGACAGGGCTGAAGTTGTGAGACTTTGTACAGAAGCAAGGGACAGTTGCCTTCCATCTGAAGTATGAGGTTAACCTGTGTTCCATGTAAATTCATATTTTTCAAGTTGGGATTTTCCCAAACGAAAGGCTGTTAAGAAGAAATCCCATTTTGTGTAGTTTCTCTACCTGGCCGTTTTGCAACTTGTTGCTTAAAACTCGGCTGGAAGGAAAACAAATGCAAGTGCAGAGCCCACCTGAGTGCCTGATACACAGCAGGATTACCCACAGTTACGAGCTTCAGGCTCCTGTCAAAGCCCTCTCTTTCATTTCCCTCACAGCTCTGTGTGCTATTCCATGCTCCAGGATTCATCTCATGGCTTGGTCTGTGAAGCAGGCAGACCATCTTGTGCAATTCAGCAGAGAACTCTCTGGGAAATTCTAGCATGGATTAGGACAGTTAGGGAAGAATATTGTGCTGAAGGGCCCCCTTTCCTGTTCTCTCAGATAACTTTGACTTTATGCAAAAATGGGTTGTCCAGCTATTTTCTCTGTTGAGCTTGTGGGTCAGGTGGCCAGATCAGAGCAGCTGAAGCTGTAAGTGCTGTTAGTGTTTTATAGCAACACGATAACATTATTTAATCTGGAAATAGTTATGGCTGGTAATATGTCTGGAATTTGTGCCAGATAGTCATTTTCTTGTCTAGAATGATACAAGCTAAACCTGAAGAAAACCAAACCCCAACCATACAAACAGGTCTAGCAGCTTCACTGTGCATACACTACACAGAGCTGTTGTGTCCAGTGTCTTTAATTGAACGTGATGAGCGTAGGTTTGGCATGGTAACTTCTGAAAAATAAAATTTCTCTTTACAGGCCAGTGAGAGATGAAGGCTTCTTGTTAATTTTTGTTTCACTAATAAGAGAAGTAATTTTTTTTATTATTTTTGAGCTGTATGTTAAGGCTGTAAATTTCCTTAGAAAGCTAGCAAATGGAACATGCCTATGAAGAGATTAAAGTAATTATACTGCAATGCTCCAGTAGGAACAGAGAGCAGTCTGGGATAAAATTATTTGGAGAGACGCCAAAGCCGAGTTTGGTTCCGTTTTAAGCTAAAACTAATTAAAGTTGTCAGGTCTTACAGTGGTCAAAGGTTGCTTAGCTGCTACTTGAAATAAATGAATCTTTTTCTCAGTCAGTAACGCTAGCAGCTATGTGTTTGCAGCTGTCTCGTAACAAAAAACCTCCAAGAACTTTCTAGTTCTTGTGCGTATGTTTCCCTTTGTGCATGTCTATTTTAGCATGTCAAATAGTATATCCTGGCCACAATATGGAGTTTTGAGTCTTTTTGTCTGTCTTCCTTCTCCTTTGTGCTTTAATTTCACTTGTGGGGAGGAATTCTTATAGAAGAAACTTCCTCAGGAAGCTGCTTTAACTCTTTTTGATTCAGAAAAGCTGCTTTGTGTCTGAATATTCTGTATACTTAAAATAATCCTACAAGACTAAGGAGAACATATATGGGTTCTTTCGAATGTAAAGTCTGATAGAATATTTGATTTCCTAAAATATTGGAATATCCACAGGGAGCCTACTTTTTCCAAGAGCATGTAGTGACAGGACAAGGAGCAATGTATTCAAACTAGAAGAGAGTAGGTTTAGATTAGATATTAGGAGAAAAGTCTTTGCTGTGAGGGTGCCCAGAGAAGTTGTGGCTGCCCCATCCCTGGAATTGTTCAAAGCCAGGCTGGATGGGACTCTGAGCAATGTGGTGTAGTGGAAAGTGTCCCTGTGCACAGCAAGGGGCTGGAAAGAAATTATCATTAGGGTCCTTTCAAATGCAAACCATTCTATGAGTCTCTAACTCAAAATTTTTCAAATGTCTTGTGCTAGATACAATTGATCTGAAATTCTGTTGAATGAGGAGTTGTTGATCATTAGTAATGTTTCCAATAAACACTGACATCAAAATATTCAAGTAAAATTATAATATTCTCATGGCACTTTGAAAAAGGAGTTTATAATTCTGGTCAGCAGTAGGTTTTTGTAAGACTCTGTATAGGGAATAACAGTATTTGTAACAACGAGATGCTATCCATATGTTCCTAAAAATCAGAAATTATTTAAAAGAATGGAATTGAAGATTGTTGTTTTGTTCTTGTGATGTCGTGTTAGGTGTATTACTCAAGGTTTAATCTTGGCATGTTAAAACTGAATTTCTGCCATCTTGCATTTTTGCAGTTTGTAGGAGGAAAGTTTGCAAATGTGTTTTGATGTTTTACATACTCAGTTCTGGCTGCCTGACACAGATTTGGAAACTGCTTCACTTACGCACCTGTGCATATGTGCAAGCACACGCGTTAAAAAACATAGCCAAGCAGGCCATTCCTTCTTGCTTTTCTTATGGATGAATTGTAAAAGTTAGGCACTGTTGGCCTTTTTGTTTTTTATCATAGTAGGGCTCAGGAGTGGTGCTGGGCCAGATTGCTGGGTGGAAATGGTGATTTTGCCAGTCTAGAAATAAATTTCTTTGCATTGCTCGCTAGTTCAACCGTTTCCCCTCCAAAAACAACAACCAAGTGTTGATAATTTTCAAAACTAATTTTAAGTTTTATTATTAAAGTTAGTGAGATCTGTTTGTTCGTTGGGAGAAAAAAAGATCTGAGTAGACTTGTAGTGAAAAGGCTGATGCCAGTTTTATATACTACTACTATTGCTAAATAAACTTTTATCTAAAATTTCACTAAGCTTTACTTACCATGTAACTTATGCCAGACTTGACCAGCTAAATTCCAATTGGGATGATGAATAATTTGGCCTTGCAATTAAAAAAAAAATTAACTTAGAAAAATTTCTTTATTTTAAGGAACAGCTTTGAAGTAGTACTGCTAGGTACATACCATGTGTGTATATATCTATTTTACTACTGATATCCTTTGTGGGTGAATATAATTAGGAGAATTGAGGAGATGAGCTTGAAAGTATCAGTTGAGATTGGATATCTGTTGACTTGCTGTGGCTTTGGGTGTCTCAACCCTGATATTTCATTAAAGGTATTGACTTAAATTGACCTGGAGTATTAGTCTTAGCAAGTAAAAAAGCTTGGTGGATATGGCAGGCTGCAAAGAGGTAGTTTTACAGCAACAATGTTACCAAGGTATTTTTCATGTATGAAAATTGTAAATGTATGAGATCAAACTGGTTTGTAAACCTTGCTTTGAGTCTTTACATCTATACTGTCTGTGTACAATTTCATCAGTCATGTTTAAGTGCAATTATGAAATAATACTGTTTCCTTTCCTGTGAATTTTTGGTGTTGTAGACTTTACCCTTACGGCAAATTCTTCTCTCTGTAGCTCTTCACAACAAGCTCTCAAAAGCAACTGCACAGAGGAGGTCTATTTAACCTGACTGGAGTGGCAATCTAAAGAGCCACTAACAAACCCTGTGGGATTGGAATAACTTGTACTTAGAGCAGGTGCTCTCTAAGCTGGGGTTTAGCAATTTGTTGTCTCAAACAACCTGTCTGACCAGAATGTCAGTTTAAGAAACTTCCATGGAGATGCCTGGAGTGATCAATGTGTAATGTTAAAAACTTAATGAACCCTTTCTACTAGAAGGAAAAATAGACTTATGCTGAGCGCTTTTAGAAAATCAAGGAAGCACAATTGCTGGGCTTCATTTTTGGGTGAAAGAATCTTGAAACTATTTATTAACAACAAAACAAGGTACATAATAAGCATGTTAGATTGGAGGCTCTCTTTAGATGTTTCTCTCCTGAGAGCTATTCTGCCATGGCAGTTCCTCCATGTCTGTTGGATGAAGAAGGCACTGTTCAATCATACTGTGCTGTTCTGTGTTCATGGATGCAGGGAACTTGAGCTCTACATTGAGTAGCAACTGCAAAATGCCAACTTTCTTAAGGCAGAAAGTATTTTAGGTTGTTTGCTTCTGTTGCTGTAAATTTCCTTAACCGATTTCTTTACCAAACTCCTCTGTTTTGGCCGTCTCACTCCCCATGGGAGCAGCCTTTCAGAACACACCTAACTGCAGTGGTTAACTTCTCTTATGGTAAAAGTGATTAGGCAGATTCGCAGTCAGCAGGTCATAAATGCACAGCAAAAGGACTGGACATAAACATATGCTAACATCCTTAATGGATCAGTGTGGATGCAGGGGGAATGCAAGGTGAATGGACTTTGCAGTTTGCAGGCTGACACATTCCCCCTAAAAAATCATCTCCCTGTTGCTCCCATCAGGGAGAAAATCCTGGTTAGATAGACTATTAGTCTTGTGTGGTAAGGCATTTCTTCTTCTTAATAGTATCGTAGAGTAGCTATTTCTCAGGCTTAAAAACCAAGCTGCTCAGGTTTCTCAGGCTCATTTCTACTAACTGCCCCTGTCAGCAGGAATAACTTTAAATTTTCATAAAATATGGAGGAAATGCTTCTGCATTTATTTTTTCCATTAGCATTGATATCTGGAACCATTTTTCCCTTGCAGAAACCAGTGCTGTAAGCCAAGTCCACCGTCTCTAAATCCTTATTCTTTTGCCTTGTACTGAGTGGCAGTTCAATTATTTCAGCACCATGAAGCTATTTGGGATGCCATGGAGTGGCACATATATTTATATATATGCACTTCAGTAGCTGAGGCTGACCAAGGCAGTGACGTGAAGTGGTGCAGTCTGTTCCTACAAACAGGAATAGTCAAGTGGCTGTAATTGAATGACTGGAATGTGATACCTGTTGGGTTTTGCTGTTGAGTGCATTAATAAACAATAACCACTAAAATGGAAATGTGCAGCCATGTACACACACGTGTTTCTTCCCACAGCATTTGAATAAAGTACAGAATGTGTAAAGGAAAGTTTTTTGTTGTTTCTGTGCACACAGAAGTCGGGGGTATTTTCTTGTGAAGTTCACAGTGGATCACCAGATTTTTTCGAATTTGCTTTGAAAACTACAACATGGCAAACTGTGCTTGTCGCTTGAGTTGCTAATGATACCTAGAAACCTTATGTTAATCACTAAAATCCACAAGCCCCTGAACAAGCAAACAAATGAAAGAAGTAATGGATTAGCTTGTTATGCTGTCCTGGATGACTTGTTTTTCAGTATGCTTGTGGGGATTGCTTTCTGCTGCCCACTGGTTATTTAATCCTGTTTTAACACAGAAATTTGGTGGAAAAAGCTACTAAATCTCCTTTTCTAGTACAGGTCTTCATTGTTTATCATGGAACAATTAAAATGAATGTGACTGTCTGTTTATGAAGGTACTAAAGCTTATAAAACCTTTCTTGTTTGTTTTGGGTTTATTTAAAGTTTTTTTTTTGAGGGCAGCTAGTGCCAGGTAGGAAATAAAGGCCTTTTGAAGCAGAAACTGCCTGGTTTTGTAATGATTTTGTTTGAATTTTGGGATTAAACTATGATTACAAAAGAGACAGGTCTTCAAACAGTGCCAGAACAGTAATTTCTGTTTCAATGTAGTGTTTCAGTTACATGTCTCGTTTAGTCAGTAAAATTCATGAACTTTTATTACTTGTACATCCGAAGATAATTTGAGTGATACTATGTACACATCTGCAGTGGTTTTTTGCTTACTACTGGTAAAGAGTAAATATGCTCTTCATGCTTCATACTAGTACCTACTGCTTTACCATGAAAGGCCTCCGAAACTTCTAGGCTGCAGCTGGTGAGAGAGGTCACGTTTATATCTGAGAAGAGATTGATTGAACCTGCTGGCTCTGCTATAATTTGGTTATTACCCATTGCCTAATCAATACTGTGCAAATTGAAAACCCCAAGTCCAAGCAGGAGTGAAACTCTCACTTTTCCTGGTCAGCCGTAACTGAAGGGGCTGCTGCCTGTGTCAGAAAAATAGAAAAGCTCTTGCTTTCATCTGTGGTCTGCAGTGGAAGGACAAAAGGGGAGACTTTCAAAAGAAGTAATGAGAATCAGGAGCCAAAATCCCATTGACTTTTAATGAAGGTTAGGGGCAGACACTTTTGTTGTGCATCAGAAACTTCCTCTTTCTCAATTGTCGAAGTTGCTGATGGTGGATGAGATCTGCCTGTGCCACCTTTTGGACTCCTACAGGAACAAAAGTTACCTTGAGTTCTGTTTGCTGTGTGGCCTGAGCTAAACACAGATCCCCTTTGCTTGTTTCCATGAGGAACGGTCAGTAATCACACCCCCACCTTTGTCCTTCTCCTCTATGTGCTGCAGAGCCTCTTGAGAGATAAAAGCACTGAGAACTTACTGCTTGGTTACTCTGTGCTGCAGCATTGGGTATCTTCAGAAAACAGAGTGAAGATTTTCCCAAAGTTAAGTTCTGTTGTGTGAGAGAAACTTTATCTGTTTACCTACAAAAGATGCTGCAAAGGTCTCTATCAAGCAGTGTTGGAAGTACCTTCCATGTACCTACACAGCGTGGCTGTGCTTACAGGAAAGTTAGTTTAATGATTAAAATACTTCACTGCTTGAAAAAGTCACCTCCTTAGTCTTTCTTCATTAATATGTGAAGCTACTGTAATAACTTACACATTTTACAGTAGTGCTAGTCACAACCTTGGAAGAAATGCTGCTAGGATACTTTTTTGGTTTTTAAATTTTAAAAAGACATTTAGATCTTCCTCACCAGGTATGCTTCTTGCATGCTGACAGGAAGCTGCTCCCGTGATGAGGATTGGCTGGTACACACACAGTTGCAAAATGCTCTGCAAAGTGCCCACGCAGCTTTCCAGCTGTGACTCTGGTACTCATGGAATAGGGTCACAGCCTCCCTGAGTGAAGCAGTGGGGAAGGAGGAGGGTTACTTTGGGAAGTATATGGGAAAAGCAGAGAATTATTTCTTTGAGACTTGAAGTATTCCTGGATACAACATGGAATTAAACCTAGCTTTATGTCTTGTTTGTGCTCTCCTAATTGCCAGTTGGTTCCCCTCTCTCTGCATCTGTGAATGTATTGTGCACCATAATCTCTGGGAATTTAGGACTTTATTTGTAGTTTTTTTAAAATAGAATTCTTGATTCCTGTTTTTGTGCTTGAAGATCTTTATATTTTGTGTGCTTATTGTAAGTGTAGCATTTAGATTTTAAACATGAAACTAGTTTAACTATGGGGAAACTGCAGCAAGTCCCTCTGTATATTTCTGCCTTGCATTAGGAGTTGAAAAGAATCTGTATGCAACCCTCAATTCTTTTGAGAAAGGTCTTTGGATGCATTATGGATGAAGCTAGAGACAAAGTGCTTTTTAAAAAGTTTATCTTGCATAGTCACGCTCTATATGAATGTACAATCTATACTTCTTACAGTGTTGAACCTGGTGTCCACCTTTTCTGCTTGTGGCTTTCCTCCACAGTTCAATAATCTTCTTTATTATTCATATATGAAATGATGAATGAATACTTTATGAAACTTCACCAATACAGTGTTGGGAAGTATTGAAAGCAGTGTGGGCTCACCATTTGCCTTGAGCTGGCTTTCACAAATACCTGCTCTTGCCTGAACTGGTACTTGCCAAAGCTGCTCTTCCATATGTGGGCTGTCTGTAGGAAACCACTGTTCTTGGAAATTCATAGGTTTACTTCCATGGGTGTTGTACATGGATTTTACTTTACCATTCCATATCAGAAAACTCAATATCAACAAGAACTAACATACTTTCAATAACATTTTGAAGTAATCTACATCAGTGCTTGTTTTTCTTAAAGGTTAGAATATATTTTTATAACCTGAACAGTTACTACTGGAACACTAGGCTGAGGTTTCTGATTTTGGCTATTAATATTACACCCTTTAGCTGTTCTGTCTGCATCTTTATAGTTATGTAACTTTATTTTTGGTTTAATCTTTTCATTATATAAGCTTTTGTCATTTTTAAGAACAGATTATGAAAGCACAAGTCTGAAGAAACTAGTCTTGGGTGCTTCAGGAAAAAACAGAACATAAGGGCAGAAATATGGCATTATCTTTATTTATGGTTTAAGAAAGAAAAACAATTGGAAGGGAGAAAACAGGGAATGATTTCAACCACATGAGCAATGTTTGTTTGGCTATTGCCAGTAGGGTCTTTGTGCTGGACAGTAACCTCCTGCATTACCTTTATCTGTGTTTTATGCTACATTTGATCAAAACCTAAATAGTTTTCTGTGTTGTGATAACTGAGAATGTGACAGAACATTATTAAAAAGTACAGATCTTGGAAGCCTGTGAAATAATTAAAATACATAAACCACCAGTAAGAAGCACATAGCAAGCAAGTGGTTGAATTAAACCAATAACTCTTTAAATAAGTAACCTTAGCTGCTAATGTACTGACATTACAATTCCTACTAGCATTGTTTTGATGATGGTAAGAGCTGAAATACCATTTTAGAGACTACATTAAAAAAAAAAAAGCGTAGTGGGTTTTAGGTTTGATCTCATCCTCCCTCCCCCATTCACATGGATTTTGTTCCTCAGACTAGTGTTTGGCAAACTCTTATGTGGGCTTAAGGATGGAGTCAGTACCTGTCACTTTTTAGTATTTAAAAAATTTAAATGAAAGTAGGTTTGCCACATGAGTGTCAGTGAATATGGTCAAGGTTCAAATGGTCAAAGGTCTTTGCTGCTAATTCTCCAAGTTTGTTGCTTGCAAAGGGAAGAAGTGTTATTTAGGAAGCTTTGAAGTGAGTGTAGCTGAGAAAGTGATTTTTGCAGGTTTTTGATGGACTTTGATTTAACATCATTCCCAATGTTTGCTTTCTGTTAACTGGTGAAATTTGGACTCGGAAGTGGCAGAGTGAGCTCTAAGGAGAGTTTAGACTGAGGCTTTTCTTTATATCCATCTGGTTACAGTACCTGTGTTCTGATGTGTTGGAAAATGGAAGTTTTTATGTTTTGCAATGAGAAGCCATGAGATTCACAGAATGAACTAGGTTGGGAAAGACCTTTAAGATCATCTAGTTCAACCTAAAATCATTTAGTCCAACCTTCATTTAGTTTCAGCTGCCAGCAAGTGTTATTTTAGGGCTTATTTTGGTTTTGGGCTTTGCACAGCAGCATTGTCAGCTCAAGGATTTCCTTCATATTTGTGTTTTTGCTAAGATGAGTCAGATGGTATCTGATGGATGAATTGCTGTCTGTGACAGCATGTATGGGATCACAACTGCTCCTGCCTCCCTGACGATGGATGTGCACACAGAACTGGGATGTACATACTTGCAGCAGGAGAAATGGGCTTTGCTGCTAATTCCTCAGTTTAAACTATGAAATAAACAGTGGAATGGTATTAGAGCCATTAGCTGGATAGATGCAGTTATGGTAATAAGGACACCTGAAAATGCAAGCCTAATCTATTTTTTTAAGAGACATGTTTTTTTTATGGAGCATAATTTCTTTCTTACCTCTGCAGTTTAACTTACACCTTGGGAAAAAAAGTTTGCTCAGTGTACCTCCTGCCTCCTTAAGTCCCTGTCCTTCCAGCCTTGCAGACTTCTTTAGGTATCCATGTCAGGCTGCATTGTGTTTTTGATCAATCCTGTGCCAATCTTCAGGACAGATGTCACACTCATTTTTAGGGATCTAACTTTCATCATGGGGGGAAAGAAGAGCAAGAGTAAAGGAGAAGATTATATCTATTCAGGTGATAATTCATTTGTGTGCTTTAACTTCCTCACATTTCTTTTTTTCTTTCAATCGCTTCATTAAAAAAATAAAATTCTAAAATAGTACTGCAGGTTTTCATAAAGTCCCTAATAACCTCTCTTTTGGTGGTGGTAGCTTTAGCTCAGCAGAATTCCTTGGAATGATTCCTTGGTGTTGTTGAGTGTCATAATTAATGGGATTTCTCTAGAAATACGACAGGTAGCCAGGGCTTTGGAAGCAGAAATCCTTTGTAGGGAAGAAGTTAATGAGACAGACAAGTCGCAAAAGCATCCATTGAAGTTCTTCAACATTTTCCTTGTGCTGGGGCAGCTTTCTGCTTTCCTCCCACTGCTGGCTTCTGCACTAAAACAAAGGAAAAATATGATTTAAACTTCAGCTTCCCTTGTCTTTCAGCCTCTTCTTAGAAAAGCAGGGGGCTGGGTTTGGTTACTATTCTGGAGAGAGACTGCCCCAAATTTTTTTCTGTCTAATCAATGCAGCTTCATGAAACCAGAGATATTTTTGTGGAATGATCATAGTGAAGACTCTTTTTTTTCTTAGAAGTTGCATTTGACTTAATGAGGAATTTATATATCCAAATGAGAAAAAGATTTGTGAGTATATGTGCTTGGGCTTCTCTTAGTCATATATTTTCAAATTCAGCCTTCTCAGTGCTTTTGGAAGAAAACAACAGAAATGTCTGAATAATTTTAAGCCATCTTTAAAGCAATATGTTACAACAATTTACTTTTCAAAATTTCTGTGGCAAGGCAAGATCATTCTCTTAGAACTGTAGTGCAGGAGTTTAGTAGGATATTAAGATGCATCTACAGTGTATGGTAACAGAAAGATAGCAGAGGGTATTGTGTTAGTTATGGCACTGTTAAAATTTACAGATATATTTCCTGTTCTTTCTATGGAAACTATTATTTTTCCTGGACTCACAACAGGAATGCTCAACTAGTCATTGAAATATCATTGCCAGATATTTTGAATACATTGTTTTCCTTGAGAAGGAAAAATTATCAACAAATTCAAGCATGTATTCATTTATGCCATATGTAGAAATAAGAAATGTGAATATTCATAAATAATTTCCCCTGGATGGCTAATGAAGATGGCAGGCAAGAAAACAAATGGCATGCATTTTTATTAATTATCCTCATTATTGAATTGAAGAATTATTGCAAACTTCTTGAATCTTTATATCAGACTCTTTTAAATTGCTTTTAATTCCCTGTAACTTTTTTTTATCCCCAGCCTTTTTAAGCATTGTACATTATCTGAATCCAGACATGTGGGATTTGAGTTACACCGAATCTGTTCTTCTGGTGTTCTCTGTGCTTTTGGCCATATGGGCATCTTTGTTTTTCTTTTGTGAGCCTCCTTAAAAGCCTTATAGCTTACAGTTAACAGGAACACTTGCCTTTTCCTTCTTTTTTTTTTTTTTTTCTCCTCTTTTTATAAAGATATCAAAATCCATGCAAGGGGAGCAAAAAAAGAAGGGTTATTAATGTGAAACATGGATGTTGTTACTGGCATCTGTGTCAGGGCAGCCCCCAGTATCAATCCAGGTTGGGGGATGAAGGGATTGGGAGCAGCTCTGCCAAGAAGTTGGGAGTGCTGGTGGAGAAGAGGCTGGACATGAGCCAAAGAGGAAGGCCACCAAGTTAATAAGAGAGATGGAGCTTCTCTCCTAGGAGGAAAGGCTGAAAGAATTGGGATTGTTCAGCCTGAAAAGAGAAGGCTTTGGGGTGATGTAATTGCAGCCTTGCAGTACCTGGAGGCAGACTACAAGAGTAATGGGGGAGACTGTTTAGAAAGGCACGGCATAACAAGGGGGAATGGATGCACACTGTCAGAAGGCATGTTTAGGTTCCATATTAGGGGAAAGCCCTTCCCTGTGAGGGTGGTGAGGCACTGGCACAGGTTGCCCAGAGAGGCTGTGGATGCCCCATCCCTGGCACTGTTCAAGGACAGGCTCGACAGGGTTTGGAGTGACCTGGTATAGGAGAAGGTCCCTGCCTATGGGAGGGGGTTGCAATGATCCCTCCCAGTCCAAGTCATCCTCTGATTCTATGATTTTATCCTAATACACTAAAAAAAGCATCTGTTGGCATTTCAAACATAAATACTTTGATATAGCAGCATTTTATTGAACTTGTTTGAGGCCTATACAGACCAGGTTTTTTCTCATTCATATATCTGGAGTTTTTTTCTTTTCCTTGCTGCACAAATTATAAGTTTTTTAAGAGCCAGCATTGCTTTGGAATGTAAATACAAAGGATAAAATTCCTCTTAAGACTGAATTTAGGTCTGAGATGGCAGTGTAATGAAGAGAGATGGGAGTAGAGGTAGAACTTGGTCTTTTTAAATGACATTAATTTTTCTTGTAGCTGCTTGGTGCTTTAACATTTTAACTTGATTAAAATTAAACTAAAGGCACTCCTTTATTCTCCTTGAAATTTCCTACTGGGCTTCTGGAAAGCTTTTGTTAACTAATGTTTGCTTGGCTGATAACAGCAGAACTGTGGCTTTCAGGTGTGTGTCAGCAAGCTGGAAGCTGAGACTCACACCTGGTGGGCTGCATCAGTAGTGAGCCTCAGGGTGAGGTTCCCCATTGCCTTGGCAGTGACAGATTTCCCTCTGTCAGGTTCTGTTTACCTCTTTGTTTCTTAGCTGTTTCATACAAGTAACCAAATTCTTTAGAAATACCTGTGTTTTGAATTCCAAGTGTTTGGAAATCATTGTGGTATTTTTATTCCTAAAGTATGCAGTTGTCTGGGTGACAGCCTGGAGAAGCATCCCCTGGGTGAGAGGAGGAGGGTGGAGGTGTACTGTGGGGGTAACGAAGGCAGAGTGCACATCCACTCATTTTTGACGAGCGTGCCTGCAAGGAGAAATGATGGTTTGGAAATTGGAATAAATGTGAGAGAGCAGAAATTTCAGTTGGATGATAGGGAAGATTTTGGAGCTTTCTCCTGTGAAAAACAGTCTCAGCAGCTGAACTCTCTAATGTGAAAGCAAATGCAACACGCTGCCTGCACCAGCTCCAAGATGAGGGATAGCCTGGCTTTGCACAGCTTGTGCCTCTAAAGCAGGCAGGAAGCCTGAGAGCATTTGCATTTTCTGCCCTGAATCCAAGATTTTTCAACACACATTTATAATTTTGAAGTGTGTAATAGCAATGGAGTCAAAACTGCTTCATGGAATGAATTTTGTAAGGAAGTGCTGTGAAGGAAGGCATTTCTAGTGCACTACTTAGATTCCTTCATCAGATAACCTGTTGCAGAATTGAGCTCTCTCTGGGTTCAGCACATGAGATGCTCACAAGCCAGGTCTTCATAAAGCTTAACAGCAGGAGAAATTGTGTGCATTGTAAACAGGAGCAGTGTCCCTTTTCAGGGAACTTGCCAGGCTTCTCATGAGTTGCCAGGTCCTTAAATGAGTCTTGAAACAGGGCAGCATTGAAGGAACTTATGGGCTAGGTTTATAATCAACTGATAGTTTAATTAATGTAGCATCTTAACTACTCGTCTCCAATTTAATTTTTTCCAGATGTTAAGTTGTAATGAAAGTTTCTTCAGTGACTCATGAGGAAGGTTAACATCTGGGAAGAGCATTTAGGGCAAGCTTGCATGGAAGTGAAACAATATTCCCTTAGATGTTAGCTTACATGTCAGCACAAGGCAGTCCTGAGATTTGGAGGGGTTTTATGCGTTATTACATTTATACGTATCACACACACATATTATTTTGGATTGGTCAACTTGGCTTAATACAGCTAATCTCACTCCCATGTTCCACTTTTCAATCCTTGTGTTTTCTCTGTTCAGAGGAAAGATTGAGTTAAAGACTGCTTTTCAATATCTTAGCAAGCTTTTGCTTTTATAGTACACTGTAGGAATTATAGGACAAGTTATCTGCATTTTCTATCCATATGGAAATACTTTAAAAAATCAGTATTATTTAAAAAAGCAGTATTATCAGTCTTAGATGGTCTAATTGCTGTTTCTTTAGTTTGTATGCCAAAGTGATTTTATTTCCAAATGTTTCGTGTTTTAGGAGAATCCAGATAAGAACTTCTGAATGGTAGTGCCCAAACCCAAAGAGTAGTAGGAAATGCTTTCCTCAAGTCCTGTCCCAATGTTTGGACAAGTGAAGCATCTGGAGATATGTTTAAAGGGTTAAAAAAAAATCCCCAAAAGCTTTATGTTAAACACATGTTTGTCCATATGTTTTAGATAGGCTATCTATATTTTTGTAGAAAACTGATATTAAATGGAAATTCAATCCTTTGCAGCTTGCTTAACAAAAGACACTTGTGGTGGAGCTCTGAGGTCCCAGGACAGTTCCATTACTGTAATTCCACAGCGTGAGCTTTAAATGTATCTGGAGATTTTAATGGATCACATGGGAAGTAAATCTCTTTGTACCTGCCTTAAGCCATATGTTACTGATACAAGATGTTGAGCTGCCTATCTCTTTCACTTGGGCACAGCTGTGCTCTTCAATAGGGGCTGGGCTTGGAACTGTAAAGGGAAGTTTCAGATTCCATTCTTCTCCCCTGTTACAGGAAATCTCATGCTTTCTAATTTCAATTGTGTAATTTTATAGATTTTTCCAGAAGATGTAGGTTTTTGATATGTTTCTAAATCTAATGAAGCTTTTAAAAATGCTTTATGACTTTTAATGTACTCCCTTCATTCTTCCATTCTTTCATGCATTTCCTGTTGTTGATCAAGTTTCTTTGTTGCTATTTAAATAGCATGCACAAAACCTATTTGTACCCAATTGATATTGCTGAGTATCAATGCAAAGCAAAATTAAACATTAGATTTAAATAATGGACTTGTTTTTCCTGCTCCTTGTTTATTATTTTCTAATATAACTGTAATCAGTGAATATTGTAAACAATTCATATAACTGGGAGACAAATAAAGCAGGATTGAAATTTTATGCCTGATAGGACACACAAACTGTTAATGTCTAAGATGCAATTTATTTGTAATAAACTAACAATTCCCATTTGCAACTCTTAACCACTTTTCTGAAGGCTGCTGGTTTCATTTGTTTTTCAGAAGTCATATTAGTTACTTCACATTTCTTTTGGGAGCACTTTATATCACTGGTTGAACTCCCCACCCTGGAAATCTGAGACTGATGTTCTCCCTCAATAACCAGGACCTTCTTTGCTGCAGTTTCTGGAAAAAAAATAATTTATGGCCATCATTCAGTAAATCATCTATAGCAAAGGGAGGCTTCTTCCATCCAAATAATCTTGGTTGTAAATTCAGGCCTTCTCTCTTACACTTAAGTGGCATGGGACTTAAGGCAGTTACTTACCACTCTCTTTATGCTCATTTTTTTCATTGTCAGAGAAGAGTATTTTTAAAAATAGAAAATGTAGGTGAGGGGGAGGTGCTTAGAAATCTGCTCCTCACAGAGCTGCAGTAGTAGGCAGCTCCTTTCTTGTAAGTATATTTTAAACAGCAGAGAGGAGGAACCTTTATAGAAATTTTTTTCAGTAGTAGGGGAGTAGTGTGATGACAGCAGAGAGTAATTTTTTTACTACTTTTTTTCTTTGTAAGGAGTAGCTGGTTTTGAGAAGATGCAAGTGAGGGGAAAAAGCCTCCTAAGACAGTGTTGGGGTGGTGCTGGGTACATGATGAGGTGAAATGGCTAAGGGAGAAAATAGCAGAACTGATGGGGGTAGGTAAAGTCTGAATGTTGGTATAAAAGTTTTGAGAAGAAAAGAAATTGATGATGTTTACTTGATTCTTCAGGATAGTTTTATCCCAAGCAAATATATAACAGCCCATTTTTAGTACGTCTTCTGTTTCAGGAAATAATGACTAGAAGCTTAAATTTCTGTGGAAATCTTCATTTCTTTTAACATTAAGCAATATGAAGCTTATTCTTTCAAAAAGCAAATTAATGCAGTTATTGCTCATTTCAGCAAGATGCAAATTATATAGTAGTATTGTCAATAAAGTTTATACAAGATGCTCTGTATTCATTGTCTTAGGTTTAATGAGCTGGGCTAATTATACCCTGCCATAACTAACCAAGTAACAACCAAATTGATTTTTTTCTTCTACAAGATGCTCTGGGCTTGTAGTTCTCAGATTTAATACACCCATGTAATTGCATAATGTTGCAGTTCAGCAAGTCATTGGGGAGTGTTTGGATTGTTAGCAGCAGAGTGAGAGCCTGTCTGCTTTGTCCACACTTACCAGCCTGCCCTTGGGAATCACAGAATGATTTGGGTTAAACAGGACTCTAAATATCATTTAGTTCCCATCCCCCATCCCTGGGCAGGGATTGACTCTGACTTCTGAGGAAAAACCTTGTTATCTTAAACACAGAGTAGCTGAATTTCAGTTGTCTGTGTGTGGGAAAGAAACCTTTCTCAAGTTCACATTTTCATTTTCTCTTTTATTTAAGTGAGTCAAAGTCATTATGTTTTTGTAGTAATGTATATCTTCTGTATTTTTTTTCCCATCTGTGGATGAATTTGCCTCCCTTTCCGCTGTCTAGTTTGGCCCTCTACTTCTTCCATAGGCAGTGGAGCAGGAGCACCTCTGAAGGCTATCCAGCCTTTCCTTAAAGAGGTGCCCTGTTGCCACATTTCTCTTCATGGAGAAAAGCAAGGCACACTTCTTCCCAAGGATTTCTGAGATTGACATTCTCTGATCCTCAGAGAAAGGGAAAACATAATTCTTATCACTTACTGTGCCTGTGTTGTGCCAGAGTAGGATGCAGTAAGGAGATTGTTTATCCAGTGATGGTGCTTTGTTTCCTTGGCCTATCAGGGCCAAGAGTGTGTGTGCGTGTGTGTGGGCTGTTGGCTGACAGGCACGAGATGCAGTGCAGAGTGTGAGAGTTGTATGCAGGGTTGAGTGCTTGGCAGGTTCAGTTTTAGATGTATAGAATAATAAAGTAATTAATTAGCCTTCTGATATCCATGGAGCCAGAGGCATCATTCTCTCCCCCTCACCAACACTGGAGTCACCTTTGATTTGCTGTAGCACCCCACAGCTGAGGTACATTCCTTTGGAGGGACTGGTATCTCCTTTCCTTATAGACAGAGATGAGAAGTATTTACCCCAGAAAAAATGTCTAATTTAGACACTTGTCTTGGTCATAACACATTAAAAGCAGCATCTTTTACATCTTTGCTTGCAATAGCTGTCTGTTTCAGACTGCTACTTCCAGTTAGTTGGACTGGAATTCAGTGGAGTTTATGTCAAGCTAAGTGGCTTCTTGTTCAGGAACATGGGCAGCATTTGAACTGAGACACCTTAGCAAAATGCTTCCCAGCATATTCTCCAAGTAGTCAGGTAAGCCAGGTAGATTTGACTTCCCTAAGCAGATACAGAAGGGTCAGAGTAGGCCACATAAACTGACATAAGTTTTTTTTGTTTTGTAGCTTGGCTTAGGCTTAATGATTTTGTAATATTTTCTGTTACCTTTCTTTAAGCAGGAAGTAAAAAACACCTCAAATATGCTGTAAAATAACATCTTTCTTTATTTCCTTTTAAATAAAAGAATTAATTGAGCAACTAATTTTACTTAAAATATCATAGAATCTGTTACACAGGAGGAAGAGTCACCAAATTAGTGCATTTAGAATCATAACTTGACCATCAGTGGGTTTCTTTCAAATGTTGACCAATTAATACCAGTCTGAATAGTAAAACAGCAAAAATGGCTTCCTTTGCCATATTTTGTGGGAAGTGTTTTATGTTTAAATTTTTCAGCTCGTATTACTTCTTGATTTAGGTAAACTGTTAAACTATAGGGCAAGTTGGCCATTATACTTGTCTTTTTAAGAGTTGTAGAAGGCTTACTTTTACCAACAGCATAATTTGTTTGCTTTTTTCTCTCCACTTTCTTGAAAAGTCAGCAGAATATAAATGACAGATACTCTTCAAATAGGTACTTGGTATTTCACGTAATTAGAACTAATGCTGCTATTGCCGTATTGTTGCAAAAAATGCCTCCAATGCATCTGCTTTCTTGGGACTGAATTCCAGATGTTAATTTGCAGTCTACCATCTGTTTGATTTTGGTGGCTGTGTCAAATTGCAGGTCAAAATTACTTGTTTGCTGTCAGGAGAACGGCAGCATTTGCAGCACTCAAATCTTACACCGAATGCTTGGCTGTCACTGCAGCCTAATGTGTATTTCCCTTACCTTGCTAGAGGGAATGCACACAGAGCTGGGATCTGCTCTAATTGTACGTGGCCCTTCTTGGTTTGTGGTGTGCAGAGCTGCCAGGCTGTGCAGCTCCTCGTTTGATGCTCTCTGAGCCTGTGGAGTGGGTGTGGCAACGCCGGGAAGCAGACGGTGACCTTCTCCTCTTGCACAAGTGTTGAAACTCCTCCTCTCCGCAGCCGTCAAAAGCCCTTTGTAATTTCCATTCTACGATGCTGGTAAATGTTGTAATCTCAATCTTATGACTGTAGTAAATGTTGGGTTTATTGCTAGGTAAAAATACTTTCAGCTATTAACTATGGAATTATAAACTACTCCTCTGTGACAGCATAAACTAAATTCCATTCTCTCACTTTGAACTCTGGCTGAACAGTGTGTGCTAACAAGGCAGTATGATTTTTTTTTTTCCCCCCCTAAGAATCTGTGTTTGAATTAATGTGGAATTTGTGACATGCAGCCTTACTTGGAAACTCATTATAGTTCCAATCATTATCTAACACTTCAAAAGATAACTACACTTAATCTCTCTTCAGACTTAGGTTGATAGTTAGTTTTTTTTCCACCAGAATTTGTCTTTTTTGTTGGTTTGGTTTTATTTTTTTCATGATCAGATAAAAAGGTAGTGAAGAAAGGGGATGATTGATGCTTCTGTGCTGTTGTTTTTGCCCTGGGGACACTGTAGGAGTTTGTTTTGATCCAAAAGTGATAAATCATAGAATCGTGCAATGGTTTGGGTTGTGAGGGACCCTAAAGACCATCTCTTTTCAATCCCCCACCATGAACAAGCACACCTTCCACTAGAGCAGGTGCTCAGTGCCCCATCCAGCCTGGCCCTGGCTCAGGTTCAGCAGACACACATGAGCAAAGCAGTGCATATGCACAAGTATGGGAGTAGTCAAAACTCATTTAATTTAGCTTATGGGCAAGTCTTCCCTGTAATTTGTCATCCTTGCATTCCAAGAGTTCCTGTTTTTGCAGTTCCTTCAAGCTGTAAAGCAGCAGCTGAGGATGAGCAGTGCTGACAGAAGAGTACCTGGGCTGTCTTCTGGGACTTTTACTTGGTATTGAGAACTGTGCTGTACACTTTTTAAGAAGTAACTGACTTAACTTTTGCAAGATTTGCATTTCAGTGAAATGTATTTTTGTACTGTAATGTCTAGCACTGAATTTTAAAAGTTTTGGCTTATAAACACCACATAGAGGTAGTTAAAATTATTTTTTCATTTAGCTCCCAGTAACTTGAATTTATGACACATCTGTTATCAGGCATATCCCTCTCTTTTTTCCTGGTCAGAAATATGTTCTGATATTTTAACTTCTCTCTTAAATGAAAGTTGCTATTGAGTGATTCTTTTGCAATGGACAGTAGTTTCACTCAGAAACCCTCTGCAGTAATAATTTCTGGTGGGTGCTCTTAACACATCTTTTTGCCATTGACTTAACTTAGCTCATGTATATTGGTGCTGTGAATGGCTGTGTAAAAATTCTTCCCATTAAAATGCTTCATGCCTAGTGCTACCACGCAAATGAAATAATTCAGGACAGTTTTTTGCATGTAAATTTTTAAAAGGGATAAAAGCAGTAGAGCAGTAATGTGAGTCTCTAATGTGTTTAGAGAATGAAAGATCAGGTTGCAATGACTTCTGGAAAGGCAACAAAAAACTTGTATCTTTGCTTTTATAACCCAAAACTTGAGTGAGTAAATGTTCAGAGCAGGGAAGCACTTAGAGCAGTTCAAAGAATGTTTTCCTTTTCTTTTTTTTTTCCTATATAAGAAACTAAACCACTTTTTGATGCAGTTAAAATGGAAATATATTTTCTGGAAAGGTTGCAGCATAGAAAAAATAGGATCTTGTGTTTCTTCTACAGATTTACTTCCATCCTTCACCTTCAGCTGGTACCAATTGAGTTTGCTTGCTCTACATATAGTGGTTTACCCAGCTGTATATATGATGGTAACTGACAGCCCTGACTTAATTGCTATTTCCAGTTTATTAAAAGCTAAAATCTACCTGTAACTCTCAACTATGATGGTTAGGATTAAATTGCAGCTGCCAGTTATAAGGCAGAAAAAAAATAATCTAAATAAATTTTCAGTAATCTCTGTTAAACAAATGTGGAGGCTTGCAAACTCAAAAAAGATGAATAAATTCTCCTTGTAGCCTACATTTTCCTGCAATATTACAAAAGAACTGAGGCTTTTGGTGTGGTTTTTATTTCTCTCTCCTACCACATGCTCACTGTATATTGCAGTAAGTGTAAGCAACACTTGTTAAAAGAACCGAAAACCTCCAAATCCTGGAACTGGAAAAGATTATCCAAAGGAATGAGAAGCTGCAGGGAGTACTTTTCTCCTGCTGAATTACCTTTTTTCTGAGCACAGCTCTTCAGTGCTGGATGGTCGCGCTCTCTGGCTCAGTCAGGGATTTGGAGTGGGGATGGTGGTGGTGAGAAATTCAGGATGATGGAGAAAGTGGACAGGTGTCCTTGCCTCTGCTTCCCCTTGCTTCAGGTACTGAATTTTTTTCTACCAGTGGTGTATGTGCATTGGCAAGCCAGACACTGTAAAACTCTTCCCATACCTTGTCATGGCCATGCTTTTGGTCTTGTAAGAAAATCTGATAAAGAAAGCTTGTGCAGTCTTTAAATAAATAATGCACAATTAGGCATTAGTTCTAAATACTCAAAGTACATACAAATAGTTTTTTTCCCCCAACCTTCTCTCTAACCTACTTTTGCTTGTTTGCAACAGCTGCCAAACACAAAGCAAAACCAAAACAAAAACCAGAACTCAGGCACAAAAAAAATCAGATCTGATGTTATTGTTGGAAGCACTTTGCACCGTTTGTGTGCCCATCAGTAGTTTACATGGGATTTGGTACTGGATGTGAAATAGAGGTATGTTAACCTTAGTCTGGCTTTTGGTACTTCAAATGACATTTTACTTAGCTGTGGTGATTTTCACAGGATGAACTCCAGTTTGTTAGTGTACTTTGTTTCCTAGATGTAGTGAAACCATGTTCTCCTTTTACGTGTCTTGTTATGCTGTAAAAGTTAGTAAAGGATTTCCCTGGGGTGGCATAGGCAGAAGCTGTAATCAGGAGCTGCTGGGGCTTTTCAGTGGTGATTGTGGCACTTATATGTCCAAAATATGGTATATTTTTTGGCAAAACCTCCCTTTTTTTGTGCATTCTTATGCCTCAGTGGTGCTGCTACCAGCCATGGGAATCATGGTAATAGTTCTCTTTGCTGAGCTTTTTTTCAGATAGAATTCACATGAGGAAGGAGAAGGAACATCCCAGATACTTGATGTTTAAACTTTGTCTAAAGAATACTAGTGCTAGGAAAATTAATCCAAAAACATCAGAGGTTTATGTCCAAAAGGGAGACAGAGGAGTCCTTTTACTTTATTTGAATAAAGGGAGAGGCCATGGGGCATTCTCCTGGGATCTCTCAAATTTCTGGAGGACGCAGCCTCCCTTTTTATCCCAGTTTCCCAGCCACATTTCCCCTCTCTCTTTCCCCTTTGGCTGAGGCACTTGAAAGGTACAGACTTCCTGATAGGCTTGATACCAAAGATTTCCCTCTAATGTATAACCCTCCCTTTTAATTTTCAATTCTTAGGAAATTTAGGAGTTTTTCGTCCCCATTGTTTCTTTCATCTTTCAATGTTGAATTTCATTTATCAGCAAACCTAAAGTTTATATGTAAAAGCAAATATCTTTGTCCATTCATCAATCAGTGGAATCCTTCCCATTGTTTCTTTTATCTCCCAGTGCTAGTTTTGTCTACCAGCAGACCCACAGCTTGTTTGTAAAGACAAATCTGCTATTCCTCTCACTAGTGAGTGTTTTTATTTCTTAAAAGAAAAAGGGAGAGTGAAGAAAAAGTATTGGTGACTGGATCATATTTGTTATGAAAATGTTTGATTTGTACCTTAATGGAAATAGAAAAGTAGTCATTGTTTGTGCATAAAAGCAGCTGGTGCTGCTTGGTGCCAAAGAGAAGTTCCAGCAAATCCTATGGAACAAAAACAGTGGGGGAGAGAAAGGGTGATTCATACCAGTGAAGAAGTTAGAATACCAAGATAAAGGAAAGGCAGCTCCCCCAAAATTGTTTGAGGCAGCGATGTTCCATGGGATGCAGTGAAATATCTTCATGGTTTCCAGCTTCTGCTGGGAACTCCGAGGGAATCCATTCCATTCCATGCCCATGCACAAGTGGGTGCAGTACTGGTCTCTAAAGGGAATGAGACTTTTCTTGCCCAAATTGCTTGAGCTTTATAATGGACATCATGCCAAACTTATTACAGGTACCTGTGACTTGCTGTTCTCTTTGAAGAAACACGTTGATCTGACTCAAAGTTTCTTCAGAGTTTTTACAGACAGGTACGAGGAAGGTTGAAGGTAGTGGGTGTTTTTCTAGGGGTGGGCGGGGAAGGTACTGCAGTTGGAATTGAATTTTGTCAAAAGCCCTGAAGACTCAGCAAGGTATTCATAAGATTTGACAGAAGAATCCCACATAGGGTAGGCACTGGCAAAGCCCTGAAGTGTGGAATGTGACAAAACATGGCAGATTTCTAATGGTCTATAAAAATAGAGCCTGAGAGGCAGCGTGTGCTGGTGTCTGCATCAGTGAATTTCTTCTCCCTTAATAACGATGCCCTGAAGGCGCCGTTCAGCTTAGCTTCAAAATGGTTATGATCATTAAAAGCAACAAGCTGCTTCAAAAGTGTATTGGAATTTAGGATACTTGATTTCAAAACAAGAAAAGAAGTCAGAAGGCTGGAGCAAACAAGCCAGGACGTGCGGTTTCAGGTTGTAACTCTTCTTCCTTACGAAACCAGCCATGATGCAGCTGTTCAAGTGCAGCCTAACATAAAGCATCAGTCAATAATGAGTGCTTTGAAAATAATGGAATTTTTATCTTGCTAGAATTGAAAAATACATGAGGAAAAGTTGGTTTCTTCAAAAAAATTTTTAATGCGTTGTGCAACAGGGGATATTATACTTGCAGCACAAGTACTTAAATAGTTTAAAAGTTTTGCATGAAAGAGTTATATAAAATGGATGAGTAGAGTAAAATCAAACTCTTAGAGGAAAAGTAAATCTGCAAGACACAAATGGCAGCTTATGGAATGTTTTTCTCAGAATTAATTATTCATATATATGCATGTGTATATAAAAAAATACTTATACCACTAGAGATAATAGCTAGAAATTACAGACTGGGTATGAGTCTCAGTTAATTGTTTGATTTTTATCACTTCTGCAATATAAATTTCTAAATTTAGTGTTTAAGTCACTGGAATGTTCGTTTTCACACAAAGTGCACAAGGACTAATTAAAACAGCAACTTGCACAGAATTGTTTATATGATGTCAGTATTCATTTTTAAGGTAGCACATAAATCTGTAATTGCTATTTTCTTGTTAATTACTATTACAAGGGTTTGGATTGTTTGAAGAGGAGTAACTGTTTCTACCACATGTAGCTTGAGTTGCATGTCTAATTATCAATAACAATAGTTGTGTATTGGCATGTTTTTCAAATATGGCAATGGCTTTTAAAATAAATAGAGAATATTTTCCTCTGATAGAAATTGAAACATTTCTTAAGACTTCATAATGAGAGATGATGCAAGTTTGTTTTGGAGTTTATTAATTGAGTAAAGAGTGATCAGTCAGACCTGTTGCCTGTGCTGTCTGTAGGGTACCAGGATCACCAGCAGTTCATTGCCCCTGTGAGAGCATGGACTGACAACCTCAAGTGAGGCATTTTGATAATACTTATATAGTGTTGTCAAATGCAGTGATTAATTTGTACTGTGCTGTCTGTTACTACCCTAAATTAATGCATTTTCTGACCTCAGTTTCTTTCCTTCAAGTGTGCACAGTAGTCACATGTGTTGCTGCTCCTGCAGCACTGCTTTTGCATCTTTACACAGGAAATGCTACCTGTAGTACTACCAGAAATTGAAGAAAAATCAGTTTTCTTATGTGGTAAAACATTACTTTTTATAAAAACCATCCTAGAAACTTGTGGTACTTTAACTTTCTCAGCAATTTTATCTGAATTACTGTTTTATCTCTTACACCCTCCTGCATAGTAGCACCTGGAGTTTATTCTCCTTATGTATTATGGACTCTTAAACGTGTCAGGGATGTTGTTTTTGTGTATGCTTGTAGTTTTCGAATGTTTCAGGGCATATATATGTATACAGTCAGCTTGTTCTATAAACATTTCAAGCTGGCCAGTCAACAGTTTGTGGTGTGCAAGAGAGTGGTAAAATCAAGGTGTAACAGTTAATATAAAATACATGTTTTCTGAGAGGAAGGAAGGAAAAGAAATTGTATTGGTTATTTGGGGTTTTTCCTTTTGCTTCTATAGTCATAAAGATTGGATTGAGCTTTAGATAGCCAGACTTGAAATGGATCCATTCTCATGATACTCTGTATGAAAACTCAGTCAAAATTTGGTAAAATCGGGATCTTGATTAGATGACAAAACTTTTAGTAATGATCTTGGCTAAATTGTTTGAACCTGTTCTGCTGTTCACTCGATGGAAAGATCCCTCAAGCATGAAGAATAGTATTTTTTCCAGTTTTATTCTGTCACAAAAAAGAGGAAACAAGAGGGTATTTTGTGCTTTATTTAGCCCAAGAGGGTCACCAGATTTTTTTTTTTTTTAACTCACTGCTTTTCATTCCTTTAATGGGCACTGACCAAGAGTAATATACTAAACATTTATCTTCAGTAAAAACTCAGTACTGTATCCATGCATCAGTGCAAGAGTGAAAACAGTTCTCTTTTTCTTTGTGGATTTTTTCCTCTGGAGTGTCTGTGCAGATGTGCATTGATGTAAATACGTTCTTATACCCACATGTCAGAGTGCATCTTTCCCATCATGTCTTCAAATGCCACCTTTACATGTTTCCTTCTTTTTGTTTGTTTGTGTTTTTAATTTTTAAATTTTTTTTTTAATTTTCCCACCTGGCTGCTGGCTGGGACAGAGGTCTCTGTGCCCTAGCAGATTCCTGCTTTGTAAGACTGGCAGAGTGTGAACCAGGTCTCTGTAATCCACACCAACTTGATTTGTTGCCAGACATCTAATTTAAATACAATACAAACATACAATAACTTTAATCTCTGCCTCTGAAGTTAGCAAGCTGAAAGCTAATGCAGGAAGGAATGATCACCAAAGCCCCTTTCCCTAGGAGAAAAGATTACATTGGCAACAGTTTTGCCTGTGGTGTGATATTACACTTTCCTATCAATCAGAAGTGTAGCCATTTGTTATTGTTTTATAAAGTATTATAGCTCACTCAGGCACAGATGTTATTTACTGCCTTGAATTGAGTTCATGGATCACTGTACTATTCAAATACTCTTTCTCTGCTCTTTTTGACCCCAGTTGCAGCTGAACTTCTGAATGTAAAGGCTCATTGTGGTTTGGACTAATATTGATTTCTACTGCTCTTGTGAGGTGTATCTACTTCCAAACAGTAAAATAAAGAAGGTTGTTTCTTAGGCCTGACTAATCTCTTAATGCAAGCATTCTCAAGACCATGATGAAAACCAGCTGTTTTTGTCTCCTGCCGTGCCTTGGCCAATATCATCCCTTTTTTTACCTTGGAGAAACTTTGGAGGATGAGGTTCAAAGACTGCAGTAGCTTGAGTTCTAGAAAATGCAAAAATAATATGGATTTCATATTGTACTCCTTAAAAACAAAATTATGTTATTCCTAACAGTTGTTAATTCTGCATTTGAGAAGATAGTTGCTGCTTGTGCAGGTGCAAAGAAAAATCAGCATGGTTGCAAATGTGTAACAAAATGGCTGTTATTAAAAATCTGCTGAATACTTGATTGTGTATGTGTTTTTTGCAGGAAGATGAGATTGAAAGAAATCTCAATGCTGTGAAGTTCATGATCTGTCCTGTTGGTTTCCAGGCTCTTTCATTCATACATTTTTATGTCATTTATTAGAATTTCTCATTTCTCTCAAATGGTCTGTGATTCCTAAGGGAATAGGAGGTCCTGCCCTAGGTCACATTCCTGTTCATGCACAAGAATTTTCATTTCCCTGCAAATATTCATCATTTGTTTATCAGAAGTTTTCTGTTTTCATTTAGAAAAATTTCTGATACTTACTATAGCAGATTGTTTTATCTGATACCATGAAATTTCACAGAATCTTCTTTCCTCAGATGCCTCTGAGGAAAATCTGTGTTTTTTCAGTAACTGGGGCAATTTTTCTATCTCAAGACCCTGTATCCCTCAGTCTTACTTGGCTTTCACTGTCACGCCAACATATTTCTCAAGGTAGTTAAGGAATGATTTCTTTCTTTTTTACTTTAGAGTTAGTTTATTCTTCTGAGGGAACAAGGAGAAGAAACAAAGTAGAAGAGAATTGATAGCATTACAGAAACCCTGAATATAAAACAGCTGCAATGTGTTCATATGTTAGGGGAACTTGTGGCTTTATGAATTAACTGCTTTACCTAACTGCTGAAGCTGACTTATTACCTATGAGAAGTACTGACTAAGACTGTAAAAATCTGTGGTTTTTTTGTCTGTAATGCTGTGAAATAGGTGGTTATGAATAAGATTGGTGGTTATGAATAAGCTTATGAATTTACCTCTCTTTATTTCCCCTTCTGGGGCATTCAAAGATGACATATTTAATTTCTCTGGGTACCTTCATTAACTGTCTTAGGGAGCCAATCACTTCATTAGTTGGCGCTGTGTGATACATATAATACCTGGTATATAGAAATGTGCTTGTCAATTTAGCAGAAATGGATCCAAGATCTTCCATTTTATTCCTTCCCATCTGTTAACCTGGCTTCATTGTTCACCAGGCTACGTCAAGGAAATACAAATGCAACAAGTCAGAGCGCTGGTAGGGATCTAAGTCTGCATCGAATCAAAGTAATCTGATTTTATTGCTGCTCAGGGAATTCAAGCCCAAATCCTGGTATTTCTGATTGATCAGTGCAAGAGCATTGATCCAGAAGCCTCGAGTGCAGCAGCAGGAAAGCGATGTAGCAGCGGGGAGGCGAGTCCGTTTGTCTCTCATGCCAGCTCTTCTCTGGACATATGGTAGGACATATGGCTCTGGCAGGACTGCGTGCCCGGGCTGGGGATAGGTGATGAGCTCTGGACGGGCAAGGTGGGATGCAAACCTCACCTCTGATGGCTTTGTCTTACCCTACACCATCCCAGGGAGGGCTTCTTACCTTGAATTCATCAGTTGCTCTGGTTTTTGGCAAGTGAACAGAGATGACTGCACAAAGGTGGCTGAGACCATCTCTGAGCCCATGCTGCAGGCTGGCTCTGCTGCCAGGAAGCTTGCAGGGTCCTCTGCCCACTGGGTGAAAAATTATTTTAACTGTTTTAAACACCTTTCAGTTTCATGTGTTTTTTTCAGCTTTTCCACAGAGGTTGCTGCCTTGTGGATTTTTGGATTTCTGGCTACCTTAACCTTTCCCATTCCAATCTGGAGAATCCCAGTCTTCCCCATCTCCTGCTAATATGAGTGCACGAATGTATGTTTTCAGCTGTATACTTTTAAAGTTGTAGCTTGCTGTGTGAGGTGCAGTACCTGAGCAGCATTTGCACTGAAGTTTGCTAGGAAATAAGCAGGAGTCAGACCACACCTTTTCACCTAAGAGAATAAATGTCGTTGTGGAACTGTATTTTATGGATTTGTAAAGAATTAAAAAATGCTTTTAATGAAAGTTCTCAAGAGATTTCCCATTATGAAAACATAATGTCCACTGTGTGTTTGTGTTTCTTGAGTTATACTCAAAAAAGTCTTCTGTGACACTAGAGTTCTTGAAAAAGAAGAATCCAAACCCTAAAATTAAGGGACATGGTTGGGTTTGACGTTAAACCATCCGGCGTCTCTTTTATTTTCCCCAGCCCAACTTTGCCACACAAGCAATGCATTCCTCAGATATTGGACATTGGGTTACTCTGTGCATAGGAAAAGCTAGGAAGCTTTTATGGACATTTTCCCACCATCTGCTGAAGGCAGACAACCTGTGTGAGTGTGTCTCTGATTCACACCACTTGCCCAGCTGGAGCTGAAGTGATTAGTTCTGTTTCAGTGTGAAGCATTCCTGCCTTTTGGACAGGTTTACATCCATCTCACAACTAATTTTTTTCTTTTTTTTTTTTTTTGAGAATTGCATGATTCTGTCCTTGTCTTGTAAGATGACCTTTTTTTTTTGTGTATGTTAATTTTATGTCCATTATATTGCAATATCCAGGTAGCTGGTGACTATTTCTGGGCAGGCTGCATGAGGAGAGTTGGCAGGCCACTGGGACAGGGGTTTCAGCTGCTCTGAGCGAGGTTCGTGTCACAAGTCACAACTTCTCAACTTCTAGCAGCCTTTTGGAGCCATGAACTCTGGTCTTAGGAGCTACCATTGTAGCACAATAGTTTTTACAATAATGTTTTATCTAAGCAGATTAACAAGCATACTTCTAAATTTTTTATCCAACCCTTGTTTTTGTGCTCTTTTTCCATCTTAAACCATCTTTTATTTGTCTCTACTTCCACTCTCTTGCTGTGTGCTTCTCTTTCATGGTCTTTTTCTCAGTCAGTGATTTCTTCAATTTTCCTGCCTTCCAAGTTTTTGTAATCAAACTTTCATCTCCGCTTCCTTATAATCTGGCAATTTATATTTCACATTCTGCAACTTTCCCAGAATATGTGTTTGCTAAACCTCTTTCCATGGCCTGTGCTCCTTTCACTGTTCACCAGTCTTGGATGCACTTACATCCTCTCATGTATATCGATAGTGCTTTCGATTTTCTAGTTCCAAATACTCTTGTTCTGCTCTGGTTCCCTGCTGCTCCACTCCACTTCCCTCCAGTCTTACTCAGGAACTCTGTTAAGAACTCACATAGAAAGCCAATCCTTCTCCAATTTTTTCCCAAGAAAAGTGGGGAAGAGCAGAAACTGAATCCAGTATCTCCAGGAACCTCTGATACCGTGGACCTTTTAAGAAGGTGCCCCAAATAGAGAACCTTGCCCTGTACCTCATTTAGTCTTCAGGGAAAGCCTTTCCCAAACGTGCTTGGAATAGGAACATGTGATCTACTTTTCCACTAAGATTTATTTTACATAATGAGATATGAAGATAGGGTCTAAATGATTTGCATAAAAGTATAACAAAAAATTGAGGAAAAGCCTACTACTTTTTTTTTAATCCCTTGTTCTAAGATAGGATAGAAATTACAGACACAGATAAGTTTTATGTATTTATCACTGAGTAATCAAATTTTAAAGTTGTTTTTTTTTCTGTTTATTACTTCCTTTTGATGTTTCATTGTAAAAATTCATTCATGAAAATCACCTATTAAAGGGAAGTTGAGCTTCCCATTAATGTAAAATTTTTGTTGTTTGTGGATTTTTTTGTTTGTTTCTTGTTTTGTTTTTTAAATGAGCTGCAGGGATGGTGGTTTATAGGTGTAAGTTTTAGGGTCCTGCTGCCAGACAGAGCTTAAAGGTGGGTCTGCAATGACTTCAGTGAATGTTAGAAGTCTTTGAAACAGGGGGAAAAAAAGGCAGGTTTTATTATACTATAAACTAGAATAATTGACTGTTTAGGTAGAAGTCAAATGATATGGGAAAGTGTAAAAGAAATTATGTGGTTCACATAGAAGTTGTTCCTGGATCATTGTGTCCTGGTGGGTGGATTCATTCTCCTAGCCTTGATTTCAATTGTCCACTGGCCCTGGTGGCAAATCCTTACCTTGAGATACAGTGTTTCCCTTGTTTATTGTTCTAGTTTTTAATAAGGATGTGGGAAGGGTTTTCTGTCTAGGATTGGCTGCAGTGGCAGCTGAGCAGTAAACATGAATTTTCCTAGATTGCTTTCAGCCTCCTCTGATGGGTAGCTCAGAGACTGCTTGAATACAGGGGCTTGACCTCGAGGATTTCAGCTGCACATCCTTGACCTTTGCAGTAGGAAGGTCTCTAGTGCTGTGTGCTGCAAACAGAAACTTCAGCACATCTCCTCCCCAGGTGATGAGCAGCATGGTCCTGTACCATGGGGGTTTCACCAGTGTACTTCTTTGGCCTTGAAACTGGCCACATTCTCTGTATTTCAGTCTCCAGCCCAGCTTTTTAGCCACTTTGTTATGCTGGGAAAGGAGCAAATGTTAGTAGATGTATCTAACTGTATTCCTTTGGGGCTTGGTTTATTTTCTTCAGTCTTTCTTTGCTCAGCTCTTAAGCTTTTGAAAGGTGGTTTGTTTTCATGTGCAGTTACCATGACTTGATTGGGAAACACAGTTATGTTAAAGGACTGACATTGAGAAAACTTAATATATTGAGACAGCAAGAAATGAGAATGGAAACTTACTTGTCTTCGTCAGCTTTCTATTTCAGTAGTAAACTGACAAAACAAAGTAGGGCAGCAGCACTAGAAAATATGAAAACTAATCTATGAAATGATAATTATTTCTGTAAATAACTCTTTCTAATGATAGTTACAAATGGGAAAAGCATCTGGTGTCACAGCAACAATAAAAGTGACATAAATCTAATAGGAAATTACAAAACTTGTCTGAGACTTGGTCCCTTCTCTGCCAAATTCAGGCTGCTGCATGTGTTTGCATAGGAGTATTTTATTTTTATTAAAATAGTTGTGTGTTTAGCCATTTTCTTTTTGGTGCAGTGGCAGCCTTAAAGGCAGTTTTGCAATTGCAGATCAGTAGTGACTGTGTTCAGAAAAAAAGAATCTATTTTGTTGCACTTACTGCAGCAACAATACTGTAATGTGTGTTTTTGTCCAAAGCAGTCTGAGAAGTGCTTCATCATAGAATTGGTGAATTCAAAAGATAACTGTAGTGCTGACTAAAGGCTTCATTAAATTAACATAATTTTAAACTCTATCAAAAGGGTTTTAGTGTATATTTGAATCTTGAAGGGCTAGGGAAAAGAATTTTCTTTTTCTGGTTACATGTCTATTTATTTTTTTTTAAATTTGGAGGGAATAACTCTGTTTTTTATATGGCAAATACATCAAATTATTTATAAATACAAATACGGGCTTTCCTATTCTGAAATGGTCTCACTGACTTTGGCACTTATCTGCATGTTTTAAACTTCTGTGTATCTGGACAGAAGAGTTTATGTTTTCAATGAAAATGATACATTTTGAAAGAACAGCAGGTAGCCTCTTAGTTTTCCTTTAAAAGAAATAACAGCAACAAACCCCCAGTTTATAGGCAATTTTTCCTCTCTGATTTGGATTTGGGAAAGGGGAGAAAAAAAGCACAGCAACATATTCAGTATATCAGTGTCTGATTGCAAGATACTGGTGCATTGACACAGAACAAGAGGTCATCTGTGTTTCTAGCCAGTTTCTGCCTCTCTTCTCTCAATTAAATATGCTAACATGGCAAAAAAACTTTGTGTCACTGACACATGCTTAAAAATCTTCATCTAGAGGCCTGTTTTTACTTCATTAATTTTCCCTTAGGTAGCAGTGCCTAATTATGAGCTGCATTAAAGCTTATATAAAAGAGGAAAAATCAGATGCAGATAAAATCAAATTTTCTTTTTATTTTATAGGCTTTCTGGGGGCAACATTTAAACTAAAATAACTGTAATGACAATTTAAAAAATGTCTCTGACTTCAGGGATCTTTTTGAACCACAGGAACTGGACAAATTGAATTTGAAAGGACCTTGGCAATTAACGTGTTGTCTTCTGCTCCTGTGTTGGACATTGAATAGGCAATTAATTACAGATGTTTTAGTTTGTGGTTTTAGGTCAGATCAGAGATGTGGCTCATACCTCTTGATAGATTTTTTTTTTCCTCTTCTCTAGTAACTTAATGAGGAAAATAAGCAGTCCAGGGACAGGGGGGTAAGTTGGTGAGGTGACCAGGATCTAAATGTCATGCTCACAGTATTGGACCAGAATGGGACTGTTGGTGTGGGAGATGTTTTGCTCTGTGGTGGCTTCTTTGCAGTGGCCTTGCTTCTCTGCTCCACAAAGGTTTGAAAAGGAAGGGTAGGCTAGCATTGAGCAAATTAGGATGAATAAAAATCTTCATATTCCAGTGGTTTTTAAGAAAGCCTGCAAAGGGTAATTGCTGATTATTTCCCCTCACTGAAAACTTTGTCTCTTTTTGAGTTGGTTTTGTTATATTAGCTTTTAGGCACACCAGTTGCCAAGTGGGCGTAGCAGTTTTACTGCCCTGCTTAGGGCAGAAGTAGCAGAGCTTTCATACCATTGTCCACAGATTTAGAGATGAACCCCAAATTCTTTGAAACAAGGCATTTACTGACAGCTATTTCAGCCTTTTGCTTGTGTGGAAAATTTAAAATAACCTGAATGAGGATGGTAAGAATGTAGGTTCAAAAGCTCTCTACATCTTACTGGCATTATTTCACAAACTCTTGCCCTCCCCAACTCTCTGGAAACCAAAATTAAGGTTGTTAATCTGTACACATTTATTGCACAACCTGCCTCACCCAAAGGCTCTCTCTTGGGAGACAAACTTGACTTTTCCTTCCTGCAGTAGGGCTGTTTGCAAGGCCAGCAGTTCACTGGATGCTGACTATGGATTTCACTTGGCCTATAAACTATAGTTTGCACCCACAGAGCAGAAATCTGTGCACCTTCTGCACCTAGGTAGTACTGCCAGCTTTCAGCAGCAAAGACATTGGTTTAAAAAAAACCAAAATGCAGCCATGAAAGAGGATTTAGTGTTTTTCTACCTTTAGTGCATAATATTCTCCTCTACCCTTCAAACTTTGAGGGAAGTCTCCAGTGAGTGACATATGGCTGATAGAAAATGTGTGCCTGAGCCATATTAATAGAAATGTTTGTGGCTGAACCACATTAGTACAGACCTTGCTAGTTGCATTCCTGGGAGACAATGATAATGCTTCTTATGAAATCTGGAAGTGACAAATTAGCCATTAGGATTTTATAGCCAACTTTTTTATTAAATGCTTGATGCAGGGTGTTTGTGCCTCAGAAATCGATGTGCTAAGGGTGTAATGTTATTGCTGTCTTGGGCCACCTGAGAATGTTATTCCCAGGGGGGCAAGAAAATATTAAAGATCATGTAATTGCATGCAGCATCTTAAAAGGATGCTCAGAACATAGATATATACTTCTAATTTTGCTCAGTTTGAGGGACAGCTATGACCTGATCCCTGAGAAAGCAGCTGGGTTTATTTATAGGAGACAAAAGTGGGGAAGATCAAGGTGAAGCTGAAGGACTGTTAGGACATGGAGAAGGATGCTGAGCACCGGTTCTGTGGTTGAATCAGAAGAATCAAGAGTCAGAGCTCTTCTTCACCTCTGTGTTGTCCCTTTGGGCTGGGCAGGGCTGGGGACAGCACAGGCTGAACTGTGCTCTGCTGACCACTGAATGCAGAACAATGTGGACATTTAAAGCTGCCATGCTCAACAGTGGCCACAAACATGTGGTTTCCAAAATCCTGGTTCCTCTAGTCCTGGTGGAGATCCAGTGGTGATTTTAGGGCTTCTTTAGTTCCTTTCTTTTGTTGTGTGAGAAGCTGTTCAAGCTGGTGGTTATGGATAGTGGAAAAGTCTTTTCTCCTTTTCTCCCTGTAGGAAAGATGGGAGAGAGGGCTCAGGGGTAATTCTGGATCTGTAAGATTGTGTTGGAACAAATGAAGTGCCTCTCAAGTGCCAAATAACCAGGTATATATTGATGTCATCTAATTTTAAGCTAATAGAATATGTTTGCTGCTCAAAACCCGTTTCACTTTCTTATATCTGTACATTCAAAATAGGTCTGACTTCAGTCTATTCTTGACTTAAATAAATTGTGTTTGGACATCAAAAAATGAATTAACAATTCCATTATGCTTGTGTAGTTCAATTTCAGGTTTATTTGCATCGATGGAAAAGTCTTCTAGGGATAATTTTTTTTTTACCAGAAAAAGTCTGTTATTACTTGCAAAATCTATGTAGAAAGTTACAGTTTCTAATAATCTGGGATTTCCCCAGTGTATATTTTTCCTTGCTTAGAGTATTTGCAATTAGAAGTCTCCATCTCAATGGGATAATTAAAAAATAATTTACCACTTGGAAAGAATAGGTCTCTTCAGGCAAACTGCCCTGCTATTGGTTAATTATTACTAATTTTTGGTTATCTGATACAGTTCTTCCTGACCTGACATCTGCATAATGTAGAAGCTAATGAGAACAGAAATTAAGCCTGGTAGTTGACATGTCCTCTATTCAATTTGAGAGACTAACATGGAAAGAGATTAAAAATAAAATTGTCAAAGTGGGACTTCAGCATTACTGGCAACTTTATGTGATGCACCAAATTTTTATATAGATGGGTAGATACGTGGAGAGAGAAAGAGACACATGTGATTTAGCAACCTACAGTTGATTTTTGTCCTGCTAGCTGAAATACTGACCACAAAACATGAATATTGCTGTGTACTCTGGGTAAACTTAACATCTACTTGTTGTGGGACTTGCCATAAAATCAGAATTTTCTTCTTTTTTCGCACTTTAGCAGTTCTTAAGGATATATTTCCATTGCATATCATCCTATCTTTTGCATTTTTAATGTATCTGAGTATCATTTCCATTTATAAACTGCACTGTTGTCACTCTTCCTGTTGGCTCTGCTTGGTTGGAGAGGTGAGGCAAGAAACTCTGGTTCGTGCCTGATGTTACACCCAGAGGGTTTTCTACACCTCTCCTGGCCACAAAATATTTATCTTTTTGTCAAGGCTGGAACTATTGAAGGGGCTTATTTTGAGACATGATGAGATGTGGATGCTCTGGGGTGCCATAGTGTTTAGAGCCATAGAACGATTTGGGTTGGAAGGGACCTTAAAGGTCATCTGCCATGAGCAGGAACACCTTCCACTTGAGCAGGTTGCTCAGAGCCCCTTCAGCTGCCCTTGAATGCTTGCAGGGATAGGACATCCACAACTTCTCTGGGCAGCCAGTGCCTCACCACTGTCATAGGAAAAATTTCTTCCCTGTGTCTAATTTAACCCTTCCCTCTGGCAGTTTAAGCTGTTTCCCCTCATCCAGTCCCACTCGAGGCCCTTGTCAGAAGTCTCTCTCCAGCTCTCTTGCAGCCCCTTTAAGATAGTGGAAGGTGTTCTGAAGTGTCAGTGATATCTCCTCTTCTCCAGACTGAACAACCCCAACTGTCTCAGCCTGTCCTGAGCACAGGGGCTCCACCCCCATGATCATATTTGTGACCTCCTCTGGACTCGCTCCTACACAATGTTTCCTATTTCAAAATACTCTGTCTTTTAGCATCATGAAAAGTAGCACATACATTTGGACAAAAGAAGAAGACAATCCTTCTGTTGTTAATGCAAATTAAAACTGGCCTATAGGCACAGAGGGGCAAATAGCCTAAATAATGGCATGTAGTAAACTGTGATTGGTTTAAAACAATAAAGGTGAGATACATGACAGGACCATTACAGAAACATTAATCTGATGTTTACCTTCGGTCTTGCAGCTCTCATACAGTGGTAAAAGGTTGTTTTATTTGGATAAGACCAAGTTATTGCAATTAGCTGTGGACATGGACACGTGTATTCAGAGACAAAAGGCCACCTAACATGTTTTGGGGATAGTTAACCTGTGTGGTCGTGGTCCTTATTGATCCAGATGCATTATTCCATTTTTAAAAAATGCTCCATTTTGCTTATGTTGACAGCAGAGGAATAGAATAATGTTACACTTTAAATTTTTTTTAGTGAGAAAATAGCTGTATCCCAATTGAGGGAATTATTATGATAAATGAGCAAAATCTGTTCCCATCTGAAAAACAAAACATTTTTTTTCTATTCAGAAGGCACACAGCTCACGAAATATGATGACAGATGCAAACAAGCGAGTTACAAAGCCCTTACAATAAGATTGCAGCAGAACTTTTGAAAAAGGGGGAGTGCAGCATACGAGCCAAAGCCATCTGTCTCTGTTACTGAGCATTCCTTCCCTTGGAGAGCATAATTATGGGTCTGGCTTTTCTGCTGCTGGATTTTTATACAAAATTGTCCCTAAGAAAAATAGAATTGATCCAGAATAAGGTGAAACTGACTGCTACTCTATATTCCTTGGACTGTGGCCACAGATTTATAATTTCCATTGCTGTTCTACATTTCTGCAGTGGCACTTGGGGAGAATAGTGGAATCTGTGGTAGTGGGTTACTGACCTCGTGGCTTGTCATTAAAAAAAGCTTTATCAATAACAGAATTTTTTACATTGGAACAATTTTTTTTAGGGGTGACAGGGAAATTTTCAGTATGCTGCTTTAACTGATAAATTGCTTTTGGGCTTGCTAAAGATTAATTATATCATTTTAATAAAATTGAAACAGCAATTGAATTATATTTCTTATAAGGGGGAGAATGAGCAAATTTTAGTGTTTAGCTTAGAATTCTGGAATGTATTTTTAAATCTGTTTTCAGATAAAATGTTACTGTTTTGAATACTGCACACTAATATATATGAATCAGTCAAATTAGCCATCTCTTGTTTATTAAATAAAAAAAGTTCTAAGCCTTTGTATCATAGTTGAACTGTATCAGATCATTTTTACTTGGGCCACAGCTGACTTACAGTCCTGTCCCAAAGTTAAGAATAGGTGGTGTAGAAGAATTTAGCACTGCTCTGTGCAAGCTATTGTATTGCTTATGTAATTTCACATATTTAAAAAATGAGGTTTCTAAAATAAATACAGTGTGGAACAGAATCATCTCAAGTGGAAATAAGATTGCTTTTGTCTCCTCATATTGGCTCTGAACTTTGTTTCATGATGGAGGTGGTGTCAGGTAGGGAAGCGGTACTGAGATGTGTCTTGGCACAAAAAGTAATAATGCAGTTAAGGGAAACATTAGGAGGAATGAATTACAATGATCTTTAAATGCTTTTTACTTGGAGAACTTGAGAACATTCAGCATGTTATTAAGAAATAAAGAAGTTGGTTTATATTTTGTATGTACCTATTCCCTCTGAATGACTCTGTCATTGATCTTACAGAGGCACCTCCCTCTCCTGCTGGCCATGTGCAGGCTGCACCCTGTTGTGGTTTGCTATTCCTGAAGTTTAATGGGATATCCATGAGACTCCTGCTCCTTGAAATAAAAATATTTCTCTTCTGAAATTGTTGTCAAGCATTTCAGGAAGGTCAGATTTGCCATCAGTTAGCGCAGCAGCTTTTTACCAGCTTACAGTCATGTAGCCTCTGTGCATGTGTTTGCTGCTTTCCCCACTGGGCTAGAGGAAAAGCAAGCCCAAGGAGGCAAGGGAGGAGGGAGAATGGGAGGCCCCATAAATATAAATTAACTCCCAATTCTCTCAGATCCAGTATCAGGTGCTTCCTGACTTCAGGTGGCCAAGTATCTTTTTATTGGTGGTAAGGAAAATCTCTCTTTTCTCCCTGCACACTCAGAATCCATTGTCTATGAAATCTAGAGTTGTCTTTAGTCTGTATTTTAAATACTTGCACAAAAGTTTGGCTCAGAAACGGTTTCCAGGCTTTGTTTCTGTCCAGTCCCTCCTGTGGTCTTGCCTTAACTAAGGTTGAGCATTAACATCCTTGTTCCCTTACAGTGGACAGGCAGTGATGCCAGTGACCTGCAGCCTTTTCCTAAAGTGTCATGGTGCTTTGGGTAACATCTGATTTTCTGTTCTCTTCCAGTCTTCCAGTAGCAGATGCTTATTTTAAAAACAAATATTAATACATTAGTATGCAATGCTCAGAGCAGCAATTTGAGAACACAGTTAATATGATTTTCCTGTTCTGTAACACTTGTTTTCCTTGTATGCAAACTCTGGTGGAGCAACTGTGACAGTCTTCTCTGTTGAAGTTTGAATATTAATTTTGCATTGGCTATAGGGGCTGATACCAGTGTAGACTTTAATGAGGCTGGCACTCAAAAGCATTCATGTGTAACTGGTGCTGTCTTGAGAAAAGATGAAAGCACTCTCTAGTCACCAAGGGGCAGCTGAAGTCGAGGAGCAGCTTACCAGCTTTTATTGTTCCCTCAACTGTCTCTACTACTTGGTTTTTCTCAGCTTTGTTGATTTTCTACATGAATGTGCAGGACTTCTTGCATTTTCTATTTAAGATTTTCCTATTAATTTACCTTTTTTAAAAGGCCAAGAAATTGTTTTGAAACAATTTCGAAATCAAGCGTCAGGCAGCCCCTGAGATTAGAGAATTTGGGTAACAAATGCTATAGGGAATGGAGCATAATGGTTATGTAGCTTCTGCTTGCTGACAGAAAACAAAATCTTCTCTATGTAAGACAAGTCAGTGAGGATGTTTGGACACCCTCCCACATCCCATGCAGGGAATGAATTGTTTGAGATGATAGTTATTGTGTTTTTGCACAATTTCTGTGTTGCACAATTTCTGTCTGGTGTTCAGTTAACTTAGAAGATAAATTGATGCTTCGCAGTGAGTTGCATTCTTTAACAGTAAGTTTAATCCTTTGGTGTGAGTTTTCCCAACAGGTTTTTATTTATCTTGAAGGGATATAGCTATTAATATTCACAAATGTTCTTAAAAAAAGAAACACCAAAACCCCTCCACACCTCTAAGTACATGGCCTGCCCACAGTGACCAAAAGTAAGTGTTAAAACCCGGCTCTTCAGTACTGCTCTTAAAGGATCTTGGGCAGAGGATCCTTTAGGCTTTCAGTCCTGGGGCTATAACTTTAAGTGCATTAGTAGGCTTTTTTTTTTTTTTTTTTTTTTTTTTAAGAGGATTAATTGGACAGATTTTCAATCTAGCCTGTTAAGGAAACTGGGACAAGTTCTGCTTGCTTTCTGCCATCAGTAATTCCTCATGGTTACTGGAGCTGCTTATCTGGAGAGAAGCACTAACAGAATTTGGTCTGTTATGGATAAGCACCAAAAAGTAAAATAACTGAGTCATAGCAAAATGTGTGTGCTCTGTGGACAAATGTAGTGAAAACTGTTGGGGGCACATATGAGTGGGAAAAGGACAGGATTTGCATTGTGTTGTCAAGGCATTTCCTACATGGGCAGGAATCAGCATTTAGGGAGCTGATTCCTGCTCTGCTGAAACTGTAGTGATGCTCTGGTTGGCTATGGCAGTGCTTGGGAGAAAACTGAAGGCTTGGTTTCTTCAGAAATCTGTGAAAGGATTCTCAGCTTGAGAAACATAGGTTGAAGGATTTTCTGTATGTTTTGCAGTGTGTATTGATTTCCTGCTCTGCACTTGAAATATGAAATGTGAGGTAATTTCCTAGTTACATGGAGTATTGGACTAAATCCAGAGGGGGAGAGATGACTGCCAGTGGAGCAGAGCTGGTGTATACTGTAACATGTGTCTTGTTCTGTGCAGAGACAGGCAGGTAAGCGACCTGGTGGAGTGTCTAAGGAGAAGAGGAGTTGAGGAAGTGGATTAAAACCAGCAGCTCTGCTTCTAACTTGTGCCACTTGGGGCAAATCACTTCAACTTGGAGTGAAATACTGTTTTCATTAATTCAGACATAAACTTCTCTTGGTTTCAGTGGAATGTGTTTTCCTCCTCTGCAGTTTCTTGTGTTTTCTTTCAGATATAAGACACAGGTGGGAAAAAAACCTGGTATCATATTGAACATTATCAATGTTATTACAATGCTGCCAGCAGAGAGGCAAGCAAATAAAACCTATTGAGGCTGCATGTATTAAAGGTTTTCCTTATACTGATGCTTTCCTTGGTTATGGAACAATTTTGCATTTTCTCATTTCCGTATCTTAAAATCTGTTGTTTTATTGACTTGATGCATTTTAAAACATATGGTTTCTGCCACATTTGCCTGTGGTGTTTGCACATCCAACATTATTGTACTTTTGTGACTCTTTCATCCACTGGAAGAAACCCCACCCAACAACTGAAATGGTCTTAGGAAATACATGTAGAAAATTACTTCATTCTGTAAATACATAATTAATCTTGCCAACCATCAGAAAAAATCCATTTCAATACATTGTAATCTCTGCAATTATTTCCAGATTATGACATGGTAAACAATTGTTTTGGGCTCCACAAATTAAAGCATACCCAATAAGTGGCTATTGAAGGTGGTGGTGAATAATTGCTGGTGGTGAAGGGTGGACTTTTCCCCTAGGTTAATCTTAGAGTAGCTTATATGAATTTATAAACAAAGCTCTTCCTTCCCTGCTCTCTTCCCAGCCTGCAGTGCAGTCTTTACAAGTCCAACTGGTCTTTCTTCTGCTCTTACATGTCTGTTTTTAGACTCTAGCTGTAGTTTACAGCATGCAAAAATGCTTTTCATTTTTCACAGAGTTGGAAGAACAGGTAGAGAGGAGAAGCTTCAGGTACCAATCTCCAAGTTTTTAAAGTGAAAAGAAAGATAATTATTACCAAGGAATGAAACCATTGTTTAATTTTCCATAATCTGGTCACTTTCAGTCACCTCTAGGTATGGCCTGATTTAAACAAGCCACATAATAGTGAGCAATTATGTATAGGATTCTTCAGTATATGTTAAACATTAATTGTCATATTTGGAGGGAAACAATGGGATCATTGCTTGCACGTCAGAGAAGAATGCCAGCAGTTTGTATTTCGGCGTGAGAATATGCTGGGAATTGGTCCATTGCTAATGAGAGAAGTGGGCAGATGTAGTTTTAATAAAAGGCTCCTAAGGACCTCCTCTCACTTGTTGGTTTTTTTGACCTTCAAAGAAAAACTTCTTTGCTAAAAGTATTTGTTTGAACTTAGTCTTTATTTTTAATATAAAGTTAAAATCAACACTGCCAGCACATTTTTAACAAAAGGTAGAATCCAGTGTTGTTATTATACATTTCATTAAAATGATTAATTGTATTATAGGTGAAATGTGTGTTTACTTCAGAGACTGAGTATGTGCCAAGGAGGAAAAATAGTGGCCAAGAAACTTCTTAGAAGGCAGAACAAGGTCTCATCCCCTGCCTCTCTTTTCCAGCACGCTTTCTATCGTTCAGGAAGGCAGCTGCTTTCCTATAATCATGGCTATACAGAAAAACAGAAGCAGCTTCAAATGCTTCAGGGCAGAAGCAAAGCTGTGAATTCTGTAGATTATTGAGACCCTCAGTTAGCGACCCACCACTTTCTCACTTTGTTGGTTGCAGATATTTGAGTAAATTATTATTTAATATGCACATGTGGCTGTTGCACATTCTGTGGTCTCTGTTCATGAGCTTACAGGAACTGGCTGCTGCAAAGACACCTCCACCATGTATGGCACCACCTGAGTCTGTGTTTGGAACTGAGGTTTCTGTAAAGGGCTTTCAGGCAAACAAGTGTTTTCTTTCCAAGTGCTTCTTGGGAGTAGTATCTCCTGAGGAGGAATGTGCTGAAAATCTGTGTGGTGGCTGTAACTCTCATCTTGGGAAAGGGTTTAAAGTATTCCGCCATTCCTCGTGGTGTTTAAATGGGTTTTGCCTTCAACTATGTCACCTGAGAGAAAATATGTGTAAGTATATCTTACTATGCTCTGTGACAAAGGTATAAAAGTACACCCTACTCATGTGAGGTTTTCTATATATTAGTTGTAGGGAAATTATAAGAAAATTTATAAATGACATTAGTAGCTTTGTTTTTTTTCCTAACTTAAGATGAATCTCTTTGAATTGATAACATATTGCTTCACTGAGAAGAGCTTGATGTTTTTGAATCCAAGTCCTTAGTTTTGGAGCTGTGTTTTATGTAAGTATTCTTCATTTCAAACTATGACTATGATATAGCCATCTCTTGGACTTAGTGTGCAGAAATCCTGTGCAATGCTGGAGTTCTTTGATGTGCAAGCTTTAAGAATAAGAGATTAACCTCACTCTATGGTAGATGAAGAGATTTATTTTTCATCTTTTTATGAAACCTCATACAGAAGTCATTAAAGTCTATTGAAACCATCCTATTTATTTCAATGGGAATTGAATGAGGAACATGATTTTTGTGGTCCGGTGTTTAAAAAAAAACCCAAAACAACAAAAACTTTGCAGTAAAGTCATAATTGCATCCAGATGAGTTTCTCAAAGTGGTTTTGAAGCAGCTGATGGAAACGCCTTAACATGGCCAAATTCAGCATGCCACTTGTTTCTGTGTGTGGGAAAATCTGACACAATCTGGAAGTAATTAGTCTGGAACCAGCAGCACTCCCTGAGCAGTCCTTTTAAAATGAGTTGCAAATAAAAAGGCTAGAAAGTCCCTATTAATAGGTATATTATCAGCTGTGTGTTGTGGAAGGTGTTTTTATCAATAACATGACTTGCATTTTTTAAAATGTATTTTTGACCTGTGTATGTGCAGCATACTGTAATAATGGTTGTCTTCTTGCGGACTGCACAGAGATTCTATTTGTCTGCTTGTGGAATGGTCAGTGTTTTCTTGCATTTGTTAGAGTTTCACATCTTCCTGTCGTTCAGTTTTTTCTGTTCTTCTGTGCATTACACAGTTTTCTGGGCCAAAACCTCTTTTTTCATTAGCAGCTGGGACAGTAGGTTGAAATTTCTAAGCAATACTAGTTTGGTGATGTAGGCACAGGAGCCTTTGCTGTGGACAATTTTCTGTTCTCTTGCTGGGTCCTCTTGTGTATTGGTACTGAGGAAGTAAGAAATTTGAATAAAATACTTGAGAATAAAACTCAAGAAGAAACCCATTTCAAGAGGGAAATGGAGATTAGTGCACACATAATGTTCAGCAGTGGGTTGATTCCTTGGAGTGCTGCTCTGTCTGTGGTGATTCATTCCCAAGTGCAGCCATCTCAGGGCAGAGCATCATCCTGCCTCTGATGGTGTTCAGTAGCAGCTGTTTAAGGAAGACAATAAAAAAAGACAAAAAGCTAGTGAAAGCCCTCCAGAATTATGTTCCCATCTTCAAAAATGGGCTGTAAATGTATCTCCCCAATTTAAGTGGAATTACTTGTGCTGTTTCAAGTAAGGGAAATATGAAGGCAGCGTGGCCCTTTATCTTTTCTTCTGTGAGGTCAGTGCTGAACTGCTGAGCTATTACTGCTTGACCAGAGACCCTGAAAAAATGGGATGGAGCAAAATAGAGAAGAAAGTAAAAAACTTTAAAGATCTGATTTTTTTTGAGAGGCAGCATGTACAAGGATGGAAGCGTTCTTTGGTATGTCTTTTAAAACAGCAATAGTACATAGGAGGTCCATTTCTTAATGTGAAACAGGAAGAGGAAACAAAAGAGGAATTTCAGTAAAATGCACTGATTGAAAACCAGCATGACATAATATACTCTCTAGCTTCTGAAACAGAGAAACAAAATTAACTTTTTCAATTCTGTTATGACTAACCGAGCTGTAATGTAATGTACTAAATCTTTCAGTATTATGTAATAAAATTAGCCAAAAGATGACAAAAGCATAAACCATACATTAATGAAAAAGCCTTGCAGGACTTGTACTTAAATTGGATTGTGCCTGTTTGATTTATGCTGGTGTGTAAGTACACTTGGCTCAAGTGTTTGCGGAAGCATGGACAGTAGCCTCTTATTGTGTGTTTGCTGTTCCTTTTCATTGGTTGCCTTTTTTTTAGCATTTGGAAATACATTACTAAATATTACAACAGCATTGTCATTTTTAGGGTAGTGGGAATAGATAAGTCTGTTGTGCAGTCTGAGAATATAATTAGGAAGAAGCAAAAAGCCTTATTTTACTGCAGCATGGTAAATGGTAGAATTGCTAGATTGTCTTGAGCTCACTTGGCTCAGCTTAGATGCACATAAAACCCATCAGCAGCAAGCTTTTCACTCAAGCAGTATCAATGCATTTTAAGAGGAGGCACTCCCTTGGTTTCATTTAGATTGCAGGCCAGCTCTGCATGTGTTGATATTTCAGAAAGAAAAATATATTCAAATACCATTTTTTTTGCAACGTAATTTATATGGTACCTCTAATGATGCTGTGGGTTTTATTATGGTGGTGACTCTTTATTCATGCATAACATGCATTAGCCTGCAAGCCGTGCAGACCCTGTTAGCAGCTTTTAAAACAGCCCCCCAAATCAGTTATGGTGATGAATATCTAATTTATAGCTGTGAAAAATGGGAGGAAACAGAGGTGGCTCTTCAAGTTCCAAATCAATGCCTTTCTTTCTGTCTGAGTCTTATTTCTGCTACCTGCTCCTGTCTGCTGAGAGAAACACCCCTTGATGCTTCATCAGTATATTGTTTTTAGCTGCAGCATGCAAACACTGTCAGTGTTTTCCTATCCAAAGACACTAGAGCATAGCTCTTCCCTATTTCCATTCAACAATGAGATGTGTTTGAAATGTCTGTCCTGAACAAAAAAATGCAGGGATATGGGAAGCTGCTCTGTAACACAAGTTGTAAAGAAAGTAGCAAAATGCTGTGGGAAGGAGTAAAGACATACATTAAAATTGAGCTTTTCTTTGTAAAATGAAGTCAGTTTAAATGAGGCAAAGAAAAGGATTGAATATAAGCAAACATGATGCTAACTGCTCTGGAATGAAATAGTGTGGACTAGGGGCCCAGATGTGTTCCTGCTTTCACAATTGTGTTTGCTTCCAGCACTATTCCTGGATTGATTCCTGCCTTGCGCTCCAGCCAGGCCAGGAGGCTCCGTGCTGTAGTGACAGAGGGATTAGGACTGCACCCTTTTCCCTGCTGGTGTGGGATGTCTGTCATCACATTGTCTGCTGTGGAAGGCACATCTGTCCTGTCTCTGGGGCTGCATCTTCTGCGGAGCAAATCCCTGACTGGCTGTTGGGCACTCTCAGGCCTGCAGGAGGTGGGGATCCCGTGTCCCAGCTGGTCAGTGTGGTGTGATGCGCTGGATGGCATGGCATGGCACGGCGGGCTGTGCCAATTGGTGTGGTTTGGTGTGCCCTGGCACAGCCTGTCCTCGTGTCACCTGCCACCTGCAAGGCGTTACCTGAGTGGGAGCGGGTGGGAGGCAGCGTCTGTCTGGCAAGGCTTTCTTGAGTGCTGCAGGGATGAGGTAACGTGTCAGGATTTAATGGGATGCACGTGACTCAGGTTGTTGATACCAATACTCTGATTTATGTGCTGATGGATCTGACAGGCACCCTGGCTCCTTTGAGCCCTCCAGCCTGGCCTGCCTTACTGAGAGGCAACGAGGTAACGCTCATCCCCTTGTGGTTTCAGTCCACCCACACGCACCATATGCATAATTTTTCCATAAAGGATGACTGTCGGGATGTATATGATCTCAATTTAAGACAGTTGCACGTACTCTTATTTTTCACATACAACTCTTCAGCGGTATAATTTATCTAACTAAAACTAGTTGTTGAACACCCAAGCAAAGCTCATGGTTGCATTGATGGAATGCATCGTGTGATGCTCATTGAACAGGAGTCCTGATATGAGCTATCTTATTTTTCTGTCTCTCAGTTCCACTGGATATCTTGTGTTTGTTAACACACGTGCTTTTACAGGAATTCTTGATAAGTATTGTTTGCATTCCAAGTTAAAGATAATGGTCGGCTTTTCAGAAGGGCTCATTGTTGGTTGACTCTCATCTCATTTAAGTTGGTGGTAAATCCTTTGTTAGTATCAAAACTATCGAGTTAGGGATGCACACAAGCAGTTTTGGAAATGATGTTCTAAGAAGTTGTCTGCTTGCAGGACTGACAGGATAACAAGCTCATTGCCTCTGTGACAATGCTAGAATTTGGCTATTTGCATAACACAGAGCAGTAACAATTCAGTTTACAATTCACGAATAAACCTTTCGAATAGTGGTTTCAGACTGAAATTTGTGAATTCTTCTCAAATAAATTGAAGGTTTTGAGCACATTTTGTTTGTATTGGGAACCTGAAATTGTACTTGGATGCTCAAGCCTGAAAACAGAATGTAATTTGGCAGTCGTGTGTAAATGCTTCCTGAACGGGGGGAAATACTGATACAATTGGGTGTTTAGTTGTGCATGTAATAGATACTAACTTGGTCATTCTGTACTTGCATTGTAAACTTGCGGGTTTGGTTAATTGGTTGGCTATAAAGAGAAAAAGCTGCAGTTTAGAGGGACTCAGGATAAACTTTAGTTTTTTAATCAATATTTACAGGGAGTGCTAGTACCAAAGAAGCCCTGCTTGTTTTAGAGGTGTGATAAACCTTTCTAGGTTTTGAAAAGACCTCCTGTTTAGTTGTGTGCTTCTCACAGCTGAACAATATTGCTGTAGTTTTTTCCCTGGTTGCTGTGCTGGTCTTTCAGTTTAAAGTGTGATAAAGCACAGGGTGGGGCCTGGGAAGCGTTTGGTCGTGGTGATCCTGGGCTGCAAGAAGGTGTCTCCCAGCCACAGGATTGTGGTGTTCCCCGGTGCCAGGGGAGCTGTGTGAAGATGAATGTAGGAGTAGTGGCAGATGTGCTGACTGAAGAGCTGCATCAGGAGATGCAGAGCTGAGAGAGAGATAGACGGTGAAGTCACGTATGATGTCTGTGATAAACACGATAAAAACTTGCTGAGGAGCAGCTTGGATTACAAAGAACTTTCTGCCTCTTTCATGTCTCACAATAATTAAATGGTCCATTTTTATTCAACTTCTTTCAAATGGGTTTCTAATTAAGCAATAACTAATGAAATATGAGATTAAGCATCAGCAGATCTCTGGTGGGCAGAGACGTGCCCAGGGCAAAGTTTAAAACAGTTTTGTAAAACTTGTGTTTGAAACAAAGCAAAAATATTTATTTCTGAAGCAGGAGACAGATTCCGTGAGTGTAAATGCAGATTGAATTAATTTTCTTAGTGTTATGCTGAACTGAAAGAACATAAAATTCAATATGAATTCCTTTAATGTGGTTGCGATATCATCACCACAAATTTAAAAAAAATGGGTCTGTAACCAGATAAAAAGATGCTATCAGGCACTTCTAATTTTAATTAAGGTTCAACCTATTGGAGGAATATATATTTAAAGAATTAATTAAAATGCTGTTCACTGTATAAGAGATATCAGTATAGGAAATTAGCTAATTGCAGTATCATAGGGGATCTGTGCTTTGCAAGCTGTTTTGTGATGAAAGCAGCTTCATATGGAGGAGAAGGGACATCTTGGGGGGGAACCAGGAGATGATGACAATGACCTTCTTTCTGGGTTAGTTTGAGTAAAAGTGGTCTCTGGGCTTGCTGCATCTGTGCATGTCAAACAGTGCTATTTCAGTTTTTTTTCTTCTTTGGGGTGGGTGGCTGGCACGAATGCTCCAAATACTTGAGATAATTGGACATAATTTGATTGCATCATGGTAATCATGTCTCCTGCAAGAAGGGCTTTTGAGGTGGTTAAGATACCTTTAAAGACTGGAGTCTTTCAGTGCTGTCATTCTTGATAACCTTTTTATCGCTGCAAGTTTGTGCGAAGGTACTGCTGGAGCTCCTCAAAGATCAAATCGTGCTTTATTTAATATTTTCATTAGCAGCCTTTACAGAAGAATTAAAAGCTTGCTAAATAAATTTGCCAACTCCAAAGCTGAGAGACACTGGCAAGGCGGGGGTGGACTGGATTATTAAGTGAGAAGAACTGCTTTCTTCTGCCATTAATTGGTTTCAGGAGAATGTTGTGTGCTTAAGGATGGACGATATGAATTCCTTCTATAAGCTCAACATCACTATTTGGGAGCAGTAAAGAATGAAGGTGTCCTCTCTGTACTTAGGAAGATGAGTTTAAACAGCCGCAGGTCAAGGAAGGGTAATTAGGATAATGGTGGAAGGATCAGCCAGCATTTTACCAGCGGCCTGGAAGAGCTTGGCTTTAGCCTAGAAAAACATAAGCTGAGGGGAACTAGGATTGTTTTCCACTAGTTTATGGTAGGAAAAAAACCCAAGCAAACCACAATTATTTAAGCTAAAGGATGGCTTTAGAAGGCTGTATGGGGTGTGAATATGGACTCCACTTCATCTGGCAGAGGGATGATTTCTCATCCTTTTTGGTGCTTCTATGGGCAGGGTGCCTTGAGCATTTGCTAGTTTTGGCAAACCCCAAGGTCAAGTGTTGGAAGTGTCTCCCCCACAGAACACATTTATTTGGAGCTTGCTTTAAATGATTTCTTTGAAAAGAAAGAACAAAGCTTCTAGGGAGAAGTACTTAAAAAGGGAACTTATTGCACAGGCAGCCCTGTCTTCTTTAAGAATTTCGTGCTGCTCTTGGTGGGTGTGTGGATGCGCCAGACGTCTTCCAACACCTCTGAGTAGGTGCCAGTCTGTCAGATTAGCTCAACTAAAATAAACCTTTCTCCCACTCCCTGCCTGCTATCAGCCCTTTGAGAGAGAATTGCCTTTTTAAATGTACTGGGGTGTTCACTGGGCTTTCATTCTGTGGTTTTAAGCTAGTTTTGAAATGAGCAGAGAGGAGGTGAAAAATGTTGGAGGCTTTTAACACTGTCGTTTAATGTTCTCATCCTTTGAGCCTGTTTGTGGAGAGGTGGCTTATCTTGAGCTGTTCTCTCCTTTCCTTGCCTGTTTTCCACGAGAATGTCTCCTATTGTGTTAAGCCAATAACCCTTATTAATAGGTCAGTGTAGAGTATTAATGAGCTTTTTACACTGTGGTTATAAATGCCACACTTGTTTCTAAGAGTAGGAGTGGGAAATAGAAAATATTGCCTGGATTAGTTCTCTCAGTTTCAACAGCGTGAAACAGTTGATCTGATTTTTTAAAAAAAGCTTTGATCAATCAGAACCTTTTAGCTTTTGTTATTTAAAATGCAGTCCTAAGGACCAAGCATTGAAGCACTTGCCTTCATAAGGACCTGCTTTAGGAAAGTTAAAAAAATAGAAATTTGCTGTGAAATAGATATGTCTGTAACAGAGGATTTTGCAGGGCAACCTGCAAAAAAAGTTGAGAGTTATTTGTCTTGTCAACCCATAGGATGTTCACTTAGCTGTGATGAACCTCTGTTTGCTGCACAGCAGAGTTCTGTCTCCTCCTCAAAAAGCGGCAGAATTAGTGCTGACAGAGGTATAAATGTGTCAGGCTTGGCTTGTACCAGGACTGGCCAGTATGATTGACTTGGTGTAACGTGTCCAAGGCTCCATATGGGCGGCAGGTCTGAGAAAACAAATTGTAAAGCCCAGAAAACAGCATAGTGGGAAAGGGACACCGTGGTTCATGGTAGGGAGGTGGTGGCAGCTCTCCAAGGCTCCCCCTCCTGCCTCCTTGCCAGTCTGAATTGCAGAGCTCCCCAGTAATGTCATCCTTCAGAGTTTCTACAGTTTCATTTCCTCCAGCAGCAACTGCTCCAGCGCAGCGTTGCTGCTGGCAAGGCGAGGTAGCCCTGGTGCTGTCACTTCCATTTCGTTTTCAGCCGCAGCTACCTTAGTAAACAAAGGGCTGAACATCTGCAGTTTTGCTTTATCAAATGGTCCTCTAATGCTGCTAACAAAGAAAAGGGAAGCTGAAGGCATTTGAAAGAGCCTTAATAAATTAGTATTACTATTGTAATTTGCTCACTCTTTACTTTTGGCTGCTTAGCAAAAATTGCTTGGAAGACCTATTAATTTTATCATAAGAATGATGATGCTGTATACAGAAAAATATCTGGCCATATGCTTGTATCTTTATTTCAAAGGACAAAGGTTAATGAAATGTAATTTCAAAAGGAAATTTACATACAATTTATAATAGTATTTATTATTATAATATATAATTATATTTATTATTATATTTATTAATTATATTATGTATAAAATTTATTGTTATACATTATGCTTTGAAAGACAGTGGAGAATAGGTTTAGAGCACTAATGTTGTTCCCATTTGCACTATGGCTATGTATGTAACGTGGTTTTGAGACATCAGGGTAAGTGTCATGTAAAGAGTGTTCTTGAATGGCAGAGTCAATATGACAAATTCTGCAGTGTTGGACGATCTGATGTGGACTTGCATGGATTTCAGTGTTGTGTAGCAGACTTCATATCTGGTTAGTACATTTCACATTCCTCTGGCATGTTGTGCTGATTCCTTCTACTGCTGCTACAGCCGAGCCAAAAATTACTGGTCCCTTTCAAGCTGATTAGAAGAACATTTAAAAATCATTAGTAAAGGAAGAATGTTACAAAAAAGACCTTACAAAGCACATTTTTTAAAAAGTCTGTTCTGGACACAGACTGTTTTCAGTTTTTTAAAATAAAGTTGGAATTTGTAAGTTGATCTCTATGGTTGGAGGAGTGGGCTGAAGTGGTGTTTGTTTCTCTTTTCCTGCTAGCTTTCTTCTAGTATGAAATACCTGCAATTAACACTGTTGCTTTTCCCCATATAGGAAATATTGGTTTTTTTTCTAGGCAGTTACAATGATTACTCCTGCAAAAGCATTGATTTAACAACAAATGCTCCCAGTACTTTGCAGTGTTCAAGGAGCCTGCATCATCAGCATAAAATCGTATACCTCAGGTATTAAGCAGTGAGTGTTTTTTTACCCTTAGAGCAATAGTCAAATCTGGGTCAGCTCCCAGAAGAATAAGAGTTTAAAGGTCTTGGACAACTTCCTAGTGCCCACATAGGAATTGGCTGCTTCCCTGTTGTGCTTCAGTGGCTCAGGGAAACATTGGCAGTTTTTCATGTGCTCTCTGAGACCTGTGGTGAAGTTGCTCATCCGTGGGCTTGCAATGCCGCTGCCCTCCTTTGAAAGAGAGAGATGTTTCAGGTTGGCATGTGGCATCCTGGGATTGATAACAGAGCTGCTTTTAAATGTCTCTCCTGCACCTGATCAGGTGACCCCCCATAAATCTGTTCTGTTCACTCATATTAGGTCGTTGGGTGCATAATGTCCTAATATAACCCTGGTGCTCCTGTTAATTTTTCTGTTAACGGACCCAAAAGAAAAAAATAAATAATCTTGCAGAAGTCAGGTCTTCAATCTTGGAAGTGTTTGGAGCTCAGGACCGCTCCCTTGCCTCCCTGTTCTTGCTGCTATTGAGCCTGTACAGCATCTCCTTTTATTACAGCTCTAACCTGCTCAGCCAGATGGTAAATGTCATAGAGATATCTTCGTGTTTGTTTGGGGTTTTTTTCTGTGCAAGGTGAAGTAAACTTCAGTAAATCTCTCATCTGATCATGGAGAATAAATTTGATGTTGCTTTTGGGCATACTTATTCCACATCCTCTTTCTTACTTGTTTTCAGGACATAAGTGACACTAATTTGCACTTGTACAGTTCCTCTATCTTGATTACTGAGCAGGCTGGATGATGTGGAGATTAGCGATGACATTTTGAAAGACCAAACGCTTGCCAGTGTCTTTAAAATTCTCTACTTTTCCTTCGTTGTATGATCAAGCCCTGGGGGGAGATGTCAGAGGCAGCTTCTTACAAATGTGAAAGCACTAGAAAACATGATCCCTGGCTTGTTTGACAGATGAAAGTTTATCCCAATAGAGTTTTTTTGCAAAGGAAGTCTAGTCTAGACCTGGCACAGGTAAAAGCACCTGCTGGAGCTCCTTCTCAGCGGGAGAAAAATTGTTTTTTTCCCCTCCATAGTGGCTTTTTAGCTGGTTGTGAGACACGGGAGCACATGCCTTGGCAGGTTTCCAAGCTCCCATTGACACCCAGCATGGTTCATTTCCCAATCCTCAGGAATTCTGCTTCCTTCCTGGGAAGGCACAGGCATGTCCTAGATGGGTTCCCATGCTGACAGTGATGCACCCAAGCATACCCAGACATGAACTGCTTCTGTTTCAAGACATTTTCCTGTTTAATATCCTTAAGCACCAGTTTATTGCAGCACTGTAGAGATTTCCACGAACAACTAGGGGAGACTTCACTCATCACTCACAAATTGACTTGCAAACCTCAGAAAGAGGTCAGTGTTGTGGGGATTTGACCTAATAACTTCCTAGAGCTGCTGAGCAAAACACAGTAAGAAACATTTTGAAGAGCTAGATTTATTTTCCTTTCCTGAAAGTATTGCCACAGAAATCAGTCAATTGCTGCAGAAATTTTGCATAATCCAAACCAGGCTTTTGTTCATACTTCACTAGTATCCTTTCAACCCACTGAATGCGTTTTAATTGATTTGGCGGGATTATACTGAAGGATAAAGTTAGTCTTTACTAGCACAAAGGAGAACAGTAGGTAATTTTGATTTTTTTTTTTTATTTTATCTAAATAAACCAGCAGTATCTAATGTAGCAGTGGGTGCTTTCAGTAGTGTTAGGTATCCTGTGGAGGAAAAATAAAATACCTGTCAGAAATATGCTGATGACAGCAGCCTGCCTGGAGCTGAACTCATTGTAATAAAACCTCCTGGACTGGAATGGGTGCTGCTCATGCTCCTCACCTCCCAAGCAGTTTTTGCTGTGTATAAAAGCACAGCCAGCAGCTGTCAGGCCGTGCAGGAGGCACCGCTGGCCTGTGGGGCTCCTGTCCTTTGCAGGAGGTGTCAGGCGGGCCATGGCAACGGGAGCTGGAGCCTGGAGGAGCTCAAAGAGTGGGATTAGAAGAGCTTACATCCTTTGACTGTGTACTGGATCACTGGATTGAAATCACTTTGATAGGTGCTTTCTGAGGATTTTGCAGGGTTGGGTGTTTTTTTGATTTGTTTGGGGGTTTATTTGAAGTCCCCGAGACTGGGTTGCTTTGCTCCCTAGTTTTGCAGCAATACCAGCATTGAGTTTAAAATGGATATTGAGACAATCCAATTTATACTGACTGTACCAGCGGGGTGCTCCTTCATGGGACACAGGATATCACCTTCAAATCCATATCAAAAAGAGACACTCTCTTCCCCTCCCTTCCCAATGTGGTGTGGTTGCTTTGGGAACAAGATGTGTTTCTTGCATGAGCGGCTCCATGGGTCCTTTTGTCCAAATAGCTGAGTTTGTGGGAGTTTGGTTTTTTTTAATTCCTTTCACTGAAATAAGGAAAATCTCCCTGCAGCATACAATAGCACCCTTTTTTGTCTAATTAGCATCCTAGTATAATGTTCTTTCCCTCTCCCATCTCCAAGACCCTAAAAAAAATTCAAGAAACCTCTTTTTGCACTTGTAGTATTTTATGACTAAAATCTTACATGTGTTAAAGAAGTCAGTTGACAACACAGGGAAAATGGGAAGGGAAAATGGGTGGGAACTGTACTGCACAGTCATTTCCTTCTGTGCAGAGCATGTATTGAAAAACACTGGGAGGTCCTCAATAAATATGTGCTCATCATAGCATTGGGGATGAAGTCATACAAACAAAACCTTTAAAACTTGTTTATAGGTAAAGCTTGGCATGACATCAAAATTTCCATGCTTGAAAGATAAGCTGTTTGTTTTTTGGTTTTTTTTTTAAAGAATAGTGTAGGATAGTAATGGATTTCAGAGTCTGGGACAAAATGTTTCCAACAAAGCAATTTTTTTTTTTGGACAAAACCAGTCCCTATTAGTTATGTTCAGGTGTATTTGGCTCCTTTTAATGCCTCTGTCTGTACCCAAGGAACACTGATCAGTGCAGCTCTGTCCCTAGGCCAGCAGACAATGAAAGACCTGAGCATTTCCTGAGATAAGGTATGATAAACAAAGTAGTTGCTCTTTTTTTTTAGCATAATTCAATTCTCAGTAGTAGAAATGGGATTTTGTGGTATTGCACTTCTCCTCCAAAATTCTCTTTAGTTGATCTTGTTTATTTGGACTTTCTTAAACTCGTATATGGAACATGGAAAAGCAACAGTGGTAAGAGCAGCTTCTTAGGAATATATTGTTTTCTTGTTCCCCCCACCCTTAACATCATGTATCTGTAAGCTCAGGGAATACTGGAGATTTCCAGGGAAAATATTTTGTGATGTGCCTGCCCTGGATTTAAGTGCAAACTATTTAAGGAGGGTTCAGCACTATTCCACTATGTGTCAAGTGCGATTAGCAATGAAGAGGTTTTCACATGCATAACAGTCCTGTTAACTGAACAAATGCTCTCAATGAGCTTTATTTAATTAACAAAGAGAATAAAAAAAGAAAAAAGAGCTTAGATATGGTGGTTGTCCTGCTGGTGCTCAACCTTTTTGACCCTTAAAGGTACTTAAAAAATTTCCTGTTATGAAAAGCACCAAGGTGCATAACTGGGAGAGGCAAGGGTCTGTGTGAGACAGCCATGGTTGAGCTGGTGAGGTCTTACATGCAGTTCCATCACTGCCTTTTTTTCCTTTATCCAAGGAAATTGCATGAAGTCAGCAATTTAGATCTCCCAGTGATATTCTCCTGACTGCTTCATTTGGCTGCAAAGTGCTGAATTTCAACAACCAGAAAAACTTCCAAGATCTGGGAGTACTGTGGCGTTTTTTCTTAATTTTTATTTTAGCATGCTGTATGTCATTTCTGTATCAGGGAGAAATGAAAAGGTTTTTAGAGGATGAAGTAGGTTACATGCCATTAAGGAGTTCATAAGGTAAAATAATTGCTTTGAAGACATTAGGCAGAGGTTCTCTGTTATCAGCTAATGCCATAAAATTGTATTTACTCAGTGGGTTAGCATTTCCTTGTATATGGCTTTCTTTCTTTTAATGAGCTCATGTTCCTCGTGGGCAGTAATTTATTCCATTAGGCTTTGGAAATAAGTGTCTTTATGTTGCTTGAGAAGGTTACTGAAACCAGGTAAACAAACAAAACACCACAGATTCTGTACCTATCCACACTCAAACTGTGCAGAAAATGAAAATAGTTTGAGGAGGAGTGCAATGCAAATAACTCGTGTCCATTAAATGTGGCTTAAACAGGGGGTGAGCACATTATACACATGATCAGGAAGTGCATAAGGTTTACACAGGCTTGTATTTGGGATGTAATTCTGGAATAACAGTTAAAACAGCATTTCTTAAATCCTCTGCTTTGTCAGCATGCCTTGGTAGAAGGGTTTACCGATTTAAAAATGGTTACTTTTGTACTTTTTCATTGAATCCATGGAAAAACAAAACTTAAGGAAGCCAGACTAACTCCACTTTACACACACAAACCAGTAGCTGAAGAAGATATGTAAGGTAAGGAGGCTTTCTTGTACTGCCTGTTGAAGCTGCTGATGCTTGATCTAGTCATTTAGGAAATTTTGTTCATACAGCAGGCTCAGAGATGGACAAAAGCTTAGATTTGCTGTGGCCTTCTGTGTGTAATGTAGCCTGAAAGATGCTGCTTCTAAGCCACACCTGCATTATGTAAATACAACTGCTCGTGTGCATCTCAGAATTTATAAGTCCCTGGTTTTGATCTTACAGTAGTGAAAACAGATTTCATTACCTTTTTGCAATCCTTGCAATAAAAGCAAGGCTTCAAGTTAAAACCCTGGAAAGCATTATTGTGAGGTGAGATGGGAAAGCAGAGTTTGTGGGGACATCTTTTATCATACCAGCACCTGCTGTGTCTGAGGGTATTAATTTAAAATTATTAACCAGTTGAATTTATATCCCATTAAAAATGGAAAAAATTGCAGTTAAATTATTTATTGTTCCTAATTACAAAAGAAAAAAAAACCAGAAAAAAACATTAAACAAAACTGATCCCCACATCCACAAAACCCATCTGTTTTCATGTGGAAAGCCAGTTTCCTAGCAGGCATTTATCAGGGACTAAGGCCACTGGAGGAAAGCTGTATTACATAAATTGGATGTGCAGTTCTGAGCTAAATAAATTTTTAAATATTTTGCATAAATTAGTGACATTAAATTATGCATCATGTGCATAATTTCATCCTTTTGTAAATGCTGTTCCCACAGTTAGTGATTAAAGAGCATGGTGCAGCCCCTCGAGTTGGAACAATTAGACCTTCCACAGCTCTGTCTATAGATAGACATTCCTTAAGCTCAGCAAGGGACAGAAGTGTGTGCTAGCGCTTGGCTATGATCTGCTCCCTGTTTTTGATGACTTAAGAGGGCTGTTCAGGACAGAGTATCAGCCTATATGAACACTATCAACCAGCTTGAACAAGTCAGATTATTTAATTAGCCCTATTAAGATCCTTCTATTTTTATAACTTATTTATGAGTGTTCTTGCTAAGCTCAGAAGGTCCAGCTTCAGATATCAAAAAGATGTTTTCAGCTCATGTTGTTAATCTTGAGGTGTTTTATACTGTGACTCCATTAAATTTTCATCCTGAGGAAACAATAAGGGGCTGTGAAAAGCAGTTAAATTGGGAAATTCACATCTGCAGGTTTCAGGCAGAGGGCATTTGTGATAGCCATGCATGATGGACATTTGCTTGGTTGCCAAAATAGGTATTGTATGCCTTTGCCTTAGACCATCAAAAATCCAGAGAATGTTTATTTAACACCCATTTGAAGTGTCTTGGTTTCCCCCAGGGGAGAAATGTTCCTCAGGCATCACTTAAAGACTACCATGCTGTGAGTATCTTACTTGATGTCCTCTGCTGGGAAAACAAGGTGATGCTTGTTTTGAGCATCTGCTTTGCCACCCTTTTACTGAGATTCACATTCTGCTTTTTTCTAGTTGTTTTGAGAGAAGCAGGCAATGATTTGATGAGAGAACTCTTAAATCAAACATCCATGTTTACCAAAAGAAAAGACTTTTAAAGCAGTTGTGTCCAGAAGTTAATACCTGTGTCGTGGCTGTACCTTCAGAATGTTTGAAAGGGCTCTAATTTCATCACAAGGGTGAGACTCTTATCCACCACCCCAAAATTAAATTCATTTGCAAAGAAAACAAAAAAAAAGTAAAGTTCTGATGTCTGAATTCAGCCAATGAGCTGCTTCTCTCTAATGGAATCCCTCTGGGCTAGTTTGGAAGATGAGAACTCCTCAGGTATGGAGTAACTTCATGCTTTGGAAAAAAAAAATCACTGATGGTTAAGTGCTGGCTTGTGGCTGGAAGCTCTGGCTGTTCTGGTATCAGTAAAGAAACAGTTAATTAAACAAAGATCAGTCCCTAGGTGATGCTGAAACAATAGATGGATTTGGAAGCAAGGTTAAGGCATTCTGAAAGTGGAGAGTACCTATGTGAATTATGGTTCTGCCCAAAACTCTCTCAAACAAATGTGGTTTGGATAAATTGATGCAGATGGCATCTGCCAGCTCACTTCTGAAGATCTTATCCAACTTTAGCTGCAGGTGAATGTACAAAATTTTATCCTCTTAGCAGGGAAGTCTATATATGCTTTAGTGCATTACATCATCAGTAAATTATTTTAATAGCAAATAAGCCTTTATTACTTTTGCTCTTGCTTTATTGCATTTGCTGCTCTACATTCAATATGTACAGCATTGGCACAAGATAGCTTGCATGCTCACTAGTGCATTAGCAGGAGAGATGGAAACTGTGTTCCAAGAACATAATACTTTGAATTTGGTACTGTTAAAGCCAGAAGAAAAAAACAAAAAAACAATCAAAAAACCCCAAAAGTTGCTGCACATCAGGCTCTGGTAGAAAGCTAGGAAGTTACAGCTTATAAATGAAGCAAGTTTCTCACAGAATCATAGAATATACTGAATTCAAAGGACCCATCAGGATCACAGAGTCCAGCTCCTGGCCCTAGTTCTGGAAGGTGCCAAGATGAGACAAAATTAACACTGTTTCCAAAGTTCCAGGGTGTTTTTGGAGACAGCTTTCAGTTTAAAACAGAACTGTGGGCAATTCAGGATAGCAATAGAAATTTAAAAAGGGACAACGATACAGAAAGTAAAAGATACTATTTGAATATGGAGAGTACTGATTCAAGTGAACTCTGCACACAGGTTTAGGCAACACTGAAAAAAATCCCACCCTTTGCTCCACAATTAACTATTGAATAGTACACAGAAATAACATGGAATTTGAAAACTGAGATAAATTTAATGTGGTTTAATGGTATTTGATAAACATGCTGAATAAAGTGCCTACTGTAGTAATCTGCTTTGCCTGCATATATACCTGTCTAACTGAAGGGATTTATGATGGTGCTGGGGAGCACTGCATGCAGCAACTGCAGCACCAGGATAAGCAGCAGTCTTGAAGAGATGGGCCTGACATGGAGAGGAACAGAACTTTGTAAAAACAGCCAAAGGAAAAAGCACACAGTTTTGTTTGAAAGCAATCTTTCACTTGCCAAATTAATTTTAACATTTTATGTGTGGAGTAGGAGTTCCTGTAGAACCCAGGGAAGGCCTTGTACACTCCAGTGTGCCATTTTTTGCATTGACACATCCCATGTGCTAAGAGGACACCAGCTCTCCTGCAAGCCTGACCTGGTTGTCTGAGGAAGACAGAGCCCTGTCCAGGTTTTCACTCTTGCTGGTGGAAGGTGAAGTAGGAACAACTGGGTTGATTTACTTAAGTTGCTTTGGATTTGTACCCTACTGCCTCACAGGCAAAAATGTCACATAAAAAAGTCATTTTACTCAAGACTGTCGTACAATTATCTCTTCAAATGCCAACTTTTTCATACCCTTTTTATACCCTTGTGTGGCATCACTGGAGTTCGTGCATACCATTACCAGGCACTTCTGGCTTAGGTGCCTCAGAAGGCAAAGTACTCACTGAGTGTTGTTTTACTTTTTTCACAACATAAATTTGGAGCCAACTGAGACAGAGATTTTCAAATAGCTTGAAAATCCAACAAAACCTGTTTAATTTTGTAACTGGAGAACTGCTGGCAAAGAACTAGGCTCTCTTGCCAGTGACCCAGGCATTTCATGGGCTCAGGTATCAGGGATGCCCCTGTGTGAGTGTAGACAAAGAACAGGTCTGTCCAGTCCCTCTGTGTCATTTTCTTTCCCTGCTCATTGCTTGGGAAGCTTTTTGCACATCAGCATAATGAGGCTCCACATGCTCAGTCTTGGCTTTCTTGCCCTTCCCTAGATTGGCACCTGATGGGACAACAGAGCAAAATAGTCTTGTTTGGTGCATTTCACTGAGCTGAGCATTACACTCCCTCTCCATGGATCCATTCAATGCTCCATGGAAAGGAGACATGGTTTGTACAAGGTCAGTAAGGGAGCACAGTGTTGCATGCTTCCACTGCTCAGGAACTGCAGGAGACATTTTTGAAAGTGATGTGTCAACAATTCCATGGTGCAGGGAACTGCAATTCCATGGAGAGGAACTTCCCTGAGCACATCTGCAAAATGAGGATGAAAAAAAAGTGTTTTACTGGAAATTTTGGGTCTGCACAGTTAGATGGATCCCTGGTAGGAGACTGATTTGCTGAAACCAATAGTCTCAGTGTAGGTCACTCTTTCTTCATCTCTCATTCTTTACTACTCTTAGGGAACCAGACAGGCCAAGCACCACTAAAATTCTCATAGAATTAAACTGCATTTGGTATACATTCCTTCTTGTCTGAGATATTGTCTGAAATACTAAAATTTTCATTTGCTGTTTGTTTAAAAAAAGCCCTGTGCTTCAGAGGGTTATAACTCCAGGCCTTCCCTCCCTTTCATTTTTCACACTGTTCACTGTTGTGAAAACTTTTTTCCCAAGTGATTAATAATGAAGAAAACCTGCAAGGGTAATACTGTTAACCTGAACACAGAAGCTCATGACCTGAGAAGAAGTAGCTTCCGAGTGGGTTTCTTATCAGAGCACTGCAGAGGTGTAGCATAATTCTGAAGTAGTTTTTCAACTTCATTCATGAATAAGACCAGTATTTTTCATAGTTAAGTTATGTATGAAAAGGTGGGTATTTTATTATTTCCTTTTTTCTTAGTTTTTAAAAGCTTGATACATGTAGTGTTGGATCAAGGCACACACAAGACTGGCCAAAGGGCGTACAAAGCACTTTGGTTTTTAGTTGAAGAAACAGAATGATTATTGCAACAAAGAGTGGCTTGGGGTTTAAACATAATAGCTCATAGTTCAGCAGGAAGGCAGAAAGAAACATGTTACCTTACAGATTACCAAGGAATTTCTGGATAACTGTGACAGTAATGGGCAGTATTCCTGACTGTAACAGCATTGCACTGAACACACACTCCTATATGCTTCAGAATAGCTGCATTCTCCATTTGTCTGCTCACCTTTGGGACCACAGTTTTTGAGACCTTGCTTTTATTGCCTTGGGTTTTGTCCTGTTCTCTTTTCTTGTGAAACTGCACTTTCAGCCCTTTTCCTTTTCAAAGCAGTTTCAAAGTGTTGCCTGCCCTTGTCTCCCAAATGCCTGTGAGCATCCATTTTGTCTGTAATATACAGACCACTGATTCTGATAACCAAAAAACTATTCCTGAACTGTACCTACCCCCCTGGTTTGTAGAGCCTAACACCCTTTTTTTTTTTTAATTATTTGTTAGGAATTTGATTATGCTTTCCTCTAGGGATTACGTTTTTTTTTTAACACTTGTCAAAAACTTCAGTCTCATGCATATCATCAATTTGCTTATTCTCATTTAAATTGGATTTCACCACTGTTGAATGGATATATCCAGACAGCTGATATTGCCCATTACTACACACATTTTTGTTTATTGAATATTGTTGTGGTTTACAGATTTAATAGACCCAACACTGGAAGTTCTGTGAGTTTTTTGTAACCATTTTTGATCTTCCTGACTTGCCAGGTTCAACATTATTTTATTGATACCAAAGTGAAAAATGACCTGTGCTTACACTTACAAGGATCTCAGATGAATGTTCTGACTGCTCAACACGGCAAGAAAATTCACTTTCACAGTCAACAAGTCATCTTACTCAGTAGAACACAAAAGTTAAATGGTCTGTAACTTCAATATTAGCAAGGAAAATACAGTACAAATTACTAAAAAATACTAAAATATAGAATTGTGGTCAGGTATCCCCACTACATTAATCGCAGCAGTAGCCTGAAATTTGAAACTTTTAATAAAAAGTTCTTAAATATAAATTATATGGCAAATGTACAGTACATTGCTTTGTCAGTCTTTTAATCCAGTGTTTTGCAGTAGAACAGCAACTGTTAAGTCAGTCTTTTCTTGTTTTCTTTAAAAAACAAAACAAACCCAAAAAACCCAACAAAACCCAAACCAGTCTTTCACGTCCCTCAGTATCATGAGTGTGAATGATCTGAATCTGGAATACCACTGTCTCTGTAGCTCCTGTTACTACTGCTTTCACTGTGGCTGTTCTTGTACAGATTCATGCCATTAGGTGGGAAAATGGTGTGTATTACAAATTCCTCCTTGGACACTTGGTCACTGGTTATTGGTATCATCTGGAAAGAAGTCTCCCTGATTTCCAAGATGGAGTTATCCTTCTTGGTTCCCGCTTCGGCGTAGTCGTCTTTTCTCCGGCGTCCCTTGCTGTAGGTGCAGTTCCGGGAGAACAGGGACCCGTTTCTGTGCACGTACCAGCAGACCAGGGCCAGCAGCCCTATGGCCACCAGCGCCACCACGCCGCCGATGATGGCGGCCAAGGGCAAGCTGGAGTTTTTGTAAGGTTCTTTCTCCTGCTCCCGATTGAGGGTGGTGGTAGGGTTGTACATCTTAAGAGGCGCCGTCTCGGTCTCGATGCATTCGGGCGTTTCGTCGGAGAGATAGATGTTGCTGGTTTCCATGGGAACCATGCACACACGGTATGGTGACTCCGGTTCGAGAGCTGTGAGCAAATAGTCGTTTCTGTCGCCTGTAACTATAGTTTCAGTTATAGATCCAAAGGCAGGGCTGTGACCCATCTTGAGCCAGCTCAGTCTCAAAGCAGTCATCGGTAGTGCAACTTTCCAGGAGATGTGAATAGTCTCCGTGCTTACGGATTTCACAAATATTGTAATGATTTTGCGCACCGGGCTCGCTGTGGTTCTGTAGTTTTTATTTAGGTTGGGAGTCTTGATGTCTGGCTGTTTGGTCACGGAAATGGGCCAGTGTCCCTGGGCTGGGTATAACGTGTTTGGTACTGCAGTAGTGATTTGGACGGTGCTTATCACGCTATCGTCCTTACAGTCAAACAGTTCCGCGCTGAGGTCTTTGATAGCCATCCCACGAACTTTTTCTGGTGCCTGACACATCAGTCCACGTACGTTCACTTTTAAAGGCAGTGACTGTAACCAGTCACGCACCCATTTCATTTTGCATCCGCAGTGCCAAGGGTTGTTGCGAAGAAAAAGTTGAGTGATGTTGTCCAGATCATCAAAGACACCCTGAGGTAAATTGCTGAGATTGTTATTGGACATATCTAGTCGGTACAACTGCCGTAAGTAAGAGAAAGCATTGGGTGGCACACGGTTGATGTGGTTTTCTTGGAGATAAAGCTTTCTTAGGTTTGTTCCCGGCAAATTCACCGGTGCAGCTGTGAGTGAATTGCGGACCAATGACAATTCTGTAAGATTGACTAGATTAATGAAGACTTTGTCTCCTAATCCATGATTATTTAGAAGATTTCCGTCTAAAACAAGGCGTTTTAGATTTGTAAGGTCTTGAAGGGACAGCTCAGAAATTGTGGAAATACGATTATCATCCAAGCGTAGCTCTTCTATGGTTTTAGGCAAACCCCAGGGAATGGTGCTAAGGTGATTTCGAGAGAGAAAAAGCAGTCTGAGATAGATGTTGTCCCGGAAAGCTCCATCCTCAATGCTAACGGCAGAAACAGAATTATCATCCAAATGCAGTTCTTCCAGATAAGGAATTTTTGAAAGTGAATCATAAGTAATGGTCCTTATATTGTTCTCCTGCAAATGCAGTTCCTTAATGTACTTAGGGAGGTTAGTGGGGAATTCATCTAGGCTGTTGCGGTATAAATATATTCTTTCCACCCTAAGCAAGTTCTTCAGTTCTGAAGGAATCCCAGCATTATTTATTTGATTGTTCTGAAGGAAGAGGGTGGTTGCATCCTCTGGGATTCCTGTAGGAATAGACGTCAAATCGCGATCATTACAATATATGAAACCCACATCACAGCGACATACTGAAGGGCATGGTTTGGCACTAACAGAATAAGGTGCCATGTCAAGTAACAGCCCTATTTTAGTCCAAACTAGGAAGATGCTCCAGGTAACACTAATCATGGTCAGGAATGATGAGATTTCTATACAGTTCTGATCTTCAACAATCTAAAAAAACCAAACAAACAAAATTATCCAGATCATCAGTGAAGAAACCGCAATAAAAAAATCAACTTCAACATTACAGAAGACATCTGAAACACACATTAAACCAAAATTCAAGTGCGTAGGTGCATTTTACTTCCTTTTCCTTACATCAATAATTCTACTACTTGTACTAATTCAATTAACTAAATAGGTTATTCTGCATAGTGATCGGAAATAATATAATCAAGTACGCCTGATCTGTGAATTATTTTGCTTAAGCAACAAGACTCTTTCTAAGGATTCCTTCCCATTTCATGTGTACCGACACAGATACCAGATAAGAACAGAACTGAAGTCACATCAGAGTTCAAGTAAATCATTCTATATCTGAAAGATAAGAAGTAATTCCTAAGCCAGCTAACTTCCTCAGGAGCCCTTAAGTGAACTATAAAACCCTTACCAACCCCACAAGTCTAGTGGTAGGTATTTCAGAAGTTCAAAAAAAGCCCTAAAAGCAAAGCATAAAATGCAGACAAAATAGTGAGGGCCAGTGAAGGCATTTTCCCAAGTCCTTCCCATTGCTCAACTCCACAGTGTGTAATTTAAAAACACTGTGGACTATTTTGCTTGGTTTTCAAGCTTACGTGACTGCTCAGAAAGGTAAATGGTGCAACTGGCAGGTATCTGGTAGAGCTAAGGCTTTCTAGTTCACTGGATGAAATATTTCATTACATGCTTAATTTCATGTTTAAATATTTGTCATCCTCAAAAGTCGTCTTACTACGTAGCACACTCCTAAGAGTCTATTTGGCAGGTTTAACCACACTTTCCCATGTTATTACTAGCATAGTAGGAATTAACTCTTGAGACAGAGATTGACTTTGCATTGGTAGTATGTTTGTACACTGAGCTCAGGTAATTAGCATTTTTATAGCTTTAAAGACAACATAATTCAATTACCATTGTAATTAGGGTTGTGAGAACTCCTGCAAGATGACCTATGCATTAAGCGGTGTCATGACCTTTTCTCTTATGGGTTCATATATTAATTGAACTTTATTCTCAGAGGCATGAAAAGGAAAATAAATTTATATTGATCCTACCGTATTTAAAGGTATGAGTAAATTTTGTGCTTGAGGATATCCAGTAAAGGGATGTCTTTCTGCCCAGTCACTCTTATGGTTTACTCCATGAAGCAGTTTTCTCTTGATGGTGTTTACTCAGATGGTCCTTGGTGGTGGTGGTGTGTTTTCCTGGCTCCTGGCACAATACTCAATGAGCATTCCAACCAAGATTTATCATGGTACATAAGCACACCAGGCCCCAGAGTAGAAAAGATTCAGCTTCCTTCTATTTTAGTCCTCATGTAAAGTCTGTGAATGAAGAGCCTCTTTTGTTTGGTTTAATGCCTTTAGCAGGAATGACTTTCTTTGTAACTCTCACAAACTCTTCTGTGCAGCGTAGTAGTCAGAGGAGGGAACTGCAGTGCCACGTGATAGAAACCATTCATTATGCTGAGGCTCGAAGGATTGCAGCCTCTTCAGGAGGTCAGGAAAGGGATGCTTCTTCCTATCCAGAATTATCCAAGTATGACCTTTGTACAGTAGCTACATCCTGATACATCCACACCTCTTTCAGAGAAACATTTTCCAACTCTGACTTCTTAACGCTTCTTCCAAATTTGTAACGCAGGAAAGAATTCCTCCTGTGCTGCAAGAATGCAAGTTACTTTACCACAGAAACATCAGGCAATTCAGATGGTTTTCTTCATTATAAAAAACCCCCACAAAAATATGATTTCCTTCCCAGAAAACTCCCCTTTGAAAGCTTTCCTTGAACTCCTAATGTCCTGCAAAAGTGAAAACAAAAAAAAAAAAAATTGGAATTAATAACAACTGGTGCACACTTGTTTTAAGGGTTACATCCCCTGTACATGAGCAGAACACCTTGTTTCCCCCAAAGCATTGGTATTTCAGCAAAATCAACAAAGCTCTTTCAAAAAAACTTTTGCTGTGTAGTTTCATGTTACTGCAGTTTTGCTGGAACTGTATTTTCCCTTGTTTCAGTAGAAAAATAAAGGCAGAGAGTAATAAAATATTTGTAAATTATGTTTTTCATCTGATGTCAAATGCCAGTGTTACCTTCTTGGAGGAGGACTAAATGCTTGCTTGCTTTGTGTTCCTGGTAAATAGATAATCTTCTCCTTGGTTTTAAGTGTAAAAGGAGCTAATTACTCTTCACTAGCTACTGTGTGAAAAGGAAAGTATTGTATATATATTGCTGGGAAATATATAAATATATTTCCCACTTGCAGCATGTTGATTCTGAGCTAGGAACAAGCCAGGCATCTGTGTCTGCTATCTGGCAATACATAGGTGGGTTTAGTCTGTAAAATTTCTAAAAAGAAGGAAAATATGATTTCTTTCATTTGTATTTCTTACAGAATACTAATCATTTTTTAAACAGCATTCTTAACTTGGGCTACTTGTATCACGACTGCGTAAAGTATCCAGTGAGATACCAAGCTCCCAGCAAGTCTGTAGGTAGCATGTCTGAAATGAAAGTGGTTAAATCTGGAATGAAACAAATCCTTCATGTGTACTTGCTTTTCCCTTCTGTGACATCACATTTGTCCAAGGGGCCAAGCACAGTCCTCAGAACCAAAGTACTTGGCAGGAACAGTGTGCTGAGTAATGCTTGCTTAGCTGCCTTCCTGGGAGCAAAACTAGAGCATCTTCTGCTCCTCTGTAAAATACTTGACCTAAACACAAACACTCTCTGCTTTAAAAATGTCTTTTGCAATTTGTAGCAGGTCTGTTATGAAACAGACCAGTCATACTCCTTACAGCAACACAGAATATGCAGTGATATATTTAAATAGATACAAATTCTGCTGCTCTTTTTCATAGAAAAATGTTAACCATTAAAAAAAATCCCAAAGCCCCCCATATGAGAGATGGTGTGACTACCCAGTGAGGGAGTGGAAAAGACTCTTCTCTCTTGCTGCTGTTTTCGTGCTCCTCTGAGCTTTGTTTTCAGAATCTTGTTTTCAGCAGTTGCCCAATGAAAAAAAAAAAAAGAACTCAAAATGAGGGACCCCCATGGTGGCATAAATAAGTATTTCTATGTATACTTTCTTTAAGGCAAAAATACAATCTATGTGGCCACATTTTATATAGAAGGGAATGCATGTTCAGTGGTAACTTATGTAATTTGGGTAAATTATATAATCATTATGAAATGGAACAAAAAAGCTCTGTATTCTTCCAGTGTCTAGTTTTCTTGCTCTGTATTACTCAAGTGTTTGGGGAAAAAAGCCCAGGCCCTATTCCTAAAACTTTGAAATAAAGAGCAACTTAACAACTGTAGAAAAAAAGGGTGTCTCTTAGGAGCTAATGTGAAGTCGTGATAGAAGGTATTTTCTGGAAAGGGTATGGTGAAATAGGAATATAAATTCCTTTAATAGGCCTTTGAAGGCTACAATAACTTTTAAGTACTTAAAATCATAAATTTTCTTTAGAACTCTGAGCTGTAAAAAACTTGCTAGTATTAAGCAAAACGTTGGCTCTAGTATGCATACATTACATAGATACATGCACACAGCAAGTTCATTTATTTTACCTTTCTAGCACATAAACTGTTTCCTCTGTGCTTCATTTGATAGTCATCTCTTCATTTATTGCCACTATTATAATAGCAGTAATGTGTAGGATTAAAATGAAAGCACTAAAGCTCATTAAGTTCCTGGAATTTTTTTATCCCTTCTCTCAAAATTACATGAAAACAAGAGCAAGAAAAAGAAAAGGTCTCTTTGGAGAAGACGACACTGTTTCAAAAATGTGGATTAAGACTATACCCCCCACTCCCTTTTCTAAACTTAGAATAGTTTTCTTGAGGTCTTGATTGTTTGATATCTTGCACTTCCCTTTTATATATCAAGCTATAGCTGAAAACAATGTTTTTGCATATCAAAGGCTCCAGTGATCTGTCTACAGAGAAGAAGGGAATCGTGCTGCCATGCTCCAACTTTCCCCTTCTTGAGCTGTCTCTAAATATTCCCTGACACCAAGTCATTATAGCTGATCCGGCAGGATGAAAAGAAAAGTGACCCCCACTGGTACAGACACCGTGTCCAGGTTTCTGCAGCATCAGATTGGGAGGCTTCATGGACACATGGTTTTGAAAGGAACCATTATTTTTGAGCAGACCAGATTTTAGGAACTGTGCTAATAATTTTTAAATGCAAAAAAACGGTGCTTGTTTTTTGGTAACAAAAGTAACATTGGAAAAACTGAACAGCTGCCTTTTGCTCTTTATTCCAAGCTGAATGTTCTCCTCAACTTTTTTGAACCACAAACCACATAGTTAAATTAGTTTTCCTGGGACTGTGGAAGCTAGTGAATTACTAAGGATATCAGCAATGTGTGGACCTTGCATGTGGACTTATTGCTGACTACAGCAAAGGGGACATCTCATTTTAAAATGTTCAACATAAGTTGAACTATTAAAAAAAAAAGTACATAAGAAGAACATTGTATTTACCCTGAAGTATGGAGTCCAGCTGTACTGCTATGGCTTAACAAAATGGCTTAACTAAATAAATAGTTTTGGTATATTTGAAAATTTGGGATTTTTTTTGTAAAAACAGTGTCAAAGATTTCTTTCCAAGCTAATATAAAATGTGAATAAAATCAAGACCTGCCTCACTTGAGGTCACACAATGCTTATTTGAATTTCTAATCTAGCTCTGTGTTCTCCAGCAGTAACTCTGGTAGCTCAGTGGCTTCTTTCTTACCATCAAAGTAACAGAGGAAAGGGAAACTACTAGGTATTTTTAGGTTGTAAAAGACAAAACTATTATTCAAAGCCACCATTAAAATGTGCATACTTGATAAGCCAATTTGCTTAACCAGTGTGCTTCTATTCCAGAATTAGCTCTCTATTTGTTTAGAATCTGAAACATACCAGAAACACAAAATGTGCTTATTTTTTAAAATACTTGTGAAGTCCATCTACTGCTTATAATGTCAGTCGTGCTTACAAAGGTCATGCTGCAGCTTAAACAGCTTCACCAACTTTTTTTTTTTTGTTAAAAGAAGTTCCACAGTGCTAATCTTAGACTTAAAACAATGTCCACACTTTGTTTTCTTTAAGTGTATTACTCAGGGTTAGTTGATAGTGACAGCAAAATGCTTTCTAAGCACTCTGTCTAGGAGCTGCAATTTCCACGATCATCGTATTTCAGGAAGGTGCCCCAGCCTTTTGTTTGGCGCTAGGCAAGCAGAAGGTCCTCTAGCTGTCTTTCCAAGGGGTAAAAAATGCAGAGGAGTTTGTTAAAGTGAGAGTGAGCCCTTCAGTCAGACTGTAGCACTGCGTGTTACTGAAATTTGTTGTTGTTGGGTTTTGTTGGAGATTTCATTTACTTGCAGAAAACTTGCTCCCACTTCTTGTGCAGTAGGAATAATACTGCTTGTGTCTTGTTAAGTCTAACTCAAGTGTCCTAAAAAATGCAAATTTTTATGTGATCTTCCCTCAAATGCAAGTAAATCTGACTTAGAAATGAATTCTGAGTAAAAGCTCGACTCCACACCCAAGATCAGCCAAACCTGTATTTGCTGTAGAGGATGGAAATGAACTCTGAGTGCCTCTCTTCTGAAGTTTACTTCTAAAATGTTTCCTAGTTTTGAAGATGCTGTGTTGAAAAGACCCAGACTATTCCTTCTCACTCTCTTGTTTTGACTACTCTGCTGCAGGAAAGGTTGCACGTTAAGCAAACACTTTGAGGGGGGATCTTTTGCAATGGATTTTTGGTTTGTGTTTTAGTGCTCTTTGAGTTTAGCCAATTATGGTTTCTAGGTTTTCTTTTTGAGAGCTGCTGCTGAGGTAACTTGTCTGGGCATTAAATAAAAGAATAGAGAACAAATGCTGCCATTGTTTCAAGGGAAAAAAAATCTGGTTTTCCCCTCTTGACAAGTTTAGGTAGAATTATACCTGATAGGGACTTTCTGGCACAAAATTCCTGACATGTAAAAACATTACTTGAACACTAGATAAAGTTTCAGTCGTTTTTTTTTTTTTTTTTCCTTTTTAAAGTAGTTGTTTGCTCATCTCCTGATTACTAAGTCTGCTCCTCAAAAAATTAGAAAAAACATGAAGCTGTAAGAATGTTTGGGTTCTTACAGCTCATGAAAGGCAGAAGAGAGTGATGCCATAAGATATGTACTGAACACTTTACAAGATTCTTGCCCTGAGTGGTATTTGGCTGCTTTTAAAAAGAAATGTAAGCAATCACATATTAATTCTTCCATGCACTCCTGTGCTTTGAAGTGATTAAGGAAAAAACTTAAGAGCTAACTAGCCATTAGCATCCATGCTTCCTGCTACAAGGAGACAAAAATGGCCATCTCCCAACTGAAGCCACTTCAAATAACTGCAACTGCAAAGTTTGCAAACTCCAGCAATTGCTTTGATTAGTCACCATTGCCTTACACAATATCAGAGAACTTTTAGCTACTGGTGACAGAGGGAAAAAACCAAACCAAAACAAACACCAAAAAACCCCAACCCAGAAACTCATCTTTATTTCGTTCTTCCTGTAAAATGTATCCACTTTATTTCTGGAGATCAAAGCTCACTGTGAGTTTACTACAGAGTTTTTTGCCCACTGGGGGGTGGTACATGCTACAAAACCTGTGCTTTTAAGAGCCACAAGTCAGATGTTTTTTGCTGCTGTCCAGTCTTCTCTGCTTTAATTACAACAAAGTCTCCCGTTGAGAAAAACAGAGGCAGCTTGCAAAGGAGGGAGTTATAAAAAAATAAAATAAATCACTCTTCCAGAGAGTTAAAAGAATTTCCCATGCTGATTGCTTGCAGTATTTATCTGGTTGTTCTCCAGTTAAAATGGTATAAGTGTACCAAAAAAAAAAAAAAAAAGAAGAGAATTAGCATTTTAAATATATTCCAAGGGCTGTCAGTGTTTCTGGTATACAAGAGGAGCACGGAAGACAGGAAAAAATACAGCTTTTAGATGTGATTAAATGTGGATGGAAAAATAAAAAAGCTTGATAGCAGCATGAAGTAGGATTAGAATAAACCCAGTGTATTTCAAGATAATTGGCTTTCTGGAAACCCAGGTATACCTTTTGTTTATGAAATATCTGAAATCCTATCTTAAACAGGGCTGTATTGTATGGGTTTGGAATAAATTAAAGGAAACTTGAAGGTGGGTTTTCTTTTGAGGGAGGGAAGGGCACTGAAAGCTCTTGAGTATGACCTAATGCGTGGCATATATTGACAAAGAAAACACAGACTGATCTTTCTGTTTTATAGCAAATAATTATTTTCTTTATACACTTGAATTGACAAATGCATTTTTCAGTCTAATTCAAAGAAATGTTCATTAAGATGCCATATCCCCAGGCAGTAGATGGTAAGCATAACTGAAGCTTCTATCTTTTTGGGCAGTATATTTTAGACAAGGAAATTGGGGTCAGGATAATGAACTGTTTTTTTAAGTCTGAATATTTTCAGCCTCTTTGTATAAAAGATGTACATGGAAATGCAAAATGTGAATCTTCTTGTTTCAAAGGGGCAAAGAGAAAATTCATTCAGCTAATGTGCAAGGAATAAGATTTAACTGTAAAGTAATTCTACATTTTGGTGTGAATCTGGTGTAGAAAATACTCCACTGTACTCTGTTAACTGACCAGAACTGATCCCTTGCAGAAGGAAGCCTCTTGCCTTCAGCCCGAATTAATAACCCGTCGGTAACAGCATTCCATGAATTAGTTAATGACATACACTCGTCCTCGCGTTTGCAACACTCCTTGCAACTTTGCCTGGATGTGCCAGGGTTGAGCTCAAACCCCTTTGCGGTCTGAGAGATTAAAATTGAGGCGACCTCAAAGAGCAGGACTGAGCCAGAAAGGCAGCTGTCTGTGCAAGAGCTGAGCTTTTATTCACCAAGGGGATGAGCTTGGAAACTAAGCAGGAATCCAAAAAAAGAACCAGCCAACCAACCCCAAAATCAGAAAGCTGTGCCTGCTTGCTGTGAGCTATGGCAGATGCTGGGAAGCAGGACCACTACGTTGGGAAATGCAGGAATACTTGGGCTCTGCCTGATCAACTAAGTTGCAGCTCCTAATTGCATTTGAGGAAAAGGGTAAAACCAAAAGATTTTGGCACATCCAGCAGTCGTGAAACGATTTTTGAGGTCAGAATCACGTACAGATGAGGTGTGCAACAAAGTACGTAGTGAATTATTTATTTGCAAGCCATTTATAAATTAATTAGCTGCGCCTGTACGAGGGCACACAATCACTTAATACACTGAAAAGAGCTGAAAAGTTGATTAGAACTAGGCGAGGACCTATGGAATGGCAGGAGGATTAGGAGCCAGCTCTTCTTCCCAAAGAAAGTGGGGCGTCGGGGCGGGAATTTGGGCCTGTTGCATTCTTTCCGTGCAACCATTTTGTTGCCCATCTTCTCGCCCGCAGACTTTGTGGTGCGGGGGACAGCGCTGCGCAGGGGCGCGAACGCATCGCCTCGAATTTTTTTTTTTTTTTAAATAGATGCAGCAAGAAAGGGATGGAGGGAGGGGGAAGTTTCCCAGCCGTGGGAGCGATGCGGGGTACGCGCAGGAGCACCCCCTCCCATCCGCGTTAAAACGCGCGGCCGGAGTCCCAGCGCCGCGGGGCGCGGGTGCTGCTCTGCGGGTCCCCCCGCGCTGCTTTCCGCCCCGCGCAGGGCGGCTTTGCGCCGGCTCCTTCTCCTGGGGCCGGGGCAGCGCAGGCACCGCACGCCCAGCCTGGGGAACCCCCGGGCGCGCTCCAAATGTGCGGGCTGAGCCCTCTGCGCTCCTGCGCGCCGCGCCGCGCACCCCGCCGGGAGGGCGGGCGAGCTCTCCCCGCCGCAGCGCCGTACCCGCACTCCGGCGCCGGGAAGCGGCTGGCGGTGTAGGGAGCGCGCCCAAACTTCCCTCCACATCCCTCTCCTTCTCCGCAACCCCCGAGCCGCGCAAGTCCCGCGGAGGAGAAGAAGCGGTTATCCCGCGCTTACCTGCGGAGCGGCGCGGGGAGGGGCGGTCCCGGCGGCGGTCCCGGCGGGGCCGGGAGCGGAGTGCGCGGTGCGCGGTGCGGAGCGGGCGCTGCGCTGTCGCGGGGCGGCCGCGGACGGAGCTCGGCGCGCGCCCCTCAAGTCGCGGCGGCAGCGGCGGAGCCGCGGGGGCGGGGCCGGACGTCACGGGGGGCGGGCCCGGGGCGGGGCGCGACGCGGGGCCGCCGCTAGGGGGAGCAGCAGGCGGCGCCACAGCCCCGGCGCGCAGGCGGTGTCGGGGGCGGACGTGGCGCTTCGGCCCCGCACGGGGGGCAGAGGCTTAAAAACTATTCCTTTACCCTGTTTTACACGTGGCAGAGAAGCGATGGTGCCGCTGGTGGCCGTGCCGGGAGCGGGGTGGCTCCCCTTCATCCACCAGGTCATCCCCCAGTGCCCGGTTTTGGGCTGGGCAGGTGATCCCGGTTCCCTGGTTTTGGGTCCAAGGACCAGGACAGGCCGCGAGTTTCACGAAGGGGTTTGAAAAAAACCCCTCTTTAAAACACAAATAAATGAATAAATTTCCTCAGTCCCAGTCGCCACATGGCTGTGAGTGCCGTCGCTCCCCTGGCATCTCCCTGGCAGTGGCGCTTCGTGTAAAGCACCGCAGGCTACGGCAGCTTTGGAGGATGTGAGGGTTTTCCCGAGGTGACTCCTTTGGAATCATCGAGTGGATAGAACTGCCTGGTTCCTGCCCCGCCCGGGACGGCGCTCACCGGGAGATCCCTTATCGTGCCCGGCAGCACTGAGATTGAAGGGGAATTGTGGCCTGCCAGGCTGCAGTCCTTGGGGAGTTGTCCTAAAGTTTCTGCCCTTTCGTTAAAGGGCGAAGTAGAAAACATCTTCCCCAGGTTTTTTCGTAGAACCCAGTTTCCTCTACTGGTTGCATTAGGTTTCGCAGATGAGGTTGATGTTTTTATTGTTTTGGTTTTTTAAAAATTTCCCATGAAACAGGGTGTCATCTCCCAGCTGCATTCATGAGCATCCTGTTCTCTTCATTAGCCATGCACTAGTGATCTTGGCCACTTCATGCAGGGTTTTGACCAGCATGTTCTCCCACGTAATGTCTGGGGAAGGCAGACTCCTGAAAACTGGCTCTGCTCATCGTAGTTATCTTCCAGTTGCACTTTTTGCTGGTATCAGAAGACTACAAAACCAAGGTCCATTGATTTCAAAGAGAGCTCAAACTTCTGTAAATCCTATAGAAACTGCCACATAGGTGCACCTTCTGTGTAAAGTTTGAGTACTTCAATTGCTGTTGGTCTCTTTTGTCAAAAACAAAACCAGACAAACTTAAAAGTGTCAAACTCATCCTTCTCAAGAGGATTTTAATACATTTTTGAATGCTGCTTGATTGACTTGATGCTTGGATAAATGAAATGTTATATACATGCTGTATTTATTCTACTAATTTAAAACAAATCTGGATTGATTTTCCTTTATAAGGAAGGAAAAGGATTTTTTTGCTGCCACTTCAAATCTAATCTTTCCCTGAGGAGAGCAAAAACTAATAATAAATTGACTTCAGGTTAAGGTGCAATTGTCTGTATTGATAGTCCTGGCAGTGAGCTGTGCCCTAACCAGCTCAGAATAATCAACTGTATTGCATATATATCTTAATGCACATCTAGCACATTACAGACATATGGATACATATGTACATGTGTTACATGAACATGTGATACATCTGGTACTACTGTCTCATCATATGGGACAGAGTACTGGGCTGGGGGAATGCTGAGAGCTGGGAAATGCTGCACCTATCTTGTTGTTGTCTTTTTTAACTGAGATTCCTTCAAGCTTATAGTAGTATTTTTCAAAAGCGTTGTGTATTTGGTATTTCTCAAGCTGTATTGCGTAACAGATTCCAGGGTTATGTTGCTGTGCCATGTTGCTAAGCCTTCACAAAGATCTGTGGGATGCTTATAAAAGATGTATATGGTACTCATCCAGCTATCTCTCAGCTTAATTCCAAGGCTGGCCCAGTGCTTAGGGCACTGGTTAGAAATTACAGTACATATTCCCAGAGAATTCCAAAGGGCATGTGAAAAATAATTACATTTTATCAGGTCACAGCTGCTCTGGAGTACTGAAAGGTCTTTAACGTGCTGTTGTAAACAGATTTTCAACTGTATTCTTTCATGTAAACTCCATAAATATACTTCTTAAGAAGGTGGGTAGCCTTTAAAATACTCTCCACAAAAAATCTCTTGTACATGGAGATCTTGACCACGTTCTCCATCTTTTTCTTAAAAGGTAGGAATTCAAGGTGTCTTCAGTTCCAAGAGAATGGAGAAGTTCTGTTAATAAAGATGGAGTTACTCATATGTTGGGAAAAAAAAAAAAGAATATTTAACACACAGGTGTGTGTGTATATTCCTAGGCGTGCTAAAGCCTAGGAATATAATGAGATATTTTAATTGAATTTTTAGGTTAAAATAATGTTTTACCTGTATTTTGTTTATAGAATTAATTAATGCTCATGACAGTGAGATTAAAGTTCTTGTCAGACCTACAGGGAAATTACCTTTTGGAAGACATGGTAATCTTGTTAATGCTTCATGGGCTGAGAGGGTTTAAAGGATATCGGGTGGGAAATTCAGAGTACTGACACTACATAATGTGTTTCACAGAATCTTATGCAGGTTTATAACATGCTCTTGTAAGGTGCTATTAGGTTAATGTGGAAATGATGATGCCTCTTTTTTTTTTTTCTCCTAAGCATCCTGATGGTGTGATAAGAATTGAAGTTCTGGGAACTCCCTCAGCCAAGGGTTGACCTGAATGACTCTCCCTGTGACTTGACAGGATTTCGGGACATACTTTGTCCTGCTGTAGATCAGGTTCCAGTCATATACATTTCCAGGCAGGACATTTATGAAATATTGAGAAACCAAACACCTTGACTGGGAAATGAAATTGAATCTGAGATCACTCATCCTCAGTGAAGGAGAGGGCTGGTTGTCTTCAAGAATCAAAACTGAACCCTTGCTTTGTTGAGCATCTCAAGGACAGATTTCTGTCAGATAAAGCTGAGAGTAATAGTTTGATATTCAATGGAATAAGCTGAAATGAATGTTAGTGGGTTTTAGCTTCAGGCTTTTATGAGGTTATATTGATTTTCCAAAGCAAGCTGTCCCAAATCCAAGTTAGGCATAGGCTGATTTGTGGAGACATGTAAGGAAAGAGGACACTATGATATATGAACTTCAGTATGATACATGTTCTGAAAGGTTTCCTGATATTCACTAAATAGTGTTTCTCAGCAAATACATATTGCATTTTGTATTAGACTTTAGTCTTTAAGTGATTGGAAACATTTCAGAATTCGAATCCAGTTTTGGATATATTCCTTCCAAGTACAAATGTCTGTCAAATTCAGCTTTCAGCACTGTGTATGTACATAGAGTACCTTGTCAAAGTTGGTGCAGCAGCTCTGTATCAAATGTGTCAAAAATGGGAGTGTACTCATGCAAGACAGTCCACAGCAGAGCTAGAGAGGTATGAAGAGTCTAAAACTAAATACTCATTTAAAAGTAGGTGGGCTCAAGCGTGCTTCTTTCTTTTCCCCTGCCAAAGGAATGTGAGAGGTAATAGTTGTTATTGTGGTTATTTTGTCTCTCTGTAAAGGCCAGGATGTTAGACCACTGTACCTGTATTTTCTGCCATTCCTCCCTCTTCTCTCCATGCTTTCTCCCCTTCTCTTCTTTCCAGCTCTCCTAAACAGCCCCAGGGAAAAGCCCTGTCAACTCAGAAACACTCGTGATGCAATCACATCTGTATTTTCCCTAAGGCAAATAAACAGCTTTGCTTGTGAGATCATGTGCTATGGATAGCAAAATTAAGTAACTTAATAGGGTACTTGAAATTGCAAAGCCTTTGAGTAAGGTATTTATTTTTTATTATTTACAGGACATACTGCAGTGGGTAAAGAAAGCTGACTCTGTAAAGTCCATTCCAGGAAAGTTTGCTCCTAATGCTTAAAGTGAATATTTGTATTTAAAAAGCAATTTCCTCTGTTTGTTAGATGTCAAACCATGAAGCCACCATGACAACATTTTTAGGAGAAACAGTGCTAACTCCTTTGCAGCTTTGAAGAACATGGAGTTTTTCCTTGCTTACTTGACAAAGTAAGCAATGCTGTCAGAACACAAGAGACTTTCCTTTTGCTTGATGTGGCTTTGAAAGTGTGTTAAAGGCAGGAAAAATAGTGTTCCTCCAAAACAACCTTGAAAACCTTAGCTGAGATTGTTAGTAATGTCTGGTGTATGTGAGGAAGAATCCTGTGAAGGAAAAAACCTGCTGTTCTGCCCTCAGGGTAGTTCTGCATTTGCAAATTCACATTTTTATGGATGAGGCCTATACTGAGCTGAACAAAGTGGTAAATGCATTTTTACACCTGCCTCTATAAAAAGGGTTCCAGTAGTACAGAAATACATTAAAAAACCCTGAAAAAAAACCAACCTGAAACCTTCTGAAATGGCTGGAAAGAAAGTCTGGTGCAGTTTTGGTCTTGGACTCTTTCTTGGAAGCTTTGTTTGCTGCTTATGCAAGAGCTGCCCAGAGCCAGCCTTTGAGGATAGAGAGATATGGAAGGCAAGGGTGATTTGGAGCTTGCTAAGAAGGGGCTTGGGGTGGATGACTCCTTTCTGTCCATGTTCCTGTTTTGCCTGTTAATGTTGGAACTCATTGCTGCTCCTGCTGGTGCCTGTTTAAATACTGGTCAAACAATCAGTTGGGCAAAATACACGTTTCCTGTTTTATATTCATAAGCAGTTTTTATAAATCACAGTTCTTCATAAGTTTATTCTGAAAGCTTGAAAGTCCCATGCTTTCTCTCAAGTCTATTTGCAGGCCATGAAAATAGTTCTTCAGTTCTTCTGGTCCTTTCTCTTTGTTTTTACTTCCTGATAGCTCCAGAGGATTTTCTGCCTTTGTCTTTCCTCTCAGTGTACTGAGCCTCCCTCTGCCAGGCTTTTTGCATATGCCCTGCCTCTTACCCACCTCCTCCCCTCCTCCCCCAGTGCCCAACAGTTGTTTCTCCACACATCAACCCACATGGGAACATTCACATTACAGCTTTTTTTTGCATTGTGCATTTTTTTGTGCCTTGATCTTATGCTGGGAGAAGCTGCTTCTGTTGAACTCTTTTCTATCCCTTATTATCCTTCTTTGGCCCCTTTTACATTTTAGCGAGTTTCCTATTTTCCTTCCTCCTCCTATTAGTTGAGCAGTCTCACTTAGGTCTAATCTGGTACAATTACAGTGGCTAAGTTTTCTGCACTCGTATAATGTATGAGTTCCCCAATTTGAATATTTAGCATTCCTGGTAAACTCAAAGCAAGTGTATGTGGATACAGTGCTGCTGAAGGCATTAGGTGGTGATCTGTAATCTGTACAAAAATGTACACCCCCTGCTTTGCAGGCAAATTGAAGCATTAGCACATTTATTTTGGCCAAATGCACCACCCTAGTTGTTTGTGTCTAGTCTGTGTTAACATCTAGCAATGAGCCGGAGTCTGTGCATTTGCTGATTTGCTTGTGTAATACCTGGGTTTGAAATTACGAAAGGCTGTGCCAGTGTTGAATATATGAATAACTCAGAAGTGTTTATTCTCAGGAAGGACTAAGTTTACATTGTCTGAGCAGATTTATTTAGTTGTGAGCAGGGGTTATTATTCTGTCTTCTGTTCAGCAAGAGAGGCTGTTTCAGGAATGGCTTTGTACAACAGCAGTTAATGGGGTTGGCAGAAAGTTATGGGTTGATATGGTCATTAAAAGTGAGTTAACCGGAATTTTTAAATTTCCCTGGCCATGAGAAATGTAGTGATGAAATTCTGACTCAGGAAAAGGACACACATACAGAATCTTTATCTTAGCTTAGAAGACAAGTAAGTTTTGTACAAGGCTCAACCCCACCAGCACCATCTGTGTGAATTGGTGTGGGTGCTGGCGTGTTTTCAGCATCTGCTGGCTGAATGTGCTGTGGAAAGATCCTTGAAGCTAAACAGAAAAAAAACCAGTTGTAAGGCATATGTGTGTGTTCTTTCACATTTCCTTTCCTAGTCATACATTATTAATGGTGATTTTACTTTTTACCCGTGAAATTTTGTTTAGAATTTCCCTCAAATGCAAAGGAGATCTCATTCCTGAAGCACTGGCATGCTCAGCAGAGGCATCCTCTTTCCTTTGAGTCTCAGAAGCACATTCAAGTTGGAGAGTTTCCCAGCTATTCCTAGAGCAATCCCTCTCCAGTCTTCACCCACTTCCAACACCTAGAATGACTAGGGACACTGAGGAGTGACAAGCTGTCCCCTACCAGGTGTCTGCCCAGAACTTGCTGGTGAGCAGGGAAGTGAGGAGAAGGTCTGAGACCTGGGAATTACTTTGAGCAGGTGATGGACATGCATTATGTAGTGGGTATGACTTGCTGCTACTGAGGATGAAGTTCATTGAAGTGGTAAGAGGCTGAATTTTCATGGAAATTGGAATCTGAAATTAATTTTAAGCTTCGTATCTGGAGCAGTGTTCCTCATTTTCTTTTTTTTTTTCCTCCCTTCCTTAATCCATCTTTAATCTCCTTCCTCAAAGGTTTTGTTCTTTGGCCTTTGGTGAACACACACTAATTGCTGCTGCCAATCCCAAGGCCTTGGGGAAAGTGTTGGGAATCCTAAAGAGAAGTAACCTGTAGGAACCCATAAGAGACCTTCGGCTCTGTGACTCAGGAAAACAAATCCATTTGGCTGACCTGGATGTGGCTGTGTGTGATGTGCAGCACGTAAGATAGTTGACTTGCCTGAGAAGGTGACAACAGCAGCTTTGTTAGTGAAGAAGAGTGTTTGACTCTCTACTTTGAGTTCCTTGTTTCTCCTCTCATTTTTCAAGTAAGAAAACCAAACTTCTGCTATTCACATACGCAGCTGAGTATGTTTTTGTCTCCCCTAAGAATGGTCTACACTGTAGCAGCTTTGTATCCATTTCATTGCTGGGGAAAAAGATTTTCAAAGCTGCTTTACCTTCACTTTCACCTGCTTCTCCACCTAAATCTCATTGCTCTTCACTGAAAGTTTGTGGCATTGATGCCAGAGGGTTTGTCTCCATTTCCTTCTGTAAAAAACGTGGAAGGCAGGCCTGGCTCTGCCAAGACAACAGGTTAAACACAAGGCCTGTAGCACAGTCATTATCATCTAAGTGATGTCATGGGATAGAGAGACAGTGATATACACTCTCGAGTGGTTTGGCTTTTCATTTCTTTGCTTGCTACTCTAGATGGGTTTTAAAACCAGAATATAAATCTATTTCTAATCTTCAGGTATTTTGACAAAAACTCAGAGGTGTAAAACTCAGTTTTGCACATTGCTCTGAAAGCAGAACTACGTAGTAGTGGTATTGACAGGGCTAGCTGGACCCATGATCTGAATCAAAGATGGTATGTCTGTAATCCTAATTAAAGCATTGCTGTATCTCTCTCCACATAAGCAGGCTTTCAGATACAGTAGAATGTGTGAGAGCTATTTAATTACCACTTAATGACAAAGAAAAAATAAAATCTCCATTTGAGTGAGAGAAGCAGACAGAGTCCCTCATTAAAACTGGCGTAGTTCTTGACCTCTTCAATGATTCTTTAAAATCATGCATTTCTCAAACCACCAGCAGCCCAGACTAGCAGATCATTTATAGGTTTTGTTCACCTGATATGTACCTCAGTGTGTCTTCAGGTAGATTAAAAACCATACAAGATGCTTGTTACAATAGCAACATAGTTTTGTGCATAAAAAAACCTCAAACCTTTTACAAATAAATTGACCATAGTACCCCTGAGATGCAAAGTGTGATTTTTGAAGGTGATGCTTGAAACATCTGCTTTTGTAGTTATAATGCACTGAAACCAGAAGTTTGCCTTGCAAATGCCGGCAGATGCAACACCCAGACTCCAAGAGAAGCTCAGGAAGAGCTGTTAACAGCTGCACTGGGAAATTACCTTCATATTTAAATATGAATGCATCTAAAAATAGCCCCAGTGAGAAATGAAAACTCCATTTGTTGTTAGCCTGCCTAGTATTTGTCTTTATTTCCAGTTGATGTTATTTTACATTATTGTTGGTGGATATAACAAAGCCTATTTTGTTTCTTCTTGATCATTTTTTCCACAGGGTTGTAGAGAGGTTCTGATTGCAATTGTAAATTCTTTAGCGAACAAGTTGTGATTGCTATGGATTGTTCAGCCACAATCATTTTGAGCCTGTGCCGGGTCAGCTCTGTGCTCTCTGTGCTCTGTGCTCACAGTGGAGCCTAGAAGCACAGAACAGAAGGGATTCAGGTTATTGAGTTCAGGTCCTCAATACTCCAGGCAAGAGCATCTAAAAATGGGTTTGCACAATGCATCTGGTTGGCTGCTGCCGCAGAGGGCAGCCCCATCTCCACTTTTGTATCAGCTTGTGTTTGGCCAGGCCTTTAGTCAGCTCAGCTGCCAAAAATGCAGACTTCCTCCCAGAATGAAATATGTTTTGGTGGTGCTGCTTTTCTGTGCAACTTATGATGGAGCCAGACAAATGCTGGTGCCTGTGGGACCATCCTGTTCCACTGCACTTTGGTTGCTGGTTCCAGCATGCTGCACTGTGGAGCTGAAGGTGGCTTTTGTGGTCAGCTTTAACTGTAATGCAGGTATGCTTTTCAGAGAGGTGAAAAGTCAAGTTTTAAACCTCATTAGGGGCTCTATTTAGTCTCCATGGATTTAATGGAAACTTTCTGTGTATGAGTGCATGGAATGGTTTCAAGTCAAATCCATGCACTCGAAGAGCAGATGAGCCAGCTCTGAATGACAGCCAGTCACACTGCACGTCACAAATTGCTGCTGGCTCAGTTTCACTTATTTGTTTATTTACTTCACCGTTCTGAGCTGCCTGCAAAACAACTGCAAAGCCCTGCTGCCTGCTAGTTATGGTTTTCCACCCACCATCGCCATTCAAAACTGACTTCAACGCTGCATCTGTGAACTTCTGCCTTAGAGGTCTCGTACAGCCTTGTTCTTAGCAAACGTACGAGTTTGGCATATGCAGCTGTCAAATTTCTTATTGTTTATGTCGCCTGTCATATTACTACAAAAACATTTTTCTTCTTTGCTTTTCAATTTCTGAAACGAAAAAGAAATACTCATCTCTTTCTGTAACCTGTAATTCTACATCTACTGTATTTTTAATAACAATAGATGCCATAACATGCTGCAGCTGTTGCTGTGGAATTACTTTGTTGTTTTCCCGATGGTCTAAGGATTTTAATATGTTGGCCAAATGCCTCATTGAAAGGATTGTGGTATTGGCATGGAAACTGGCACTTTCATCAAATTGTGTGGCAGCTGTTCATTTTGTCATGACTGTAGCAACCCTTTGCTCTCACAATGTGGTGCTTGCGTTACTTAAGGTTTCAAGTAGAAACAGTCTCATGTAACTATTGGTGAAATGTGCAGAGCTTATTCTGGGAGTCCCTGAGCAGCGGGTGCTGCCAAAGACAGGGCAGGATCTCTTCACTCTTGTGACCAGTGACTGGAGAAAATGGAATTAAGCTGAGTTAGGGGAGGTTTAGGTTGAATATCAGGAAGGGGTTTTTTACCCACAGGGTGGGTGTGTACTTAACAGCCTTCCTAGGGAAGTGGTCGCAGCACCAAGCCTGACAGAGCTCCAGAAGCATTTGCACGATGCTCTTAGGCACATGGTGGGATTCTTGGGATGTACGGTGTAGGGCCAGGAATTGGGTTCAATGATCCTGATGGGTCCCCTCAAACTCAGCATATTCTGTTATTCTATGATTACTAATCCAATGTAGCTAGCTTTGAAATCTACCAGTGTTCTCATCCTAGGGTGGTTTGGGTCCGTTCCCTTCTTAGAGATGAAGAGAAGTTACTGGCATTGATCATTAGCTGCTTTTGGAGTGACTGCTGGGAAAACATCACTGTACCTCTATAGACCCAGGAATGCTGTGCAGAAAAGCTGGGAATGTCAATTTGTCCTTTGCTATGGTACTCCAATCTGTAGAATGCTGTGTACTAGGAAAACATATTTACCTAAGCTTGGCCAGAGAGTCAGGAGGACATGGTAAGGATTTGCATTTTCATTTTGGTGAGCAAAGACGTTGCTGTGTTGTGTTAGTGGCAAAGAGCAGAGGTAGATGGGAATGAAGGCAGCTGTGGCAGCCAAACCAGGAGTCATTTACTAGAGGAACGATGAGGCATCACTCTAACAGGCACTGACCTGTTGCTGGCCTGTGAAGGGTTGTAACTTTCCACTTTGAAGCTCTACAAGTTTAATAGTCTCAACCCAAAGGCTTTCAGAATTCTGTTGGATATCCTTATAAGACCGTAGATAGCTTTGCATACGTATTTTTTATTTCATCTCATGGCAGTGATATGCTGCCTGGATTATAGGCATCTTTTTGAAATTGCTAATTAAAATTCCTTTAAAGTTTTTGGATTTGCAGGCTGAGCTGTCTTCTGTATTGTTTCAAAAGTGGGTGTTATAAATTTTGTAGGCATTAGTGTGTTGTTTAGAAAACAGATGTTATTTGATATCTTTAAGTCATCTGACTTTTTCTGGGTAAGAGGGAGAGCACTGCAGACAGAGAGGAATTTTAAAACCTGGGCTCTCAATTTGTGTGTCCTGTGGCCTGCCAGCTCTTTTACCTTTTTCTGGATGGCTTAGTCATCCATCCAGTTAGTGGTGAGTCTGCTTTAATGTAGGCACTTGAGGCCTGGGTTTTGGGTCTGTTATTTGAAGTGGAGTTCATAGCATTTTAAATGTTAAAACCATTACTTTGTAATAGTATATTGCAGTGATCTGCAGCAGAGAAAACAAATTGGTTAGTACAGGAGTAAATAATCTCCTAGAATAAGGGAAAAAAACATATAGAAGAATGAAGGAAATATTTTATGGCTTCTAGAACTTTTTTTATAATCAAATGTGACTTCTTTCCTCCCTGTCTGTTCTCTGCACACACATGCACTTACATATTTTCCTTACATTCCAAATGTTTCTGATCAGAGCAGCTAGTTGCAGGCACAAAGGCTGTTAGGAAAATATCAGTCCTAGAAAGAGCAGCTATTGAAAGATTAGACGTGACTGAAAACAAAATCTTGTAGAAGAATTTCTAACGTAATTGTAACATAATTTGTTGCTACTCTTGCTCTGCTATGGCATGATTAAGTACTGAATTTGAATCAGCTTTTAAAAGAAAATGCTTACTTTCATTCCACAGCACAATTGGCAACTAAATAAAAGTTCAGACTGGAATTTTTTTTTTTTCCCAGCCCTCTTTTCACAGAGAAAGAGAAATGTACATAGGGTCTTTTGTATTTTGCAGAGGGGAAGTGTAGCACAATGGACCCGTCGGAGGAAAGCAATTCCGATAATCAGTTTTCTGTACTACTTATTACAACTGGTCAGGACTGAGGTTTAATTAAATTTTAGGGATAAAGGACAATAGAGTGTGCTAAGGATGGCGAGTCAGCTTAAACTTAGAATTTCCTGGCTTTAATCCATTTCTCTGCCAACTCAGTAGTACTTCAATGTATGACTTCAGATGGGATTCTCTTGTATAGAAAGTAATAACTGTTGAGGTTTTTGAAGTTTTCCAGGGTCTCCTTTTACTTCCAGAATAATTATTCGTTCATGAGTGGGTAATGGGAGTGTGGCACCTGGGAATGCCCCCCTTCTGTGCCAAGTTTCAGTGCTGTGAGTTTATCCACTAAGTTGTCAAGTTTGTTAGTTTGTCACTGTTTTTAAAACAATGTAAAATACAGTGGTTTCAAAAGGTTAGTTTGTTAAGAGCAAATGTGTTTTGACTCTTAAATGTCTTGTATCAGGTTTACAGAAGATGAAAATAACCTTATGGTGTGCCATTATGACATTTAGCGTGACCTTCTGTATAATGGGGCCCAAATAACCTCTTGGCACTATTTTTTTGGTATCACAGTTGTCACAGGCACAGCTTCAGAAGACATCCTGTCTTTCAAGGTGAAGAGTCTGCTGCATGTCTTAAATATGAACTGTTGCATGCTTGTCCTCCAAACTGCCATCACTGTTAAAATCTGTTCCAGTTTGTGATCTGCCTGGTGGCAGTGGCGTTGGACATTCTCAGCAAGACAAGAGTAACCTATGTGATAAGAATTGTCACATATTCTGGGGTTTGATGGCTGCAGGTAAATCACTCCTGCCTTGCTCTTGAGGGTGGATATCAATTACATTCTTCCATTTGCCCACACTGAAACAAATTTTCTAGGTTTTGAATTCCTTCTTTAGAGCTATTCTAGTGCTTTTCTAGAGCCATTAACATTTTTTTCCCAGGACAAATACAGCTGCAGCAGTGATTGCTTCAGTTTGTACTCAACCAACAGTGCAAATTCAGAATAAAAAAGAATTAAACAAAATTTGAATTCTTTATTGATGGCATTCACACTTTGGCATCATTTTAGCTGCACCTTTCTGTCAGACTCAAACTCTACAGACCTTTTAAAACCAATGTTTTAGAATTCTATTTCTCAGGCAAATCTAGAGTATTAAAAAACAAAGAAAAGCAGGAAAGTACTATCTAGCAGGGTGCCTGGAATTTTGCTTTTGTATTTTTTAATAGTCATAAGAAGCTTGAGCTGGTACTTCTGCCCTACACTTCACTTCTGTGCTATGTTAATGCTTCTTAATGAACAAGTGCCACTGTTTTAGCATCAAATTACATAATTATTAGATAATTAAATAAAACATACTAATTGTGGAGAACCCCAAAACACTATGTTGAGATATGTTTAATTCTCCTGCTGTGAAAGAAAACACTGCCTCACAAACTTTCCTTTTCATGCATTTTCCTTCACACACTTTATGCTTTTGTGGGTGATATACTCAGCTAAACTGGCATGTTATGAACAGTCTGTGCTGCACTTTTGCATGACAATAGTTTTTCTTCAGTAATGATGTGAGAAATCTAAAAAACCCAACATAGATCAATACACAACTTAGATCTTTTGTATCTATCTGCCTTTTAGCTGCTGTTATAGGATACATTTGTGGGCCTGCATGGTATGGGTTGGAATACCTAAAATTAGAAAAACTTCTGGGCTTAAAAATATGTTTGCAATTAGTTAATTCTGATGTATAATAATTTTATTGAATAAATTAGGAACTATAGTAAAATGGAGGAGACACCTATGAATTTTGCCAATGCATGATTAAAGTGAAAACTGCTTCACACTACCTAATTGTATAAACAGTGTTAGTAAGCCTAATTTTATAGACTGTAAATATTTGGATTGGCATTTGTCATAGCATTTAGTTAGGACAAGCCCCTATACTGTATTTATTCCCAGCCTAAGACATATGCTGCTTTTACACAGATGTTCCAAATCAGTGTGTTCGGGCTGCTTATTCCCACCTACATTCATGAATCATTTGAAAAGGGAGGATGGAAAACGCTGACAATTTTAGCAAATGCAATTCCAGAAGCACATTAATAAATACGTTTCACACGCCCCCAAACCTTGAATTAACAATAAACCTGATAAGAGAATGTGAAAATGATACCTACTGGCCATTTTTTCCAGTGTTTGTGCTGTAAATGGTACAGGGAAGGCTGTTGATTAATTTTGCTCAATGATGGGCTACATATTGCTTTTTCAGAGACCAGTTTTCTACTTCGGACAACAAAAGCTCAAGATTTTGTTGTTTGGTTTTTTTCTTAAATTCTAATTGCTGAAAAATTATTTCAGCTAGTCTTGCTTATCACATAACAATGAATTTTAGGGCAATTGACCTGCTGACCTTAATTCCCAGGAAACTGTCACATTTCTTTTTTATTCCTTTGTTCATCCTAACAATGTGACCCAAAATACTACCGAGCTTTAAAGTTTCTCAGCGTAGTAAGGTCAAGCTTTAGTCGCCATAGTTACAGTTCAGCTCCGCGGGTCAGAGGGCAAACAGATTAATGATGTCAGACACATCTTTAAATGGTTCTTACACTGCTTGGCCGTGCGGTGAGCAGCTGAGCATATTTGAGATGACAAAGGCCTCCTTAAGTCTTGCTAATAGGAGGATCTTGGGAGATGTCTGATGGAAAGGTCCCTTCCGCTGCGCGCCGGCGTTCAATATCGAGCGGCGGTGGGCGCTGGCGGCGGCTGCTACGCTTCACACTGTCAGAAGAATATTGCAAAGAGTGGATAAAGAGCTGCTGCTCCCCTGTGCCTTTCGTTCTGGACATCCGATTCCTTTGTCCAGGATTCAGTCCAGTGGTTAAAGGCCTCGGAGAGGATGTAAAAGAGTAAGCTGGGAGAATATATTGCCGTTCTCGATGAAAGATGCGCGCTTTCCTTCGCGGTGGTGAGGTGAAGCCAAGAGATCTGTGGTTGGCGTGCCTGTTTCCTGGTAGTTATTAATAAAAGCCCTTCTTCATACATGTAATAGTCAGATATTAATAACATATCTACATTCTTCCTCTAGATAATGGAACTCTTTAAATGAAGAAAGGAAATATGGCTCACTTGATGACTTACATGGGTTCCTTGTGGAATAAGCTTTGGTTTGGTATCATGTAGCCCATTTTTATCAGAATTCAACAAGACTAAATAGCTGTTTGATCGTTTTACTTTGTGAACTAGAATGTTTTCCCTTTAAAAGATCCTATTACTTGCACACCTGCACTACTGCACTTTTTTCAGAGAATTATGCATGTTGCACAAAAATGAGAAGCTCTGGGTGACTTGACATCATTGCTATGGTACTTAAAAAAAACCCCAAACCAATAACCCCACAAACCCTAGCAATGCATTTTCACATGTACTATATCCCAGTATCTTCAGCAAGCTTCTGATTTTGAAATAACATCTGTGGGAATCATGAATTTATTCTTGAAATGGAAATCCAGCTAATGGCTTGTGTAAGTCTCCAAACTGAATAAAAAGAGTAAAAACTTTATAATGAATTATGGAAGCAACATCAATATTTTTTATTATATGTGTAGACTGTCCTTCATCAAAATGCATTATCAATTCATCATTGGGTAGCTGACGGCAGGAAAGTGGGAACTGTTGATGTAAAACTAATTTAGGTGAAGAGGGGAGTGAGAGCCTTTCTGCAACAGTGTCCTGATGCTGCTGGAGGCAAAAGAACATTGTCAGTCCTGGGAAGGACTTGGTTGCCTGGTGCTGCATTACTGTCTTTGCTTGTGACCAGCAGAACTGTGTAGTACTTCCTCTTCAGTCCACTGGAATTAATTGCAACAGAAGATTTGGACACCCAATGGTCAGCAAAATAAATACTGATCTGGCAGGGCTTGTTATATTGGGCTGTATCAAGGGCATAACAAACAAATATTTATGTTCTTTCAGAGTCATGAATATATTACTTATGCCTCTGAAAGGTGCACTGTTAGCTTTTTGGATCATTTTCATAAACCTTTCTTATCCTTATATTTGATATTCAACAGATTCTGTTCCCTTCAGTCTGAAGTTCTGGGAGTGCAGTGTTGTCTTTATTATAATACTATTGAAGACTAGACCGCTCTAATCAAGTTCAAATATCTTTTAATTGTTTCTGTGAGGTGAAAGAAGCAGCTCCTTATTTTCCAGTATTACTTTTCCAGCCTTGTAGGATATATTATAGCCTCTTTCTCTATAGCTTTCTCTCTCCTTTTCTTCCTCAGAGCACTTGCCTACTTGGGAGTTAAGTGCTGCCCCTGTTTCTTGTGTTCATAGGTGCTCTTCTCCACCAGTCCAAATTGTTTCACTGATCCTCACATCCTCCCCTGTGAGAGGTTGCTGCTTTTGCACCTACTTTTTCACCTGAAGTAAGTTTTGATTCTGTCAATGCACAGAGTCATCCATGGAAAGTTTTGGGTTGGAAAGTACCTTAACAATCATCCAGTTCCAACCTCCTGCCATGGACAGGGACACTTTCCACTAGACTGGGCTGCTCAAAGCCCTCCTATCCAGCCTGACCTTGAACAGTTCCAGGGATGGGTCATCCATATGGTCCCTGGACAGCCTATTTTAGTGCCACCCTCACAGGAAAGAATTTTTTCCTAATATCTAATGTAAACCTACTGTCTGTCAGTTTGGATCCATTCCCCCTTGTGCTGTCTCTCCATGCTCTTGCAAACAATCCCTCTCCATCTTTCTTGCAGACTCCTTTCAAGTACTGGGTATGTCACCCCTAAGCCTTCTGTTGTATAAATTCTTTCAAGCTTATTAGTGTTGTGGAGACTTTTGTATGTCAGCTGTGCCTAAGAAGTTAACTGATATTTTTGAAGAATATTTCTTTTAAAGAGTAACTGAGTTTGTCTTGGCCTTGGGAAAGCTGAGGAGTTCCATGTGTGTGGCATACCTGGATATACTAAATACTGCAGCTTGGCCTGGCATGCAACCAAAGTGGGAGAAAGGTCTGACTGCACAAGAACCGGGGTAGAATACCAAAAATTCACATTGACAGTAAATCATGGGTGGAGCACTGGGTAGTAAACAAGTGAGGCACTGCTGGTCCTTGTATAGGTGACATCCAGGACCGGGAAACTTGTTTTCAGACAAAGAAATTCTTGTCCAAGGTGAAAAAGCAGCTGCTGCAAACTTTCTGCAGCAAACTCTTCACTTGTTTCCTTACAGCTCTGTGCACCTTTCAGCTCCTAATCGGTAGAACAGCTCAGCTAAGGGATTTCTTAATGTGGCAGGTTCTGGACTGACAGCACTTATATCCCCTGGGAGCTGTCATATTCTGCTGCTGGGGTTGGATTTGCCTGTGATCATTCAATGATTAGTAATGACACTATTTCTTTATGGTCATTATTTTGAGGGAATTTTACGTGATTGACAGAACCACATAATTAAGAAAGATGAAAAAAAAAAACCTCACCCCAAACTTTGAGCTAGTCAGCTCTCAAAATGTGTTTTGTGATGTGGGAAAATGTGTTTGTCGTTCTGTAGATGTGTTGATTTAGACATTGACTATATAACCCAAGATCCCTTGGCTTCTAGAGCCTTATTGTGTGTGCTTTACTGGCCTGTTTGGATCGTTAGGAACTGCATCTAAATTGAATTATTATTCTGTAATGTTGCAGCAGACAAAAGTTAGCCTCAGTTTCCATGTCCTAGTCATGAAGTGTATTAGGGGGGTTTGCATCTTAACAGATGGACAGTTATTCTCTACTGGATGCAGACTATTGGGATATAATAAACTAATTGTACACCTGATAAAACAAATGCTAGAAGAGTAAAAAATGTATTAGAATCTCTGGCTACAAATTTACATGCCATATCCTTCCAAAAAACCCACCAAAATCAAAGAAATTTGCCAATTTAATAGTGAGTTTTGCTAGGTTTTATTTTGTGTGTTTCGACAGATGTTGTAGCCACATGTTCTGATAGATTTTTTGTGCCCATTAAGCACTGATATCCTTCATTGCCTTCAGCCATGGCATGAGAGTTGGCTGTGAGCACCTCTGCAAAAACTGCACAGAAAGGGAATCCCTTTGTCCAGCTCCAGAGATCCCTTGGAATGAATGACAGCAGAGCTTGCTTTCCCTGCTTTGAACAATCAGAGTTCTTTCTTTTGCAGCCACTTTTAGGATAGTTCCATGAATTTTCCTTGTTCTCCCTAGCATTGCCCCTCCACTTGTCCCTGTGTCTGAGCTTTCATTCCTGGTGAAACTCAAGGCACTGTTACTGGCCCACGTCTTTCCCTATCTGAAACTAATTCTTCTTCCTGATGGTCTTGAGGGCAGCCTGTGCTAGTCACATCAAAGGTCTGGTTTCTCTCAGGGCAGTACTTGATAGGGATGGAAATTTCCACAATCCTCTCCTGATGTTAATAGAGGAGCTCTGATTTATGAGAGATATAATTCTTCCAGTTTTAACTTTCACAATTCATGAAGCTGCTCGTGTCTGGGGTTATTATTAGATTAGGTATCCATTTTCTTAATAAAAAACGTGGATAAGTGGAGGCTCAACATGAAGATTCAAAAAAGGAACTGTAAAAAAATTACTGAATAATATAATTATTTTTCAGGATAATTTGTTTTATACTAATCTTACTGTGCAAAATGTGCCCAAGCACAACTTGCAGTGATTTGCAGTTTACTTCCGAAAAACAATTTTTATGTATGATAATTAAGTAACTTCTGATAACTCTGTGCTATCAAGTACTGTGAGTTTTTTCTTTTTCAACACAGTGTGTAACAAACCACTGCTGTTCTCTGCTCTCATCCTCACTGCATCAAAATAAACCTGTTGAACTAAAGTTTTCACCATTTTGTGTCTAAAAAAATTTATTTGGGAAGCTTGTAATGAAAACTTTCCAATGTGAAGTCCATTCCCTGGACTTGGAAAGTGGCACAAAAGCAGATTTTTTGAGGTGATTTCCTGGAAGTGGAGGCTTAGACCCTTGCATGAGCAGTGTGGTTACGTGAGTGACTGTGTACAGTGACTTTTAAGCCATTTACCAATTTAAAACAAATGGGAATTAAATGATGGGGGAAACCTTTAGTAGCCAAACCTACTGACATGCTGCTTTTTTAATGTGAAGTTTATAAAAACCCTTGAGTGTCGTATCTGATCTGATTGTCTGCCATTATAAATGGAGTCTGGCAGAGTGGATGTAATTTGTGTACAAAATGAAACAAGCGCTTAAGGGTAAAAAGTACTGCAGGTTTTTTAACATAAACACAAGCATAATGCAGGCTGCTTATGGAGGCATTGCTATTTTCCTATGTTAAATCTCATCATTTACTGTACACCCCTTCTTAGGTAATGTTTCATTTTAATTTCATTCATAGTGAACATTCTTATTTTTATAAAGCATCTGAGATTTCTTTTTGGTCAAGAGCTCTTTTGAAGTGCCCAGGAATAGTACTTGCAGCTGCATAAATGGTTTGGCACTGTAATTATGATCCCATTTCTCAAAGGTATATGAGAGGAGAAACAAAAAGGGGCTTCCCCTAATCTTGTTTACATCAAAAAACGGCAAGAACAAATCAAAGACTATAAAAATAATAGTAGCAGATGTAGAGAAATTTAGGAGCAGGCGAGGGGTTGCAAGAGGTACATTTTCTTTGCAGATGTTTAGAGCAGAATCTAAATAGTGTGACATACCTAATATTGTAAAAACAATATTTAAAAAGTTGATTTAGAAGCAGATTCCGAAAGAGGGAGGAGATTTTCTCTTGATGGAACGGGAGATAGGGTAATCATCTTAGAGAGGGCTTGAAAATCAAAAGGCATAAACAAAGTTCAGTTTAGTTGTACATGTGTATCCTTTCAGCTGGCAGACCAAATTATTCTGATTGTTTCTCATCAGATTTTAGTCCTTCTGTTCCATACTGTTTATATTAACTTCCATTAACCTACATGTTTTGAGTGAAAGTTTAAAATGGGCTATGGAAATTGCTTTCATCACTTCTTGATTTTAAAATAAGCATCAACACTGTACCTGTAATAGATTAGTTTTAATCAATAGTGTATTGATAGCATGCAGTAACATAACCCCGAATAACTGCATGCCTTTAAATGGAAGTTTAAATACTTTTTATTTTTTGTTAGTGACTTGAATAGGTTTGTAACACCCAGAGAAAGAGTTGTGTTTAATTCTAGAATTTACATATTTAGGAGTTTTTACTTTTGCAATTGAGATGTCTTACTGCACTTTGATGCAATGGACTTAAAATAGTAAATCTATCAATTGAGAAGCTTGAACTTGCTGCTTCCATTTACAGGTTAACTTTGAGTTCATTTTCCATTCCTCCAAAATCATCAGTGATGAATACAGTCCAAGGATCCAAGAGTATATATATGCATATATTTTAAGCATTGTTGCTCACTGAATAATTAATGTGAAAGCTGCTCATAAAGCTTGGCCAGTAATGTACCTTTGAAAGGTATTACCATCAATATCTGACATGACTTTGATTTCCACTAATGATATGTAACGATGAAGACTGCTTAATCTGTCACTGCATATAAATCACTGTAGCTGGGTGGTCAAGGAGACCACTGTATTTGGTAGTTTGGGAATGTAAATCCCTAATCCATCACTGGCAAACTGGATTTCTAAGTGCTGCTTTATATGTTCTGTTGTAGGTCTTTGTTTATAATGTATTTCATGGGTTTGGAACTTGTAAGAGGGGAAACTGGACAGAAAAGCATTTATTTAATGCTAAAATCCCAGCACATAATGCTGATTTAAATAAGGAGAACTAAAACGTTGAGCAACAAAAGGTGAATAAACTATAAATGAGCTATGAACTACTAACCAGCTGTTACATTCCATTTTAGAAGCAAAACAAATTAATGCAAAGGAGGGGGGAAAAAAACCCAAGGAGAAAAGAAAAGGATTTTTGAAGCAGAACACAAATAAACAAGTAGTGCCAGTAATGGAGCGGGAGGCTGGCACAGGCAAGGCTGCAGGCACTAATTGTTTGGTAAGGCACACACACAGACATGGGGTGTGTGAACATGGGGTGTTTTATCCTCATTCTCAGCTGAAGAAGTAAAGATGCTTTAGCCAGTGCTATGGAAAGACTTGGTAAGGAGCCAAGATTGGAACTGGTTTGATCATCCTTCAGTGAGAAAGAAGCAAAGGCAATTAGAAAGCCATCAAGAGTCTGTCAATACACCTATAGAAGACTTTGCTGAGTGGAAAAATTACTCTGTTTAGTAAGTGACATGTTTGGGTGACAAAATATCCTCAACTGGGTAAGAAATTCGTTCATTTCATGCAATTACTACAGTTACCTTCAGAATCACATCTTAGGCTGATCCTGTCAGAGGAAAGCAGAGGAAACAATGGGGATTCGTATTTCAAGTCTGGTGAACAGTGAGAAAATAGCCTTAATTTTTTTATTGAGTAAAAACTGTCTTTAATATGCAACTAAATCCTTTTCTTTTGGGAAGGGAAAAGAAAGAAGCCAGAGGATAATGGAGCTGTGAGCAGTAAGTGTGATGAGTTGAAATAATTAGGCTATGCTGGAAAAAAACTTTTTGAGATTATTAAAAGTTTTGTCCAAAGAACATAGGGTAGTCTAAGTGAATGCATCACGTGAAGTAAGCATCCTGAAAAAATAAATTACTGTTGGGTACTGTTTGACACTCTGCAATGTTTTGAAAACTGGTTAAAGAATCATGAACAAAGCAATGCAGTCAGTTGATGAATTGGTTGACCATTTGCATTTTATGAAGAATAATTAGTATATATGTTGTTTTAGGGCATCAGGCTGAAATGATAGATAAGTAAACTTGTGTACTTTGAAGATAATACTTCTGAACATAAGTTTGGAGAGTTCAGAAAAAGCCAATGTGGAAAATGATGTTGAGGAAAGGAAAAGGGAATTATCCTTCATGGAAAGTGTTTTGTGTGTCCAGGGGGAAAAAAAGGCACATGGTAAGTAAAAAAATAGGGTAATAAGTGGTTACAATGAGAAGGGACTTAGTGAATAATAAAAATTATGGGTATAATGTCATAACTTGGTTGTTCTCTGAAGAATTGAAAGTTGAGGTTGTCCCCTCGTTGCAGATAAGTCAGAGAGTCATTACACAAAGCAGCAGGCACTGGCTGTGCCTAACCAGCCAAAACCCCTGGAGCATCCCTTCTCTCATATTCAGAATTCCAGGAAAGTCAACCACAGCCCTGAGATCTGCTGTACCATGTTGTCTCTTCCCATCTCTCCAAGATGGTCTGAAGGTTGGATGGGAATAGAAAATTGCAAACTGAGCCCTCCCCTAAAAAGCTTCAGCTCTTCACTTTTTGCATCAAGCTGAAAATGGTTCTTGTGTCAAGAAGTAAAAGCTAATACGAATTTTTCCTTAGAAGTGAGAGGGTGAAGGATATGAGACACAGATAAAGTATTGAACAGAACTTAAAAGGCAAAACAACACTGCCATGTCTTAATTGGATCCTATGAAAACACTTACATCAGTATGGTAGTTACCCTTTTATCGTTGTTTTTGCAGTCTCTGAGACATTACAGAGCAATCATTTAATTTCTATGTTTACTTTGAAACGAACTAATGCACAGCGCTGGGTTTTCTGGTTTATGACTTGTGTTACTGCTTCACTGTATTAAAATCCTCTTAAAGTTCTTTAACCAGCACAGATCTGCTGATAATTAAAATCTAAGAATCAATTCTCTAAACAAAGGTCAGATATTTGTTTCTTCTATGCTAAAATAAATATTGGTTAAGTGCATTACATGGCAATAGAAAAGCTAAAGGGAAAGGACGTTTCTGGTTCTTTGGTTCCCTTTTTCTGGTGAGTAAAGACATTTAGCAGTGTGCAGGAGTTGAGGTTGTGAGGCTGATGTGGAAGCAAAACCTGAACAGGAGTTACTTGGTCCACAAACCTTTCTGACTTGAAATGAAATGATTTAGAAATCCCAAATCACCAAAAATTAATAGGCCAAGATTCCTTGGTTTTAACAGAGGTGAACTGATTTTTTTTGACTAATCTGTGCACATCTCCTATTACGGCCCTAGCAAATTTAGTTCTGCTTTTAGGAAGCTTTTAAAAACAGAATAGTATCCCCCCTTTCTTCTAAAGGTGGGTTTGGAGGGGATTTCTCTGCCATTCTTAAAGAGCCACTGGTCATGGTCTTTCTACCCAGTGCAAAATGCATGTCCTGCACTCATTTTCAGTTTTGTCTTTCAAACTGTAACAGGTACTTGTAGCAGAGTACAATTTTATACAGACATCTGGCTGACTTTCTTCCCCTGTTTAAGCAGAAACAAATATTCCCTCAGATTTTGGTGACCAGGTGCTGTGTATGTAATTTGAGTCCTAGTTCAGGACAGTAATTACTACTGTGTGACATTTGATGAATTGATGCCACAATTTGTCAGGTCCTCATGGATTTTTGAATTACAGTGGATGACCAGTCACTGCTGATTATTGCTTAGCAGTGCAGAATTTTGAGAAGAAACAAAGCAAAGATGAGGTTTCATGTAAGAGCAAGCCCCAAGCTGCATTCAGTCAGATTCAAGGGAACCTGATGAAGTCTTCTGGAGGAGCTTATTTCTGCCCATGATGAGCTGCTTAGTTGATTGAATAGGTGATTCAGTTCCTGACAGCTGTCAATCTTAATGTTTGCTTTTGAACTTCTGTTTTGCCTCATTTATCTTCATCTCTGATTTTATTTTCAGGTTTTTTTTTTTTTTTGGCTTTGTCTCCTGTGCTCATTTCCATTCAGGTCTCTGTGTTGCCTCTTCCTTTTGCATGGTAAAGCTTGCATTGCTTTTCTGGAATCCCCTCCACATGCAAAGATTAAAGCAGGCTAATGGTTTTAAATTCTAATTAGAAAAAAAACCCCCAAAACCAACCAAACAGAATCTGCAGGAAAGATGTTATATTTTAAAAGCAATCTTAAGATGAGTAATGAACTTCCCTTTGTCCAGAATGGCTAAGATAAGTTAGTGAGAGAGATATATAAAAGACACCTCAGTTGGGAAATGGCTAGTCAAAAATCAAGATGAAAATGTCAGAATGAATATGTATCTATCTGTCCAAACAAATCTTCAAATGAGCTTTGACTGTCTCCTAAACTAAGTTCCACTGAATTTTTTTCCTAGGGGAAAAGAAAAACCCAAGAGGAGAGGGATGTCTTTTAAAGTTTCTCAGAATTTATCCTAAATTAAATTTTTTTTTGTACACACTGAAGCTACTCCCCAGCTTATGAATAAAGTATTGTTTTTGTTGTATCCAGTGGTGAATTATGAATAGGAATGCCTAAAAAGTGGAAAGCTACAGTAGGTTCCAAACTATTGACTGAAATTAGAGATGTTTAATACTTCATTTCTTCCAGACTGACTCTCCAAGTACAGTAGTTGACTAACCTTGCAATTTTAAAAAAGAATTAAAATTACATACATCATGCTGTTTATTGAACTGAAAGTCATTGTTTGTATAGATGACACTGCTTAAATATTAAATACATTTTAAAACTGAAATAAGGTTATTCCAGTGCTAGAATATTGAAGCCAGGATGCCTCAGATTGCTGCAATTTTGGGACCTATTGCATGCAGTCTGTCAGTGTTTGTGTCCCTGCCTCAGGAACATGTGAGTAGTGCAAGAACTGAAGTTGCTGACTGGGAAATTGTAATAAACAAATAGTGTGCAAGTAATTATGTGTGCCTATGCTTATGCTAATTTTTTTAGTAATACTTTACTCACTATTCTGGGTAAAGTTCTCCTGTTCTTGAAGGGATCTGGTCTTAAAACCTTAAAGACTCTGTCCATATAAAGTCTGCCCACTGTAATAATTTAAAGACAAAAGACTGTCCTTTCTGTTGCTGTGCACAGCAGATCAGGAAAAGTAGAGTTGCCCTGTATTTAATTGTGTAGTTCAGCAAGGTTTTTTGTACCTCAGAAATACTTGGCTTGGTTCTGATTTGTAGAAGATGAAATTATCAGTCACACACACACACAAAAACCCCCAAATGCTGTATTTGCTCAAAACTGAAGCATGCAATTCAAAAATAATGTTTGAGTTCTGTTGTGAGCGTGACAATATTTCAGAATTAATGGAAAGCTCTTATGCCTGTGGAAGCTTTGAAATGGGAAAGGAGATTTTATCTCTTTTCCTATTCTGATGTTCATGTGCTCCCCTGTGTCAGATCTGCAAATGTTTTGGATCCAGTACTGTGTGTTGCTAGGTGGCACAGATGATAAAAGATGAATTTTCCCTGTTCCTCTAAATGATTTTGTTTGTGGTTGATCCATGTGTAGTGATGACTCTTTTTTCTGGGGGTAGTGTGATGGTGGGGAGGAGGAGAGGTGCTAGATTCAGGTTTATAAACTGAAAAATAAAAGATGTTCACACCTTCAAAAATGTAATCAAAATGTAGTTTGGCCAAAAGTGTGGTAGTTTTGCAAGTCTTTCTAAAATGTTTATTCAAGAGTAAAGGGAGCTTTTCTCTCTCTGAGTGAAAATAGTCAAAACCAGGATGATTTACAACCGGGACTGCTTTCCTGTTCGTGGCTATAGATGATGGTTTTGCAGTACATGATGCTGTTTGCTGAAGGACAGGCACAGGATACAAAGGGCTGAAATGGATTTCTGGACTCTTCCAGTCCAGCCCTGCCTTCAGGCAGATCAGTTTGCTCAGGGTAGAGCCTAGCCCAGCCTCCAATGGCTCCCAGGATGGAGATTCTATAACCTTTCTGGGCCATCTTGTAATACTTAACTGCCCAAATGATGCCTTATGTCTCATTGGAATTTCCAGCTGATGGAAATCTAACATGGCAGGTGCCAGGACATTGTATGGAGGACAGATAAATGTCCACTGGGTTGTTTCTTAGTTTCTTAGTAGTGAAATACACAGTTTATTTTGTGTGGTGTGTGACTTTTCTTGCCAGGGTAATGAGGTAAATGCTTTGACATTCTGTGTTCTGCATCTGCTCTTTTGGCTTCTTTGTTGCAGAGGGAAAGATTGGTTGGACTCCGGCTAAGCTGACCAGAAATTCAATGTCCTGTTTATTCCTAAAGGCATGAGCATCAGGGTTGGGAATCCTGCTTCCCATCCTTAACACATTCCTGCAAAATTCTGGGTGTTTGAGTGATAGGATCCACTGTTCATCACTCCAAGGGATTTTGTTTCCTGCACTATCTGTGACAGCCATCAATTGTCAGATCAGATTGTGTTCCTGCTGTAGATGCTGCTTCTCCACGCTCTTCATTTTTTAAGCCCAGACCATCTCTGTGCATGTGTTTATAGCAAGATCTTGGTTTTTGCTAGCAATATGCACTCTGTGTTTTCATGAAACTGCATTTCCACAGTTCTCAAATTCCTTGAGCTTGCTGTGGAAGAAACCTCTATTCTCAATCTCATGCTTTAGGATGAAACACGTTAGTAAGGTAAGATCCATCTTACTTCCTCTTATATGTCTAACCTTTAAACACCTAAATGTGAGCTACACGTCTCTCAGGTTACAGTCAATGGAGAGAAATAAATCACAGAAAGAGATTCAGCTTGATTAAATTAGGAATTGAAGATAAGTTAGAGTAATTGCCATTTTAAGCTGTTTATTCCTTTCCATTGTCTTTAGGAAACTCTGACAGTTAAATGTGAGCAGGTTGCATTAACCCATGGAAACCTTACCTAGGTGACTGAAATCCCACCTTTCTGTTATTGCACCACACTTTTTATGTTCTGCTTGCTTAATTATGGATGCTGCTTTTAGCAGACAGCCGTTCTGTCTGTTTAATGTCACAAATTCAGTGTCCCATACGCTTTGGAAAGAGATTTTGGGGTGAGCAATGTGTTACAGTTTAAGTGTTTGAATGTATTTTGATGTGACAGCTATGTTGTCTAACTAGAAATCAGGATTTTATGAGTACTAAGAAGGATGCAGTATTGCATAAAGGTAGCTGACAGCTTGTGTATGCTGCTCTGGAATTTCCAGACAAAGACTATGCAAATTTTGACAAGATATAAAAATAAATGCTTGTGAAGCATTGTACTTGATCTGGATAATAATAAGACTGGTTTTAGCCAAGCCACTGTTTCCCCAGTGGCCAGCACTCAAGTGTCTGGGAAGACACCAAATGACCTCCAAGGAGAGGATGTGGGGATTTGTGTTTGCTTAGTGCTTTGTGGTTTTTGCTCCTTTTTTTCTTTTTTTTTCTTTTAGGCAGCTAAACCATCTGAACTGTTGGCATGAGCTGTCAGAAAAATCCTTCTTTGAAACATGGAGACTGACTAGTATTTTCAAGTTAGGAGTAAAGGCAGAAATAAAACAATAAAACTTAATGTAGAAGGCTGAATCTATTAAAAGCTTGTTGGCGTGGGTTTTTTCATAATACTATCAACTTTGTGGATTGATGGCATGGAAACTGTTTTGTCTAAGAAGCTAAAAATTAGATGACCACTTGTTCCTGAGAGGTAAAAAGAAGATGCGCCTAACACTCAAAATTTATGGGATAATTCCCTGCAAATGCTGGACTTGAACAGAATGCTTTGAAATTGGGGTAAAGTTGTGGCAACATTCAGTTGTTCAGGAGGATAGAGCTTCTTACTTGTGGCTGGGATTTGATGTTTATTTTAGAGTTCTTCAAGAGCATGATAGTATTTGGAAGATACTTTAACAGCAAGTGAGGCTGTCACATATACATGATAAAATGCATTTTATTATGTGCTTTTGCAATTCACCAAATGGATAACCCCGTGCTAAATGTAGAATTTATAGGTAGAAAAGCATTGGAAGAATATAGCTCAATATTCAGAAATATGCTGTCTGTAAGAGGCAATGAAAACATGTCTTGGCACTCAGAATGGCATTCATTCATTCTTCATCACCTGCTATTGTGAAAGGAACTTCTAGTAAAATACTCCAGTGTTTGATTTTTCCATATTAGACTGTAAGGCCCCTGAAAGTTTTATGTAATTTTTTTTGAGTTTTCCATTCTGTCTGCAATAACTTACAAGTTTTGTCTTTCATTCCCTCATGCATGTTTTCTTTCAGCAAGATGGAAGTGTTGTGCTCTCAAAATGTTAACCTTTCCAACATCCCTGTGACATATTCATGCATGAATACTGTCTCAGTCTTCAGGGATGTTATTCCCCTGGAGCTACAGGAGGCTATTGTAAGAACTTGGACTAAAACTCTGGAGTGCCTTGCTGTAAAGCTTGTGCTCAGGGAGGTGGATGATGCTGTTCTAGGCAGTGACAGGCTTTCTGGGGTGAGTCAGGAAGTGCTGGTCACATGAGAAATGTTTTGACTAGAAACAACTTGAATCAAACAAATCTCTAGGGATATAACTGTCATGTTTCTGAACAAAGAATGATCAAACAAAAGCTTACAGTGAGGTCTTAATTCAGTCCATGACAAAGCATCCTCTGACTTCACTGAGGTCAGATAACATTTTGAGTATCGAAAACCTGTCTAAAAATTCCTACCTTTTTATACATTTTTACAAGTAAATTGTAATAATAAATGTATTTCTGCCAGCATATCAACATAAATTAGAGATTAAAAAGATTATTAACTTTTCCATTGTATGTTCATATTTAATTGGCCCCAGAGATTTTTGTCTCTGTAATCAATGAAAAGTGTTGTCTGAAAGATTCAACTCGCGATCTTTATAGTTACCAACTGTAAGTTTTCTATACAGCATTTAATACTGATAGAAGAGTCCTCAAGTAATTTTAAGCAACATCCAAATTTTGCAATGTCCTTTAAACATCTTCAATGATGTAAGAGAGTGACCTTTCCCTACTTTAAAAAAAAAAAAAAGAGAGAGAAAAAATTACCTTCTACGAGAGAGCAAATGCCATGTACTGTGTTTAGATGTAAGTGTTAAAAAGTAGAAGAGGTAGAAGAGGTTTCTTTCTCCCCTTGATCTGCAAAGATAAATGTAAACCTTCCAACTGCAGGTTCTCTCAGGGTAGCAACTGGTTGGACCTTCTCAAATAAAAAGATGCTGAAGCATACCGTAGTTACAATTATTTCATCCTGACTTTGAGTGATTCAAGGAAATACTTTTATTAAAAATTCAAGTGTCAGTTTTGATGCTTTGCTTTTTTACTGGAACTTTTAAACTTAAGGCTGATGGCAGTGCCTTCAAAATGCTTTTGATTTACCTACGAGTAAAATCTGAATCCTATTCTGACTGTACATTTTCCAGATTAGTCTGAAGTTTATTGGGTTGATTTATTTTAGTGAAAAGAAGTATGTAGTCCTTTCAAACAAAAGAAGTATCAGAGATGATTTTTCATTTGCTAGCTGAGCAGAAAAAGAAAGCATAAACACATTGGTATATTTGCTCAGTTTTGTGAGCAGGTTTGGCTGGTGATTCTTGGGGGGAAATGTTGAACTTTGGGATCACCTAAGTTACCTTTCCTCTTCCATGCAGTCATTAACATAACTGGGGTATTTTTTCATACAATCATGGAATGGTTTGGGTTGGAAGGGACCTTTAAAGATCATCCAGTTCTAGCCCTCTGCCATGGGCAGGGATACCTTTCACTAGACCAGATTGCTCCGAGCCCCATCCAACCTGATCTTGAACATTTCTAAAGATGTGGCATCAATAAGTTCTCTGGGCCACCCGTTCCAGGGCCTTGCCACTGTCACAGGGAATTTCTTCTTAATAGCCAATCTGGCCCTACCCTCTGTCACTTTGAAGCCATTTCCCCTTGTGCTGTCGCTCCATGCCCTTGTAAAAGTCCCTCTCCTGCTAAGTTGTATCATCCTTTGGGAATATTTGCCTATTTTCTGCAGTTCTTGGTTGTTTGTTTTAATAGTAACCAATGGAATCTTTCTCCTTCTGTTGTTAAAAAGAAAATGTTTACTTTTTACAGTGTTTCCATTTATCTCTTCAGCTCTTGCCTGGGGGGGTGTGTATGTGTGTATTCTTTTGCTGATATGAATTATATTTTCTGTCTGGCGATCATAAGTTTTTTTGAAAGTGAAACAAAATGATTAAACTGAAGTCAGCTATATTATTTGAAGCTGCTGTGTGTGTTTATCCTCATAGTGCTTAATCCTTGACTTTGCCTCAGGCTACTAACCCTAGCTGGTTATTAATTCCTTAAAAATGCCCTGAGCCAACATTGCTGCTGTTATAACTTGTTTGGGGCTGAAATGAAGTTGACGTTTTTCTTAGCTACAGCATCTTCTCACTGTAATGTCACGGGATCAATTGGTTTCAGCAGTGCTGCTATTTCACCATGTGCCTCAAAAAATTTATTTCTTGTACAGCATCTGTTTAAGACTTCTCAAGTTAGCATTTAGTCTACCAGGGATGTAACCTATTTTAATGAAGGGATGTCAGATCTTTTGTAAATACTCTCACTATACAGATCCTAAGTGGCCTATTATGAAGAAATCTGTGGTTTTAATTTATGAAAACAAAACCAAAACCCTTCGGCGGGATCGGAAACTTGGGCCGGGTGTGGGAAGAGTACAACTGTGAAATTGGGGTGAAATACAATACAGTTTAAAATGCTATAAACTTCTTTTTGTATACATTTTAGGGATTATTCCATAAACTACTTAAGAAATGTTGGCCTGGCATGCATGTGTCTGAGGCATTCATCTTCTGAACATGCAGCTCAGCTTCTTCCAGGCTGGAGTTTAGATTTTTCTGTTTTAATAGAAGACTTCCTATAAAAATCAAAATGCTGTAAAATTACAGATTGGCTTCAGGAGCAGCAAAACACCTTGGAAAATGATCTCCTAGTGCTCAGGCCAGTCCCTTCCTCATCAGCTGGCATGAGCTGAGTCAAACCCGTGTAGCACAGACAGTCTGTGCTGGATGCCCAGCTTGGCTCTGCCTGACTCAGCACTGATGGGGGGAATGTCTCAGAGGAAGGATGAGTGTGAAGGATGTGCTGTGTGTGGAGCCTCTGCTCTTCTGTGCCTGAAATGCAGTTGAGATGTCCTGGTAAATTCCCCTGCCATGGGAAGCCTGCACACAATGGGTGTGGCTGTGTGAAAGCCCTGCCTGCAAAGGAGATGGAGCAGCATGCATCTGCCAAAACTCACCTCACTTTTGTACAGCATGCATCTGCCAAAAACTCACCTCACTTTTGTACATCTACACTTTATTTTTCATGTTAAATAACTCTGGATTTAAGGGTTCTCTGAAACACACTCCTGTTTTTTTAAATGAGGTAAAACATGTTTTGAAGTAGTAGGATCACTTAAACACCTTTGAAAAATCTCCACCCTAAACACCTTCCAAAACACCTTCCACTTAAACATCTTTGAAAAATCTACACCCTCCTCCCCAAACTTTTTCCCCGCTCTAAATTTTTCCTTATGAAGGAAGTTTTGTCTCCAAGTTTCTATTTCAGAAATAAGTGATTTCAAAGACGGCTGCAGAAATCACATCCCAAACCACTTCTGCTACTTTCCAGGAAACTTTCCCAGCACATATCTTGGAAGAAAAAAAATAATTTGATTGAAAAAGAGCAACAGAAGGAGGTCATCCATTACCAAGAGTAAAATTTAGCAATCTGCTTCTCTCTTCTGAGGAAAGAAGTCCAAAATATAGACTACTTTTAAGGTTCCTGGTGTGTTCAGCCTCCAGAGCATTTTCCAGCTCTTGTTATAGACCAGGCAGATAATGCTGTTTCTAATCCTTGTGTGAGGGGCATAGCAGAATGTTATTTCAATGCATCGTTTTATCAATCTGTAAAGAATACTTCAATATTTGAACAGTAAAATGAAAAAAATTTAGCCAAAAATGTTACATTTATTATGTTCCATTGACTTATTTGCATCATATCAGTGAAAAGCTCCCTCCCTTCTCATAGTGCCAGAAATGATTCAGTTTACCATTTAAATGATAGAGTTAATCATTACAGATAATTAAAGCAAAGCCTGTGTGAAGAATGTTGACATTCTGTGAAAATTAAGGCATAAAATTATTTCATGCAAGATTTTGGTCATGAATATAATATGAACTAATTTTATCCATGCTAAACAACTTTATTAACTATAAACTTGGTGAGATTTCAAGTATCTCACCATTTTCCCTGTGATGACACTTATAGGAGACAAAGTTACCAGGATGATGGGCAGAGGCAAATGGTGGCCCCATGGCCTGGGAGTTCCAAGGCAGCTAGTTTTGAGTCAGTAGTTATAAATTATACTTCTATGTTTGTTTTCAATGTAATATTTATAATGTTTTTCCGTGATGATATAATATCTTACTGAAGTCAAAATGTGAGATGCATAACACTTGTGGTATGTAAAACACTTCTGAAATTAAATGGAGACTTCCAGCTGCCTTTTCTCCAGGGAAGGAAGTGTGTCTCCTTTGGGAGCCACATGAATTTTCCTTAGACCTGAGAAGTTACTGTGTTACATGGGAGAAGAGAAGGGTCAAGGCTGGATCTTAAATGCTTCCCTAAACTCCCTTTTGGGGCTGCTTCTGCCACTGCTGTTCTGTAGCAAACTTTCTCCTTGGATGATGGTGATCCCAAAGCAAATGGCACTGGGAGAGCCTGGATCAATGATGTACAGTCTGAAAAAGCAGCGGAGAAGCTTATTTAGAGAAATGCTGGTTCTCTAAAAGCTAGGAATTAAATGCTGGAAATGAAAGATGTTAAAGTAGGACAGATTTAGTTTCTATGTTGAACTTGGTTCTTCTGGCTGCACAGAGAAATCTGTGAAGATTTTGAACATTGAGCAGAAGTGGGCTTGGAATCAAGACAGTCTGGAGGTTGAATCGAGTGAGGCTGATCTGGTTTCAGCAGAGTTCCCTGCCACAAATTGAGGTTCATCTCCCTGAAATGTGCAGCACAGGCTGTGGTGTGGGAGGGAATTAGCGAGGGGTTAAGAAGCACGAGTAGTTGATGAGAACAGCTAAAATTTCCAGAGCGCTTCTTGTGTTTTCAGAGGCACATTTGCAGCGCCGAGGCAGGCGCAGGAGAAGGGAGCTCCTGGCATGCCGACAGCTCATCCCAGCTTCACAACGTGACCGCGTTCTGCCGGCGGCTCGGGCGGGAGCATGCGGTGCATTGAGGATCTGCTAGTCAGGGGAAAAACCAGCGAGTCATTTCAGTCCCATCCCCCCCCATCTTATCTTGTGCACAGCCCCTCTCTGTGCCCTTGCTTCACGCACAGCCCTGGAGGCACAATCTGGTTGTTTCAAGAGGAGTTCTGATCTGGAAAACATCCCCTTTCTTACTCGACGGTGCTGCCAAAGATTATTGAAAGCCGGTATCTGCTGACTCCAGTGACAATTTCTAATAAGTTTTCCATCACCAATTTCTATGGTGATGCATGAACGAAAAAGAACACAGTTTGACTTTCAGCTCCGGAGCTATTTTTACAAGGCTGGCTCTTAAAGACAAAAGAAAACATTTTCTTTCTAAACTGAGCATATTTGACACTGAAGGTCAGTCAGAGATAATATGACCAGAACTCTGGTGTTTATGCCCTCATTTGCTTATAGAGCAAATTAAACGATTTAATGACCTGATGACTTCCTCTTCTGTCATCCCTAAATGAAATATAACCCTCTTCACCCCTTCGTGTGCCTCTCAGCCCATTTAAAGATCTTTTAAGGGTTTTTTTGTCCATGAAATCGGCACCTTCCATTACCCTTACCAGGTGCAGCAACTGGAATTCCTGAAATGAGATTCAGGGGTGATGTGTGACTGCTCCTACCATTATGCAGATGGTAATTTCTTCCCATGCTAATTATTATCAAACAGCTAAGAGAAAGATTAAAAAGCACTGTGTTCCTCAACCCCCTTTTTTTTGGTCCCCCATTATATTTTCTGAATGAAAGGAAAAAAGAATCCTGGAAACCAGTTGGTCAGGGAGATGCAGAGAGTATCTGCTCAGAGCCTCACGTGAACCTGGCCCTCCTCTGAGGCCAGGGAGAGGGAGAGGGAGGGAATGAGGGGGAGAGAGAGAGGTGTGGACGCTTTTATCAGAAGGTGCTTTTCTCACGGTGCCCAAGATAAAGGGAATGACATTCTTGCAGTGCCCTAATGGGGGTGGAAGAGTAACTGGATCCTGAATTAGGTGGTTCACTAATGTGCCTATTTTTTCCAGTCCATGTAGTTCTGCCTAGTGCCTCAGGCTTCTGGAATGGTGTTTTTATGCCACTTAAGGTCTTAGATTTGTACTTTTCAAACCGAAGAAGATGCAAGGCTTGTAATTTTTTCATCCTCACCCTGTTTTGTTCTTTTTAAAATTATTTTCAGTCAAACTGATGGTTTTGATTTTGGGGATTATTTTGATTGTTGTTTTTTTTGGTTTTTTTTTATTTTTTTTGAATCAGCCTAATTGTGACATTCTGTGGTTAATTTTACTTGGATGGAAATGTAGCACATAGTGTATTGAGATACCGATTTTTAAATTTTTTTTTTTTTGTCGAGTTTACAGTCTTTTTTTCCAATGTGGGCTGTGGTTTCATTACAGTAAGTTCCTGCTTTGGATGCAGAGACTTACGTCAGATTCACCAGCTGCTGCTCTCCCAAAATAGGCAGCGTGCCAGTACCAAGGATTAGCTGGGTTACTGTTTGTCCCACCAGTTGTTTTTAAAATCTTTAACTGTGCAGAAACATCCCTGTATGCCATCCCTGCAACTCAGTGCCTGTTGCCTTCTGTTCCCACCGTCCTTTTAAATTTTCTTCCCCAGATCATCTATTTTGCTTGCATTTTTGGTATTCATTAACTTGATTTGGAAAACACTTTTGTCGGTATATTTGTGTTTTCTTATAAGCTAGCAACCTTCCATATAAATACCTTTCTTGTCTTAGGTGAAGGCTTTTTGGGATAGGTTTCCTCTGTGAATCACAGTGGCTGCAGTTTTAGGATGCTGTCATTAAAATGCTTATGACAGGGGTGAATGACTCGCTTTCTGATAACCCTGGGGGGGAAAACAGCAGCAGTAAGCAATGCTCACCTAAACCACAGTTTACTCAGCTTGTGGAACAGTTTTGTCAATAAAATTACCTCCATGCTACAAGAGCCATGGCTTGGAGACCACGGCTTTGTGCGAGTTCTTCTCAGTCCATCAACTTCACTAATAAAGCTGAACTGAAATCCTAAACTGGTTCCTAAATTAGGCTCAGAGTTGAGCAGCATGCCTGTGTTCCAGTCGAGGCAGCCAGGGATTTGCCTTGCAGAGGTTGCCTGAAGTACCAAGTGTATGTATTTCCCTGGAGGAGCTGAGGCTGCCAGTGGGGGAACCTGGGGCTGAGCATCCGTGTGCCAGTGTTGGGAGCAGAGAAATGCCCCTGTTACTGTTGGTGCACTATTTCTGTGCTCCCATGGGGTGTCTTGGGACTTATCATGGGCTTCTTTCTCCTAACATGCTTCTGTAGCCTTCAACTCTCCCCCTTGTCCAAGTTAATTGTGACAGTTTTGGAGCAGGCATGTCCTTTAGGGCAAATTGCAGGGAAGTTAAGGGAAGACCATGAACACTTTGATGTATTTGCTGCTGTGCTCCCTGAAAAGATGACAGGTTTTAGCCCAAGTTTAAAATAGAAATGTGAATTGTAGCTGCAGCCCAAGCCAGAGCAGCCAGTCTGGAGATACAGGGTCTTTGTACTTGTACCAAAGGTACTGGGCCAAAAAATGTGGGAGCTTTGGGGAACCAGGAGTTAAATGAAGAGACTACAGGGCTGTTCCTCTGCTCCAGGGCAGCTGCTTCCTTCCAGACTATGGGATTTAATTTCATTAACCACACTAGGTCTACCAGAGTGTGTTTTAAGACCTACAGAAGATTTATTCTCAAAAGGAGGAAGAGGATTTTGAGGCCTGTGAGATATGTGCTGTGAGCACAGAGAAGAGCTGTGTGGCAAGAACAGGAGAGTAGCTTGTCTGGGGAAGAAGAGATGGCAGATTTAAGAGGATATTTTCCCTCTTTCCCTCTAAAACGTTCAGACAGAAGGTGGGTCTTCACTCTCAAACCTTGTTGTTTTCCCCCCACACTCAAATTTGCCAGGTGGGTAGCTTATGATGAGAAGTGTGGGGGGTGTGGCATTACATCCTTTTCAGTGTCCATCTTTGTTGGCAGCCATACATAAAAGGGGGAAGCAGGAATATTTAGGCTGTTAGTGTGTCCCCCAAGTGAAGGAGTATTGAAAAGCTTATGTTCAGAACTGCCCTGGATGCTGCACCCTTCATCAGCTCTTCAGAGTGTCTGATGAGAGTGACCCAGCTGCTGGTTGGGTGTCTGATGAGAGTGATCCAACTGCACTGCTGGTCTGCCCAAGCCATGTTGTTTCTCTTTAAAGAGCTTGCCTTTTGCCTTGCCTCTCCACACTTGTCTCTAGCAAAGAACTCAGAAACTTTCTATCATCAGGGGATATTTTAGGGGAGGGCACTTTGTCAGCATTCATCCATCAGTTGTCTAATGGATGTGTCCTATCCAGAGGGCTGTGCATCAAGCCTTCATGAATGCATCAGGCCCGTTCTAACATACTACTTCTGGATTTAGGATCACTTGAGGAAGCCAAAGTGAAAATAATGGGAGAAAAAAAAATGCACCCTAATTGTAGTTTAATTAATTTTTGTGCAGTTTTAAAAGCGTATATGAGGATTATACCACTTCATTACACATTTTAAGAAGGCCTTAAGTAATTATTTGAAACCACAGCTCCCAAGGCCTGGGAGCACAATGGTTGTCCTTTGGTGCAGCCTGGTTCAGGCCACCCTGCACAGGATTCAGTGCTGTCCCATCAGGGAAGTCACCAGATGCCATCAGTGCCTGGCTGGGTGGCTGAAAGGCTTGAGCATCTTGTTACTGCTTCCAATGATTATTTTGAAATCTCTACCTCTTCTAAATCTCTCTTTTAAATCTCTGCCAGCTTAAAGGTATCACCAGCATGTGCTGAAGTGTAGGACTTCAAAATACTCCCTTCTCTTTTCCCTGCCTTTCTGTCCCATCATTTCTGTCTTTGTTTTCCCTCTCCAGGTCTACAGTGTGAGCTGAAAAACTTGCTCTCATTAAAAATTTTATGAAATCTTCCCCATCCCCGAAATTGTTCAAGGTCCGGCTGGATGAGGCCCTGAACAACCTGGCCAAGTGGAAGGTGTCCCTCCCCATGCCAGGGGATTTGGAATAAGATGTTCTTTAGGGTACCTTCCAGCCCAAACCATTCCACGATCCTGTGAAGCGTGGTAGTTGCCCAGGTATTGAAGATTAATTAATTGGGGAATTTAGTGGAAAGACCTTGCAGGTATTTTCCAACTTGATCAATTCTATAATTGTATATGTCTGATTTGAATTTTTAAAAAATGTCTTGTTATTATTACTTTCACAAGTAAAAAAAGTGGCATGTCTCCACCAAACTCTGTTTGGTGGGCTCTCTCATCGTTCAAAAGCCAAAAGGTCCCAGTGCTTTTGTTTTCTTTTTTAAACTTCAGCAGTATCTCTGTTCTCATGGTAATGAGCATGGGTTGCCAGTACTCTGAGTGACAGGAGGAAAAGGTGATGTCTTTGATGCTTTGACAGCTTGGACCTACTTAGCAAGCATCCTACCTAGAAGATATTATTTCTTTATCAAGTGCCATGTTTCATTTTGCAAATGACATATAACTGTGTTGGCCCATGTCTCTCTAGCTTTCCCTGGAGACAGAAAATACAAAATCGTGTGATTTTCTGGAAGCATTTAATTGTCCCATGCACTGATACTAAAGACTGTATAAATCAGGCCTTTTTAATTGTTGGCAAAGTGACATTGCCATGCCACTAAAGGATTTTCTTTGTTGAGGGAAGAAAAATACGCTTTCTGACTTTAATGGATTGCCTTAAAAATCAACTTAAGGAAGTTAAAAAGAAGACAGTTCAATAAGCTTTGCAGTCCAAGGAGTGAAATATAACATTATTGGTAGCCTGAACTGTGGTGGCTTGATTGTGTTAGTTGATGTTCAGGTGCCAGTTAACAGCATGATTCCAGCAGTATGGTTTCATTGATCCCCAAACCCTATTTTGATTTGGTTTAACTGTTGTCTGTGGTTGACAAGCCACGCTCTCGATGATTCACTGAACTGTCATAATGGTCCATCTTGTCTCTGCATCTTTTTATTCCTATTTTCCCATGCATCTTCTAAGCCCCTGTGAGCACACAGAGGATCAGCAACAGATTAAGTGGGTAACCAACTGTGGACTAGGACCTGATCCAGCAAACCATTAACATGGGCCTTTTGAGTTTACGTCAGTTGTGCACTCCTAAAGGTGAACATATGCTTTGGTGCTGTAGTGAATCAGCCTGCAAGAACATTCCTAAGTTAACATCAGGGGTGTCTTAAAGAGGAAAAAGGTGTTTTTGCTTTAGCACTGCTGATTCAGTGGTGTCCAGCTGAACTTTTTGGACACAGTACCTGAAAATTATTCTAGCTTTTATTGCAGGAGAAGAAAATCTGGCCTATTTCATTGTAGATAAGAAAATCGGACTTAATAGGAAATTTAGGAAGAAGTGCTTGTATCTGGCATGGACAAATGCTGCTTTCTCCTTGTTTGAGGTTTGTGAAATTACTACATCCAAAGTTTTAGAGGCTAAAGAGAGAGCTTCGTGCTGTTTGTGATTGGAGCCATGCTTTTGCAAAGAGAAGTCAGACTGTCCAAAATGCTTACCTAGTCCTCATCTGAATTAGATATTTTGCCTTATACTAGCAATAAAGTTATATGTATGAGTTGGTATAGAAAGGATTATTCAAAGCATGAAGATTAAAAATAAATTCCTTATCAAATGTTTGTAAGAACCCAGACCATGCATATCAAGGTGGCTGCAATGTTTCCACATTGTTAGTGTAGTTTGCAAATACACCAGAACAAGAGAATCACATGTTTTAAGTGAAATGTATTGGTTTGACTATTACTTGGAGGTAGTGTAGAAATAGAAGAGTGGATGATCCGTCACAAGGTTGGCTTTAATGGCTACATTCTTTGTAGTTACCATTTCACTACTGGGAAGCTCTAGAACCCTAGAAAGTTACAGCTATTTAGGAAAACCTTATTTTTATCCAATATGTGAAATATTTTTGCTGATGACTTAACTGATTGAAAATAGTCCAGTTCTTTCAAAACTGAGACTCTTAAAGACCAGATTTCAAGAATAGAAATACCAGCTTACACAAGGGCTCCTTTGCAACTGACAAGAAAGAGAAGCATAAAACGGTATGAAGATACAATTTGCATATAAAACCAATCTTAATATCAAGCTTGTATAGTTTATACAAAAACAATGGCTTCCTAGAAGGGTGGTACCTTTGTACTTTGATAAAAATGGTACTACTGTAGTGAGTTAATCTTATAAAGGGAATTTTTTGAAACAGCACTTGAGAAAACCATGGAAAAAGAATCCAGGTGGAGAGGTGGTGTTAGATGTTGGATTTCTTTTTGCCATTCAAGTAGAAGATGGCAATTAATGCAGTCATCTTGATTTTTTTGCATTTAGTCACTCAGCATAAAGCATGAAGCTCCCAATTCAAGCCTGTGTACAGCGGGTGATTGCTTCGTATTATGCTGAATAAGGCTGTTTCTGAACTGCCACTGCATCTAATCAGCATAGAGTGGGCTGACTTCACACCAGTTATTGAAAACACATTTTCATAAGTCTTCTTTCCTGATAAATATCCAGCCAGAATTCTCTTATACGTTGTAGTATGCATTGCTATTGAGAAATGTTTAGCGATGCATGTATAATGCCAACCGTACAAGTACGGGTTTGTAATATTTCTTAGCATATGTGTTATGAATTCTTGAAGTTATCTCAGTCCTGCAGTATATCTGTGCTGAGCAAACCGTGGCTGGGGGCCAAATCCATTTTACAGCTATCCAAAACAGTCTTGTGACCAATCAATCAAGTTTACACTTATAAAATGCCCATAGTATAAGCACCTAAGGCACTGTGCATAATCCATATGAAAATAAATACGATATACTATCTCTGAATGGTGAAGTCAGGTGGAATTAGACATGTTCCTCTGAGGTTGTAGTAGATAAAGGGAAGCTGGTTCTGTAGGAGGAGATGATTAACACGTGGTACAACTGCACACAACTTGTAGAGTTGGTCGCACTTCTGAGATGTGGATGGAAAATTGATTGAAGTCTGAAGGGAATGAAAGGGTACTGAATAAGAAGGTTTTATAAATGGGATACAGTCAGGCTGCTGAGGCTTCTGCAGATTGCTGTTTAGCCTTGTGGAGAAGGCTCCTCCCTCACAAACACAGCTCCACAAGATTCAATTATTTCTAAAATTTTCCTGCTGTTCGTAAGAGTGGACAGCCCTGAGGCTTACTGGGTTTTGCAATAAGAACATTGCAGATTGGTCAAGTGTGCACTTGGCAGTATTTTTTTAAAGAAATGGAGATGACCTCTATGTCATGAGTAAAAAACTTATTTTTCAAAAAAAATGGGGGCAAAAACCCTACTGTACATAGTATCTGTGGATACTGCAGTTTATTTAAGAACCAAAAAGATGAGAGGCTTTACCCTGTTTGATGATCTGTGGCCTTCCCCACAAGGATGATCTTGGCTGTAGGACGTGGGACTGAAAGCCAGGTTCACAGGGAGCTCCTGATATCTGCCCCCATGCATGAGCCTGAGCTCCAGGATCTAGCAAGCACTTTCCCTTCCTTCTTCCCTCTTCCCAGGCCTCCCATTTTCCCAGTCTTTACAGTTCCACGTGCAGAAGCACGTGGGATCCGCCTCCTAATTTTCAGTTCTGTCTGGTGCCCATACCAGCTGCAGCTAGCAAGCGGCAGGTTTGCGTTTGAGCATTCAAAAGTTCAGTTTTGCTGCCCCCAATTATCTGCCACCCATTAGCTGTTACAACTTAAGTGACTTTTTGTTTTTCCCAACAACACCCCAGCACTCAGCTATTAGTAGGCTGCTGGTGCAGCTCCCAGCATCCCGCCGCCGCTCTCTGTGTGTCACAGCGGGAACCATCCAAAGAAAGCGGCGTTTTTTTGAGAAGGGGTGAAATGGTTTAGACAGTGTAGAATTTATTCTAATACATGAATCCAGTATTTAAACGTGCAGGTAGACAAAATTGCTTCCTGTTCTGCTAATCTTTTGCTGGATAATTTACAGCCTTCTGGAAGTTCATTTCTAGCCTTTTCAGCTTTCGTTGATAAAGATGCAAAAAAACCAGACATGTACAAAAGGACTGTATATAGCGTATAATTCATTTTGCAGAGCTGGGACATCTAGCTGAATGTGCCATTGATTTACCCTGGCACTAATTCCTAGTGAGTAGCTCATTTTGAAAGTAGCTACAAGTTGGCATATTTGCAGGAGCATTGAATTCTGGCATGCAGTCACTGTTGTATTAAAAACATGATGTGCAGCGAGTCTGGAGAGCCTTTGAAAGTGAGATCTCAATAGAACCTATGAGTTGTATTGTTACTCTCAGTGCATACAGTGTAAAAACACCCCAAAAAGAGTAGGCTATATATGTTACCAATAGTGTGCAGTTTAGGGAATGGATTTTTCTTCCAAAATGTGTCAGTGATGTTGTGTTTATTAAAAAATGGTTCTCAAAGCCACTTTAAAGTCCATATGGTATCTGTTATGATTGCCTTAATAACAATAGCATAATTATGTGTATTATATCCTTATAGGATTGAATGTGCAACAAACATTGCTTATGAGCAGCAAGTTTTTATGAGATGACAGCTGTTTTAGAACCAAAATTATAGCTTATTTATTGTGTGTATGTATTTGGGCTGGGTGAAAAATAGCGAAAGAATGAAATCTGCTAAAGGACTATTTCTCAATAAGTGTTATTTTGCAATTATAAAGCTGGTTGTATTCTAAATGAACAATAAGAATGGGTTGGTTGGAAATAACATATTTCTGTAAAATAAGATGTTTCAAAAGGATGCAGAATGTACCAACTATCAAGGTTTTTATTCCCTTTCCTTGAGTGAGAAAGGAGACCTCCTTCAGAATTGGGTATCTTTGCTCCATAGTGGAAAGTTGTAGTGGAAAAGATGAGGGATGAGGAATCATCCGCTTTGTAAAGCAAGGCTGGGCATGGTCTGGGTGGGAACAGAGGGGAGAAAAGGGAGGAGCTGTTGAAGGTTCATATTTTTTGTGGATCTTGTAATGGAAAGTCTCTGTTGTCTGGTCTGGCAGGGCCAGTGCTGGCCTGCAGACAGTGCACCTTGGACTGTTACCCCAGGCATTACGTACAAGAGTGAGTTGAGTTGAAAGGATTGGTTGCAAGAAGGTTAACTCTAGACTAGGGCTCTCTTTTCTCCATTTTACTTGCCTTTTCCAAAGGTCTGCCTCTCTGAAGGAGTGGCAAGTACAATACCACTGAAAAATGTGAGGTACCTCAAGCCTTTCACACTCTGTAATCACTATATTAGAAATAATGCTCAGGGCTTTAGGATAAGTTGCAAAAAAAAATTCCTTGTGAAAATGAGTCTTTTAATTGAAAGTTAGCTTTCTAGTGGTGTTTTCTTGTCAGAGAAATGTGTGTCAGTTACAGATTTTAGGAACTTGTTGAAGGTTATACAAAATCTAGAGTTTCAGCTTGTGCATTGTTATTTGCAGAGACTGTCACCTTCTCAGGGAATTTAGGAAATGCAAGGTGGGAAGTTGTAAAACTGTACTGAGGAGGCCGGGGGGGAGGAGTTCAGGTGGGTGTCTTCATTCCTGCAGATGAGCTGGAGCGTGGTTTCCTAGGAGGGGAAGAAAAGGTACATGCAGTACAAATGAACAGACGTTTCATAACAAGGCTTATAATGCATTAAAATTCAGGCACAGCTTCTGTACAAACACAAACCAAGGCTCTTGCATGTACAGAAAGAAACTCTCATTCTGTGTGAACAATCTTGGCACAAAGGGAGTTCTCAAAATATTATAAGGTTGTTAAAAAGTGGTTCCCCAGTGTAATGAATGTAAAATTTCTGGTGTGTGCTGTGAGTGAGTGTCCCATTGCTTGAGTCTGATGGAGATCTAAAACTAGGAGTAAGAGTGACAGCTCAGCTTTACCCTGCGGTGATACTGTGACAACACTGTTGGACAAATTCCCTGTAACACAGGAGAAAGGTTGATCAGAAATAAACTAGATTACAAAGAGCAACTTCAGAGATTCCAAAAATCCTGACTGCCATGAGAGAAAAATAACAGTGGACAGAAATTCTGTATAATCCCTGCTTAGGTTGCGGATCTCATTCCTGCAGGTGCCTTTGTCTGTGCCTGAAGGGCTGTTGCCTAGAAGGTTTCTGGGTTGTGTATTATAAAAAAAAACAAGGTGGAGTGATGGAGAAAAGGAGAATTCTGGAAACAAGAAGGCTTTGAGTTGCTTGGAGGTATCCCTGCTGAGGATCAGAGCTCAGGGGCTGGGCTCGGGCTGCATCCACCTCAAAGTTTTTCTAAATTTCAGCTCTCAAATGCCTCACCAGCATTTGCTTTACTTGGATGCAACTGCATGCAGGGTGGGGGGCTTGGTTTCAAGGAGTTTTTCTGAGAAATGCAGCCGTGGCAAGTGAAGGGCTGTAGAATATGGGGTGTGTGGCCCTTTCACAGGCAGAGGTGCTGAAGAAAAGCCTTCCCTGAGCTGCTCTCTCCCGTGGCTCTGCTGCTGCTGCTTGTCACCCGGGATCCCTGGGGACTGCACACAGAGCAAGCAAATCCTCAGGAGTTTCCAGCTGCTCTCTGCTGGTGCCTTCCCAGCATCAAAACAAGTGTCTGCTTGGAAATCCAGTGGCGGAGAGTTCATGTGCTTTGACAATTGTCACGGGCAGAATAGAGATCTGTCTTCTTTGGGCAGGGATGTTTCCAGATGGCCTAGTGGAAAAAAAAGTATTGTATGATGGCTTCCTTTGAAAATGCTTTGTCAACTCACAATTCTTCCCTGCTGTGTAACAAAACAAAACAGGTATAGGTTTGTTGGTTTTTTTTTCATTTTCAGGTTCATTTTAGACATAGCAGTATGCCAGATCCTTTGAATGTCAAATACCGGCAGATTGGATGATAATATCTCTTTTGTGATAGAAATTATTGTAAACGGTGTGAAACAGTGATGTTGGCTATTTATGCAGTGAGAGCTGTGTTTAAGTAGCTGTAAATTGTGTAACTCTTGTTAATCTCTCTGAAAGAAATAAGCCAAATACAATGCAGTAGAGTTTTATGGTCTTGGGTTTTATTCCGTGGCTGCGTCATTTTTTATTTTTACCAGAGCTATGAAATGGTTGTTGAGCTCATAATTGGATGGAAATACTTTGTAAAATAGTAAGCAGGTTATTCAGTTTTGTCTGTTGTCTCTGATGTGATTTAAAGCAGTTAAAAAAAAAAAACACACACACACAAATTTCCAGAGCTCATTACCTAATGCACTGAATTACAGATGGAAAGAAATTATACAAGTATAATGGCTGGTCCTATTGGGATCAGGCTGCAAGAGCTTTCAAACGTGTATATCCTAAGTATAAAGGTGTGATTTCGAGGCACAAATCCTCATTCCAATGTTGGCTTTTATTTGGGAACTATTTTACTGAACTTCAGAATGCCTTGCACAGAAATTCAACAGATTAGGTTATGTTAGACAGGAATGGTGTTTATTTCTTTTCTTTAACAGTAATGTCAACAGGTTTTCCAGTGGCCTGGAAGTTGTTTGCAATTTCAAGTACCGGAGGACTGCTTTTTCTTTAGGAGAAGGTTGTGTGATCAAATGCTAAGTTCTGATGGAAAGAGAGTTGTAGCTGATGGGGAATTTCTGCTTCTAGGGGAAAAATCCCAAAACTGTCTTAGCATGACATGGTTGGATCTAAAACAGCTTCCTAGTTCTCATTTTTGCTAGCATAAGCTTGTATTAAAAAAAAAAAAAAATATATATATATATATGTGTATATCTAGAACAAAATGTTTCACTGAAACTAAAAAGTAAGACATTTTTTCTGTTACCAGAAATGAGCTGCAGAAGCTTGTGACTGTCTTTTGGCTTTTTTCCACTTCAAGATATGAAGGGATTTAGATGTGGGACATTTGGCATAACAGAAAATATAATTCCAGCTGAATTCTGGTCTCTGCAAAGCAGTCAGATAAAAGATTGTAATTTTGATTTTAAGTTTTTAAAGTTCAGACCTTGTAAGGTGCATGTAACAAAGCATCATAGAAGCATTTGCTGGTTGGTGTTATAATAAGATTTGGGGCAATAAATTGTGTTACTTAAAGAAGTTTTGGATTCTAAGCAAAATAATATATTTCCAAGGTGATGTGACAGGTTTGTTAGATTCTACTGACATTAGTTCAGCCCTATTAATATTTGTGGTACTTTTTTCTTTTTTTCTGTCCTGAGTTTCCAATTTAGGCGGTGCTCTAAGACATTATATATGTGGCTACTGCACTGTTGCTGTTTGTCTTTCCCTTGCTTGAAGCTCATGTTTAGGAGTGAACAAACCATCTGTTGTGATGAATCTATTGAAAAATTAATTTAGGAAACAGTCAGTCTTTCAGAGTTATTTTTAATGATGGAAATGACTCAAGAAGGAAGAAAAATATTGCTGATTACATCTGTCCCAAATGTTGCAGGTGTGTAATGCCATTCATTAGGCTGATACAGGTCTTGCTAGAGTTTCCACTTAAGCTGGAAGATGTCACTTCACTAAACTGGACACTAAGTCTTCTTAGAGTTAACACTTAAAACTCTCTTCCACTTTCTTGGCATAGTCATCTGCATCTGAGCATCATCTGCAGACTCTGTGGCGGTGAAAATGGGCTGAAATACATCTTGGGCCGCAGCAACCCTTTATTGCCAAGAGGAAAGGACATGCAGTGGGAGCAGAACAGATATGTTGAAAAAAAACAGTATTTAATCTGTATTAAGAGACCCTTGCACCAAGCTAGGATAATTTCAAAAGTGTTATGGTATTTTTCCCTGTTTGATTTTGAAGTGCCAAACATTGCAGTGGAAGTGTATGTTATATAAATGGCACTGGATGTCAGAAATCAGTTTTCAGGAAAATATTCTGATACCAGAGCTTCTCTCCTCTTAAATCTGGGAGTGTATAATGAAGAATTTTGGTAGAATGTATGGAATAATGTTGCTGTGGTATAGTACACATACCAGAAGGCATTTGCACTGAAATATGCTGGTAACCATGAAGTACAAAGAATTTTCCTTTCCTAATTTCCAGTATCAGAGATGTTCTAACATGGATTAGACCATCCATCAGGGGACAAGTGCCTGCTTGACAAAATACAGGCTGAATATTGCTTTGGGATCAAATCAACACTTCTCTTGCTTTCAATAAACATATATTAAAAAAAAAAAAAAATACAGTATAAAATTATCTGCTTTGCTTTGCTTACTTCCAGGTGAATGCCAAAACAACAACTTTGGTAAATCATTTAATGATTAGAACCATTCATTCAGTTGAAATAGCATGCTGCTTTAAGGCGTGTTTTTAAATCTAACCTGTTCAGGCTAGAAAGGAGCTTGAAAATAAAACAACATCAGAATCTCAATGTTGCAGACAAACACCTACATGTTCCCACTGAGCAATTCTGCTGCTTAAATATTCTTTGCTCTTCCGGTTGTGTATCTGCCTGCAGTGTTCGGGACGATTCCTTGGAGATCAAGGAGTCAAGCCAACCAACACAAATATAGAAGTGTTGACAGCAGGGTAGAAATCTGCCTCTTTGTAATCTGAATCTTGGGTTTGTCTGAGTTTCAGTGTTGTGCAAAAGACTGGAGGATGGGGCTCTGAGCACTGGGTTGAGTTGCTCATTTTTCTGAACGGAACCTTAACATGAAAGTCCAAAACCATAACTTAAACTGGCCCACTCCTTCAGTAATTCTCATTTATTTATTGCTAGTTGATTAGACTGTTTGTATGTGTTTGATTTACAAGACTAATTTTAATTATTAATGTGTTTCTTTCTGTTTCTTATTAGATCATTCCCTGATTGGAATATTTTTGCTTTACAAAAAGGTGTAGATGCCATCAATAGAAATAGATTTTTTAACTGTGTTCGTTACATTGACTTTGGCAGAGAGGTTGATAGGTCTGAAATTTTGGGGAAAGGCAAATCATCAGAGTCTTTTTTTCAAAAGATTAAACAAAGAACTTTGGTTTTATATTTAATATACTCAAAATAAATTGCATATTGATGGCATCAGCTATTCATGAAGAAAAGTTGCACAGATTAAAAGATATTTGTAAAATTTAATATTTATATTGAAATATAGCTGTCTTTGCTAGTATGCAAGTTTCATGTCTAAAATTGAGCATAAATATTCAAATGAAGTTCTTTAATATGTTAAAATTCTACATACATGAAAGTCTTACCTCATACTTGTTGAAAGATTAAATTTGTTTCCTGCAATAGGAAAATAACAGGAGTTTTCTTAATTAAGTAACATTTTCTTACTCAAATTCATTTGTTCTCATGTTGTCATCAGTTAAAGAAGAGGTTGTAGAGACAAGTTGCATACCTGTATGCCAGGATGATCAGGTCGAAAAGCTGTGATTAATAAAGTCTTTTTGCTATAAATATATTCCAGACAATTTCATCTATTTTGTTCTCATCAGAATCAAATTATAGCAAATACTTACTTTACCCAAGATCCTCTGTTCTCCAAGAGCCCTTCAGCATTACTTGTAGCACTACCTGGAAATACTAATGAATTTAAAAGTACTGAAAGAATTTAAGCTGATTACATTTAGTGCCTTTTTTCTTCTGAAGGTGTTTCAGGCTCACTTGTCTTTCCTTAAGTGGAGCATTTCTGGAGGTCTTTCCATTTGCATACTTTGCATCTGATGTCTTCCAGGATAAGGTCTGTACCACTGACAATCTGCAAATTAGAAAAGTTCTTATGTCAATTCTGAAGATGGAAAAGGTGTGAAAATATCTTTAATGTAATCGCTATATGTAAGGCAAAAAAGTCTGCTGAGGGAAGGTCAGTGATGAGCTCATTTCTGTGGAATTTTGGGTAGGAATATACAAAATGCTGTGAATGCTCCCTACCTCTCTCAACTGGGGAGATCAATGCTACAGCAAACCTTCATATAACCTTCTTGTTGGAAACGTAAATGTTTTTCCTTAAGATAGGAAGATAAGTCCCTTAAGATAAGTCCCAAACTTTGTGAAGAATGAAAAAGGTGAATTACTAATGGTGTAAATGGTTGGCTGAAATGGTTTTGGTGTGCAAAGTGGCAGATGTAATGTCATTATGTTGAACACAGCTTGGTAAAGCTGGGGACTGTAAGCATTTTATGTTCTGAATAAGTTATTTAAAAGTGTAATAAAAAAACCCCAAACTTCTAACACCTGCATAAATAGAGCCAGTGCCAGGTTTGAAGTGTTCAGGAGCCGGACTTGCTGTGCAATGAGTACAAGGCATGTGAAACTTGTTGCCAAATGGTATTGCAGTTGCTTAGGAGAGGCTGGATGAGTTAATGGATGAGAGAGTCACTGGGGGTTATTTAGAAACTAAAGGCAAGTATGCGGACTATTAATACGAGTAACTATTTGGGAATATTGTGCTTGGTTATCCTGTTCTTGGTCATCTTTTCACACCTTTGTTAGAAGTAGGATCTTAGGCCTAGTTGGGCTTTGCTTTGAAAGAGTACTGCAGTTCTCGTGGTCTTTCCTTCCAGAACACATGCCATGTATGAAAGGTCAGTTACAAAAACAAACCAGCAAATGGCAGAAAACAGAGTCTATTAAAAAAATCCTTTGGTGGTATGTGGGAAGAAGTCAGTAGACCAGTAGCATACACACCATATCTGCCTGTTGGCTCTTCCTCTCTGCGGAGCGAGGCTGAATTTCAACAAGAAGACAAAGAAATGCTGGAAGAAGATTAGGGCAGGGCCTCTAAGTTTGTGCTCTTATGGAGGGCTGAAAGGAGTTACAGAGTCTGTTTCTTATCCCATGCTTCGCCCGGTACGGAAGGCACAGCTGGGAACATCTGGAGAGGAGTGGGAGACCTCAGTGCTTGGTTTTACTCAGGGACTTGTATTCCCTGCTCCCTGTTTGGTGCTCCTGAGTTCCTGCATTGCTGCTCTCCATGCCCTGTGCCAGCGTCAGCGCTTTCCCTGGGGTTGGGGCTACTCTGCTCCATTCCCAGGCTGGTGTATGGAAAGGGGAAGAACGAGTGCTTCTCCTGAGGGCAGGACCTTTCAGATCTTGTTTTGCTGCTTCTGTACGAAGTGGCAGCCTGTCTTTTTTAGCTGAGATTAGTGGGCACGAGCTTGTCAGCAGGAGCACTCATTTCCTGGAAGCAGCATGTGGAAAAGGCAGTTGCAGGGAGCAGGTTAAAACACAATCCAGTAAGAAGTTGTATGTACAAGGCAACATGGACTTTAAACTCTCCAGTAGTCTCCATTTTACTGTCAAACAAGCCGTGTTGAAAAGTACAAAGTATGCATACTGGATGATCTTTGGGAATAAATGGCACATGGAGCCTCATTTTTACTTCAGTCAGTTGCTTCATTATACTGACCCTCTGTCTTTGGAGGACCTGAATTTGTAGAGACAGAATAGGTATTGATTTCCTTTCCTCTCTTCTTGAAAGAATAGGCTTTTGGATCTTTTTCAGTTTCTGGGGCTGTAAATCAAAGAAGTGTTGTATGGAACTGGGAGTATGGAGGTCTTTAACTTCCTTTTGTCCAGCCATTGGAATTTTGAAACATTATGATTATGAAAAATCCTATCAAAGTCCATCAAAATTTGCAGAATTTTGCAAATTTTTTGGGTCACAGTAAGTTAGAATTTTTAAAGAAGCTGTGTAGATACCACACTTGCTTGTACAGGCACAGAGTAGCTTGACCTGGCTCTTATATTGCAGAAATGTGTGTCTGACCAACGAACACGGGGAGAGGGCAGGGAGGAGGCTGCAGAGTTTACTTGGATCCTCACCACACTGAATTAAGGGAACAAAACCTTTGTTCTGGGCCACTGTGACCTGGAGGCAGCACACAGTGGTCCAGCAGCACTTGGCAAGGGTGAAAATGTCATCTGCTTTGTTCTTAGATGCTGTCACTGGGGCCTCTCTTCCTGGTGGAGGAGCAGGCAACGTGGTTGCACTTAGAAGGCTGTGATTCTCTTAATTGTAAGCAATAGCTTTTGAGCAGGTTTTTTTCACAGTCTGTTAGGACCACGGAGTTGTTTAGACTTCTAGTTAGCAGCAGAAGCAGCAGCGACACTCAGTCTGACACAGGCAATTAAGTATTATATTTTCAGGATTGGAAAGGCAAGGCTGCTTTAGAAAGAAAAATCTCAGGAGATTTATGATTGCCCGTGAAGCCTAGATAACACTTGTAATATTTAAGATATATATACTTGGACAATGACTTACACTGCAATGATTTAGGAATTGATTTGTAGAGGTGGGTCATAATACTTCATGTTTTTAATTACAACTGATAGCACTGAAGCCAACAGCAAAAAATAGTGTGATGGAAAACCAGCTAATTAGGGTCTTAAACACAAACCCAGCCCTCTCTAGAGGCAATGTTGTTAACAATTTTTCCATTGTTGCAGAGTGTGGGTTCAGTTTTGGTCCATAATAAAATATGCTGAAATAGATTTCCTAGAATTGTCTGTGTGAATAGTCATCTTCAGTGGCTGTGAAAGTATGGGGGAATATCTTTTTATACAAGTTGCACATTCTCTGGCAATCAGTGTTTACTCCTTTTAATTAGAATTGAAGACTAACTGGCATATTTTCCATATTGTATGTTGGAGTGTAGAAAGCTCTTAACTATTTATTTGTGTAAGTTGCACTCTTAATTTCTGTCAAATTTCAGAACTGAACTTTGGATAATCCTGAGTTATCCTGAAAAAAGTTATACTGATTCTGATGGGACTTTGCTGATAACTCATACAAAAACTCTTAAATAATGAGTCACTGAAGTTAATTGATTCTTTAAGTACCCAAGTTGGATTCCGCTATCTTATTTTATGTGTGTACATTATATTAATAACAAGAAGATCTTTCTTAAATAATACTGCAAGTACTTCTAAATAGTAGGCTTTTGACCACTGTTACAGGCATAGCTTCTGAAATATATCCTTCAGTCCAATTCATTACCCCAGGTATAGAAGAAAGGAGGAGTACCTGCCTTGGAACAAGAAGTTTTTTCTCTCCTTGTCAAAGGAGAAAGCAAAGATATAAATGAAAAATAAAACATACCAAAATGCAGTGGCATTTCCCAGGAAGGCTGACACGGCTTGCAAATTCTTAGAAATTATATTCCTTTTAGATTTGGCTGGGAGGATATTAGGATAGGATTGTTTTTTGGTTAAGCAATCCAAAGAGATGCACCTTCACTGTATCTCCATCTAAATAAAGAAACCCAATAAAAACACGAAAACCCCTATTTTGGCCCACAGTATTTTTTGGTTTTGGAAAACTGGGCCGAGCCTGAGCATCTCTTCCTTAGGCTGACTAGTCAACCATCAGGTTTTCCATTGACCAGGGTGAGGCTGTTGTGGTAGTACTAGGAGAGGTGGTCCTTGACCCTCTAAGCCTCTGGAGGCAGTGGTTTAGAAGTTCGTAGCCTTTAAAGTCATGCTTTTTGGGAGTCAGTATTATTATCAGCCAGAAATTCACCCAGCTAATGCTTTCTGTTGTCTGCGGTTTTATGTGTAAAGCACTGTGCTTAGTTAATGCTTTGCTGTTATTTAACTTCTGTTTTGTTAAACGGGCAATGATGGTGTGCTTGAGTACTCCAAAGGTTTTCCCCCTTTAATGCTGTAAAGCAGGAACAACAACAACAACAACAAAAATAAACTGCAGTTGAATTTTTAAAGCTTTTTTTTTTCCCCAGCAGTCCTCGAGCTCAGGTGAAAACAATTGTTCTGTAGATTTAACTATACCTGGTGCTTTTTGGTGCTTTTTGGGCGAATCTTTCACTGATAACATTTTATGCATGGCTTGTTCCTCATTATGGCTCTTTGTGGCTTTGAGTATTGCTGGTGTTTCAGAAGCCAGGGTGCTTGGGATTGCTGTGTTTTTCTATGTAAAATTAATAAAATTAAGGAGAAAACAGGATAGGTGAGTTTGCCAATATTTTGTCCTTTTAGTTTTGAGATGCTCTGATCACCTTTTCCACATCCTGAGGGGTAGCATACAAACCCTATCGAGGGAATAATTACCATCAGACGGTAGTGCTGAGGAAGGACTAAACTTTATAAAAGAATGACTCAGGCCTGCAAAATCCTACACAGCACAGAGAAAACAAGCCAAGTGCTCTGTAAATATGTTTTCTGTACTGTCCATCGTGCCGTGGTTGGTCGGTGAGGACTGACACTGCTGTGGAAAGCGGGAGTTAGCGCACGCTGTTCCGTGACTTGCCTGTCAGCAGCAGGAAAGCTGCACTCACAGTTGTGCCACGTGTCAAAATGCCGAGTTTTCCACTTTGTTTAAGCTGTTCCCAGTCTTTCTCATTTTCCTCACGAGTGGCATTTTGTGGAGAGTATCCCAACAATTTTTTTTCTGAGCAAATAAGGGGAAAATATCTTTATTCTCCCCACTGTGGAGAAAATAGCTGTTTTATGTCCACCCACGCAAAATAAAACTACTTTGGTGCATTTGAAGTGAGCCTCCTGAGCACTTCCTTTTCAAGACAGAGTGCTTCTCCCTTAATCACAATTTGTAAGCTCCTCTTGGTAAGACATTCTCATGTTTTACTTTAGAAGAGTTTGTGGGTCCATGAGTATCCAAGGTCTACTGACATCCACACACCAGATCTGCTGTGGCATTTGGAGGTAGTTTAGAGTGGCTGAAGAGACAATATTCCTTCCTGGAGCTGAACTATGCACATGCTGTTTTCTGCAGGGTTTGATCTGCACTGTTAAATGCTGTGCATTTGCTTTACCTTCCTCTTTAAGGAGTGTTAGATGGAATTATTTTTCAAATATAACTGCTCAGTCTCTGCTTTCCAGATGATGTATTACAGTATTAAACTTCTGGTTTAAACATCACTTAAAATCTGAACTGCACAGAGTTACAGAGCCCAACTTCACCCTGAGGAGTTCCTGCAGAGCAGGTGGCAAGACACTGGCAGGTTAATTTATGTAGTAAAGCCTCCAATTCCATCGTTAATTCTGGACTGTCTACTGTCACTGTTCTGTGGCTAGAACCTAGAAGTTGCCATCGGCATTCCATCATGAAAATATGGGAGAAAAATCAAGACAAATGGTTCATAAGTAGAAAAACTTGAGGTTTTAATCTAAAAGTTAGTTTCCAGTTAATGGCAAGAGAAGGGTTTTTGTTTGATGGACTGCAGTGGAAATGGAATTTCGATACGGATTTTGCAGCTTTATTTGTTGTTAATTGCATAAATAAGTAGAAGAAAGGAAGGGGAGGGTAAAGTTAATTTGAGAAGAGATAACTCTTCTGAGACAAATCTTAAATCTTGCTGAAACAGGAAAGTTAAAATGGTACTCACTGAGCATTAAATTTAACTTTTCCAGTATTTCTTTCCTGTAGGCTGATTAAATTGTCCAGTCTCAAGGGAAGCAAGGGTTTTTTTCCACATTGTGGTAATTCTTGGTATTCAATATCCAGTTTAGGTTGTTTTTTTAATAATTCAATATTTGTGATGAGTCTTGGTAAGTGAAACTTTTTGCTTATACATCTGAGTTCTTGTTGAAAAATGCCTTAATATCTGATCTTAAGAGTGTGTGTATATATATATATATCCATTTATGTCTTACATGCTTGTTTTTCAATAACAGTATGATTCCACAACACATCTCTGTTTGCAGTTTCATAATTATATTGTCAACGTTTCTAAGACTCCACAGCACAAATTTTAAATGATCAATATGGTGTCCAGTAAGATATTCTTAAGAGCTTTGATTTTGATGGAAAAAAATTACCATAATGCATAGGAAAAGATAATGGCTATTCTTCAATCAGCTACTTCCTAGTCTCCTGTGACCTTTTAACTCCCAGGCTATCAGATAAAGTTTTCCAGTTAGCAGCTACATTCCCTCTCAAGAGAAAGCCCTGATAAATTAATTTGAATTGGAGTTTTTTCTTGACTTACCCAGGAGTGTTTTGAGGTGTCTTTATTGAAGGATGATGCTGAAGACAGAAAATGAGGGAAGTTTCAGTCAATATTTATGGGGGCAGTTAAAAAAAAGGGTTGCTCTCTCAGACATGCATGCTGCTTGAATAAAACCTGTGTTAGGTACTTACATCTCTTAGCTGCTTGTTTACATATTTGGCTTCTTTCTTATTTAAGTACCTTTAATCCGGTTACTGGAACAGCGTGCACTGAAACCAAAAGGCAAAATGTCATCTCACAGTGGAAAGCTGGATAGCAAATGGACACAGGGCAGCTCAGGAGAGCAGTGAGGGGGGCAGAGGGTGTAGAAAAATAAACTGGTTGGGCAACACAAACCTGGAGAGATAGAAAGCAGCTGAGAGAGGAACCAAAGAAAGGAGAACCTGGAGATGATGTGGTTGTGAGAAAATGTCATAATGGACAGCCTTGGAAAGGGGAGAAATGTAGAGATTAGATCAAGGGGGAGGGAAACAACGAGTGGGATATCAGAGACATGAGAGCTGAGACAAGATGAAAGAAAACTGTGGAGACAACATTTTTGTCTCTGGTTGAAAATCTTGGACAAATAGTGCTTATTGCCCCCCTGATAACAATGTCTCATTTGGGCTCAAGATTGTCTCTTTGCTCAGAAGTAGCAGGTCCCAAAGGGTTGTTTTCAATTAAATACGACAGGTTGTAGTTTTTTTGGCAGCTGTCTTTATTTAAACATAACTGCAGTCATGGAAGGGTGAAATGGCTGTAGAAGACAATCCCTTGCTGGAGTCTCAGAACAGAAAGATACCGTGAGCAATATGAAAGTACAGCTGCTAACTTAATGTTCATACAAGCTGACTTTACCTTGTGCAAGTGGGGGCAGACCTGGATGGAGTGGGTCTCTGCTGCATTTCCACTTGTGACAGTATCTGCCAAGTGGAATCCTCCCTCTGTACCTGCTGTGTGCTTCTGCAAGGACTCACTGCAGCTCTAGCACTGGGTTTGTGTGGGTGTGTGTTACTGTGGGTGAGAGCCTGGCCTTCCCTACCATGTTGTTTGACTGTATCCTACCAGAGTGAACATACTGATCTGCTCCCAAACCACTGGGGCCTCTTATGCTTTAAGATTTTGAAAATTGCTCCCAGCTGTCTCTTAATCTTCTCCAGAATGCAGATTTGCAGCCCTGAATATGCATGGTGAGAGTGCTGTAAAGCCTGTAGGTCTAAAGCTGACTGGATCCCTCATACAGCCGGTGGAAAGAGGGAGTTTGCTCTGCAGGATGGGAAGTTCAGTGGCTGCATCCAGCTTGCTTTCTAGGAAGACTGATGGCTACCTGGGGAACCAAGGAGAGCAGCACATTATGGTAAATTATTATTTGTGAACATCCTGTGAAATCTAATCTTCCAAACACTGTCATTTACCAATTCCCGATTTGCTTTCTGCCCGTGTGGTTTCAGCAGCATTAGTTGCACTTGGCTGGTTTAGCAAACATTTTTTGTCATTACATGTATTTGCTATTACATTCTTCCAAGTGTAAATCATGGAAAGTGAAATCATTAGGCAGTTGAATAGTAATAAAAGTATCTCAACCCGATGTTCTGGAGATACCCATACAGCCATTTATAAAAAGAATAAAATGAAAGAGAGAATAAAGGAATGTCAGAGGAAAAATATGTGTTCCTGCAAGCTTTTAAAGCAGCTGTATGTTTTAATAGTTTTCTTTTCCACCAAAAGAAATTAATATTTTTTCAGTTTGATGAATTTAATAAATTGATGATACTATACAGAATTTATAGTTACAGCGTTTTTAACTGCAGCTGAGTAAATTCTCAAAGTATTTCTTGTGTAACAAAATGAAAGATGATAGTTTAAAAAAAAATATTTCCTTGGGATGCAGCAAGTTTTCATATAGTTCTCAGACTTTAAGATATTCCATGAATAAACAAGGTCTTGCATCTTTTCTTATGGATTTTGTTCCTTCTGGTGAGTTTTTTAAACAGTGTGTTAAAGTGGAGCATGTCATCCTTTTTCACTGTATTTTTTTAACCAAATTCTTTCACATGTGAATTCAGTACCATTAACAAATGGTTGTAGTCCATTATTAAACAGATTATGTTAATAAAGAATTCTTAACACATTTACCAAGCATCTTAATATTGGTAAAACCTGGTTTTATTAATATTACCAGCTTCCAATATTAAACATTTTGCCAATTTATCAATTCCCTTGAGGAGTAATGCACGATTCAGTTCCAACTGGCTGGGCCTTTATCAAGGCTCAAGGCTGCCAGCTGTCGGGGTCTGATGCCTCCCATGCTTGTACTGTGCCTTTACCTGTTGATTTTGATGACAAACATAGTGAAAGTTCCTGTATGGAATAATACTTTTACACCATGGTAACAGTATCAAAACATTACTACTCTTCCTGCACTCGTTTTCTTTTACTGGCTAGAAAAGCAGTGTGTGACTGGGGAGTCAGATAGACTTGGGAAAGCAGAGAATTGAGCCTTTTCTGGGCTGTCTGTTTTTTTTACCTTTCAGTAGATCTCAGGGCTCAGTATAAGTCAGAAGTTCCAAGACAAAAATTATGTGTAGATTAAAATTAACTAGTACAACTAGAATGCATAGAATCACAGAATATTCTGATTTGGAAGGGACCCACAAGAATCATCCAAGTTCAACTGCTGGCCCTGCATAGGACAGCCCCAGGAATCACACAAACTCCCTCTAAATAAATAAGCAAAACACCCAAATAACCCATCTTTGAATAAAGATACATAGAACTTTTTTCTCCCCAGTAATAGCCCTGCAGTTCTCTCTTGTAGTGGGGCTGCTCCTGAGCAGGGTGCTGGGGACAGAGACCCGTGGAAGTTGGCTGACAGCATGAATAACTGGCTGGAGGGGGGAGGTCAAAGCATCTGATAACTGGGCCTTCTAGTACTTTCCAACAGTAACTGCAGGAGGTATTAATTTTGTCTGTCAAAACAGACTAAAGATGTACTTAGGCACTGAAGATTATTCATTTAAATTATGAAAAGGCTGAAGTTACAGTGATGGATGTTTTGGAGGATGCAAGAGGGGACTTAGTTCTATTTAAATATGAATTCACTCTGGAGCTGTTGTAACATCCCTTACCGTAAAAAGTGGAATTGCTGAGCTGCAAGATTTGTTTTCTGAAACTATGCTTAGGACTTATCCAGTCTCTGCTTCAATGGCATTTCTCAGATTAGGGAATTTAATCTTTTTAAGCCTGGCTGTTTAGTCAGTGGTGACCCTTGTTGCAATTGTGGCATGAGAGATTTCCATGCAGCTCTGAGCTTTGGCTGGATCCCATGGGAGCTTTGTAAGTTAGGTGAAAGGGACTCCGACCTCCAAAAGGACATGTAGAATGCATTTCTGCATCCTCTAGAATGCATCCTCTAGGAAGTGCAGGTTAAGTGCATTTATTCTTCTCAAGGATGCTTTGGGCCCACCAGTGGGTGAATTTGTCTTTATGAAAGGCTGTTTTGTGCGCCAGACATTTTCCACTTCAGATCTCAGCTTCAGTGAAATGGCAGTGAGAGAGTAGGTGTAAATATCCTGTAAATTATCAGAATATCCTGTATATTAACATGGACTGTTTCCATTCCAATTCAGCTTCTTTTTCTTCATTTTAAAGAACTATCTTAGATGCCTCAAGCAAATACAATTATTTTTTACAGATTAATTTTTAACAAGTAATGGTGGAACACATCATGCAGTTGACTCTTCAGCAGTTGTCTGGTCCTGCCATGTGAGATGCAGTTTGTGTGGAGCCTTCATCACTTTGTTACAGGAAAGGGACCCATGCTGAAGGGTCCCTTTCCCAACTGATTTTTGTGCTGTTTCTTGTAGGATCTGTTGCAGTTTCTATAAACATAACTCTTTTAAAAAAAGCTTCATAAAGGTGTACTTAAAATTCATAATGTGAATTTAAACTATAGCTACATTGATGTATCTTCTGGGAGAAGAAAAGGAGACAGAGGTTTTGCAAATCTTACTTTATGGTCTTGCCTTTGTGTGCTTTCTTGTGGTTGTTTCTTGGTTTTGGGGGGGGGGTATGTGTGTGGTTTCAGGGTTTTTTTGCTTCTTTGTTTCTTTGGGTTTTTTTTGTTTTGTTTTTGTTTTTACATGTTCTATTTTTGTTTGCTTTTTATTTTTCCTCTGTTCCTCTCTTCTTCCTCTGTTTTCTAACTGCTGATCTTGCAGAGGAAAACCAAATTTTTCCATGAATGGGGCAGAAAATAGCCATCAACTAGTAAGAAGTTACTGCCATTAGATTTTGGAATGTTGAAGTTCTTTCCTCATTTTATTCACTGCATGTTTAATGAGTGCTTCAAAAGTCAGAACCTTCAGGAATTTCAAAGTATTTCTCTGTAGCTTTCCACATCTTCTAAGAGAAGAAAGTCTAGGAAAAACTTGGGAAGGGGTTTTGTAAAATACCCTCTCAGCTGATTGGGATAAAACAATTGGGAGTGCATAGGGATATATGCAGACATCTTATCTAAGTTTAGAACCTGGTTTGAACTTTGATTGAGATTTATTGTTCTTTTAGATATGCTTGATCCCATTACAGCCTTTAAAATGTTCAAGGCCAGGCATTTTTGAACAAAAGTAGTGAATAAGTGACTTGCATTTAACATAAGTACGAGGTTTCTCCACCCAAGGAGTTCCTATCTCAACCTTGATTACACAGCCCCTCCAGGAGGGCCCTGTAGACTCAGACAAAGGCTTGGTATGTGTTTGCTCAGAGAGATACTGCTGCCTTCTGCACATCTTTACAAATTAAGGGACTTTTTAAAGACTTCATGGCTACAGACATCTTGGCACAGAAGGGGAATTTGTGAAAAACACATCTGCTGTCTTGCAGCAATGTGGCCTTTAAATAAGAGACACAACATATTTCTCTAGGAACGTGCATGGTTTGCCTGTTGGGAAGGTTGTGTAGTTCACCTTTCCATGATTCTGAGCATATTCTGGGGTGCTTATGAATACTTCTGTGGTATTCTGTCTACCCTCTGACTCCTCCCACTCTCCATTATTAAAAGATCATGCACATAATTACTTAAAATCTTGCCTTGGATTTAACAAGTTTCCTTTTTGGAGAAGGATTGCATTTTTTGTGGTGAGACAGAATTTCTCTTTTCTGCCGTGCACATGGCAAAATGCAAGGCTGGCTGATTGGTGAATTCAGCAAAAATAAAATAACTTGTTCCAATATTTTAGACTTTAAAATGCCACTGTCTGTCTTACTAGCACCAATCCTTGATTTATGGCAGTTCTGCTTACGCAGTGTCTTCTAGTAAGAGTCACCAGCCTACTCCTACCCCTTCCTTGCACAGATTAGATGGCTGTGCAGTAGTAGAATGTAAACTAGCAGTTTAAATGAGATTACTGCAATTAGTCATCTGGATGGAGAAGATTTAAAGTGGCCTTGATTGCAGTCCTTAGAATTGCAAAGTAGACACCAAAGCCATTGTGGACAAAAGGAGAAATGAGAAATGGGAAATAGATGCAATGTAAGAATGGATTTGGTTTATGGTTGGGTATTTCAGAAGAAATAAAGGCATTATATTGCCATTCATTGCTCTGATCAGCCTGGAGGTTTTCTTGTGGCAAGAGGTAAGAGAAAGATACCATGAAATAATTTATTCTTAAACACAGAGTTTCATCGCAGTAAGAAATACTTTTGTTGTGGAAATCAAGTGAAGGAAATGCAGTTTCTCTCTAAATGTATCTGTATAGCACCATGTGTGTCCAAAAGACTTGTTTAAGACGCCTTTCATCTCACTATTTTTATATTACAGCAAAAAGATTTATATAGGGCCAAAAGGCTGAGTAGGAAATACAGATTAACACTCAGTGGATCTGCAGAAGTCCTGTATAATCAAGGTATTGCAATATTGAAGTAATAAACTCTCCCCACAACTTCACATCTTGGAAGTAGTCTGTGCTGAGTTTTATTCTTGGCTTGTAGCTTGCTATTTCCACCTCCTCAGTCTGATAGCTGTTGTCTAAGGAATATTGGAATTCGTCTTTATTTTTGGTCATTTCCTCTCCCTCATGTGCAGTATCAAAGTCACCCAGTTCTCTTCTGCTACCAAGTGTAGCTTTTCTCCTTTGTTCTAGTGTAAGAATTAAGGGGTTTTTTTTCATTGTAATTTTCAGTAATTAAACTGATTAGAATTAAACTGGTGGGGAAACTGCATTTGATTACACAGGCAATACAGAGGTGGTAAAACTCATCTAACTAGGTTCCTTTCCAGCCTTTAGGCTTTTAATAGCTAAGTTAATTTCCTAGAGGAATATGGGCTGATTGAAGGAAAAACTATAATCATTAATTGCAGTAGATTTAATTTGTGTTAAGTATAAAGAAAAGACTGCCTGAGACATTGGGGGAAGAACAGAGCCATGCTCCAGTGCAGTTCCTTATTCCAGCCAGATCACTGTGGATTTTGCTGCCTCTAACATACTCTGGTAACATTTTGGGACTGTTGGTGGGTTTTATACATATTGGTAGGAATGGTATCAGTATTACATGAGATAAATTATCAGGACACCTTTTCCTGCAAATAATGACCACAAACTTGTGCTGGGTATTTGGTCTTGTGGGCTTTGAACTGCAGTGTCCCTACCTGATGCTTTGGGCACAGCAGATCCTCTCTAGCTCCACTGAGCCATCTCTTTGCTGATGTGCATATAGAATGTGTGATTGATTTAGCTGCTTTTCAAGAGAAAACAGAATTTTCCATATTCACTAAAGTTTGGGGGGTTTTATTGTCATATAATTTATTTCTCCCTGATGGTTAGAGCATGTGACTGCTGTTCTGGGGCCTCTCTCTATTAATTGCCACTAGAAAAGTAATTTTATATACAGCTATAAAAGATGATTCATCATTTTCTTTTCTGAACAGCTATAAAAACATACTTTACCTGCCTCACAGATGTGCTCATGTGTAGCATAAGATGCCTGTGATATCCTTTGACGTTACTGGTCTCTGTATTCATATAAACAACTTTTGTGCTTTGCCTAGTTTTGCCTTTGTTTTCTTAGTACATTTTTCAGAATTACTCAGCTGCCTCATAAATCACTCTAGCAGTATTAGAATAGTGAAATGAAGTGTTTGCTCTGCACAGATTAGATTATAGCATCCTTGTTTATATTTCCTAGACATGGAATAGACCACTGGGAGTTACATACTAATCCTGGATTCAAATGGTCTATGTGAAAGCTTGGAGCTTCTTAAGATCTTTATTTTTCCTCGAGGTAAAGTATAGAAGGAAAAATAACTCATTAAAATATCATCTAATTGAAAGCAAGGCATTAGAAAATTGCTCTAGATGGACTGTATATATTGCAGCACTTTGGAGAAAAATGATTCAGCTTGGACCACTGTGGTTTTTGAACCAATGTTCATCCCAGTGGGGTTTTTGAGCTACATGTATTTGTCTTCCTTTTTGCCTTACAGAAAGATTGGTAAACCAAAAGCATAGAAGTCCTTTTTTCAGCAGCACTTTAAAAATGCTCAGTAACAGCACAAAAAAGGAGCAGCACACTTTGAAGTGATTAATCAGCTTTCCCCAATTTATTTTTGGTTTATTTATCTGTAGAAATTGTTTGTAGGATTTTTCTCTATTATTTTCAGTCCTAAGCTCTGATTCACAAGCCACAGTCCTTTTTATTGAAACTCTCAGTGAGAATACTTTGTAGGCTATACAAAATAGCTTGTGATTGAGTTGTGGCCCAGGCAAAGGGCAGATGTGTTCTATTACTTATTTTATGTGCTGATATTACTCTTGAATTAGTGGGCAAACTGTGACTAGAAGCAATGAAAAATAAAAGTAGCAAAAATAGCAAGTATGAGCAGTTCTTGCGGTTTTGGGTAGCGGTTATGACTGAAAGGATTTGTGGTGGAAGCGCTTGTGGTGATGGTGGTAAATTAACCACAAGCATCTTGGCCACCAGAGGGTGAATTCATGTCATCTGTCTTGGGTTCACAAAACACAGATGTCCCACACTGCCACTGGACAGTGCCTGCCTGTCATCATTGGCTGTGCAGGGAATGCATCCAGAAGTCCAGGCTCATCTAGACTATGGAAATATGTTGTCTAACTGGGAATCATCCTACATGACAAGGTGGCATGTGTCCTGCTTGATACAGGCATCATTTCCATATCTAAATTGACCAGTGGAATTAGCAGGAAGCAAGGACATGAAATTCTAAGGATGACCCACTGGTGCCTATATGATGAAGTTATTGATTAGGAGTTGCAGCTTGATGATTATTTTTCTGTCTGCATGGCATTATCAGAGTTTGACAGTGCAACATCCTGCCTTCCTGTTGTGCTTCACAGAAAATGAAAGCTCCTTGTCCAGCATAACCTCAGTAAATTTTTCATCAAAGCCTTAATGCTGCTTCTGCCAGAGACTACCTGCTGGAATGCACAACCTTATAACAAAGTTGCCTGCAGTTTACTGCAATTTTTTGGCTAATCACTTTAATCTGCCTTATATTTAAGAAGTGCCTGTAATCATAGTGTTAAAGAGGGATCTGAAGAGTTTAACAAATCAACTCACAGGGAGCACAAGGGGCAGGTACACAGGTGATGGCCAGAGGAACAGGGCGCAGGGCACTGTTTGCTAGGGAAGTAACCACACAGCACAGCTCGATCTGATGGTGGTTGGGATAAATCACAAACCGTGAGCATCTGCAGCTAGGAAAGATTAGAAACCCTCCACAAGCTGACAGGAACAAAGAATTGTCCCACACAATCTAAAATCTGTCATTGCCAGGGATTTCATCTGGGCTCTTGGCTCTGTCATGCCTTTGAAAATATCTTCAGGCCTTCCCATCATTTTGATTATTTGTGATCTTCCTTTTCTTTAAAGTTCCTGAATAGAGTTTTTAGAGTTTTCAGGGAATGTGAAAATACTAAGCTAACAGTATTTTTTTTTCCAAACTTTAGTTTATGTTTCTCCATTTTAAGATGTGTCATGGACTGTACGTTCCAAGAGCAGTAAAATGGAGAGGATGATCGATCTGACTAAGCTGACTTACTTTTATCATAAAAGGGGAAGTTTCTGATGTCTCAGATAGAGTGAGTTGATGGCTACACTTTATTCTTACTGTCTTTTATGGTCTTCTCCAGATTTTTTTTTAGGCTGTAGCTTTTTGTAACAGACAGTTTAGAGAAAGTATGGATAGAATATTTGACAGCAGTATAAAGAAATATTTGGGACAATATTATTAGAGGCAATGTCCAGTCCATATTTTACCATAATGCATTATTTCTGGTTTGACTGAAATACTGAGGTTATTAAGTTCCACTTTCCCTTACAAAGGAATACATGACTGTTGTTATAGAAATATTTAGCCCTATAGGAACACTTTGGGCCTGTGTTTGAAAACAACACCCCCACGACTTTAAAATACATAACCAGATCCTCTCTTTCTTCTGTAATGTGGCTCCCACAGACCACAGTAGGAGCTGCTTCTAATTTCAGGCTATATAAAGAAAGGATCATTAGAGAGGTGATGCAACATGATCATGTGCAGAGCATGTTACACTCACCCAGTTGGACACATTTTAAAGTCAACTTCAGTGCTTTGCAGGCTCTTCAGCTCCTACAAGTCTGCACTAGTTGCTTGCAGGAGCTTGTAATTCATTGTCAAAATCTTCCTTCCAGGTTGCTCTTGCAAAAACAGTGCAATAACAGCTTGCCTTCCTCTAACTTGGAGGCAAAAGTTGCAAGTAAAGTCTTGTCTGTGTAGCTGAAAAAAACCAAACCATACCAAACCAAAACACCAGGGCTGTTTCTGTTTTGTAGGACATCAGGTGTGCCTTTTTTCTTTCTTTTTTTTTTTTTTTTAAATTGAATTGTTCATGAGTGTTACTACCCTAAGAAAAAATGGTGATGTTGACGTGTGCTACTTTAACTTGGAAATACACTGAGGTGTCCCTGCAGCTGGAGCCATGACCACCCTTGCTTGGCTTGCCTGGGAGTAAAACAGGGACGGTGTGGGATGTGCCTGCACCACAGGGAAACTTTTCCTGCTGGTTGCCCCATGGAAAAATGGCAGGACAAGGCCCCAGGTAGCTTCTTTCCAGCAGCAATGGTCTTTGATTTCATAACAAATTAGGGTTTTTAAAATTGATTTGAAGCCTGAATGTTGAATATTAGTGTTTCAGGACTAAAATATGTTAGTTTTTCTTGCCTTTTGTTTTCATTTTCAGAGGGTTACTGTTGTTTTGATACAACATTTTGCAGTCTGACATTTTCTTTGGAGGAAAAGTTAAATATTAGGGAGTTTTTTTGTAGCAAAATATTGAAATGAAACCTAGTTTCATTTATATATAGCTATACCACAAGTACCATAGCTATGTTTTAATAATAGAAGAAAAAGGTCATAAGATACAGGTAGACTTTGGTAGGTTCAGAGCTGGCTGCAGTTTTGAAAAGACAAAAGCAACAAAAGCTTGAAGAACTTCCGTCTGATTTTTTTTCCCTGTTTTCCAGATAACGTATTCTAGTTCCTTTGGGATACTGGAAAGATGCCTGAGTTTTATAAATTTCACTAATTGTTTTGCAACAATTACTACCTAAACTGTTCTTCTAATTGTGCTAGTAGAACCTTGGACCATGTCTTACTTTATTTTGCATAGGCTTTTAAATATTGATAATGATTCTACTTAAATGGATTAATTATATACTGCAGCACTTTGATTCCCTTTAATGTTACATTTACAAACCACACAGATGGCCTAAACTGTGTAATGAAGAATGGGTTTTAGTAGACCTGAATATTTTTGTCCTCGTTATTTTGCACTAAAGGAAGCTCCTGTTGCTTTACATTTCAGCTCAGCTAAATTGTTAAATACCTTAATGATCTAGAAGGCAACTTTTAAGTGGCTGAGCAAATCACAAACTGATGCACAAAATGGATCAAATTTTAATTAATCTCTTTCTCTTTATCATCTTGTAGTGTGTGTGACAATTGATCGCCCTGTTTTAGAATGAAACTGTTCCTGGTTTGGGCTTATCTGATGTTTCCTGAAATGAGGGGAACAGGGAAAATGAGCATGGCTTCTGCAGAGGGGCACACACAAAACATGGCCATGGATCTTTCTGTGCTGACCAGCCACTTTGAGCCTTTTCTGACTGCTTCCCTGCAAACTGCAGGCTCTGATTCACCAAGTCTGTCATCTTCTCCCTCCCAAGGATGACATCAGCCTCATCAAACAGGTTCTTCTAACTGTCCTTCTTGAGGCACTGGCAGGAAACCTTCTCCTTCTTCATCACTTTCTTTCTTTTCTTTTGAAATAGATGGTGCTGTCTAGCTGAAATTATTACCACTAGATGGGTATGAGAAGTATGAATTTCATTGGTAGGAAAGTGTGAACTGCTGTTTTTGCAAAAATTTCACCTGGAAGTGCTTTGTGTGTTTGTGTTTGGGACCATTCTTAAAAAACTAGTTCATTTTGGTTTGGGGATATTCTTTTAAGTTACATTTTTTTGTTGTGGTTGTCTGACTTTCCCACCAAGAAGCAATTTTGGTGGAGTCCTCAGGCTACTGCAAAGTTTAGGCTTCTTTTAAAGCTGCAGCCTAAACTTCAGTCCATATGGAAGTTTATACAGCAGCATTTAGGAAGTATTCTGGGCCAAACACCTTCTCTCATGGATTTTTCTCAGGATGTGTTAGTCAACTTCAATTTCTGTTAATTTTCTTTCACCCTGCATTAAAGCAATTACTGTATTTCACTGTATGGTAAAAAACCTGTCATTCTGCTCCCTCTGCTTTGAAGTTATGCCTCCAATTAGGCCAAGTTGAAGATGTTATCCTGATAGCTGTGTGCTCATTTCTGTCCCATGCTGCTGTCTGCTGCCTTACCTGCCTTGGGTCTTGGGTGCATTTGGTAGCTTTTTTTCATTTCTCATATCAGATTTCAGAGATGCTTTGCATATGACTGATTAAGCTTAATGGATGTAATATATAACTTTAAAAAATAACCTTCTTGCATAAATGCATATCATGTATTGAGTTGGTAATGTATTAGAAGAAGAAAAATAACTGAGACCTTATGACAGTTATTGTTTCCTTATTGAATTCAGAATGTTGTGAAGGCAATTTCCTTGACAGGATCAACTCTAGAGTACTTACTAGTATGCTGATTTTTTTTCCCCCTTAATCTACCTCTGACATACCTTTTACAAGCTTGAAATTAGAGACAATGACTGCTTTATTTGCAAAGATAACAAACCTTAGTTTAAAAACATCTGTTATCTGTACAGAACTTGTGAGTGGGGAAGAGAATATCACAGGTTGTGAGAAGTGAGCCACAAAGGCATTTTATTGGTTCCAAATACAAAACCTGTGCTTCTAATTGCACAAAGCCTTCCATTAGGGTTTTTTTTTTTTTTGATCTTTAACTTGTACTGTGCAGTTTCCATATCTAAAAAAAAGGTAAGACATGGAAAACTCAATTCCTTCTCTAGTATTCCACATGATCTGTTTTGCTAAAACAAAGATGATGGAAACTTCAATAGCTAAATTGTTTGGTCATACTTCTAGGGATCTTGGCTTTTTAGAAAGTGAGCTTGAAGTTGGTACTTCCTATTATGAATAAAATGAGACTGGATAAAGGTTTTGTCTGTTTACAGAGGGGTTTTATGGGGAAAAAAGGAGATTTTTTAGGAATGAAGCTGAAGTCTTTTGAGTGTGTACTGAGAGTATGATGTGCTCTCAATCACGCATTAAAAATAAGCAAACCTGGAGAGGAGCACATGTTTGTAGAAATCTTCTGTAAATTGTTCCACCCCTGTTCTGGAGCTCTCTCTGGGGCATGGTTACGTAAGTGTTTTAAGTCAATCTTATTTGGCCACTTAGGCCACTTAGCCCTAGTGGTTTTCTCATTTCCAGTAGTCTCTGCTTTGCATCATTAACCACTGACATAACTTTGCCAATCTGGCCCAGTCTGTTGTTACAATGTTATTTTACCTCTCCTGGCTGCTGTGGCTTTATATGCAGGGAAGCATTTTAAAGAGAGCGGTGACTGTATTTTATTTACTATACCTGCTGCAAAATGACTTCATGATCTTTAAGCCTGAAGCTTTTTACTTAAGGCATCCAAACACATCTCTTGCTAAAAATGTTTGGATGTACAAAGTGCAGCTGTTATCTCACTCTTCTTTGTTCTCTCTGGTTTCTTGAGAGAAGATGAAACGAAATGCAGTGACAGGTAAGGATGTCTCACAAAACATGTAGAAGAAATGTAGCTTCCCATTCCATAAATTACTGTTACTCTGCTCACCAGCTGCCTCTTATGATGTTTTATTGATGAATAAAAATGGTGTCTGCGGCAATAGAATGTCTTGCATCTTACAATACTGCCAGTTATAAAGTTGTCTCCTTGAATAAATTTCACAATTAGAAAGTATTGACAAAAATATTCAATCTTTTTTACATCAAAATAAGCTCAAACATCTGCTGCCAAAGTCAGACAATATCAACTAATCTTTTAGAGTTATATTTTTATTATACTGACAGATGCATGGCTGCATGACATAGATGTCAATTTAAGTTACTAGTGCCATTAATACTTGACAAAGACACGCTCCCAGAAGAATTTATGTTCTTAAATTGTTGTCAGATGAGTATGTGCCAACAAAAAGCAAACAGTTATTCAGCCGTGTTGTTAACAAAGCTAAAAGTGTGTTATCTCCAGAGATATCACAAAAATTGCTATTCACATCTTTCCTATTCTCTAAATTCCTCAGAACTGACAGCAGAAAAAAGAATTCTGTGCCTGCAATTGCCTGTTTAACCTACCCCTCCATACATCCTCCTTCAGTGTTTTTATGTTCTGGCTAGTTGTGCAGGAGGATTTTCAATTTTGTTTGAGGTGAACTTCTTCAGCATTGCTTTCCTCAAAATTTCAAACAACCTTACTGTTTGGTAAGAATGTTCTTGTAAAGAGAACAGTGAGGAAAATATTAACACGACGAGAGAGTTTCTGATCTGCTTTTTCAGTCAAAAAACTGCTGGAAAGTGATCCAACATTGTCAGAGGATGGATTGTAGGAGAATAGAGATGGTGCTGAAGTTAATCTCACCCCTGAGAAGTTGCACCTGTGCTAATTACCCAAGAGTAGGAACAGCCCTGCCCTTAATAGGGCACAGCTGTGTCCAATAAGGGCTGCCTGTAATAGGGCACAGCTGTGTCCAATAAGGAGAGGAGTGGGTTTGCTGAGGGAGAGGAGAGCTGGAGTTTGTTGGTTGGGCTGTGGGGAGCAGTCAGGGTGGGGTGGTCGTGCAAGGGATGGGAAGGGGTCAGCTGGCCATGCAGAAGGAAGAGAAAAGGAGTCAGTGTTGTGAGAAGCTGCCTGTGGGAACTCACAGAGAGAAGGTATGGAAGTTTTACAGGAAGATCATAAAAACTGATGGTGACAGTCAGCTTGGTGCCAAGCACCGCCACCAACAGTTGGTGGCCTGTATGGGGATGAGTCCCGACACAATGTAACTCTTAAATAAGGTTGAGATTTAAAACCCTGAGGTCCAGTTGTTATTTGTCAAATGTGCTGGTATGTTCTTTATTAAAATTTGTACATTTTAGTAATCTGAGCTTTCATTGTGGATATTCCAGCATGAGCAACTAAGCTTACTTTAAATTCTTTCCTTCCAGGTTTTTTGTTTTCTTTACATTTTTCCCTTCTCTCCCCACACTAGTTTTTTGGAAAGGTTTTTGTTTCTTAAAGCAAGAGTTGAATTCTCAGGGTACAGCAGACTAGTGTTCTGGGTTTCTTTAGTAGTGTGTCCTGATGCTTTTAAAAAGCATGTTTATCTAGTCCATTGAGGTTTTAAGTAACTTAAAATACTGAATTTCTGGTTGAATCTGGGGCTATAAACATCTCATTAAGGGCTAAATCGTTATCCTTAGTGATTAGATACTGTTTTTTTTGTTGAAGTGATTTTTTTTGAGTGGCTTTTTTCTTAGGGATGAGGCTGAACTTTGTAGAAACACTTTTTCTGCTAATGGTTCCAATGTCCCTGTTAAAAAGAAACCCAGACCTAAAGGGCTGAAAGCCATCTTAACACTTCTAGATCTATTTCTACTCACTGTGCTGAGACAGACCTGAAGATGAGATCTGCCTTTCAGAATGTAGCATTCAAGTCTCCTTTTGTAGTAGTGGTGATGCACAGTATCTCTAGAGCTGTAATTTGTGTCATTGTGAAGCCACTGTTTAAAGGGCACCACAGGAACTGATCCCCAGATATGGTGGATATGGTGCTTTTTTTTTTTAACTTTTTTAAAAAAATTGAAGCCTATGTTACTGGTGTAGGCAAAAATATTTAAAATTAGATGAACTCTCATCTCTTCTGCCTCTTTAGGGCCATTACCAATGATGTTTTGGGTGGGGCTCTATCAATGTGTGTTGTATTTCAGTCTGCTGATTTCGGACCACTCTGTGTATAGATTAAAATAATATTTCAAGTTTCTCTTGTGAGTAGATTTTCAGAGTTAATGCCCAGGAATCTATTGTGGACTGTAGTTTTTCAGGAGGCAATTTCAGAGAGGTTGGGCAGGTCACTTTGAAAGGGTGATATGAGGAATGAAATGAGGTGCAAGAAGCCTTTATGCATATTTACTTGGAGCCCCTCTTACTCTTGGTCACTTTCTTTTATTGTTCTTTGCCTTGGTAACTTGGTAGCAATTTAGTCTTCCTGTTTCCTCTCACCCCAAGGCTCCTGCGACTTGAGAATCTTGTGCAGCTCTGGAAAAGAGAAATAAGAATGAGGGGTTAGCCAAGATGGATTTACAATCTGCAGTCGTAAAATCATAGAATCATAGAGTGGTTTGACTTGGAAGGGACCTTAAAGATCATCTCATTCCAGCTGCCCTGCTGTGTGACCAGGTATTCTGGGGGGGCACCTTCCACTCAATCATGCTGCTCAGAGCCCTGTCCAGTCCAGCCAGGAACCCCACCAGGATGGGATATCCAGAGTTTCTCAGGGCACATGGTGATATCGAGGTGTTCTACCTAAGGCTGGGCATGCCCTGAGTGAGAGGAGTTGCAGCAGTGTGACCTGTGGGGCAATTTGGGCTCTGTCAAGTTTGGAGGTTGAAAGCTTCCTGGGATGTTCTGCTGGTTGCTCCTACAGCTACCCATAGTTGAACCTCTACAGCAGGAGCAGTTTCCAAAGGGTTTTCCAAGACTTGATGGTTTGGAAGCACTGATGGACAAAATGCAGCTGCAGATAAACACAGAGGGACTGAGAGGAGAGGCCGTGCTTGCTCCAACATAACATGATGTGATTGCAGCCATGGGGCTGTGCTGACCTCTGTGTGGGAGAAGATTCATTAGGTGCTAAGTGACAAATTACTTCTGTAGTGGTAAGACTTTCCCAAATATGGAAAGAAATGTGTGTTTTATTGAACCTTTCAGGAAGCGTCTGAAAAATCTGAAAATAAAAGTTCTTGCTTTTTGACGCGTTATCTTTCTAGAAAAGAAACTATAAATATAAGTCAGTCTTGTTCTTTCCTGGAATCATAGGGAGATGGTTTGATTTTGCTTCTATTATCCAAGCAAAATTAAAAAATAAAGAGTACCTGTGAATTATTACTGCATTTTCAATAGCTGCAGTAGATGCATTGCAGCCAAAAACCCATTTGAAGTGTTTTTACTGTTTCTATAGAGAAGTGTGTGGTGCTGACTTAATCATATGTCATTAAGAAGTTTTTGGAAAATATTGGGAAGATGAACATTGTCAGGGAAACTTAATGAGAGAAACATAATTCTCTGAGAAGCCATCGAATGAAAGTTTGCAATGGGGATTTTTGACTGGGTATCCAAAGAAACTTTTTTTAGCAGTGGAAACTTTGGTAACAGGTTTTAGCTGTGCGTCTCAAGTCTTTTGAACATAATAACTGAAATCCTAGAACGTGACTCATGTAAGGATTAGAATAATTTAATTGTAGGTGTATTCTGCAGTGCCAAAAAAATAAGCTGGAATAGCAGGCAGTAGATGACACTTTGTTCCTTTTAGTTTCTTCTGATAAGAACTCTCCTGATTTCTATAGCAGATAAGTATTTTTTACTGCAGGGAAAGTGATGTTGCCTGTTACAGGAGGTCTTCAGAAGCAGCTGTAGAAATATGTGAGGCTGGTTTTATTTGTTTCTGTGTTTAATAGTGAATTTCAGTCAGGGCAAGAATTAGGTAAATATAGCAAGAATGACGTTCTTTGCAACATATCTGCACACATTTATTATTGCCATCACTATGTCTTTGTCAAAGGCAATATCAGTATTTGTTCTCTGCTAGCACTTTAGAGAGGATAGGCAAGAGATGTTCATCACTTACAGATAATTTTGTTGCTGTTGCTCCAACCTTCCTGTGTCTCCAAACAAGCTCTTCTTTGAAAATGACTCCAAATTACTTTGGAGAACAAAGGATTTTCTGTCCCCTTTTCCTGCATGTAATATTCCAGGGTACTAGAACCAGACTTGGATGAGGAAAAGGCGTGGGAGCATCTCTCTAGGTTGTGGTTTCAGTGATTCCTCAGTGACAGTGGGGCATGAGTAATCAACTTAGTTAATTAGTTTGCTTTGATTTGATATGGTCAGCTATCTGGATATAAAACTGCATTTTTTTTTCTTTAAAGAACATTGCATTTTGACTAATGTAGAAGTACTTCTTGAGTAGGGTAGAGGTACTTTGAAGCACGGATCTTGGCTGTGATGGAAAATCTGGCCTTCTGATGAAGGCAGTTTTATTGCAGTGTTGGGGAAGCTGGCTGCAAATGTTTGAGGTGAAAATGGATGTTAAGTCCAAGGTGTTTGTGGAATAGCTCATAAAGAAAAAAACAAAGATAATTGTCGATTTTATGTACAAGCCTTAAGAAAGTGATGAAAAAACCCAACAGCAGGGAATTTGCTGTTTACAGACCTCTATTGAGGAGACAGAGGAAAATGACAAACAATAACATAAAGAAAATACCCAATTTATTCTGTGTGTCTTACTTACTATATACCCTTGTCCTGGAGCAGGACATGGTTTGAGGTATCTGTCCTTTACTCATCAGAAATACCTGTGTCTCTCCTTTATGCTCTTACTTTATTTTAAATATATTCTGATACAACAAGGATTTGTTTCCCACGCATCTAAAGGACAGGTTTAGAAGCTTAGGCATTCCTTCTGTTTCTGCCTAGGCACTGAAAGGAAAATATTTGGCATGACTCCAATTGTGCTAGCTTAATTTGAAGGACCATCTTGTATCACCGTGCTCTGAAAATTGCTTTTCATAAGTGATTTATCAAGTTCTGGCCTGGGTAGCTGGATGGTTACAGTGCTGAGTCAATTAAGCCTGCTGAGGGAAATCCCAGCTCAATTGCACAAACCCTTTTACATCAATGGAGCCAGGATTTCTCATCATCATCCCCAAAGGTCCCATGGCATAGAAAACAAGGAGAGATAATCAGAAGTTGCATCAAAGTCTATTTAAGTTCCTCTACAATGGAAATTTTAAATTAATTTGGTAATCACAAAGGAATACGGTTTATAGAATTATAAATGCAGGATTGTAATTTCATAACCTATTCAATGCATTAGCTTTAGTAATTGTATTATTGTTTTATTTATTAGCTTGCATTTTCAAAGATACTGCAAAGGTAAAGATTGTGATTGCAATTTACAGTAAGTGATTGTTTTTGCATTAAGTGTTTTCGGGTAAGGGAACAGTAGCAAAGTTACTGAAACAATGGACAATCTCCTGTGAAACATTTTCTATTTTGTTTCCATGTATATTTAGGTAGCTCAATGCTAATAATTCCCTTTTTGTTTTTCTTACAGCTAATTCCAGCCTTCTTGGAGGTGGAGGAGGTGAGTCTTTGCATAATGCTTAATTCACTCTTAAACAAACATGAAATATATGCTGGACCAATGGAGAGGTTAGTTGGTTATAAAAGAACATAAGTTCAGAAGTTGGAAATATAAGTTTATTAGATGGAAAAATTCACCAAAGTCCATAATCTTTCCTATCATCAAGAGGTAAGGTTTGCAATTGCTGTGGAATTTGGTTTCAGGTCTGGGTCAAAGTAGGGGCTGAGATGTATATGAGGCTGACTAAAACATAAAGGAACTGCTGAACTGCCTTATGCTGTGCTGTGTTTTTAAGTATTTAGGCTTTTTAATTTACCCCAGGGGAAATCTCAAATGTATGATTAATAAACTGTTTTAACAGAAATGTGGAAATATTGAAATACAGGAAAATGTAATTTTAGTAAATGAGTGCGGCTTTATCTTAGTACGTTTTTTTTTCTTAAATAATATTATGGCTTAAACTTGGTTGCTTACCTTGCTCTGTTTACCAGAATAGTTGAGTAGATATCAATACAAATGTTTGGTGCAAGTCAGAAACACTACTAATGTGTCTGCTGCTAAGGCAGGGATGCTCAAGTAGATATCACTGGATTGCTTCCAAATACATGGATGCTGGTTTATTTTAGTAGATTGTTGCTATTTTACTTTGGGTATTTCTGTAGTACTGTGGCTGTAAAATCTGCATGAGTGGTAACAATTCAGGAAAGATGAACCCACTAAGAGCTTTATCTCAGTTTCAGTGACTTCCCCTGCCACCCAGAGGGAAGTGAGAGCGCTCAGTTCTGGAAATTTCACAGCGCAGGAGCAATACAGGCAGCAACTAATGCTCCTTCCTGGTGGGAGTTAAAAAAACTCTGTGATCAGAGATTACATATGTAAGGGTAAAGGAAAGGGCTCTGTAAAAAGACAGGAGGTCTCTGTTGCTTGTGAGGCTGCAGGCTAAGTTGTCAAAGCTTTTGTTTTAACTGAACAGGCAGCTCTTATTTTGGACTATGTAGAGGTGCTTGACAACTAAATAAAATCAGCTAAATAAAACCATTCACGTTCTTTAGCTGTGTGTCTGGACATTAAAGTACAGGGCAGCCTTACCTGTTAATCCTGTTGGATTAATCTGTTTCTTTTGATTTGAGTGAGTTGTTTGCAGTATACCAAATTTTTCTTTGTTTAAAAGATAATCCTTTAGGAGGTAATCCTTCGCTAGCTGTTCCTGTTTCTGCAGAGCTGTTCCTGTACCTCCCCTCCAGCACTTGCTCCCAGCTGGTAACATTGGAAAAAAAAAATATAAATCAATGCAAATGTTCAAATTCTAATCAGGTTCCCAGAGCACTGCTGCTGCTGAAAGGATTTGGCTATTAACTTTCAGGGTTATTTATTCAGCTGGACTGTACTTCAGAAGTTGATGTCTGTTCAGTGTGGCCCTTGATCATGTGGCTTTCCCTCAGCAGCAGATGGGATGAGCCTGTGCTGGGGGTCAAATTAGGATTTTCCATGTATTTTATGTGTTAAAAGAGGCAATTAAAAAGATGTCCTCTCCTCTCGTGGCAGGCTGAGATGATGGCAGCCCAAGGTGCTGCTGCCCTTCCCTCCTCCTGTCCTGACATCCTTTGAGGTTTTTAGTGCCTTTTAAGAAATCAGTGCCTTTGGGGTTATGGGGAAGCTGCTGTGGGAGGTTGGGTTTGGGCACGCAGTGGACTCCTCCAGGCACGAGCTGCTGCAGCCCCCATGGCCAGAACCGCAGTCCCACATTGTTAGATCTCTGCTGGAAGGATAACAATGTATCCTCTTGCTTATGGTACAGGAAAAATACCAAATCTGACAGTTTATGGCTTAAAGGGTGACTGCTCATGGCTGAGGTGCTGCGTGTGTGGAGGTGCCATCCGCTGCTCATGGGTAGAGCAGCTGATGTCCTCAGAGCACACTGGCTTGGGATTTCCAAATTTTCTAAAGAAAAATCCTGAGAGTCTGATTGCCAAAGTAGTCTAGATTTTGGACAGATGCCACAGGGTGCATGTTTTGAGAAAGGAAAAGTGTGTTCAGTCTGCAGGCCAGATCTTGCTCAGGGGTACACAAAATGAAGGCAGCCCTGGCCAGCCACCCACCTGCCATAGGCAGATGGAGCCTGGAGTCCCTGGCTTATGGAAAAATGGCTTGGTACTCTCCACAGGCATTTTTCTGTAGAACTTGTTTGATTCCCAGTCATGGGAATAGTCATGGATTTTAAGTTCTGGATGTATTTTTTCCTTTTATCCAGAAGAAAGTGACAGTAGCACTCTGTGTGAAATATTGTTAGTGAATTATTAAAACTTTATTATATACGTAAACACCAAAGCCTTCTTTTGGTTGCAGGTGCTGAATATTTATGATAATGCATAATACCAGTGTAGTTTCTCCAATAATGGGATTCAGATCTCCTTGGCAGTGTTTGTTAATTTAATCTCTCTGTCACTGCTGGAGGTATGAATACATGTCTTAGTTTTACAGATAAAGAAAACTGGAAATTTCTGCTTGTCCAAGCTTATACAACAGGTGGTGTGATTTTGAGCTGCTTTTGAGCTGCTCTGTGTTTGAAGTCTTTTCAGAACTAAACACAAATTAATTGGAAAGAGTTATTTGCACATCCTGATCAAATGTTTGCAAATCACTTTCCCTGGATGTTAAAACCATTTTCTTGAAGAGATCTGCTAAGAAACCCAATGGGCAACATTGTGGGTGAACATGGTACACCTGCTTGCAAGTTCAGGGGCTGGTGGTTTTGAGTGGCTGCTTATCTTCCATGTGTCACCTCAGAGCCACATCAGGGCATCCCTGTACTTTGATTTCCCAGAGCCAGAGCAATGGTTTGTTCTTGCATTCCCCATTTAAATGCTGTCTGTTCGTTTTCATGACCATTTGGAATGAAGAGATAAAAGCAAAAAAGATACCAGAAACAATTTTTCACAGAACTGTTAATCATAAAATCAAGAAACCCACAATGGGTTCTTTAGTTAAATATAGATGTTGAAGGCTTTTTTCTGCTTTTCAAATAACTCTGGAGTTTCCAGGATTTCATTATGAGTTTGGTGAGTGAGTCTTTTTTCTTTTTCATTCTTTACTGTTTTTAATAATTGATTTTTAATTAGGAGGCATATTTCACTTTCAGGTCTAGATTTATCACACATTCAGCATCTCACTGCTAATAACTTGCATGGAGCATTATAACTTATTTGTGCATCATGTATTATTTGTCCCATGTTCAACACTGCAAAGGTGAAAAATTAAGAAAATTACCTGCATTTGAAGGAAGTGAACAAAAACATGGTATTTTGAGGAAAAAGTAAGCTCTTTTAAAAATGTGTCCTGAAGTTTGACTTCAGAAATCAAAGGGCCTTATTTTGCATGGCAGTCTTTTTTCTTTACACCCTTTTACATTTGTATCAAGGAATTAAAGCATATGATTTCATGTATTTTATTCAAGCAAAGGGAGCAAGAGCTGGTGTTTGTCCTCCCTTATGGCTTTGGGTAGTCTGTGGGGATTTTTTTGGATATTGTGCTCTACTGTTCCCACTTGGTATTCAGTTATTTTCCTCATGGTTCATTTTTCCTGTACTTGATTTGCTGACTGTAATCATGTTCTTGTAGCCTACTGATTTCTGCATTGGCTTGATTTCGTTGACCTTAAATTGAGGGTATATTTAATTTTGGATTTTTTTTTTTTACTTCCATAAGATTTTGTTGCCTATGCTAGAATTTGGGAAGGAGACATCACCTTTTAGTGTGTCCTGTTATGAAGATAGTTTCTTTCAGCTCTATACTTAAAGCTGTTAATTTTGTCTTTACAAGCTCAGAGAGAGGACAGGTTATATTTGCAGTCTCTTAGAAGCATCATTTGGACCCAGGTCAAGTTGGTTGCCCCAGAAATCTGTCTGCTTTTCTGTTTCTCTCTCTTTTTTTTGGCCAGTGTAACTAACTTCTTTCCTAGGGCTTTTGCAAGTATGGAAAAAAAAAATTCCCATATAGCCGTAAGTATTTTAGCATATCCTAAATGTAGACAAGACATACCTGTCCACCCTGCCAAAATACAGTTTGTAGGCACAGTTCTAAGCAATTCTTATGGCGTGGGGAACTTGTATTCATGGTCACAGCAGGGAACTGGGTTTCTCTGTACTGCTTTGCATAGACCCCATCCTGAACTTGGCATTTGCTGCTTTTATGTTATATTAGTGACACAAAAAAGTGTTTTCTCCTGAAAGAAATTAGCACACTGACTTTTATCCTGGACTTGTGTCCCTTCAAATGTGTCAAGTGGTGTTTGCCAGCCACTCTGTCTATTTTTCAATTAATTGTGAGCTACTGAGCTAAAAAATCCAGTGATTATCCAGTCAGTAGTGTCAGGAAGGAACAGCTGACACAAATATCTTGACAACCCTCCCGTTAGCCAGGGATAAATTTTTATTCTCACAGCTGTGTCTTAGGTACATTACTGGCCATGCCCAGCTGTCTTCTGATAGTTAAATCTCTAGGAAAAAAAAAAAAAAAAACAACCCAAGAAAGGAGGTTTTGCACTTTCTTAATAGTAACTTGACATCAGTTTACTGAATGGATATTAATGACACTGAGAAGTGAAAGCTTTACCAGAGAAAATTGGTGGCAGGAATGAGAAGTTGCAGAGCTCCCTGTAGAAATATATATGACAGCAGAAGACTTTAAATACCAGACCTGCCCTGCACTCTCCCATTCAAAATGTGTAACAGGAAGAAGACAAGCCTGTTTTGTCCTAAGCCAGGACTAGATGCTCTCTGTTTTGGATTTCACAGGGCTTGGGTTTGATATTTACATAATTTAAATGCAAGAGAAGCAGGGGTTTAAATCCAAAGTTCAAATCTGTGCATGACAGGGGCATAGCATGAAATGCAACCTGTGAGAGGGAGAGGAAAGAGTTTGGGAAAGGAGCACTGAGAGGATTCTTTCATCAAGAAAATAAGCATTATTATTTGGTATTTTTTTATGTCAGTCTGTTGGCATGTTCTTGTATCATGTCAAAGGCATTTGTCAGATTGGGGCGTGCTCACAACAAATGGCTCCATGGCACAAACGTGCTTCATCTGGGATTTCAGCTTCCTTCAAAAGCTTTCAGTTGCTTTGTACACTGCATTGTCATAGCCTAGGTATGTAGATAATGGCTATGAAGGTAGAAAGATTTTCCTGGTGAATAATGACCATGAGGAGAACTGATAATTTAAGGCAAATGGCCATTTGCCTTTGTTGCTAATTAATCCCTTTTTGCTAGAAGATTGCTGCTACAATTCTGTAGGGTTGTTAAAGTGTTTTATCTCCTTTTACTATTTGCATGCTGTTCTTTTTCATCTCTGTAGATAGAGTGGGTTTGGGAAGGCTGTGTCCACAAGTTTCCCCACTGTGACAGTGCATCAGCCAATTAAAATGTTAATATTTATGTATTTTTTTTTTCTGCACCTCTGTGATAGTTCCATTGGTAAGCCAGTAGCTCAGGGTAGACTGTAACCCTTTCAAGATGTTTGGTTCAGCCCGAAATCTTGTTATTCGTGAGCTTTTTGTTGTACCAGATCAAAGCAAATAGATCTCTCAGTAATTTAATGTCTTTTATAGAATTTATTCAAAGTTACTATACAAGCAAAGTTTTTCTTTACAGGTCAGTTATTCTCTTTCCCTCCCCCTCTCTCTCTTTCCCTCCTTCTCTTTCCTTCCTTCTTTCATCTGTGTATTTATGTTTAGTTTTGGGTTTTACCTTCTGTTATTGCAGGGGAGTTTTAGTTCAGCTTTAAATGAAAATTAGTGGATTTTCTCATTTTGTAGAGCATAAGAGATATAATGATGAAAGCTCTATAAATAAATAAGCACAGTTTATTTCAAAGGACCCTTAATATAAACTGCTGTGGCTGTATTTAAAACGTGTGCTCTACTCTAGTTTCTTCTTTGTTTTTGTTAAAATATGATATATATTTTGCTCTGTGGCTAAATAGGGTGCCAGCTTCCTTTCTCCAGTCTTTTTATACAATCTTATGGGTAATAATCATAAACAGGAAGTCTCTGGATTGATTTTAAGTATTTCTCAGTTGTTGCCTAATTGTAACCTGCTAATTACTCTTTCCGAGCAGTTAGTTAAAAATAAATAAATAACTTTTATTTATAGGAATTGATACAGCTATATGATCAGTTTGGATTTTTCTGATTTTTTTTTTTGATACAGAAACATGACTGTTTGATTCATGGAAATAATCTAAGATTTAGTCCATCCAGTCATACTCACTGCTATCCTCAGCTTTTTAATACTGCTGCTGTGTTGCCTTTATTGGGCATTAGGAAGTGATGTTTTATATTTCACTCCTCAGTTACTGAGTGTTGAGTCCACAACACTCTGAACTCACACTTAATTGGGAGGTCTCTTTCTGTCTCAAATAGACCATTGCACTAACTCTCCTCATTTTAATGTCATTATGAGGCAATTACAGTGTTAGGTACTCACAAGTAAAGCATGAAGATACACATGGTCTGCTCTCTATCTATACATGACTTTTATATTTATATATATATATATGTCTCTGTGTGTGTGTGTGCATGTCACTATAGATGTTTTTTATTTGATCTTACAATTGCTTCATGAAGTCAGATTTAGCATGTGTGTACATAAATAAATGCATAAAAATAGGACATTAATTTTCTTAGACTGGGACCTTTAGTTCATGGTCATTGAAAATTTGAGGCACTCTTGATATAAATCCAAGGTGAAAAGGCAGGTGGTTATGTAAGGAATGTATTTCTTTTCTGTTTCATCTTGGGGGACAGAGCTGCAAATCTGGGAGGGAGCTCACAAACCTGTCCTAAATGTTGGATACCACGTGATGTATGAGGCAATTCACTGTCCATTTGTTATGTCAATGCAAAGTGATCTAAAAACATAAACACTTTTTCCCGATATACACACATACATGTGTGCCTCACTTGTCTTGAACGTAGAAAACACAATTTTTTCAGTTAACAAGGTGCTGCTCAGTCATCTTAGGAGCCTTCTTCCTACAGTAGAAGGTGAGGGGCACAGTTGCCAAGGGAAAACAGGCTGGGAGTGCTGGAAGTGATGCACATCTCTACAGTCTGCAGTGAGAATAAAGTTGGGTGTTTGAGTATATATATATGTACCAGTCTACAGATGTTTTTTAAAATTAAGCATTTGGTTGGTTTTCTTGATGAAAAATCTGTAAATTGGGACATCTGTCAAAGTTGCTCAGTTTCATGCTGAACAATTTTGACAGTGTCCTTTTTGCTGAGGTGAGAATGAAGTGAACACGGCAGGAAAGACATGATTTGTTAGGCTCAACAGTGGGTAGTGATGTTTTTAAATCTGTTTTTCAGAGGTAAGATCTACAGCTATTTTCCTGGTCCTGGGGAGAACTAGGAAAGGAGGTCCTGTAGGAGGACCAGGCTACAATAGGAGTAAAATGTGAACTGCAATTTAAAACATTTAAGATTATTTTAATTGGTTTTACAGGGGGTATTAAAAGAAATAGAAGTGAAATAAAAGAGTGATGGAGGTACTTGACTTGTAGATATAGAGGCACTTTTGAATATCAACCCCTTTACTGAAGCTTTCATGCTGGTATGCCTAAATACAAAACAAAGTCCTTAATCAGTAGAATGTTTCTTAAAAATATATGTAAGCCCCAAGTGCATAAATTTCTACATCAAATGTGTATACAGGTGTGAACATGAAGGCATAGCAAAATGGCACCAGCTGTTTGCTGATTCCTGTTGGTTATTCTTTTAAAATGTGCACATCCAGTGAAATGGGGAAATGGGCATTGCATGGCACTCACACTGCCCAGGAGGAGGGAGAAAATCGCTGTACTGCTGTCTGCTGATGTACTGACCCCAGAGGCCAGAGATTGGAGATTGTCATGGTCCTTAATTCCCCACCTCCTTTAAGGAAAAGAATTTACAAGAGTTTCTTCTTTCTGTTTCTAATGAAAGTAATTACATCTTAGTCACTATATTTTCAAAGACAATTTTGAATAAAACTCAGGATTAAACTCCAGAGCCAAGGAAAACCCAAGTATTGAAATTACAGATATTACAGAAAGAGCTTACAATTCTCATCTTGCTGCATAGAATGAAGGAATATGAAATCAGGTCTGCATTCACCTCTCACCTTCTATTTCAAATTTTCTGCTCTTTCTGCAGAGCTTCACTACTCATTTATGAGTTGCTCTTTCATGATCACATTTTTCCAAAGTTCTCTCTTCTAAGCAATGTGCTTACAGATTTTAACATGCAGCTTGTTGAAAGCCAGGAAAATCTCTGGCAGAGTAGATGGCAAGATAGTTGAGTCTTGGAAAAATCTGTCCTCCTTTGTTTGCAGTGTGCTTTTCTTCTCTCCAGCTTTAGGAACCCTGTGTCAGACAGTGTGAAGTGGAATGAACTTGTGGCATAATACAGAAAATGAAATGTGATTGATAATGAAGGATTACAACTCTTACATCTGTGGAACTGCTTTTTAAGAGACATTAGTGGAAGACCTGCATGTACAAGTCTGTCTTTGCAGTTGCAAATCTTTTTGAATTGATAATATTGGGTGGCAATGCAGTTTAGAATTGCTAATTTTCATTCTAGTGGCATATGGAAGACTACAAAGTAGACATCTCTTGTGATTTAGGAAACAAATAAAATCCTCCCTGCCCTTTTTTCTGCTTCAAGTTTAGCCTTAATGACTTTGTAGCAACAATTTAGACTTCATTTTTTAAAACCAAATGTAGTGGGGAAACAGTAACCTGAGATGTGAAGTGACCAGGGCCAGTAACTGCTGATGATGGTGTGGACATGAAAGAGAACATGTGGTAAACCTCATTTCTGTGAGCATTATTATCATGGAGTCTAAATACTCCACAGACCTAATTACTTTGTGAACAGAGAAGTAATGTTTTCTCCAGTTTCCAGTTGGAAAATGAGACTAGGAAACTGTCTGCTTTGCAAAAGGTCCGTGTAGAAAAGAGCAAAGAACAGCTCCCTGAAGGCAAAGCAAAAATGTAAAAACATAGATCAGTTTTGCAGGTAGAAATTTTGATTCCTATATGGAAGGAAGAGGAATTTTAATTTTTATATGAGTGTTCTTGGTAAAAATAGGATGATGTTTGGAGGAAGGGAAAACATACTCTGCTGAGAGCAACTTTCTGACAATTAGACCTTAATTGGTGATACAGCAAATCCTCTGAGGGAATGGCAGGACTATCAACTGGAAATAAGTACTGCTGGATAAACAGTTCTACACTAAGGGACTAGAAGGGAATATAGAACAAATGTGATGTATTTGAGGCTACTGCTGTTAATAATTGTAAATACACAGAATTCACTGTTCTTACTTGGGCCCTTTTTTCATTATGTTAGAGAAACGCTGTTTATTTCTAATTTTAATTTGTACAGTATTAATAGAAATGTGTTTTAAAATATTTGGTGATTAAAAAAAAGTTTTTTGCATTGAGAAAATATCTAATTTTATTATCAATCAAATCTAGCCTCTTTCAAGAGCTGAAGAATTTCAATGTTTCTCGTACAAAAAATGCTGTCTTGTGATTATGTGTAGAATAGTTGAAATTTTTTTCTTTAGAAAGTCACCTAATTTACATATTTTTCCTAGTTCTTTATGAAAATGCTTCATAATGTGTAGGGCTTTTAATTCAAGTTTCTTTTAAACCTGATTTTCTTTTTAAAATGATGTTTTTGCCATTTGGACTGGCAGATCTGTAGTGTTGTAGTTTTGGCTACATATACAGTAGCAAAGAACAAAATATTTTTGGTCACACTTCTGTTACAGTTCAGTCTGTTCCTTTTACATGATCAGCTTGTTTCTCTGAGCTTCACAGAGGCATCTGCTTTAATTTTTATTGGGCAGGGCTGCAACTTAGCAAACTGGGGTAAGCTTCCCAAATAATTCAGAAATGTGGTTGATTAAATCAGCTATGTCTTGGCTGAGTGATCTATGAGCACATTATACACACACAACGTTAAAAGAATGTTATTAAGGTGCAAATCTAAGTACTTAAAGTTAGGAAGTGCCAAAATTCAAGTTGCCTGGAGGCTCACAGTCTCTATGCATGTGTGTATGTATATGATATTGACTCTTAACTGTGCAACTTCACTGTTCTTCCAGCTGGAACATCTCACTCCTCCTTGCTCAAAGCAAACCCAAGGTTTACTTGTTGAATATTTCAAGTCTGTTCTGCAAACCAGTATTTATTATGGTATATGATTTGATAAGTAAATTCAAGATTTCATAGGTAGTTTGTCTTCCCCAAAACAATGGTGTTTCCTTCACCAAAAGAAGAAAAAAACCCAAACCCAGAGATTAACATCAGAATTTTAATTTTAAGGCCCAGGCTATACAGCAGGGGGCTGATTTATTTTGTTTCAAAAAGTAGGTCTGATAAATTCCAAGCAGTTCTTCAAAATGGAGCTCATGTTTCGGTTTAGGATGTCATGCCAGATTATAAATCATCCAGTTGAAATGTACTTTGAGATTCCCACCTTCTTCTCTACTTGTTCCCAGTCCCACTACCTGCATTTTACAGTTTATTGCTCCCTTATTCTCATCCATTCTGAAGACTGCAGGCCTAAATTTATATATTGAAGAGGAATTGGGTTTAGGAAGCATTTTTACTTAGTTTCAAACAGTGGTCTTAAAAAGGTGCTTTGGTGTGATTAAGTAACAGAGAGCTGATTGAGAGAGGAGTGATGGGTGTGGAAACAAGTGTGGAGAGGAAGAGATGAGTGATAACTTCCTCTGCTGCTGGGCAGATGGTAATGTGAGACTGTGATCTCCAACATTTGGGGTGCAGGAAGTGAGTGTCCCCTCTAACTTTTTACCTTAATGTTCACTTCTAAAAACAAGTCTCCATGTCTAGCCAGTCACAATTCCTCTCTGCTCCTGGCTTACTGTCCAGTTCCTTTGCTGGGAAATGGTTTAATTTTCATCCCAGGCCAATTTCCCTGATTCTTTCTCTCTGAATTTGCATGGCTGTGCCCTTTCATTGCCAGCTTTATTCTTATGCTATATCCTAATCACAGCCTTAGTCACCAGTCCCTCTCATCTTCAATCATATTATCAGCCTCTAAATGCAGGTAGTGGCACTTCTTCCTTTCACCAGTTTGTGCTGGGATGAAGGGAAAAGTGTTCTGAGCAGGCAGTAATTTCTTAAGCCAAATGAATTCATTACTCAGGCAAATGGAAGAGAATTGCCAATTTCAGAGCTGCTGCAAGTGAAGGAAAAGTTTACAAAAACCTACAGTTGTGGTTGTCATCTTTTGTTTATCTTCCCATCACGATTTTGATGTTTAACTGTTTAACCCAGTCCAGCTGTACCACAGTGGTCACTCTGTCTGCTGTTCCATGGCTTTTAAGAATGAAGGTGGTATTGTCACTGTAAAAGGATAAAACCCCTGGTGTTACTACCTTCTTTGTATTTCTTCACCCTTGATGACTGGGCAGTAATTTCTCTGTGGGGATTATTTGTCCAAGGATGGGGCCTCTGTTCAATCCAGATATAACCCAGCTGCAGAGGAATTTCACCCTTCTCTGGGCTTACAAGCAATTAGCACTGCAGGCAGGACTGCCTGCCCTTGCAGGGAACAAAAGATGCAGCAGACAAGTTTTTCCCTTGAAATGGCAGCTGGACAATGAATTGGAAGATTAATCAGAAAATTATTTCAAGGCACTTTTTGCAGCAAGGAAAAGTCACATGTCCTCGTCATGAAATAAGATGAGAGCTCTTAGATGTATGATGAGAGTTCTTATGTAAATCACTGTTGGAATGAGTCTCAAAAAAAGGGATTTTCTTAATAACACCAGCTACATATAACAGTCATGTGTGAGTTTTGAAGGAAATTTGCTCTGATGACAGGTCAGTTTTCCATCAGGAGCTGGAAAATTGCAAACATATGATTATTCAAAAAATATTATATCTGCAAATAAGATATACTAAGCAAATACTGTAAAGTTCATATGGGATATTATCATCTTTCCCTTTGAGACTTGATTCAGTAGAAGCAGTTGATATATTTTTTTCCAACATAAAGAATGTGGATGTTTAGAGGAGAATTGATTATGAAGGAAAGAAGTACCAGTGCACATCAAATATTAAATAGGATCCTCTCTTTTTCAAAACTAGTTCCTAAATTTGATGCTATAAAATTTTAGCTGTAGTGGGAGAGCTCCCAGAAGACCCTTCATTATGTCTCATTATTACAGCATATGTGAGGCCATGGTACCCTTGGTTGCTATAGTTCCTTATTTATTCAGGAAAAATATGTTTCATGGCTGCACAGCTGGGTAACCTTCTGTGTCTGTAGATTTCTCCTGAAACAATCTTATATATACCCCATAATACCTTGATTTCCCTTAGAAAGGTCATAAACTAGGCTTCTTTCTTTTTTTTAAAAATTTTTATTTCTTAACTACATGGTAAAGTTTAATATCAGACCACAACTTTGTCTAGTGCTTCTCTGGGTTTTCTTAATAAAGGGGAAGGATTTTTACCTTTTGGAAGGAAAAATTGCAAATTTTAGTATTGCAGCACATGTGTGGCAGAGTTCACACTCACCTGATGACAGGTTTGCCATCAAGGGTAAGAATATGGCTGTACTTTTCTAAAACAACCTGAATTCTTTTTGTTTTTCTCATTTATGTTATTTAAATGCTAGTAATTCTTATTGAACAAGTTGGATCAGATCTCCTTTGGAACTCTTACCAAAAAGCTGTTTAAATAATATATAGCTTTAGGTGTGAGATTTAGTTAAATATCTGTCCTGCCAGGGGAGACAACTGTGAGCAAGACTTGTTTGCCACAACTTTACAATTCCAGTGGTAATGTTTAAATTATTTCATAGGCATGAACTATCCAGGAAGGCTGCTGTGGTCCCTAAGAGCTTTTTTGGGCAAATTAATTCCCTAAACCTCGGGGACTATTTGTAGTGTAATAATTGAGGAAAGATGATTAAATATATGAAGCATTTAAATACCCATTTTAAGTTCACAGTAATTCCTGACAAATGGGAGTATCTTGGCATTTAGAGAATTACAAACCTCTAGTGTGTAGTTTTTCCAGAACTACAAACTTTCCAGTTTTTTGTGTGGCCTTCCATTGGATGTGAAACAGAACCTTTGGGATCACTTGTTTGTGACATCCATGGCTGTCTTTGGTCATACTGAGTCTGATCTGTCCTGGTGGTGGGATCTGCAGGTTTGTGAGAACAGTTCCTGCTAAGATGCTGGAAGACAATTGGAAAAACCCTTGTTTGATTTAACCATGGAGATCATTCCTTTCCCTCATGTGACTCTGTACGCAGGCGTCCCAGCTGCTGATCTTTAGCAGGTCTGGGAAAGGGTATTCCAGCTATTTCAAAGATTCTATGTATAATCAGGGGAAAGCAAGACTTGTTCAGACAGCAGCTCTTTTGCTTAGGCCACTCTTGGTAGATCATTCTCAAACTTCTCCCTGTCTTGATTGTTACCTTGCAGCTTCCAAGGCAGTCTTTTCAAGTTCATCACTATCTATACCATCATGCCATTGAAACATTTTCCCTGAAATCTTAGTTTTTATTTTTTGGCTGTTGGTACAGCTTTAAACCTGAAATTAAAGGATTCCTGTTGCTTTCAGCTGGGGGAGAAGCTGTCATATCATTCACTGCCTCATCTGTGAGCAAAGCAGGTGCCTGTGAAAGGATCGGGACATGCAGGAGCTTTGTAGACTCATTAGTTTGTTCCACGCTGCCCGGTCTGATTTTGCTTTTGTAGCACAAAACATCTGTCAACAACAGTGCACCTGAATTTCTAGGGAGAGAGATGCTAGCAGTACTCCTGCCTGCTCCTGTTTGGCTAAATCTCACCTAGATGCAGTTTTCCTGAAATTACAAAAGGGTGCAAATTTCTGTCTCCTCCTCATCTGTGGGAATAAATGAGAAATGGGAGCTGTGGGCTTGGCATTTAAGGTTTTCCATTTGTAGTACACTGACATACTAATGATGGTAATTTTGCATTTGTTACTACATGCCTAATCTAATTAAGTTTCTCTTAGGGTACAATTGTTGTTTTCTGTATTTAATTATGTTACCACCAGGTGCAAGTGTTAATAGTAGCTGAATTGAGAAAGCAGTCTTTTATCTTTGTACTATGTAAGAATTTTTCTCTGTACCTTCAGTTTCCAGTGTAAAAAAGTGCTTACAGTATTTGATTGCTCCAAGGAGTTCTAGTGGCACTTCTGATTGATATACTAGGAAACACTAAGGAGGACTGAACACTTATATTATTCTTTAATTTAGATATGTTCAGAACCATTTATGAGCTCTACATTTTTGGTTTCAGGTGTTGCAGTAGTTCAGACTCTCTTTCCCAGCTATCCTGTTGATTTTGAGGGTTGGCAGACTTGCCACATTCTGACAGATCTGCTCTTGTCTGTTTGAAAAAGTCTGAACTATGTAGGGGTTTGTTGTCTGAAGCTGAATTTCATGGAGCACTTGCAAAACTGCTTCTGTGACTGCCAGCCTGGCTCTGTGAACTTTTTGCTACCATTTCACCAATGCTTGTTCCAACATTTTGGAAGAGTTTTCAGCAGAATTCTTTGCCTGCAAGAATAAACTCAAGCATTATTTTTAAAGCTCAAGGATCTGAGCTTTGAAATGATGTAAGAGTGTGCTTGGAGGCAATTGACTCTCAAAAGGTTTTGAAATTATAACTTTAATTTTTAGATAACATGAACAGGAATTGCTGTAAATGTTTCCACCTGCAGATTGGCAATTGTTTTAGTCTACTAAGTAAAAATAAGTAAAGCTTGTATTTTCTAGCTTCTAGTCAGTCATCAGTAATCTATAATTAGATAAATTTGGCATTGAGTGTAATAGAAAAATTAGATAAATGATTGATGCATCTTTATTCTAAAGCATAAGGTACCCATGCAACATTCCCATTACTAATGAAAGAAAATTGTCTGCAGAAGCCTTTTCCAGCCTCTTGGCATTTGTGAACAAGTCTACATGTCTGAGTAGAAGTATGGCCTGTATGTACCATCAGTTCAAGCCTGCTGCCAGATGCCTTCTTCTCTTAGTTACTTTTCAAGGATTCATTTAAAGAAGGATTTTGAGCTGACCATGGATGACAAGTCAGTGGTAGTGAACCAAAATACACTGCTTTTCATTTAAGGATCCTGTGGGATCATTTTGCCTTGAGCTGTAAAGTGTGATTTTACAGTTGAACCATTTTCAGTATAGAAGCATCAAAGTTCCAGTTTATTCTGGTGCAAGAATGACAATAGCCATTGGTTCAATTCTACATCCAGGTAACCAAGCTGTGTCTGATTTGTTTTTTTTTTTTAAATTAAGCTTTCCAGGGCTCCTAATGGTAGAGATTTCCCTCACTCCTGCCATCTCAGAGACCTAAGTTACTTCAAGTTAAGTTTCTTACCCTTCAGGCCTTTACTTCAAACTCCACTCCTTTGATGGTTTATCACAAAATTTGCTCAGAGGCTTTCATTTTTTAAGGTAGTCTTTTAATTACTACTGATTATGCACTGCATCAGAGAGAAGTGGTTGAAAACTTAAAAACCACAAATCAACTATACATCAATGGGTTACAGTAATGAATGCTAACATACTGTTTCTTGAGGAAGAGCCTGTTAGGGACAGAAGACCATGTTTCAGGTGATGTGAAAAATAGTAAGCTTGACTTCTGAGAGCAGCTTGCTAGAGTTAGTGGTCAGGTTTCATTAAAAATTAATTTAAAAAATATTAGAATAGGTATGTTTGGTATTGGTTCATAGAAATCTTCAAATTAGTATCAGGATTAGGTCTGCAGATTAGTATCAGGATTAATGCTTTCTGGCAGCAAGGCCTGACACTGATGGCAATAACAACTTTTCACTTAGTTCCTATATGCTTTTGGATTCGTTTTTCCATTATTCCTGTTCCAGGAGCTGGTTTTTTTCCCCAGAAGTACAATGATTTATTTGGGTGATAACACACAGGCTGTGGTATTTCAGAAGCTGTTATCAGTTTCCATGTAGGGATGCTTGGAAAAAAAGAAAATAACACTATCTTGCAAAAAATATGCTGGCTTCATTAGGTGCAAAACTGTCTCAAATGGCCCTTAAGCAGCACTTTGGCTTCTCCAGCTTCTCAGCATGAAAACATGTCTAAGTAAGTTATATTATTTCAGGACAGTGAACAGCTTGCCTCAGATCCAGCAACTGTGTTTATTCTTTGGTTCTGATTTTTCTCCCAAATGAAGAATGTCACTCTGTGCTGTTTACATTTACATCTCAAAACAATTAAGCTAAAACAGCTTCTTAAGATTGGGAGCTGGCTTTCTCTCAGGGAGAGCTTTACATTCAGTTTCCAGAGTCATGCAGTAGATAGGCTTATTTTTGTGGCTTTTTTTTTCCTTTTCCCCAAGCTGGTGTGATTTCCTTCATGTTCATCTTTCTGAAGATGTTTGAATGCTGTTGATTTTGAATTGTGCATATTGGTAGGAACATTTAGATGTATTTTCTGCAGAGTGCTTTAATTATGAGAAGAACAACAAACTGATTTTTTCTGTATTTGGTGATATTTCCTATTATAACTTTGGATATCTCACTGGAATACCTTTTTGATGAAAAAGCAGAGTAGTAAGCAGTAAAGGCTTTCCTGTGTTTTATTACAGGACCATGTACTAAAAAAATACAGGGACTTTACTCCTTATATTTTTCCATGTTGTTGTACTAGAACCATTTGTGAAATAGATGAATAGGTTTTTTTAGTCTGAACTGATTTATAGCATAATTGTCTTGTTCTAGTGCTTCACAGCAATACTACAATAGGTAGAGAACTTTCAACAGGCCCAGTGTTGCCAAGTTTTAGGGCACCATCCTGCTGTCTTCTTTCATCCCCTCCCCATCTCTAAATTTTGTCAACCTACTCCTGTGCAGTTGCAATACACGTTGATGAGTGGGCAATCCAGTACTCCTTTGCTCCCTCTTACAATAACTGGTGTTTCTTTCTCAGAAGACAAAGCTTTAAAAATAATTTTGCCCTAGGGCAAGGCACTGGGGGTGAAGATGTAGAAGTCTTTAAAGCTTAAGACCCTCTGAGCCTTCTTGTTTCTGGATCCTGATTCTGTTTGCTCCTTGTGGGGTGAAGGAGGATACCTGAGGTTTGAGTGACCTGCCTTCTGTAGGCAGTTGCTTCCTCCCTACTGTTCATTTGCAGAGGCAAAGTCCTATTTTGGCTGGGAGCACCCAGGTGGATGTGGAGGATTTTGGCTGGGAGCACCCAGGTGGATGTGGAGGATTTTGGCGGAGAGCACCCAGGTGGATGTGGAGGATTTTGGCTGAGAGCACCCAGGTGGATGTGGAGGATTTTGGCTGAGAGCACCCAGGTGGATGCATGGATGAGCTGTTATGCAGCCTTTGTGTGGCATCTGCTGGAATGACCTCCCAGCAGGGCCATGGGAAGGCTTGCTGCACGGGCAACATGGGACATCAGTTTTGTCCTGTGTTTTATTCCCTAAATAAACACTGCCCAGGCTCTTTGAAGTAGGACTGATCCTTTACAGACCCTCTGTCATCCTCTGACCTGAGCAAGTTCCCTGTGGAAAGTCCAGTGTTTTTATGTCCCTCCTGCTTGCCAGTGGACAGAGCAGGTGTGAAGCAGGGCAGATGGGCTCTCAGTTTCCTACAGTCTGAAGGAGATCCTGATTTTGTGCCTGAAGGCTGTCCCTACAGAGCTTGGGGCAGCCTGCCTCCTGGAGGGTTAAGTGGTCAGCAGAGGCAGGCTGTGGGAAAGGTGCTCCTGTTTCCCAGGGCTAGTGCTGTCACCTCTGACATTCTCTGTGGCCCCAGCAGCCACACTTGAGAGCAGCATCATTTCCTCCACTGGTTTTGCAGGCAGTGCAGTCCCAGTTCAGAGGCCTGCTGTCAGCAGGGGTTCAGAGGGCATGGTGTGGGATTTAGCCACTGTTGCATATACAGTTCAGAATAATTTTCTGCTCCTTTGATAGCTCTTGATGCGTTTTATTCAGTTCCAATCTAATCAAGTTAACTGTTTTAGCACATTGTCTTTCTTCAGACCTTTTACACAAGGCTGGTGTAATCTCTCTTAAAAAGAAAAAATAATTCCCCTTTCATCTTTCTGGGGAGATCACTTTATTCATGTGTAGTGACCTGGCTTAGCATTTGATAACTAATGTGTCACTGAAAGTTCCTCATTACTGCCCCAGCTTGCAGACCACCTGGAGTGCTCCATTATTAATGTGAACTTCAGGTTCAATTTTGAGATGTGTGCAGGTGCATGTGCACTATTCATTGCAGGCTGGTGACACTTGCCCCGTGAAGGGACAAAAATACGTGGGGCTGATGTGTCTTGCAGGCCTATGGAGCACTTATTGTTTTGATAGCAGCCATAAGACAAGTGTAAGCACTGAGGCTCCAGCTCTTTGTTGATTATAATCTAACTTTTGCTTTCCTTGGCAATCATCCTTTGATACATAGGCACTTAATCTCAGTGCCTGGAGAACAGAAGTAGAGAAGCCAGAGAGGGGAGGATAAAGGGGAAGCCACGCTCCGGTTAAACCAATAACGTGGGAAAAGCTTAGTTCTTATTCCAGACATACATGGATCTTTGGATGGTAGCTGATAGTTACATGGCAACCAGGCTCTGCAGGGCCCTCCAGCTTGCTGCTGGTTGTAGTGCAAGATGTAAGTGATCTTGTTGATGCGGCTAGGATGCTGTTAAGACGATGAGTTTAGGAAGGATCTTCCATCTCCTTGATGGAAGCTTAATTTTGTCTGGGTTTTTTTTTCAGTAGTTGCTTAAGCCACCTAAACTCCTCTAGCCATCCATCTTTGCATCCTGAAATCACAAAAGTGACCTACTGAATTAAATCTCTGATCTTAACTTGTTTGTTTTATAGTCTAAACAAATGAAAAGGCAGGAGATAACAGAGTCTAATGTTGCATACAAATTAGTGGAGCTTGTACAGTTGCAGGGTTATTTATTGGTTTTACTGAGGTTTGATTTTCAGGGTTATTTCCCTTTTCTTTTAAAGGGGGAATTTCCTTGTGGACCTCTTTTTGTTTTCTTTTCTTTTAAAAGAAATATGGAAATAGCAGAAGTGGGAGGAGAGGTGGATTCATAGGAGCAGTGGAGCTGGAAGGACAAAGGGAGATGGGCTGAAAAGGAAAGGGAAAAGAATAGTTCTGAGTGTGTGAAAGGGAGTGGGAGGAACAGGAAATCAGAGTGTGGGTTTGCAAGCACTGGGAAGTGTGGGCAGGAGTAAATTGGACTGGGAAAGAAAATTCCTGAAATGTCTTGTTTTCTTTAAAGGCATCAGCCTGGTTATAATAAAATAGCTTCTGCTTTACTGAGACCAGGTCTTGACATCCTGTCTTGACATCCTGTATCTGCTAAAAACAAATAGTGGAATACAGTAGTAGATTTTATTTTTTTTTTATGAAGAGCTAAAACACAAAAAGGTACTTTGTTAATAACTTAGTATTCTAAATAAACATCTCCCTCAAGTGCCAAAGGATTAAGTGTTTTAAAATCTTATACAACTGTATATGATTTTTGTAGTTATTCTTTCTAGTAATTTTACTCTTATTTGAACTGAATGTATGCTGATTTGGGTTTTTGATGCATTAAAAGTTGTGCTCTCTTCTTCTCAGAGGTTATTGTAGACAAATGAGAGGAAGGGTATTTCAGACTAAGGTTTCTAGTTATGGTCAGTAGCTCTAGAAGAATGAAAACTCTGAGATGACTCTGAAAATTTTGGTTTTCCTTTAAAAAAAGCACCAGTAAATTAGATCTCTAGGCACTGATTTTCTAAATTTGCTGTTATTACAGTGATTTTGCCTTTTGGAATTGTTTTCAAATAAGAGAATATACCTATCTTGTACCATTTTCAGGTGCTAAAGTGCCATTTAGAAGATAAAAGAAGTCTAAAATTTGATTGAATAGTTTAGAATTAATTTAAATTACCAATTAATGCTATTTAATATCTGATTTATTTCTCCTCCACACCTTAAATATTTATGGAAGAACATCCAAGAATTTGTATGGCATGTTTAAAATGTAACTGGTAAATGCCCCTTGTGAAATAAATTATTTTTATTGCAATTTAGAAAAGTACATATTTAATAGTGAAATGCTTTGCTTATGTACTTACATAACTCCAGTGTATAATACAGGTCCAAAGGTCTTTAATTAATTATAAAGATAGGACTTTAATGACAAAATAATGGCTCTGGTGTATCTGTACCATTGGGTTTAGACATTAGAAAGGTTTCATATCTTTCAACTCTTCCTTATGTGATGTTACACTGGTGCCCCAGACATTTTTTAATGCATGAGCAATCAACATAAATGAAAACTAGAAAGCATTCATGGTAAGACAAGAGGCAATGTTACTTTCAATAAGATGACTTCAGGAAGCTCTTACACAGATATTTCACTGGAGACATTCTGGTTTGACCTCTATCTCACCATGCCTTTTTTTGTTTCTTCTCTTTTTTTTTGGTCTTTTTTTTTTTCTCTTATGATTAAACAGAGGAGAAGGGGTTTGTAAAAGCCCTTCAGAAAACTGGCAGTTCCTTGTAGAATTCTAGTTTTTCTCATTTCCATATGTTTTCCTGCAGGAGAATGGCTTTCTAAGAGCACGTTAGCCTTCAACCTTGGCAGGTGTAGAAGTACATCTGCAGTATTGTGATTGAAATGTTATACCTGCTTATTCTAAAACTGACATGAGAGGTGACAAATGACAGAGGCATTACTGGGTCAGGTGAAGTCTTTGTCATAATCCCTTTTCCCTGAACTTTTAGCTGGTGCAGCAAAGAGAATCCTGTTTCAGGGATTATTAACACCACCTGCTACAAAATTCCTTTGGGAAGGACTGGAGTGCTTTGGATTCAAACACTGGCTTTGAAACATGCAGGAAAATGGCACAATCTCTGCAGACACTCTAATGGCTACTTTGGGCTTGGTATAAGCCAGCCTTTCCACTGCAAAAATGTGTTGCTAAGGATATAAATGCTGTTTCTCCCATTGCGACGTAAAAGTGAATTTTCAGTGAATTCCTGAAGTTCTTGTGTTTGACAGGATTCAGAGGTACAGTCTGCTGCAATGACTTGTGCAGCAGGGTTGAACTGATCTCTGGTTGAAGCCCCTTAGTTTTGGGTAGCACAAGTAGAAAGCTCTATCTCCATTATACGGGATTTTTTACTCCTCTTTCTTCTCAAGCACTGTTTCATGTTTTGTAAGCTTTGCTTTGTGCCTGGTTCATCCAGAAGGCCGATTCTTCCCTCAGGAAGAACAAGTGGAAAGCCTGTGGGAAAAGTGTTTTTCTCTTTGGTCGAGTACTTCTGTCCTACTTCTCTTGTGTAACTGCAGCCCATTGGCAGGGCAGGAACTCGGTGCCTCCCTGACTGGCTGTGGGATTGTGCCTCAGCTCCAGCTGGAGAGCAGAGATGAAAGGTACCTGACCAGAACCTGGGCACCAAGTTTGACTCCTGTTCACCTCCCATTCCTATCCTGCCTTTTGGATTTTTTCAAAGCCAGATGAGGAAAAGTGCCTCCTCTTAGTCATCAGCATTGATAGGACTAGAATCCTGCTGGAGCTGCCTGAGGCAAAACAGGCAGAGCAAAGGAACAGGCAAAGTCCTGGGCTCTTTTCATCACGAGCTCTGATTGCAGATCCCCCTGGAACTAGGAGGTGAATCTGTTCCTTTGTATTTCTGAGTGAAGTGAGTGCTGATTGATTTGTCAAGTGATTACATGCTCAGATGAGATACTGGGATGTACAGTTTGATTCCATTCAGCACCACAGCAATGCCCAGGCAAAACTTCATACAGTACAAAGAAGATTGTAGTCATTGTAGGGGAATGTGTACACAGAAATCACCTTTCTGAATGGCTTTTTTGAACCTTATTCACCATTGCTTCTCTTAGTTTGTTTTCCCTTAGCAGAGTTTTCTGACTTTGCCCTTGCAAAAAGCAGAATCTGCTGTGGAACTGTTGGCCAGAAGGACCCGTTTCCAGATAAACAATCCCAATGTGCCCTGAGTTAATTGCCTTTTTTGGGTAGGTCCATCTTTTTCAACATCAGGGGCTGTAATGTGTACCTGGGCCAGAGGAGGTTTCAACTTACCAAAAAGAACTCTAAACAAAGGTACTGGTTGCTTGGCATGTTAATACATTGGAAGGTGTTGCTCCTGTGAATATGAATCCCAGCAGGTCTTCTTTCAGCAGTGTCCCCTTTCTCTCTCAAAATGAATCCCCCCACATCCCGAGCCCACATCCCCCCACTACCCATAGTTTGTTCTTGGCTGACCCTTTTGTTCTGTCATTCCCTGTCTGGCATCATTGCATTGTATAATTTACAGAGTCAAATTTACTGTGTTAGGGAATCTGCAATCTCCTGTAAGACAAAGCTGTTTTCTACAGTTTTAAGCTCTGAAACCTAAAAAGAGATGGCATGTTGCACAGGTTTTAGGAACTATGTGGGAAACAGTGGGTGCTGTTTACTACAGTCATGTTTTCCTAATATATGTGTGTTTCTTCAAGGGTGGTTTTCAATATCTGAGGCATAACGTACTAAGAGTAATTTTTTTTCTTTTAATTCAGAAGAGGATTTTTGAATAAAACAATCTTAATCGGTGTATATGATGTGGTGTGAATGTAGTGTGGTATCTGAGCTAATCTTGGAGTCTATTTTAGAAATTTGAGGCTATTTAAAATAATTTTTGGCATAGTAGTTGTATTTCTAAGCAGCGGCTCTTTGCTTTGGTGGAAGCAGGGTTTTTTTTTTCTTCTATTGCACATTAATCACACAGGTTCTGAAGAAGTGACTCTCTGATTAAGGATATTGCTGTAGCAGAAGAAAAATAATAGTTTTTAAAGTTTTATTGCCATCAAGCCACTACTAAAATTAATTTTTTTTTATATGTGCTAAATCTTGAGTTCCTTTGAAGTTGTGGGTTTGAGTTGATTGTGAGCTCAACCAAAGCTCTTTCCCTTGCAGTTTGGGTATCTGAAACCTGAGAAATAGCAACTAATTTTTATTTGGCCAAGACCTGGTTGGTTGCCAGATTGAAACTTTTGGGTCTGAAAAGGCAGCAAAGAATGAATGGTCTTAAGCTGAGAAGGATGCAACTTGATAAACCAAAGGCAGCCGAAATATTAAATATGAAATTGAGTTTTTTCCATGTATTGGTAGAAACACCAGTGAAGAGGGGGCTGAACTGGTGAGAATTAAAAACATGACTGCTGAGCTGGAGTGAGTCTGAATCCCTCAATTGTCTGCAAGTCACTTGGTGGTGATGGTTGGAGGCTTAGGGAATTCCTTGGCACTGGCTTTCTTTGCCTCAGGGGAAGTGTGGGTATCTGTCTATCCATCTAAATATGTTTGTATACACAAATATATGAATTTAGAAAATTTCATTTCAGTTTTCGTGCTCTCACTTTTTTGACACCTGTTACAGTTGCAAAGGGTCGTTTGAGACTGGCTGGGTAAAATTATCTAAACTTCTGGGACTTGAAAGAACTCAAAACACAACTGAAAAAACTTGAGGTGTTTGGAAGTGATGTATGGACACGAAGTGATTGACAAGCCACTCAGCATGGGCCTGATCTTTTGAAGTCTCAGAACAATATAGCTTTTGGGGTTGACTTTTGTGTTTGTTTATTCCTTCTCTAGAAGCGAAGTTTGAGTTTCTCTGAGAGGTCCAAAAAAACGCTTTCAACTCATCCTAGGGCAAAATAATTCTGCTCTTCAGCTGTTTGTCTTCTCACTGCTGGCATGGAACCCAAGCAGAATTCTGCCTTGTTCTGCTTGAGTTCTGTAATAACCTCTCCCAGTACCTCTTGAATTAGCAGTGGTAATCCAAAACACTGATATTCCTTCCGGATGGAGATGGTGGTGTCCAGATATCAACATATTAAGGAAGTGAGTAGAAATGATAAATGAATAGCAGAAAATACTAAAGGATATATTGTTGTTCTGATGTCCTCAAGACAGAGCAAGGGAGGATTGTGTCTTCCCCTTCACTGCAGGGAAAAGGGGAGATGTTTGCAGAGTCTGAGAGGAAATTGTGCTCTTATTAGAGAAAAGGCATGAATAAGATGAAAGGGACTGTGCAGTACTTAAATGCTCTCTGTATTGCTGCTGCATCATGACATGAAAGGGAGGCCTTTGGGGAGGAAGCTGCAAGACAAAATGGCCTTTCTGGGCACGAGATCATTGTCTTGTGTCTGGACTGATCTCTGGAAATCTAGTTCAGGGAGTAATTTTAAACTTCCTTTAAGCATCACTGATTTGTTGAAGTGGTCAATGTCTTCATTCACTTTTGTTAACACATTTTGGTGGCATGTTTTAAGAAATCTGTGGCTCTCTACTGACGTACACAAACAAGAACAGGCAAACCAAAGCCAGGCTCTGCCCCACAGTTTGTATGTGTGAGAATTTTGCTCTGCATTGGACATTTGCCAAATGCTTAACTTCCTTTGGACAGGATAGTACATTTTTTAAAATAAATATGACATATGAAAAAGATGGCAGTCTGGAATGTGCCATTTACAAAATGGAAAGAAATCTGTCTTAACTTGCAAAAGTAATGATATTGAAACACAAGCAGGGAATATAACTTGCTCATTTTTTCCACAGAGATATTTTGATGACCAAAGCAGTTAGAGTATTCCTGTGTGTTATGGTTTTCCTTAGAGTTATGCATCTATTTCCTTACTTTAGTGCTTAACACTTTATCAAACATACAGTCATCTGCGTTTGAGTAATTTATTTTCAATCCTAAAAGGTAAAGAGAGTGCTGATGCTCACCCAAGTTTCTTTGGCACATACATATATCTCTTCCTGCAAAGTGCTGCAAATAAAAAGTAATTCTCCATTTCATTAATGCACTTCAGCTTTGTTATTTGAACTTCCTGTCTCATATATGTAATAAATGAAAAGGAAATGAGACTTTGGAGAAGATAATGTAAACACACAATATTTCTGTGGTTTGACTGAAATGAAATGAATGCCTTTTGTAAAAAGCTAATTATTGCATTCAAAATCTAACATGGACCTGGCCAAGTCTGTAGTGCCTCCATTATTTCAGGCATCAGCTTTTATGAAATACAGTATATCATACTGTAAATATAAAGGTGCTTTTTTCTCTGCTGACTTTTGCATGTAAAGCAAAAGGAAAACAAAAACCAGTTTTCTTCTCTCTTGAGTTTTGTCAGTTTCCTCTCATCAGTCTCTTAATGTTTGTTAGCTTAGAGATAGGAGCAATTTAATTTTTGGTACATCAGATTTCACTGTGAGGGTGTGTTCTTCTATGTGCTGCATGTAGGTAAAATAAACTGAGAATAAAGTAATTTAAGCATAACACGAATATTTAAATGAGTGCTCAGGCCTCCCTGCTTGTAACCTCTTCTCTAATTCATAATTCTTTTGTCCTGGATTATTTTCCCACCCCTCCAAGTAGGAGTTCTACAAGTCCATGTTTCTGTCTAGTTTCCTTCCCGTGCCCCCAAGCTGTTATGATTCAGTCCTTAGATTAAGTAGTCCAGATGTGTTCTTAAAAGTATTGAATTGTTTGGCTGAAACTTGTTCCTTTTTTTTTTTGTTGTGTTTGTTTACTTACTTGGGGTTTTTTGTTTGTTTGTTGGGAGTTTGGGGGCTTTTTTGTTTATTCAAAAGTGTGAAATATAAAATCTGTGAAGTCAAAACTTTGTCCTTCTGACAGATTTAAATATTTTTTTCTTTTTACTGATGCATTTCATTCTTCTTTTCATTTCTAGAACTCATAATGCAAAGAGATTTATATCTCTGCTGCATGTATTTTGCCTTTGAATACTTAATTCCTGTCAGTTTTGACCACTGTCTCTCTGTTTATCATTCTAACCCTAATATAATATAATATAATTTTTTCATGTTTTTATCCCTCTTCCTTTGGGCAGTTCTTTGGGCTGGGGGGGTTGATAAGTAAATAAGTTCACTCAACCAAATGCCCATCAGCCTCACTTTTATTTTTACTTTCTGCATTTTGAAAAATAGAAAAAACCCTCTCTTTGGTTTTCAGTCTGATAAAATGGCCCAGACCTAATCTGGGACTAGCATATTTAGATTAGCTTCATAATCCTAAGAGAAGGAAGTATTTATTAGGTGATTTGTGTGTCACTTTTAGATGACAGAGGCGACTGGAATTGCCTTTGGTCTTTTAATGGCAATTAAAAAGCTTTTTCTGCCCTCACCAAATACATGAACAAGGGCATAGTAACTGCAGTGCTTGTCATTTTAGATGTTTCACCTACATTGTTCAAGTTTCACATCAACTATTTTTAAATTACAGAATTTAGTGCTATGTTGTCTGGTTTGTGTGTTTGCTTGGGAGTGATAAATAATATATAAACATCAGAAATACTGTGTCCAGTTCTGGGCTCCCCAGTACAAGAGAGATATGGAGCTTAATTGGCTGTTAAAGGCTTTCCTGTAGTCTGAAATATCTGAGAGCCTCCACACATCCAGCAGCTACAAAGGGTTTGGTGAAGGTTGGCCCTGGGTTTTTAAAGATACAGGAGTGTGAATGATTAAAGTGAAATATCTTTCTCATGCCAGAAAAGGATTCAAGATGCCTCTTTGCATCCCATATTTCTCAGTTTGCTTCTCATGCTGGTGGTTTTAGAGAGGCAAATACAGAGAAATGTGTCAAACTCAAATATATTTAAAACCTGATCTTTGAGAAAAGGTTGACAGACTGGGATTTGTTCTGTATAAAAGCGAATAGTGATCAATTGTTTCCTGTGCCTGGTGGCTACATTAGCAGAAATAACAGCTTAAAGTTGTAGTAAGGGGAGAGACTTCCTCCTAAATCTAGGAGGATGTCTGGGCTAAGTAAACATTAAATAGTAAATAGGCAGAAAAGCTTTTTAAATATTGGCAAATATTTGGCAGGGATGTTATTTGTTAAATAATATCTATTTAACATAGATATTTAAGTAGCAACAGGGAGAGTGAGATGATGACCTGATCTTGAGATCTGTTCATAATTTCTGTGCATTCTGTCTGCAGCAGTATCTCCTTATTTGCATTAGCATATTAAGAGAGATTTCAGAGGATTTTTTGTGTAGAAAACCCACAGTTTCTGAAGAGTTCTTCATTTATTTCGATTTATTTAATTGGACATCCAAGCAAAGAGAGTGTCAGATTATAGAATTGAGCTTTATTGCTGCTGGATAAGGAGGGGAATTAAGAGATTGCCAGAATTGCATAAACCATTTGAAGTGCAGCCTTCTTGAAATGCCTTGTCTGGATCATCCTTGGAACCATCCAATGTGGAGGCTGGTGGGCCAACAGGGAGAAAGTCCACAATGCTCCCCTGGAGGGAAAACCCCTCAGCAATACCACCCTTGTTAAGGTATAAGAGCTGAAATGAGGGATGTGGGACTCCAGGGGCTCTCCAAAATGCAGTTTATTCCATCCAAGACGTTACAGCAGCCCAGGGTGGTGGGTGACAGAGCTGTGCCTACAGCTGTCAGCTCCAGCTGCAGGCAGGCCTGGAGACCCTGAGTTTAGGTTACAGTGCATTATAGACTTTCCTTTGCTGAGCATCTTCATACATGAGAACCAATCTGTACCTTTACTTTTATCTATAGCCTATCATAGCTACTGTAATTACCACGTTCATGTTACTGTTCTCCAGTCACTAAAAGTCAGTACATTACAGTTTAAGCTAGGAGTTGTTTCTCAGTTTTCTTGCAGTGGGAAATTCCAACTCCTTTTTTCTGCTTGCAGCATTTGCTGACTTGTTTGCCCTTGCTATCTTTCTGCTTGGTAAAAACATCATCTTGTTTGGGGTGGGTTTATCCTTTGCTCTAAGTCATAAAATCCCCTTCTAACTATCAGACCCTTTGCCTCCTTGGTTATCCAGTAAGACTGGCTCAACAGTTCTTTTCTTCCATATCAAAACTTGCTTCCATCTCTATTCCTTCTTCAGATTCTACATTTAAAAATCTTTCTGCCAGGCATACATCTCTGTGAGACTTTCTTGTCAAACTTTCATCCTTCCTGACATTAGGGTGAGGAAAAAGGCTTCTCCCAGCATGCCTTGCTGTGGCATGCAGATTCAATGTATCCTATTGGCCCTTCCCCCTCACTCCACCCCTGTGCCCTCATCTCATTGGCTATAGTGTTCTGCCCCACCCCTCAAAATCCATATATAAACCCCTGCTTTCCCTGCCTGAAAGGCTTTCATCCCTGGAGTCTTTCAAGGAGGAAGCTCAATCAAGGCTCTCCTTGGAACCCCACACAAAGACCTCATCTCCCCGTGCCTGTGTCTCCAAGGTGTCTTTTTGAAGATGCTTCTTTGGGAAGGTCACAGCACTCTGAGCTACTCCCGTCATGACAATCCACGTCTTCAGCATATTTTTGTGAAATCAAATCAAATCCCTACAGGCCAAACAAATCTGTTTTCATAGGATATCAGCAATCTAAATTTTATATTATAAAATGTATCAAGTTACAGTGAAAAATGCATTGATAAAAGGTGTAGAGATGTGAGGCCGTTAACACCTTATTGTTCTCAGCTGTATAAAGGACCAGAGGAATATTTTCAGACTCTGCTTCATCTACCTAGTGCATAGAATAGGAGTAGCTGATGTCTCAGTCATCATTCTAAATACCCATATAATTAACACTCTTAGCTTCTATCTAAGTATATAGGCATTCTCTGTGGAATGGAAATGGTTTTTTTTCAATGGGTACAGAAACATTTTGCACAGTCCTCTGGTAAGGATGAATTGCTAACCCATGCATTCATATAAAAGATATTCCAATAATAGACTATAACTTTGTTAGTGATGTTAGTTCAGTTAACTGATGATCACTTGTATGCAAAACCCTTCTAGGAGGCTCTTTGATGTAAACAGTTGCCTTTAAGTGAGAGAGAAATTGCTGTTGTGAGCCATAATATGCTGGTTGTGTAACACTGTAATACTTTTGAATTTGCAGTGGGAAACCCAGGCTCTTGTTATGGCTGGAGCCCTGAAATCTAGTCCATTTACACACTGCCCTGAAATACCCTTTTCTTGAGTTGGGTCAACAGGCTGGTGTGTTCCTGAGCTGATTGGCCAATAGCAGACTTAGGTGCTGGCAAAATATTGTTCTTATATTGTGAATATCAATATTGCAAAGATGTACTTATGTCCAAAAGCTGAAGGCTTGAAAACAGCTGTGTTTTGTATCCTCCATAATACTCCTCCTTCCCTCTTCTCCTTTTTATCATTCATTTTTGTTTTCTTTGTGATTGTTAGTCTTAAATTTTAGCAATAGTTAGCATTGTGTTCTCTGGGAACCTGTTGGGAGCTTCCTCAGTCTTGACATGTAAGAGGAAGGGCTCATTAACAGCTGAGCAATGCCTTGCATTCCTGTGTTCATAGTCATTGAATATTAAGAGAGATTTGGTCATAACATACTACTAAATAGGGGTTTAAACAATCTGTAAATGTTGTTTTTCTCAGAATCAAATTTAACTCTTATCTGGAATATTACTTTACCACTTTTCTATACTGGTATCTATGAAAAATGGTATAGAAAAAAAGTTGAGTTTTCTAATTAAAAATTAAAAAGCAGAGTATCTAGACATCTTGCATGTTTTAAATCCATCACAAAAATCTGGGGGAAGAAATCCTTTCTCTGCAGGAACATCAAATTAAAAGATGACTAATTTCTAGGAAGACCTATCTAAAGAGATACAGGATTATGCAGTCTCTAAATATTGATCCTTTTGTGTACAAATATATGTGCTTTTTCTCCCACTTTGTTGGGAAGACTTGGATGATGGTGTGTGATATTAGATCATTGTGTAGAAGGAAGAGATATTAGCTTCTAACTCCTTGGGAATTACGTAAATTTAGTGTCTGTGCTTAGTGTGGAGTGTGTCCCACATAAAAACTCAAAGTTTATATACTCTCGCTCTACTGTGTTGCTTAATAAATTGATTTTGTTAGAAAAATTATTACAATGTTATTCTCTGTAAAACTGTTCTCCTTTGCTTTATATGCATTGAATGTTTCCACAAGTCAGATCACCCAAGCAAGTATTTTGATAGCTCATGCAATGGTGTTACAATCTTCAGTCCTTTGGAAAGGTACCGAGAGTAGTTCAAAAGTCTGCAAGCTGTTGTTCTTATTCATAGCAGTGATACACCTATTTAAAGCTAGATTGGGCAAACGGGTTTTTTAACCCCTATAAGGTGATAAGGCCTTTCAAAAATTTGGGAGTGATGAGCTGGAAGATTCAGTGTTACATTACTCAGTCCTGAGCTGTGCAGATCACACCCTCAGTTTTCAGGTCTGAAAGCTGAGGCCCATTTAAAAGGTAACTGTAGCAGACTAAAGAATTTTAATTTCAGATAAAGTGGTGTAATAGTTTATGCTGTTATTCACTCACAGTGTCAAATGTGGTTAATGTTTGGGTCTGTTTTAGAGGTTTAGGAAAAGCCAAGCGCCTGATTACAAAGTACTTACAGGGTTCTAAATGCAGCTGTTTAAGGAAGGGCAGTGGTGGGTGGGGTGGGTACATGGATGAAAGAAGATGTTTGCCCAGATCCTTTCCCTTGTGATAAATTTTATGCAAGTTCAAAGTTAGTATTTAAACAAATAACAATTGTTTTACTATTCTAAGTCTTAGTGCATAAAAATAGAGTTTGAGAGGCAGGAGAAATCCAGATGACAAGTTTTCTTTCTGACTAAGTATTCTAGATCTCCTGAATAATGTAAACCCTTCTATTACAGTTTGTATGTAAAGTGCAAAGTACATCACCTTTCCCTGAAATGGAAGAAATGCAGAAACCTACAATACATCAGGAAAGGCTTAGAGATTGATTAACTCAGTAGCTGAAGAAAGTACTGAAACATCAACATGAGATCAAAATGAAAGGGCAAATAAAAAGAGCTTAGGTCAGCTTTTAAAATGTAATATTCTTTGGCTAAGATCCTGCTTCTTCATGCTTCGATTTAATCTATCAGGGCAAAAGGGCAAAGGTTCCCATGATTGCTGGGGAGGGTACAAGATGCATGACAGAGCAATTTGCTGAGTTTCTCTGGATGAGTGTAGACAAAACTTGCATGTCTTTGCTCTTTGTCTCTCTGACAGTAGCCTTTAACATAGGCTTATTGTTCACTTTTTGGGTCACTGAAAGGCATTTATTAGGTATTTCTGGTGCAGAAAGCACATGCAACTGTTTTCTAATTTGTCTTAATTGCTTGTCTCAGTAAATGGTTAATTCCCATTTGTATGTGCTCAGCAGTTTAGAAAATAGGTGTTTGCTCATATTTGAAATCTCTGTAATTGCTCAAAGCCCTTAGAGGTGTTGGTGGATGATCAGCTCTAGACCACCTAAACCCTCTTATTGTCTCTTCTCATACTTTCCAAAATGCTAGATAATTATTTTAGAATTTGTACCACTTTGCTGAAGTTGTACTCAGTCCTTTTTCTCTTGGAACAATGTTTTGTCATTTGAGATTGTAGTTCTTGATTTCCTTTTGTGACAGCATGTGTGTTAACCCTTTGTTGTACTGTTAAACCCCATATACTCAGATTGGCCATCGAGTTACCAGCCAGTACATGTCTCTCTCCAAATCAATCAGATTTTGGTAGCAAATAGGGAAAATGTGTGAGCACAGACACGTGCCTAAAGAAGTTTTAATTTGGCCAGAGCGCAGTTATTTCTGCATCAGGAGCTAATTCCAAAAGTCTTCTGCTCTTCTGTGCATTACCACTAATATGCACAACTTCTAAGGAAAATGGAGCAGTGCTGGCTTTTCAGGCTTGCAAATTGAGTTATTGATCCTGCAACTGATTATTCCTAAATAGAAGAACTTTCCAACCACATGCAATGGCCTGTTTCAGAAATTTGGCAGAGATCTGGAATTGAAGTCCATGCAAAATATCATCTTGGTTTAAAGAGTTAAATAGCTTGGTACACCTTACAGAAATAGGTTAGAGGCTTCATGTCTCTTGCTTCATTTAATTCAGCTGTCCTCTGCTGATACTGAGAGAGAGAAAATGTCTTACAAACCTAAGTTGGCCATTAGCTAGACAAATGTAATGTCTTAGATACATCTTGCATATTATAGTTATATTCAGTAAACCCCTCATAGTAGCAACAAATGACTTAGATCAAGGTTAACTTTGCTAAGGAATGGCAAGATCACTGCTAGACATAAAAACAGAGAGGGTAAGACTTTACAATGTATTTGGACAGTTCTTAAAAGCAGTCTTCTTTAATCTGTGTGCAAATTCCCATTTCTGAGCAAAAGAGGAACATGACTAATGAGCCTATGGTAGGTCATTTTACAGTCCAAGTTTGTGTCATCATATTAAGCAATGAGTGATAGGAATTTAAAGGAAATTATTCAGTGCATCACAGCATTCTGGATCTGATTCCCAACAGCCAGTGTAGTCATGGCATGCAGGACATCAGTTTGCCAATACTGCAGACTTTGTGAGAAAAGCACCACTTGTTGGTCAGACTTAATAATCATCTTAGAGTCATCCTCTTTGATTTTTTTCCTCTTTTTTAATAACTGGCTTTGAGCGTTTCAGTTCCTTTATATGAAGAGAAAAAGTAAATTAGGCAGCCCATAATGCTTTGGATGTGAGTCAGGGAAATGTTCAGACATAGAGAACAACTTGAGCAAAGGTCAGCACCTGAGCAGTGAAAGCTGCAAAGTCAGTGAGGGGACCCAAGGCTGAGGCTTAACAAAGAATCCTGATATCAATGTTTACAAAGCGCCAGCCAGAGTTTGGAACAATTAGAGCTGAGCAATGCTTCCCTTATCAGTTGCCTAATTCTGGCTTGTGTTTTTCAAAGGTGTAATTCCACTGTTTTGCCAGACATGATGGCATGTTCATAGCCTTGGAAATTTAAGACAAATAACAGTTAGAGAATGCTAACCTGCTGGCTTTGGAAGTAATAGTAACCAGACATAATTGTTTTGAGCATGTTACCTAAATTCTCTCTGCTAATGCACGTGCCTGTCCCAGCAGCATCCCCTGATCTGTGTCCATAGAGACAGCCTGCCTCAATGCCCAGGAGGAGCTGGGCCTGAAGAGCTTTTCCTATTGTATCAGTTCTCTATTTGGCCCTAACTGGATGCATTTCTGTTTTCAGGGCTGCTCCAGCTTAGCACACTTAGCTCCTTAAAGGAAAAGCAAAGAACTTATTTCAAAATAATTTGTTTGCAGAAGTCACAGGAGCAATGGAAACCAGTATTTACATTTAGATCTTTCAAACAAATGAAAATTAAGTGGAATTTTTGTTTTGCCTTCAAGTATTTTGTGCTTCATCATAGGATAAATCAGTATCCATGATTTTAGGTAGCTTTATTGTTTGTTATGTCTTCGCTAGTTTTCTATTATTTTTGGCATGCCTTCCTCTGCTGATGCTTATGTTGACATTTATTCTGATTAGTTTAAATGAAGGTTTTAACCCTGGCTTTATCCTTTTAGATGGCATTGCTTATGAAAGAGTAGGCATAGTAATTGTATCTAACTATGCAATGCATTTAGGTACTTTGTATTTAATGTCTGTAACAATACATTTCGTTTCCTAAGGAAACGAGCCATGAGCTTTCTGTGAGAAATCTGTGTTCCTATGTTCAGTGGCTCCATGAAAATTCCCTTTTCAGGTGGTATTTTTGGTATACTGAGGAGTATAAAGCTTTGCAGTGTTTGTGCTTCTGGCATTGTGCAAAGGCTGGGAAGATTGTTCTCCCGAGTGTCTCTATCTAGTGACGGAAGGTGCATGCCAGGGTGGTGACGCTTGTTTATTTGATTGTGTTTTAAAATGAAAAATAAATGGCACTGAGGTGTCCTGTTTCATTCTTTCTGGGTTCAGTTTGGTAAGATATTGGATTCCTGTGACTGCTACTAATATGGCATGAGGTGAGGGCACTCAACACCCTGTAGATCTGATCACATTTGAACCTTTTCCTGCATGGTGCTTTTACTGATTTTCAGTCATTCTGTCTTTCCCTCATTCGTGTCCGCGTGTTGGAATTTTTCTTCCTGCAAAACTTACTTCAGAATTGCTATAAACATTATCAGGGAAATGTAGATACAACCCAGCTTTTCTTAATTCCTATTTTTTCCTTAGTTTAAAACCTTTTGTTGTTGCTTTCGACTGAATATAAATAGGGTACTGGGTCCGTTTTACTATTGGGATTAAAAAACATAGGAAAATACTTTATCCAAGAGAATAGTTTCCTTTCATTGGTTTGGGAGGTGTTCCTCAGGAAAACATTCTTTCCTGCACAACCTGTTTCATTGACTGGAGGATATCATATCACAGGCAGTTGGAGTGTATGTATTTGTTGGGAGCAAACTGCTCATTCCCTATGAATTCAAGGGTTTTTGTGGTCTCAATGCCTGTCATTTGAAGAAGATTTTGAGAAGAATAGTAAAGGTAAAGCTCGTGTGCATTTTCTAAGTGAAAATACTCATTTTGATAAAAGCAAACACTTCACATCTATAGGCTACATAGATGATGTATAAACTCTCTGGATTAAATCATCAAATGGCCAGGATGATATCGGCAGGGTTGAAGAAATATCTAGAAGCATTGGCTCGGTTACCTGGACAAGTCTGAAAGCATTCCCACAGGGGTAAAACCTGGCATCACAAAGTATCCAAATCAAACATACAGTTAGTTATATAAGAAACCCTTTGTCTTGTTTAAATATATATTCTAGTTTATGTGCTGCTATTAGTATGTCTCTTTTCTATCCAGCATTGGAGTTTTTTTCAGCTGAAGATGAAAAAAATGAGATGTGGTTTAAGCAGTCATTAGTGTTGGACTTTGTTGTTTTATGGATGGAGTAAGAAGACAGATGAATAGGGAAGCTGAAGAAGTTATGTTCTTAAAACTAACACAGAGTAACTCCTTACTCTCTTTGGTTATATTACTATACTACAGTCTGCAACTGTGGGTTTTGACAGTCCATTATTGGCTTATTTTATGATTATGAGCTGAACAGAAGCCTCTATTTTCTCATATAAATAAGTCTGGGAGCTCCTAAAGAAAATAAAATACTTATGTACCAAGACTGTTTATAACAGCTTAACTTGTGACAGTGAGGGATATCTGTCTCCAGTGAAGCACTGGTGGCTGATTTGATTTAGTTATTCATTGATTTGCAAACCAAAAAATAATGACAAACTATGTAAACTGGTCTGAAAACTCAAGTTTGTGGCCCCTAGCATTTACTTTGCATTTTTCAGCCCACTTTCCAACATTTTACATTTCTATAGCAGTAATTGAACTTGAAAAGTGAGTGGTAATTGATGTACCAAACCTGCTATAGTGTGATTTAGGTTATCCAGTAAGTCAGGCTTCTCTCTGACCCTAGAGAGATGGCATAGCATGTTTCAGATGATTAAAGCCAATCTACTCTAAGGCTTGAATTGAATATTGTGCGTTTAAAAGTAGTGTGCATGCAGAATGTTACTTGAAAATGTGGAAAAAGTTTATGAATTAACATTAAAAGAAACGAAACGCAGTCATGTAATTAGTACCCTAAGGAAAGGAATCAAAGCTATGTAAGATAATTAAAAAGGCTTGTGATAAGCACAACTTCTAAACTAGCTTGTTGTGGATGCACTATTTTGCTTTCTTGTGATGGCTATGTTCTTGGAATCTTGTTTGAGAGGTCAAGCTGAGTTCCAGGAGCTTATCAGGCTCAGACAAATAACAGCCGTGTTATAAACCAGAAAATAATGCAGGGAGGAGAGAGGAGAAGGACAGAAAAGTACATTTGGAAAGGTGAAAGATATTCTCACAAGTACTGCTGGCCAGTTTTCTACTGATTTGTATATTTTCTGTTTTAAGAGTGTTTGTTTTATTGTGTTGTAGAAATAGTGCCAAATTTAAAATAATCTATTCTAAAGAGAATTAATAAAGGGTGGTATTATTAAGGGTGGTATATTCTTTACCTTATCTAACTTAAAAAGATCATAAATCTATTTGAACAAGGGCAAGACCACTATCTAGAAAGCAGATGTGAGAGCCAAGAGCTTTGGATCTTTTCCAGGTAGTTGTTCTGGGCTGTGTACCAGATCTATCTGCTATAGTAAGAAATTATTTTCTGGGTTCACAGTAGAGTGACCACTTGATCCAGAGCTGCGGAGAGTATCTTCCCCAGCCTGCTGTGGGTGAGCTGTGAGTCTCACAGCTCTTGGTCCATCCCAGGAGATTTGCTCTCCTTCCTTGGATCTCTGCACAAATGGTGCTTTTTAATTTTTAAAATTTTATCTCTCATTATCCTTTGTGAAATATGCTGTCCTGAAAGGGTGTTGGAAACACTTGTGTAGCAAAACCTCATGAATGTAATTTTCAATGAATGCTTTGGACAATGCTGAAGCAATTTGGAAACACCTTTTATTACATAAATTAATTCAGTCTTGCTGGGGTTTTTTTTACTATGTGAAACAAGATTTTATGTTCTCATAGTCCACATTTCTCTAAAGCAGAAGTTGTAGTCAGTGATAAAAGGTACAAGGAAGTCACAGCTGTGAATTAGAATGAACATTCTCATGTTTTCTTTTTGTTTTAACTTGGCTCCTATCTAAGTTTCTTCTTGTGCTTTTAAACTATATTCTTCCTGTTATCAGTAGATGCTCCCTAATTAAAAGCTTCTAAAATGTAACATTAATTAAGTACAGAGGAAGGAGTCAAGGATAAACAAATGCTTATAACTAGCTTGCTGCGAGTCTGGGGTGTAGCTGGTTTGCATGGATGGTTGAATAAAGCTTAAAAAACACCCAAGCTGTATATGCTGAGACAAAAAAAAATTGGAGAAAGCTGGATTACTACCTGAGACAAAAAGCCCTGCATGATTCAGGAACTGGAAATGCAAACTGGATCATTAGTGATGCATTCCTTGCCATTCTGCCTTAAGGATACCAGCACGAGTGAATCGAGATGTTAAAACATTCCTTGGATTTTTTCAAAGTCAGAAATGGTAACTGATTTTTTTTTTTGGTTTTTTTTTTTTTGCATTATCAAGATGATCTTTTGTGTAGTGAATTACTGCTTCTGACCCAGCTCCTCTTCTGCTCTGTAGCACTGAAAGTCTGCTGAAGGACGGGTGAAACATAATAAAGTGCATCTCAGCAACAGTAATTCTGGAGCCATTGACACAAATTATTGCTATTATTGCTGTGCTATATAGTGCTGTGTCAGGCTGAAATTGCATTTGTGTGCCTTTTAAGTTTCTCCACTCTTCTCTGCAGTTGGGCAGAACATCAGCTCAAGACCCCAAGGGCCATGTTAAATACAGCATCGCTTTGCTGTGAAATTACTGTTAAAATTTGCCTTTTTTTTGTTGTTGTTGTTGTTTTCTATTTGGTAGTGTTAATGTCAGCAGTGTATTCTAATTTCCCCAATTCAGATAACAGTGATTCTACCAAAAATAGTTACTTTGGAATTTCTGGTGGCCGGCTACATGATGATTTTGCATATTGATTTCTACTGTTTTTTTTTTTCTTTAACAAATATGTGAAATGGCTTGGCTTGTAGTCCTTGTGGAATAAATTGTCTTGTCAGACAGTGGAAAATATGCACTTCTTCCCAGCCTATGTATACCAAAGAGAATAACTAGTAATAAGAGAAGTACCTGGCTAGGATGTAAAAAAATGTGGTAATTACTTTTGATGGGAAAATGAGATTTTAATTTATTTAATGTCTCCTAATACATTCAAGACACTTGCTATTAGTAATGAACAAGGAAGATCAAGAGCAGCTGTACAATCTGAGGAACTAGCTATCAGAAACTGAACTGAGATTACTAATATCTAGCTTTTCATATTATTCAAATGGACAGCATCCGCATTTCCCTCTATTTTTAGGGCTTTTTTCATTCCAGTATTTGAGAAGTTGGAGTGAGACAAGACCTTGACAAATTCTCATAACCACTTCATTAATACCTTCAATCTCAAACATGCCATGACATTAATTGTACTAATATTTAGCATTGCTAAAGCAGTTGTCATCATCATGTTTTAAAAGACTGTGCACAAATGATCGGAAATGTTAATTCCCATGTACAGATAAAAAAAACTAAGCAAAATAATTTTGTGTATTTTAATGGTGAGATGTTTGAGGAGTTCATCAGTTCTCTTATTTTCCCTCTGTTCCTTGAGCAGCTGTGTGTGCAGGATGCTCAAGGATTTTTCTCTTTCCCCCAGTTGTGGGTAGAGAACAGAGGTGGATGAGTGGAACAAGAAAACAGCTTGAGCACCAAATTCCCTGACACTGGCTCAGGTTATTGGGTGTGTGTGGGGAGCTGGCAGGAAGCAGCATGGGACCAGTTGGAGCAGAGATAACACAGGAGGAGAAGAGGGAACAGGATGCTTTGCATCCTGCCTGGCCTGTGTGATGTGGGTTTATGGAAGAAGAGTGTCACTGAGATGAAACAAGCTCAGAATAGAGACCAACTTGGCAGGAGCCTGTCAAACCAGTTGCATGGGAAGCTCCCAGACTTTGGAGATGTTCCTGGTCCCCCCATTCCCACCATTTTCTATTCCAGTCTATGTGATCTGCAGCTGTGTGTTCATTTTTCCTCTCTCAAGTGCTCCTTTTTGGTCTAATATGAACTTTATTGCTATTTTCCTTTCCTCTTTTTTTCTCTTTGTTTCCTTATTTTACTTTCATTTGGTTTGATCTTCTGATTATGCACTTTCTCACATTTTCTTTGCTGTTTTACTTTCATAATCATTTCTTTGCAAAGCCCCTTCCAGCTGTAGGGAAGGAACATACATAGCTCATTCAGTATTTACTGACTACCATATTCCCTCTGCTTCTGAGTTGTATTAACAAATCCTTGCCTGTTTTGTCAGCTCCTGTGAGTAGGACTGATTGTTATATATTGGACATTTAGAGAAGGGAGCTATCATTTAAAAATGCTTTCTCCATGAGTCTGTATTTGCCTATTCATAATCCTCTGTCACAAAAGCACTTGAAAAATTCCATCATGTGCAGTGCCAAGCTGTTCCTCCAGAGGCTCAAAGCTCTGTCATCTCTCCCTAACTGGAGGGCAGGCAGCAGGTTAGACTTGCCCACATCAGATCACTTCACTGTGGCCATTTATTTCCATATGCTTAAGTCAAATCAGTACAGGGTGTTTGGAAAATCTCAGCCATAAAGTTTTAAATGCATAGTTTTAGCAGCTCAGGTTCCTGATGATGATCTTGGTCTCTTGTCTACATACTGAGTCTTAAAAAATGTGGGTGAGTTTGTGCATATAACTGCAGACAGCCCTGACTTGGGCTTCTTTTGTCTATTCATTACATAAACAGCATTTTTTTTCCTTAAAATTACTTCTGGGTCATTCTAAGTTATTGAAGAATTATTAGCAGAAGAATTACTAACTAAGTTATATGAAAAATTATTAACAGAAATATATTCTGATATTATTTTACAAAGCATATAAAACATTTAAAAATAGGCATTTTTAAGCATGTAATTTAATAATAAAACATTATTAATATTGGGTATCAGTAAAGAACCTAAGAACAGAATTGCCTTGCAAACCTTGGTTTTTCTGACTGTATCACTTGAATGGCCACATTATTAATTTGCTATGGTCAAAATGAAAAAAAGAACCTGGAATTGTTTTCATAGCCCAGGGAAAATATGTGAGCAGTAATAAGAAGACTGACCATGTCAAAATCTGGAATCATTCTTCAAATTTGCTTTGAAAATTAAGCTTTTAACACCGAGCAACTGGCTCTCTGAAATATCTTGTTTCAAGGAAAATACTGCAAGCAATAAATTGCAGTATCAAATGGCCACTGTAACTAAATCTTGTTCTTCCTTCAGTGGCCTCAGGACAATTGGTCTAAAGTCTCCTTTAAAGAAAAGGGCTATAATTACTACTGCAATTGTTTGCTTTGCCTCAGATGTAGAAAATGTGCTTCCTCCTCTTTTGTCCTTTTTATGGCTATTTTAGCTTCATCTTTCAGTGTTTAACTGTTTATGTCTAAACAGATTCCCTCTAAGGTCTAAAGACTGCAAGTGACTAACTTGCAAATTGGCAGCTTTTCTGATAAGTTCAATATCAAAATTAATTAATATTCTAAAATAAAAGATTTATATTTGTTCTCAATGTACATAGTAATGTTTACATAACAAACGATCTACTGATTATACTTTTAATGAGATGAAAAAGCACACACTAATTAAAAATATTAAAAATCCTTTGGAATTTGTGTTTACTGGAGATGAATAGTCAACATTTTGCAGGACAGAGGGTCTTGGCAGATCTAAAAGCTGTTTCTACACTGTTGCTGATATTTATAATCTACAATAGAGAAAGAGTGTTTTATGAATGTTGGGAAAAGATCAACACTAACACCTAACAGATGGGTGATATCAGGAGAACGTTTGTTAACAATACTTGATCTTAAAGACCTGCTGATACTTCATGGAAAGGATTTGAAAAATGATTCAGCATAGATTAAAGAAAAAGGCTTCTAATAACACAGATTTCACAACTGTATACATTGTTTTAGTGGACTAATTAAACAGATCTCATTCTCTGAATTAGCTGTTCCACATGTCAGTTTATTTGGTTGTGGGTTCTTCTGTGAGACTGTAGGGTTTGGCCTCAGCATTATGAACAGACTTCTGTACACTGCATTCTTAAAATGCATATGCAGAAACTTCTGAGACAAATAATTAGATTTACATATTTAAGTGAGTTTAAATAGCAAGCACACTGTGAAAAGATCATTTGTGCAGAAACTTTCTGGCTTTTCTAGCTAAGATGGCAAACCAGGCTTAAACAGTTTGTAACTGGAGATAAATAAGAATTCAGAAGCAGAGAGCTGGAAGTTCATTGTTTGTAAAATATTTATTTTGCTACAGTGCATGAAAGTAATGGATTTAGGGGGGCATTAAATGATTCATATTCTCTTTAAAGGAAAAAGTTCCTCTTGATGTAGTATGAATTATTTTAAAAATGCATTTTCTGAAATCTGCTGTTAGCACAGAGCATCTCTGACTGTCTTAGGTATCCTGTTACTGCCAGCCCAGACAAGTGGAAGCATGTCAGTGCCTTGGATGTATTCCTGTCTTTTGCACTGGGAACTGAAGGACAAGGCCAGTGATGGTCTAGACTGAGGGGACTTAACCTTGTGTCTCCAATGACTAAACTAGACTTGTGCCACTTGATGTGATGCCAAAGGGAAAATGGTTAAAATCTTTGCAGAAACATTTGCAAATAAAGCTCTGATGTGTAGGATTTGCTGGGAAGGTTTTGAGGTTGGGGGGAGGATGGGGGGATGAGGCTACCAGGGTGGCTTCTGTGAAGCTTCCAGAAGCTTCTCTGATGTCCAGTGGAGCAAATGCCAGCCAGCTCCAGGACAGACCTGCTGCTGGCCAAGGCTGAGCTCAGCAGGAATGGTGGTAGAGTCTCTGGGAGAATGGATTTAATAACAGAAAAGGGTTACTGTGCAAGAGCAATTGCAGCTGGAGAGAGCAGTGAAAACGTGTGAGGGCAGCAGCCTTGCAGGCAGCAAGGTCAGTGCAGAAGGAGGAGCTCTAGGTGCCAGAGTGATTCTCCTGCAGCCTGGGGTGCAGCCCAAGGTGAGGCAGGTCTGTCCCTGCAGCCCTTGAGGCGACCTGCACTGGAGCAGGGGGATGCTCAGAGGAGGCTGGGACCCTGCAGGAAGCCTGTGCTGGAGCAGGCTCCTCACAGCACCTCTGGACCCACAGAGGGAGCAGCCCATGCTGAAGCAGCTTTGCTGGCGGGACTTGGGATCCCATGGGGGGCTTAGGCTGGAGTAGCCAGTTCCTGAAGGACTGCACCCCATGGAATGGACCCACATTGGAAAATTTAGAGAAGGACTGTGTCCTGTGGCAGGCATCTCACCCTGGAGCAGGAAAAGAGCGTGAAGAATCTCTCCCTGGGGAGGAAGGAGCATGAGAAATGCTCCTTCCTCCCCAGGGAGGAGAAATGACATTGTGTGAGATGAACTGACCACAGGCCACCCTGTACCCCCATCCTGTGTCTCCCTATGTTCTTCTAGAGGAGACAGAGACATCAGGAGTGAAGCTGAGCCCAGGAAGAAGGAGGGGGTAGAGGGGAAGGTGTTATAAGGTTTATTTCCTCTCATTACTCTTCTATGATTTGATTGGTAAGAAATCCCATTTCCCCAAGTTGAGTTTGTTTTGCCCAATATGGTAATTGGTGAGTGATTTCTCCTGCCCTCATCTCAGCCCATGAGCCTTTCATTATATTTTCTCTCCCCAGTCAGGCTGAGGAGGGAAGTGATAGCACAGCCTTGGTAGGCACCTGGCATCCAGCTGGGGTCAACCCACCACAGATGAAAATTTTGGAGGTGGATTGATCCTGTGCATACAACTATCTTCTTATTGCTTGTAAATTTCTCCCCTTATTTGTGCAAAATGAAATATTCATCACTGGTTGAATATTTTCATGAATAGTTTGCCAAGTTTATTCACTTTTCATATTTTTCAGGTAAAATTGCTCTTCAGTTCCCAAGAATAAGACTGATAATTGTTCTTTTTCTGAAATAGCTGTAACACTTTGGAGTTGAGATTTGATATTTGATTACAGGCCAAGCATCTACCCCTGTCTGATAGTATTTTATTGCTTTTTAACCAATCATTGAATTTTCAGACTTCTTAATATTTTAACAAACATATTCAGTAAAGAGTGCATCCATATGGAACATGGTCTCCTTCAGAGATGAAAGAGATTTTTTTAGGCAAATGTGTTTCCATGCAGTTCTCCAATGCAAATAATACTGCTATTTCATTAGTATGAAAATAAGCTAGGGAACATTATTAAGGATGCAGATAATTCCATGTCAAATGTCATGAATCCTGCCAGGATATTTTTATAAATTGCTTTTCATGGCTGATTTTGGGCAGCACCTGAGCAAAAAGTAAACAAAAAGTGGCCTCATACTCAATAGCAAAAATTAAATTTTTTAGTGTTTATAATGTCCTTTCCTTCTTCTGAGTCAGGCAGATGTTATTTGGGGAAAAGCAGCCACCCATGTAGTACAATACAGTGGACCAAATCAAGTCTCATGAGGTTCAAACTAGTATTTTCTAACTCTCAAGTGGTTCTCCATACAATAATCATCTTAAAGCCTACTTTTGCTGTAAAAGAAACATTTTCAATGTAGCTGGTGCTATTGCCATCAACTTGTGTGCTGAGGAGAGCTGTATCTGAAATTGTGCAGAATAATTTGCTGTTACTACACATCTTTAGCTGCTTTGCCCCTTTGTAATCTGTTTTTTTTTTTTCCTAAACTACTGTATATGTGTTTGCCCTCTATAAAACATGTCTGTGAACATATTTTTGCTAAGTGCTTCAATTCAAGTGTTTGCAAATGTTTTCAGAGTGTGGGCAACTTTTTTGCTGTACTTTAGGTTGCAGGGTCTGTGCCTTCCAGTTCTGACTTTTATATCCTGCCTTTCTGCTTTATCAATACTTCAGCTGTTGCTCAGAAGGAAAATAAATATGTCAGGAGTATTTTGTTCCTCCTAATGCAGTTCAGCAGTTGCAGAGGACCCATTGCTATCAGATAATAGCAAGCTTATCTAGAAACTTCATAGCTCAGCACTGGTGAAGCACAGATGACATTATAAGACTCAGTGCCATAACTGATATTTTTCCCACAGATACTGTAAATTCCAGGTAATGAGCAAAGAGTGCATTTCCTAACTTGTCCAAATTAGTTATATGCATCACTGCTTAACAGGAACTTTTTCATCATCACAAAAACCTGGCTCTGGGAAAGAAATATACTCCTCATTCCCAAAGGTCAGCTGTTTGAATGGCAGACTCAAAGCCAAATGTTGCCTCACTGTTGAACAAGCTTTGTTAAATCAAGCTGAATTCTGCCTCTCGTGTAAGCCTAGAAAAAAATATTGTTGCCTTTGTATTGGGTAAATCAGAACTTCTGGTAGCAAAGCTCACAGCACTATGAAAATGTCCTGTGCTTTTAGAAGAGAAACTGTAACCAGAAAACTCTGTTATCAGGCCCTTGTTACAGCCTCAGGGTATAGAGAGTAGACTGGGATGGGGAAAAAAATTTCCTCCAGGCAGAAATGACAATTATGTTTTGAAAACACTTGAAGAGGGTGAGAAATACGGTCAGATTTTTCCCTGGCACTTGCTTAGCGAGCTCAGTTCTAAAACTTGTACACAAACTAAGCCTAGATCAGTGCCCTGGGCTGCATGCAAAGCCCTGTGGGCAGCAGGGGACGGAGGGGATTCTGCCCCCCTTCTGGTGTGACCCCACCTGCAGGGCTGTGTCCAGATCTGGGGTCCAGCACAGGAAGGACACTGAGCTGTTGGAGTGAGGCCAGAGGAAGCCACCAAGATGATCAGAGGGAGGGAGCAGCTTTCCTTGAAAAAAGACTGAGAGATTTGGGATTGTTCAGCCTGGAGAAGAGAAGGCTCAGGGGTGACCTGTGACCTTCCAGTAGCTGAAGGGAGCCTACAAGAAAGATGGTGAAGAAGGACTGTTCCCTAGAGCTTGGAGTGACAGGACAGGGAGGAATGGGTCCAAACTCAGAGAGAGTAGGTTTAGATCAGATGTTAGAAATTCTTTACTGTGAGAGTGCTGAGGCACTGGCACAGCTTGCCCAGAGATGTGGCTGCTCCATCCCTGGAAGTGTTCAAGGCCTGGTTGGATGGAGCTCTGAGCAACCTGATCTAGTGGGGAGTGTCCCTGCTCATGGCAGGGGAGCTGGAACTGGGTCATCTTGAAGGTCCTTTCCACCCCAAATCTTTCTATGCTTCTATGATGTATTAGTCTTTAGACTGGCTTTGTTTCAAACTTCTGGTGTTTAGATGTGTTCATATTTGTGCTTCTAGCTAACCCTTTCATGACAGTTGAGGATGGTATTTTACCATAACACTGTTTCTTTGGAGTTGTTTGTCTCCCTTAGTGCTGGAGGTTCACTTCTATCAAGATGCCCTTAGAATTAAGCTTTAATATGATTTGGAGATAGGGCTTCCCTCAGTGGAAATTTGGAGAAGACAAAGGTTCCTAAGGGTGTGAATGGAAACCTCCATTAGTGTGTTTTTATTTTTTGTCTGGGTGATCTCCACCATGGACTGAAGCAGGGAACTGCACATTTTGTTTCTCAGCTGGGCACCTTTCTAGGAGGAACAGTGACTCTTCTTGCCCTGAGCAGTGTCTGGCAGCTGTGCTCTCTCCTGTGTGTTGATAGCTAACAGGAAAAAAACCAGAATTTTGTCATGAATTGGTTCATCACCTTTCTTGGAAGGAGCTACTCCCATTAGCCTTCTCCTTCCACCAACAAATGTTTTTTTTACAGTTTTCTAATGTAAATTTTTTTCCCTTTATTTTTTCTCTTTTAAAATCCCTTGAGGTTCTCATTTTTGACAAGACAAATCTTGTTAGGTCATCTCTCCCATCTCCTGGCTCATTCAGGGTTGTCCCACAAAAGCAATGATAGATTTTTGTCCAGTTTAGTGTTTCTCTTTCCCCTGGAGAGGGGACTTTAGGTGACAGTTTAATGCATCTCAGTGGCAACTTTTGTGAGACATGACATAAAAATGCCTGGATTTTTAATACAATGCGTCAGTCTATGATTCATATTTAAAATACCTCACCTGCATGAGTAATAACAATTTAGAAAGTACCCTCCTTAATGATCTATTGTGTGTCTTGTAAGAACAATTTCCAGGGCAGGAACAGATTAATGGAGTCAGGACTGGTTTAGCATAATTCCCCTTAGAGATTCTGCAACATATGAAATGCACAATTTGTTTCTTTGCAAAGGTTTTGAGGTTTGTGTCTCTTTATTTCAAGTTAGCAAAATGCCATATTGCAGTCACACATTTATAAAAATTGTTTTTTAATCTCTATGACCTGTTTTTGATTGGTGGTTGGTTTTTTTTTTTCCCCTCCTTGTTGGGGTCAAAATAGCTTTTCTGCAGAAAATTTTAAATGAAAATTTGCAAAAAAAAAATAATCTGAGGTTTATACTCATAAGTAATTTACAGCATCCTGTGTCAGAAGCTTTATCTAGAAGGTTTATCACATATATATGTTAGATATGAACCTACTTCTTCCTGAGCTTTAGTGGACTCTGCTCCTTGCTTAGTTTATGATATCAAAGTATCATAGAAAGGTTTGGTTTGAAAAGGACCTTCAAGATGATCCAGTTCCAGCTCCCCTGCCATGAGCAGGGACACTCCCCACTAGATCAGGTTGCTCAGAGCTCCATCCAACCAGGCCTTGAACACTTCCAGGGATGGAGCAGCCACATCTCTGGGCAAGCTGTGCCAGTGCCTCAGCACCCTCCCAGTAAGGAATTTCTCTCAAACATTGGATCTAAACTTACTCTCTCTGTTTGGACCCATTCCTCCCTGTCCTGTCACTCCAAGCTCTAGTGAATAGTCCTTCACCATCTTTTCTTGTAGGCTCCCTTCAGCTACTGGTAGGCTACAATTAGGTCACCCCTGAGCCTTCTCTGTGCTGAGCAATCCCAGGTCTCTCAGCCTTTCCCCATAGAAGAGGTGCCCTATCCCCAATCATCCTGACTTGCTCCAACAGCTCCATGTCCTTCCTGTGCTGGGGATACCCAAGAGTGCTTTTAATGTCAGAGATCTCTGCTGATGTGTGCTGCAGGGACTGGTGGGGTAGACAGCCTGCTGTCTTTGTCACTCTAAGTTTTGTGCCCATTGGGGATAGAAGGTTTACCAGGTTGTTACCCATTCCTGCTCTTAGCTCCACATGTGGTGGGTTCAAGACAGCCAGTTCTTGGTGGACTCTTGCTTAATTTGATGGATCCTATGCCTTGGGGGGCTGGGAAGCCGTGGTCCAAGGTCTTGATTTGTTACATCTCAAGCAGTAACAACAATAACAGCCCTGGACATCTGAGCCTATTCAGGAGTCATAGTCCTCAGCTGCTAGCTGGTTTGGTTTTAGTCAGGCATATATTCCTATTTAATTTGTTCATTTTTTTCTTGCTTTGAAAAGATACTGGAAAACTACCTAGTATTTATTTTCATATTCACTAAAAATAATTAAAATGTGTTATTTTCCTTAGGCCTAAAGGGAAGGGGAAGTAAGTCTCCAGGTACATGTTCACAGCAGTTAGTTCAATGACTTTGTCACCATGCTGTGAACTGGCCCCCTAGGAGTCAGTAAATGGCAATGGCCTGAGAGTTAAGTTGTGTTTGGGGAGCTGTTGGCACATGAGTGTCACGCAGTGCTGCATCCTTGGCACCTCCCAGGCACAGACCTCCAGTGAGAAGCAGCATATGATCTCATCAAAGATTTAGAAACTCGGGGGCGGGCACAACGCCAAGTGATAAAAATGGACAAAAGACGCCAGAAGAACCTGAGGAATAGACTGGAAGCTTCTGACACATTGTATTGTAAGGGACTGAAAAAAGCAAGACAGAAACACTTTCACCAACTCCCAGAGGAAGGGAAGAATGACACTTCACGTTGTTTTTGTCAGAAAACTCTTAGTGGAGATGAATTATAACCTCACTAAACCATACCCCCCACTGCTGCTTCTGTGTCCAAGACAAAAGATATTGTTGTTGGGAAAAAGTAGTTGTAGGGTCTGATTCTTTTCATTATCCTTTACTTTTAAGACAACAGAGGAATACAGCTGTGAACTGATGTGATGTAAACATCTTCAGAGATAAATATTTTTGGTATATTTATTTGATCTCAGCTTTTAATCTCTTGGCATTTTATTATCATTTGTTTATAGTGTTGCCATGTTCCTGTAAGGACTCTCACCCTTACAGACATCCATTGCCATTTCCATAAAGGATGCTCAGCTCCACCACAGACCAGTTTAGATTTGGAACATCTGTGATTAGTTCAAATTTCTGTCCTAGTGAACTTGTCAATATCTCTCTGAGAAATAATCTCATTCCTATATTACTGACTTCCTTTAATTTGAGTTTATGCAAAACTATTCTAAGTAATAAGGACTTATTAGTTGTACAAAATCACTAAAGACAAAATATTAGTAGTAACTTCGAAGTTAAATCACATTTTTCCTACCAACTTATAAAGTAAATCTTGCAAATACAGTTTTATAATCAAAATGCTGGCAGGACTTTATTCATGACCACATAAATACTGGTGCTTAGATGTAGCCCTGGAAGTATAGAACTACCTGTTTGCAATTTTAGATACAGCTATATAAATTTGTTCTGTTTGTGTCATGTAATGAACTGAAGCAATGCTGTAGGCAGTTAATGAGGTTTGCTCCAACTTTATAAATATAATATCTGCAGAATTTGTCTGTGTATGTTGTGGCATTAAAATATTGTTATGCTCTACTGCTACTGACATTGCTGCTCTTAAGAATAACTACAAAATGCGTGGTTACTGCTAGTTATTTGAAGTGGGGGTTATGTAATTTTTTTGTGGAGAGTAATGCCTTTTTTCCAGCCTAAAAAATGTAATTTTTTAGTAATGTCTTTACTCTGAAAGACACAAAAAATATTTCGTTTTTGAAGGCTGCTGTCTTCCACTGACAGCTCATTCTGAGTGTCAGCTGGTCTTTTTTTTTCTTTTTCAGGGGCAGGGTGTCAAGGGGTCTTGTAACATCTGGTGTTGTGATCCTTCTGCTTCCCGTCATAGAGTGAGGCACCTTTTCTTTTTCAATTTCTGAGACACTACAATATCTTGGACAAAAAAATTAGAGGTGCAAAGCACATTTTCATGGGCTGGAAAGACATTTTGCTCCTGGAACTACCCTGTTTTGCTGTTAGCCTGCTGGCCAACATTTAGTATGAAGTCACTTTTCTCATTAGAAAAACATCCCAGCTCTTGTACCCACTATGAATTTCCAGGCCAGGGGTGAATGGTGGGTGCTGGGTGTCATATTTTGCACTAGAAAGTCACTGACTTGTATAAAATAAATATTGTCTGGGATAGAAGAAAACCTTGCAGGAAAGACAATATGTTTGAGGTGGCAAAATACCTGAAATAATGTTGTGGTCATGCAAGTTGGATTAACCCTGGGAGGAATGGAGAGGCAAAATTTGTTGTAAGACCTTGAGCTAGCCAGAGCTGGGGAAGGGATCTGTCCCATGGCAGAGCCCTTAGATTCCAAAGGCCAGTCTGTATTTGGATGTGCACTGCAATCTCACATCTTACACAGAGAAAACTTGAAGTGATTAGGCAGGACAGAGCCAAAATAAAAAGGTTTTGCAGACAATTTCCCCTTTTGTCCTGGCTGGCAGCTTCCTGTTTTCAAGCTCTTTTTCAGTCAGCTCAGTGCCTTTGGATAACAGCAGGGTGACGCGAAGAAGGTTTTGGAGAGCTGACTGCTGACCTCGTGCCTCCAGTGGGAACCTCTGTCAGAGCATGGGCTCCCCACATCTGTCTGGGGCTCCCCCCTTTTCTGTCTGCCACAGCCAGCCAGGGAAACTCTCTGCTATGGGGAAGGGCAGAGAGCCAGTCTGTCATGTGCTCCCCAGGCTCCTTTGTGGGGACAACACTTGGGATCAAGAAGCTAAACAAAACACTGCCTCTCAAAGTAGATTCCTTTCAGATAAAATGAAAGATTGGGAAAATGGCACTTTCTGGTAAAAAGCAGCTTTCAGACTGCCATAGTTTGAATTGCAGTAGGATTAGTTAGGATAGTTAGCTCTGCAGTAGGATTACTCTTCAGGTTTGGATTAGATACTCAGATCTATGTCAAAATCAGCTTCTTCTCATAAGAGGGTTGTGGTTTCTCTTTTTCTGTACTAAACCTGCTGGTTTTGACTTCTTCTGAGGATACCTGTGGGCTGTGGTCACTGCAGGTCTTGTCTGGGCATTAGAAGTATCTGAGAGCTGCAGGAGCCAGGCCTGCACTATGGGATAAACCCCCAGGCAGGTAACTCATCCCCAGCTCTGGCTGCCCTAGGGGTTTTGAGACCATATCTGTGCAGTACACTGCAGCAGGGGCACAGCAGCACAAGTTGGCTACTGAAGTGAGTCTCAATCTCTGCAGTACCTGGTGGTTTCATCCAGCAGCTTTGAGTGTCCCACATACCTCTCTGCAGCTCCTTTTTATCACAGACATGCTCCTCCAAGAGCCTTCTGCAGTCCCAGTGCTGCCTCACTCCTGCCTTCCCCAATTTGTGGTTCCAGCTTGCATGATTATGAGTAAATTCAGTGTTGTGAATTCAAATTTTCATGTCAAGTGTCTGTTCTTCACACACCAACTGAATGTGTGCAGTTTCAGAGTTTTCTTGGCTGTGATTTTGGCTTGTGTGTGTTTTTGGGAAGGCAGATGTTTTTCCTAAAGTTTCTCAAATAATTGGTTCAGTTTGGTTAGTTTGATATATATATATATCAATTTTTTTTTTTAAACATGTTATACAAGAGTGGTCCTTACCAAACCAGATTTTTACTGGAACTGATTTTTACTGGAGAGATGGAAATTTATTACTTCACTGTTAATTTCTCTGTCTGGCAGCTTTGTTACATCTCTGGTCAGTAGGAATTTTGCCCTAAAGCATATAATAGAACTTATCTCTTCTGCTAACTCCTTACAAGTGACCCCAGGTTAAACTTCCAGTGCTGTACCTTGCTGAGAGCAATTAGAGAGCATCACTGTAGGGACACATGCTGTAGGTGCAGCTCCCCCAAAGCGCTGTTCACATGACTGAAGGATTTCTTCGGGGGGATCTGAAGGTTGTTGGGTTGTAGAAGGAAGAGAGTGGAGTTAGAACATGTCTACTTGTTGTAAATTAAAAATGTTGGCATTCACTGGCCTGTGCCTTGCCTCACAAAGCATTTCTAACTGTTGTAAGACAGTACTGTGGAGCTTCTCCTAAGTGATATCCATATCCATCAGTGATCCCAAGTGCTGTCGTTTGTTGTATGCTGTATGTTCCGACTACTTAACAAATCCTCGTTATTCCTTAATTGCCTATGTTTTAAAATGAGGTGTGGAGTTGTGAGACAGATTATTCAGGCACTTACCTAGACTTTGAGCCATAAAATAGATGAATGTTTTTTTTAAGAAAGCAGAAAAGAGAACATTATCTAAAGAAAGAATTGCACTCGTGGGCTCTTGGCAGCAACGTGTAGATCGCTTGCTTTTAAAAGTAAATTTTAAAACATATTTGGTTTGTTCAATGTACACATTGTTTATAGAGCTTTTTAGTTAAAATTATCTACCCAGATGTTTCATCAACAAGAGGCCAATTTAAGCACAAATTAATGCAGTGGTCAGTTTTTAAATACTTAATTCTCACCAGTGGCCCATTATAACAACTTTTGTGTGTCTGTACAATATAGTTTGGTGTTAATTAAAGAGGGGGTTAAATTATACATTGAAAAAAGGAGAAGTTAGTAATTTGTAGCATGGAAAAACAGTAAGAAAAAAATAACTTCAAGTAATACCTAGAAATTGTATGAGTTAGGATGTGTTGACTGATGTTGAACACGGCTTTTCCATCTTCGCTGGTGAATGCATTAGATCTGTCTCCAGTTTGTTTACAAAATGTGCCTCCATCCACTTCTCCTCGTAGCAAAGCTGAAGCCTGCAGCCTTGGCTGTGAAAGCCCTGGGGCACTGACAGGGTCAGCTCACACAGACACAGCCTGTTTCAGAACAGGGACTGTACTTGTCGCTACTTCAGTGCACCATTAAAGAGACAAGAGCCTTGCAAATCAAGAACAAAATGAAGTTAGGACTAAAATCCAACCAGTTCATTTGAGTGCCATGTTTTAATGACAGCCCATCACTCCATGCTGTGGGGTAAGCTTGTTATTTTCAGCAGAGTTGTAGGATGTACAACGTTGTGTCTGGGGCATGTGAGCACCTCCATGTTTTTATTGCAAGGCTAGGCAGCACTATCATGCTGACATGGTGCTTCAGCATCCCTGAATCAGCAGGGTCCCATGGCTCACTAGATCTTCATGGCCTTTTATATGAGGCTCAGCCTGTGACATTGTTCCCTAGTGGCAGAATCAGAGTGAGACAGATGGCAAAAGCCATTCTTTTGTTGGAAAAGCTGAGGTGGAGACAGGAAAATGGAGGGAGAAAGTATCTGTATAAATGTGTACAGTGAGGAAGACCAGGAAGGAAAGTAAACAATGGGTTAAAAAGCAGGAAAAATCAGTGTCCTGTTTCTTGGCTGATGTACCCCATTGATTTCAGAAGATCTCTGCTGCAAATTGTCTTTCTTTACTTTCTTTACCAAAAGCAAGTGATCCAGTGGTAATATTCTCACCATCTCTATTTCTGTCTAGCCTTCAAAGTTGAAATTTCCTGTACGTACAGATACCATGTCCTGGTGTGTAAAGCTTGCTCCAGCATCAGCCTTTAGTTTTGGGGCTCTGGAGTATTTTCCTCAGAAGTGGGAAAAAGCAGTCAGAAATGCTGTTAATAAATGAGTCAGAGAATATGTGGCTGTGTAAACTCAGGAAAATTAAACTGCTAGTACTTTTTTGTTATAATGGGAAGCTAAGTCACAGGTCATCAGGTTGGCAAGTACCTTTGTTGTTTCCCTACCGTCAGGCTGCAAAACCCCTCAGACAGATGGTGCTTCATTGCCCTGCAACGTGCCATGGGTGAGAAGAACCCACAGCCAGTCCAGATCCCAATCCATGCCTTGCTATTCCCATCTCAGCCTGCTGCCTCATCCTTCCCATCACAGTCCTCACAACTGCTTTCCACTCCATCACTCCCTGGCGTGATTTCACTTGAGACTTGCTGTTTCATAAAATAATCCAGGAACAGGATGGTAATATATATACATAAATATAAGAAAAAAAATCCTCAGTGATTCTCTAATATCTCCATAAGCAGTCTCATCACATTCTTTTTAATTTGTTTGTGTGTAAGTAATTTTCAGCAGGGATATTGGAAAGTCTGAGCTGGGTTTCAGTATGTTCTGATAGTCGACTGGAAAATTGGTTTGCATCGTCTCTTTCTTGACACACTTTTGTCTCTCAGGAAAGATTTTGCATTTCTGTTTCACTCCAAGTCCTTCCACACCACTCAGGGACACACTAGGCAGGGCTAATCCTACAGAAGTGATAGAGAAGGTGGTAAGGAGGGAGGAGGCAATTTACAGTGTAAACTTGACACATTTTTTTTACTTCTGTATGGAGAGGAGGTTCAGGTTGTACTTCAGGAGGATTCTCTTCAAGGAGGGCTGATTAGATATTGGAATGGACTGCCCAGGGCAGTAGCAGAGTCACTGGCTCTGGAAGTGTTTAAGGAAAGACTGGATATGGCACTTAGTGGCATGTTATAGTTCACAAGGTGGTGTTTGGTCAAAGGTTGGACTTGATGATCTCAGAGGTCTTTTCCAACCTCATTGATTCTGCTGTTCTATGACACATATTACCTGTTTGGTTCTAATATTTTTTCAAATGTTCCCATCACAGAAGAAGCCCATCTCACTTGACTCAGAAAAGCAAAATACTGGAAAATGTAGCAGCATCTGGGAACAGTGCTCTGAGCTGGAAAATCACGGGCTGTGGTTTGTTTACAGTGTCCACATATGTGATTGGAAAATTATTCAATTCTTGGGAAGTCCAGGTTTATTAGGTCTGATAGGCCTTTGTCTGTTGGGCATATTTCCTTAAATCTGGATTTTTATGCAAGTTATTTCTATCCTGTTCTTCCACACTGCCCTTCCACTGACTGCTTTAAAACAAGTCAAGCTTCTCTAGCGCATGTGGCTTTCCACAGCTCAGCTATGCTCCCTGGAATAGTAATTGCTTTGCCAGATCTTTTTTTTTTTTTTGGAAAGGCTTCCAAACAGTGATCTAATAAACCTAATATGTTAAAATACTTCAGTATTCAACAAGTGTTTGGCGAGACGAAGGATGTTCTTGGACTCAATATCCAAGGACTGTAGAACACGTAGTGTCTTACTGGGCTTGCAGTGCTGCAGCTGATTTTATACTTTGGTGCTTTTTTGAATTCAGGGGGTTTTTTCCCCTTTGTTTTTTCCCTGGTCCGTGATCTTAATTCCTGAGGCAGGAGCATGTGCACTGGGCAGGTCAGCGTTAGAAGTGGCTTTCTCCAGCTGCGTGCTCTCCGTGCTTGTTTGCCTGGTGAGAATTTGTACTGAAACATTTCCTTTAGCTGGATGCTGAGCTGATTGACTCTGTCATCACCTGCTGGATTTCTTCAGACCTGGGGGATTTGGGGAGGCCAGTGGGAAGGTGGAACCACTGTTCAGTAAGCCTAAGTTTAGTTGTTCCTCCTCCCTCCCAGAAACCGAAGGACTGTTGCCAAAGTAATTGAGAGAAAGGAGGTAAAAATCTTAAGACATAACTGGTTTTGTTGAGAGAGAATTTTTCTAGGAACAGATGGAGGCCTAAGAAGGACCTAGGGTCTTGGCAAGGACTGAAGGACTTTGTCTTTCTCTTCCTGGATTTTGCGTGTTGACATCCACATTATGCATATATATATATGTATAAAATCTATTGAAAAAAAAGGGAATGAAGTTTCCTGTCTCTGCGGTATTGACTGAGGAGTTGGCCCATTGGCTTGAAAAGCCCCAAATTTTCCTGTCTCTGCCCATATATTTTTTTTTTTTTTTCCCATTGAAAAGAGTTTTGTCCTTTCTAATACTTTTCCCCAGTTCATAGAAAGTGAGGTCAGCGATGGTAATCCTGATGAGCAGGGCCTGAGGCTATTTCTCTCACAAGTCTGCTTTTGTTCTGTCAAGGGTCCTTGCTTTGGTGGGAAATTTTTGAATCCTGTAGTTTTACTGCCTCCAGTGTCTCTGAGAAGGTTTAAAAACCCTTTTAAAAGAATTGCTGTAGCTCGAGGTGGCTCTTATTAGTGACCATAAATAGCACTGCTGTTTTCCCTCAGTGCCAGCATGAAACAATGAAAGACCATCCCAGCCCTAAAGAGCTCATGGTGTAAGGAAAGGACACAAGCAGATACAGCAAGCAGGCCTGGAAAGCCCAGTGCAATGCAGTGGCGATCATGAATGCTGGGTCAAGGAATCTCTTCTGCCAGCAGCTGGAAGTGGCTGCCTAGGTAGAGCAGGCCACTCTAGGTCTTCATTTGCATGCAGTTTGTGCCCAGGAAATAAATATCAGTTGTAGTGAGACAACCTGAATTTCATAGATAAGTTATTAGTATGAGAAAAGAGGCAAAATGTTTCTTCCATGTCTACCACGTCCAGCAGAGGAGAGGGGATTAATGTGAGGAGAAATGTGCCCACATGAGAGTGGGAAATGGCAGGAATAACTCATTCTGTGGTTAGGGGAGGTTTCTGTGCTTACCATGGGCTTCAGTACACGTTGTACATCATGTCCATCCTGGGTTTTAAGCTTTTCCCAGGAAGTGCACCAATTCTGTTTGCCCAAGTCACTACAGGCATTTGCTGTACACAGATTTTCAAAGCAGGGTGAAATAATGGTGTTCTAATAAAACATTTAATGACTTTAATTTCTCATATCTAGATATGTTTTTTAACTGTGTAAGGACCAAAAACGAACTTAGTACTTTTAGCTGGCATGCCATGTCCTGATTTGAAATGTTGACTTAATCTATAGCATAAAACCCTTTTTTTTTCCCCAGTGTCTTCTGAGATTATGCAGTGTACTAAATTGTCAGACGTTTAAGCTATGAGAACATGAGACTGGACCTGCTTTTCTCCTTCTTGTTGTCCAAAACTTGTGGAGTTTGAAAACACTGTTGGCTTAGATTGGTTAAAGATGTTCCCTTCCCTTCTCCTGTATTTAGCAGTGATAATATTCTGCTTGTGTAATATGTACCCAAGTCAAAACATCATAACAAGATCAAGTGGGTAATAGAGGTTCAAGATGCCTTGCTTTCTTTCCAGAAACCTACACAAGATGGTGAAACAGAAGCCCAGACTAATAATTAATTATTGACTTTGAAAATAGAAAGGAAAAGACAAGCTACATAAAAGTAATGAAGTCCTGCCTTCAGAGACTACTATTTAGCCATACATAAAAAAGTAGTGACCTGTGTTTCTTCTGAAGAAAAGATGATGGCAATTAATGTTTTTCTACAAAGCTTCCCTTCTAAAACATTTTCTGCTAAATTACAGAACAAGGTGTAAGTGGAATATTACAGAACAAAAAACCAAAGTGGATTTAAATTAACAACAAATAGTCATGATAAATTAGCACTCACTATCATGATAAAAGTCTAATGAAAGAAGATTTAAAAAAAAACATTTCCCTTCTCGCCCTCCACTCCTAAAGAAATTAAATAACATTGACAGTTCAGACACTTGCTAGAGAAAGCAACCTGGATGATTAATCTGTTTAGTTCTCTGACTGACATTTACACAGCTAATTGTGTAGTGATGATGCTTCTTTAATAAGTCTGAATATTAATGGAAGATTTGGTTAAAGCTGGAACTTGTTTGTTTAAGAATATCACTGGAGAAATAAGAATGCTTCATCAACTTCATAGTTCCTTCACAGGTTTTATGACATATCATGGAACTTTAGTGCATTTATGACTTGTAAAAAAACTCGCTCGGATGTTTGACATTCTGTGCTTCAAGGAATCCTGATTGGCAGTTGATTAGCCTTTTGCTCAAGTCATTATCTTCTTCAGTGAAATTAGTTGGCTAGAAAATTGCATTGTAATTCATCAAGGGGAAAGGAGCATTTCAAAAGCTCTTGAAAGTATGATCCTTTTTATTTAGTATACAATATGAATTATTTTCCTAGCAAGCTCTTCTAAAATGTCCTATTCATCATATTATAGCAGCTTGTATTAAGTTATTATCTTGGTCTTCATTTTAGTCTTTTCACTGAAACTGGGTGATACCTGTGTTTGAATTAGCTCATGAGTAATACTGAAGGATGTGTGTACAAGAGTTTGGCTTTGAATCAGAAAGGCACTGAAACTGGTCTTTAGAAAGGAACCCAAATGCATGGAAAACTCCTCTCATTATACCTAACACAATGTTAGTAGTCAGGTCTTATTCAAAAGGAAAAGTTTTTGCAAAAACCATCTAATAAATACTGCACAAATGTTAAGGTGCAGAAAATGTATTTGCAGAAAGAGCATTAGTTTTGCAAAGTCTGTAGTGTACTGAAAAAAGCTAAGACAATAGTTTTGATGAATGTTCCTCATTACCTAAGTGGAAAGTAGGGTGCCTGAAGCCTGGTGCTAATGAGGTGGAGCATGGTGGAGGTCACCTGCTGGAAGCACTGGGGAAGTTCTTCCCTGCCTTGGCTTCAGGGAGCTGACTTGTCTCCTCCTGACACCTTCCAGCTCTCCCAGCTCTCTTTCCATGAGAGCTCCTGGTCAGAGCATGACATGAAACAGCAACAGGAGGGCAGGAACTGCATTCCTCTGAAGGGGTGGGTTCCTCCCAGTCCCCTCCAGCCACCTCCAATGACACTTGCAGAGACTGACCAGCCCTGGTGTCTGGGGGCTGTCACGCCCTGCGTGAGGGGCTGCACTGCAGGCTTCTTATCACTAATATTTCTGAGTGCTGTGCCCCATATTTCAGTTTCATCCCCTGCTTTGCACTTGGGTTGTGGGATGTAGCGGGCTCGCTGTGGTGTTGTTTCATGCGGTGTAGATAATTCTCTTTTTGTCTTAGTAGTTCTTCAATCTCCAGCCATGGCTTAAGGTCACCTCAGGCATAAAGAGATGCTTTTTGAGAACACTGAGTGTCACCAGCTTCATTAATTTCCCTTTTTTTAATACAATTCACAAGGTTTTTTTGATGGTGTTTTACTGCAAGCTTGCTAGGTGTTAGATGTTTTAAAGCAACACCTTGATATTAGAATTTCTAGTTGAATTAAATACATATTTAAGTGTAGTACAGCCACATGTGTACCTTGTAAAATCAGCTCCTATGCAGTGATTATCCAGTGGAATTTAAGTCCTAGTTTGCTGATAATCTCTTCCTACACAGAAAGACAGAAAACATTTTTATCATTACATTTAGCATTCCTCCTGTGAGAGTCTGTAAGAAAACACGTCAGATGAAACGAGAACATTCTTTGTGTGTGTTTTAATAGCAATTAACTCACTGGACATCCTCTAAGTCCTTAATTAAAATGATGGGTTTGTATATTGCTTTGTTTCAGTATTGACAGACTTGTCTGCCCAAGACCATTTAATGAATCACCTCACCATTGAAAACAATAATGGGCATCTCCCATAAACTAAAGCATCACCAAACTTCTCTGTCTGTCTTCTCTGTTCTGGAACAGGCTTGTTTGTCATGCCTTTCCATTTCCACTGCACTCTTACTATTGCCACTGTATGCTACTGTTGCCTCTTATCTGATAGACGAGTAGCAAAAATAACTTGGACTTTAAATTGTATTTACTATAAATGATCTGAAAAATGAGTTGCAGAAAGTTGCCTTCCTACTTTGATATTCAGAGTTTTGCACATTTTGTGTTGCATGTTTTGTATCTTTCCTCCTTTAGTTATTGTTGTGATAATAGAACAGGTGGGGTTTTTTTTTCTAATGTGAAATCTTAAATTCCTGGAGTAATAAAGCATACCTATATTAAACTCTGTACAAAATATTTGTCAGAAGGAGTAATTAATTAGTGCTTCTGGCAAAGGTGCAACTGTGCCCTAAAGGTATTGAGCACTGGACTGGAAGATGTTTTTAAGAGTTTCCAACAAAGTAAACAAAACAAATTTCTTTAAAAGCAAGACTGCTTTGAGAGTCAACCCCCATATTATTGCAGCTTGCCTCTCATGCTTATTGATCTCTTCTTGTCTTCCCAAGAGGAACTCTGTAGTCTCTCAAGGAAGCATTATCAGCTCCAAGCTGTTCCTCTTGGCCACCATGCTCTGACCACATGATAAATTAATACTCCTCATGCATAAAATATAGGATGGAGGGATTGGTCATGTGTGCTCCTCCCATCCCCAGATGTTACATTAGGATATGCTTGCCCGGAATAATGTCACAACCTTTCATTATTTGCAGGAGTCAGAGCAGCAGCTGGTGTAATGATGATGGTGTTTGGCATATCTATAGTTCTTCTATCTGAGGAATGTAAAGTGCTTTACAAACACTAGCTAAACAAGTGTTATCTTTCCATCATTACTATTAAGTGGCCCTACTGGAATAATCAGCCTGCTATTAACTGAAGTTTCTCTCTTCTCCAGTCAAATTTAGCATGGTGAAATAATTGACATACTTACTGTGTGCTCTTATTTCCTTACTTCCCCTGTTCCTTTTGCTTTGTACCTTACTCCTTTAGGACTCATTTTGGAAGAAGGAACTTGATTTTAAAAGAATGTTTGTTCTCTAACTGTGAAACTGGAAAAAAAAAATCATTTCCTAGGAAGGTTGTTTTATAAATTAAGAAATTGTAAGAGGTCAGTCTCCAAAGTCAGATTCTCTAAGGCCCTGTCTCAATGTGTGTTGCAGAGTAGCTGGAGAATATGCTGTTTTCTTGAATCTTTGTAGAATTGCCAGAACACCTTTTAGACAGAGGAAGAAATAGAATCTTATTGTTTGGCAGTAGTGATGGGCTACCCTGTATGGTTCTATAGCTTCTTGGCAATATTGTGTAACTCTTCTGTCTAGGAAGAATATAAAAGTTGCAGACAGCTTTTATCTAACCTGACAGGGTGCAGTAAAATGTGGTACTCACAGCTCAGGAGGTGCTATCTCTCCAAATGCTGCCAAAATATATTGGTGTGCCACAATACAGGGCTGCTTTATTAAACTCCCTAAATGAGAAAGTGGGATGGGATTTACACATTTCCTGTCTCACTAGCCAGAAGTACCTCTGTTCCCTTTCTTAGGGAAAACCGTGTACTTGTAGGATATTCACTTTATGATTTGAGACCTCATACCACTCCTTTGCTTGAAAAGTGTGATGGAGGAAAACCAAGAGAAAAGGCTCTGCTCTGTGGCTGTGCTGGTTGTTGCTGGATGGCCATTTTGTAAACTCTGGTGTTGCTAAGTCAAGAAGTCACACAGAGGGGAAGGGATATCTTACAAGTACAAAGATGTGCTTTTCTCCAAGCAGAAAAACAATGCTGGTCCTTTCAAAGCATATTTTCAGTTCCTTTCCCTGGCAGATGTCAGAGTAACACCATTTGAAAAGGTAGGGGAACATGGGACATCTTCTAGACTGTAGCTTTAGGTCACCAATACTTGTCCTGGAAGAATTTTTAAAATCTGTCCTTCCAGTTTCTGCTGTGTTCCTTAATCTTCTGAGCTAGATGAAGTATTTGAACACAAATAACTTTATGTTCCCATTCTTTAATGTGATCATTGTGCTTGACAAAGGATACATTTTATGTATCAAAAAAAAAAGTACAAGTGTAGATTTATGGTTAAAATTTGTAGTATTTCTTCTTCTGGGAAAATTGTCTAGAAGCATTACAGAAGGTCTGAGGCATAAGGAAAAGAAATCAAATTTCATGTTTTCTAATCTTACACACACTAAATTCCTTTTACAATGATTTTTAAGCTGTACTGTGTTAGGTCAGGTCTGTTACTTGCCTCTTCTGGGGAATGTCTGCATATGCTCCTGAATGTAATAACATCTCTTCTTTTTCTAATTTTTTTGGTAGCTTTTCTTTTCAGTAGTATAGAAGAATTACATTTATGCTCTTGGGAACTGTTAATGGTTTTGATTCAGTAAAGCACTTTTTGTATGAATAGATAACATTTATCATTTGCTTAATAACTGTCAATTTATGTGCTAATGTTGAATAATCAGAAGTAAGATAGAGAAAACACATTTGGTTATTTAACAATGCCATTTGACTGTTTGTAGTGTTTTAAGAGCTGTATAATTATACATGTGAGGGAGACATTGGCAGCACAGGTATTTAGAAAGAATTTGTTTGCTTATTGAAAAAAGGATGTTTGACAAAAGCTTAATTGTTTTCCCATACCTGTGCTGGGGGACAGGAGCACTGCAGTTGGTGTGGTGCTTTGTGCATCTACCCAAGTGTCTCTGCATCCAGTGGAGAATGCTTCCAGAATCCTCATTTGTGAAGAAACTTTTATGAAATCCACATTCATGTTCTGTGGTGCCTCGTGTGTATTGCATCCAGTTTAATGTTTTTTAAAAATATGCCTTGTTTTGTACACTGTAAATCCATTTCTGCTTTACTTTGTAGCAGTTTTTGTTTTGCTATGTGGTGAAGCAGTATCTGGCCTAGTGTAAGTAAATGGAGCATGAGAATTGGGGGAAAAGTACAACAGTCACACCTACTGCAGCAGGAATGGGAGCAGAGCCATGGATACCTAATTGACTGTAGTGATTGCTGTGCCCATACACACATTATTTCTGTGTGTGTTTTAGCAAGGCTTGGGTTTCAATTCTTTCACAAAGCTCAAGACCAGGATATGTTTAAAAAGGACCATTAAAGAGACCAGTGACAACAGAGGGGGAAGCTTTCCTCTCAGTTAAGGAATCTTGTGTATTGCAAGAAATCGCTCTCCTTACTGTCCATTGCATTGTGGGAACAATTTATTTTGTCCTTGAGATTAATTTAGGAATTCATCCATGGAAATGAGAATAGTGACACTGGCTACTGGATCTTCTGGCTTGTCCTAGCACTGATACACTCCAAAAAGCTTTACATATGAATATCTGCACTTCCTCCTGTGGCAGTCCCTTTGATTTTTGATGCTTGAGGGCATTGAACCCTGAGATAGATATATATATATATATATAAAATAAAATGTTTCTATTAAAGCACTTCTCCATCATTTTAAGTGTAGCCTGAAGCCAATAAGTAGAAAGAGGTTTAAGAGGAAGGAAGGGGCTCTTTTGGAGCTGTTCTGCAATGATTTTTTGATTGTTCACAGAGTTCTGGAGGAAGATGTGGCCAAGGTCTTATAGACCAAGAGGCTGGTTGGACTTCTGAATCACAAACACCCTTTATGATAAACAGATGGTGCCAAATTTTGGACTAAATCCATTGTGGAATTACCAAGGGATGTTGTCTTTTTGGGAAATGGTGTTTAAATGTGTCTCTGTATTTGACAGGAATGAAGTATACCCCCTGATTTGCTGGAATTAAAACTTAATTAGGCCAGGTTTCCCTGAGAAGCCCTAACGACTGCGTTCCCCCTTAAAACCTGCAGGGTAATGAATAATAGAAGAGAAAGATTGAGCATGGCTATCTAAACTTTTTTTCTTGCCACTTTTTATTCTGTACTTTTCTGGGGTATCTATTTAAAATATCAAGGGGATATCAGTAATTTCACAATGATTGACTCTAAAAAAAGTGCAAATGCTGTCTCATAGAGCTATTTTGTTGCTTTCAAGTAGGTAGACTTGCAACACTAACTCATATTTGATAGGGAATCTGCTGAAGATGAGAAAACGTTCAGATGGGATGATGGTCAATATTCCACTAATAAATGCTAGAGGTGGAAGTTCAAGCCTTGATGCTCACTGAGTCATCCTCTCTGTCACGTCCATGATCTTTCCTGTGTTTTGTAAGTGTCCTGACCACAGGTGCACAGACTTCTCTTACTCATTCACAGATAGGCAGATTGCTGTGGTGTGACCTGGGACTCCTTGAAGTCCTAGACAGTTTTGTCAGGGATTTCTTGTCCAACTGGAAAGGAAATAGTGATAGTGTCAATTTGTGCTTTGGTTGTGCCCCATCCTATATAAGCAGTCTGCAGATTTTGAAACACTCCTACTCTGGTTTCCTTGTGCTGTCTTTTACCTACTATTAATTCCCAGCTCCTTATTTAATCTAAGGGTTAATTGCAGATGTGCTTGATAGAGAGTTGTAAGTTTGAAAACAAGTAGATTTCTAAAACATTTCTAAAAATTGACATCCAGAGAGAGGTTAAAGCCTCTGTTAAGCTGGGGAAATCCAGGGAGCTCTACCATTATATATTTTGTTGGGATCATGTGGCTGGTGTATTTCAGATTAGCTATAGCACATGTGACTTGCACCTAGCCAGCAACTCCAAAAGTCCAGGTTGGAGGTGTGGAAGAGCTGAGTGTGAAGTGAGTGAAGGGGAGACAGGAGATCTGGGGCTTTCTGGAGCTACAGGGAGGGTTTGAACAGTACTGGAAATAATACCCATCATTTTACCCTCAGTTTTCTTCACTGTGTTTTCCTGTTTGTTGTCCATCTCCATTACAAAGTACATAAAGTTCTCTGATAAAAGAGCTGTTCAAAACAAATATTCTTGTAATATCTGTAGCTGTGCTGACATGCACATAAGGCATTAATTGAGAAGGAGTGATACATTGGTACTCAATTTTAAAAAATCCTATTTATTTTTAAAGAATTATGAAAGAAGTGTAGTTCAACAAAGAAAACTGTCTTTCAGAAAGTCACGAACATCACTCTTTACAACATTACTCTATCCCACTGAATTTTTGCACAGTAATGTTTTAAAAAATGCTTTAAAAAGTCTTTTGTTGGGATGTTTCTGTAAGGAATTTCAATGGGCAAAATAGGTTTGTTCAGACAAAGCAATACTTCAACTCCAGGCCTTTGCATGTCAGTGTGAACTAATTAAAATTATATTGTGCAATAGGTCAAGAGATCAGGAAGTTGGCCTTCTAATTAGAAGAGATAGTTATAAATAAAACCTTGTTGTTGAAAAGGAAGAGAAAAATTAAGGAGAAGATCTGGATGTGAGAAAAATAAATCAGAACCCTGTGCCTCTGCTGAAGGCTGTGTTAAAAGTCACCCCTTTCTCTTTTGCCTCTCACTGTGTTACACAGAGAGAGTCTCGAGGCTTCAGACTGTCCCTCATTAAAGCTCTTTGGGCTCATCCCTGTGCCGGCAGCGCCTGCCCATGTTGTGCATACCTCAGTCCTCAGATAACAAATAATAGCCTGGCCTCCCCAAACAGAGTCTGACTGGAGAATTCAGATCTGGTTTGTATTTGCTGTCAGCTTAGAGCTTTCATCCTCCTTAATACTTTAGCTGCACCTATTTTTTTGTGGTTCTTGCTATCACCACAAATGGGCACCTTGCCAAACTTGGATAGGTGTCGTCTCGGGACTGTTTTTGCACGAGCCTTTTGAGCCAGCCTTCATTCTTTATTGTTTAGCTTTCACTCTTCCATCTTAATAATTGAAAAGCATTTATTTTCTATAACATGTAGGTGTTGGGTGTTGTTTTACCCTGGAGCATAAACATAATTAGTAAAAATAATAACAATAAACAGATTTTAGATGGTGGAACAGCTCTTCATTTTTTTCTGTAGTTGTTCATCACTTCAGAAGGATGGAAGGCCGATCTAGTTCAACCATGCATTTGTTTTGTAAAGGGAACCTGAGCAGGTGGTGGGACTGCATACTCTTAAGGCTCCAGCCTAATTTATTCTCTGACTCTATGAAAGCATAAATGTTGAAAATAAAAGCCATTAATAATATTGAAGCTTGTAAGTCTAAGATATCCATTTATCAGAGTGAAAGACACCATCTTTCCACAGGATCATGACCAGCTTGTCTTTACAGTGTGATGCTGGTAATACTGGAATAAAGGGGATATTTATGGTGTGGGACTGTAAGCTAACCATTGGTCTTCTGGAGACTGTCTTGTAAAATGTTTGCTCAGCATATTCACACATGTTTCTTATGGTTTGACCTTAGATGTGTATTTCACAAGGACTCTGCTGTGTAAAATGTTTTATATAATATTGTGAAGGCAGGGGAGGATTCCTTTTCTCCATCTGCCCATCAGAAGTAAGTAGAACCATAGGATTAGGTTATTTGTGTAAGTCTCCTTGATGCTCTGAGTTTCTGTCCTGCCCTCAGTCTCGTTGGCTCCCAAGGCTTCATCCTTAACATCACCACTGCAAGCAGAATGTATTAGTCATTGTAAGACAGGGCTTGTTTATGCCTGTACCCTAGGGTGGCTGCTGCATGTTTTTGTTCTGCCATTGCTCAGTTGTTTGTTAGTGCCTGTTTACAACTAAAACCTTAAGGGATGAATATCCTATCGTGCTGACTTCTGTGCGTGGCTGATACAGAGCTCGAGTTTGATGTGAGTTGTTGCTTTGATCTTTTGAACTTTGATTCATACAGGTTGTCAGGCTCAGTACCAAACTGCTGCTTTGAAAATGTAAAGATTTGTTTTATTTGAGTGAGAGTGGGGCTTTCCCCCTTTATTTGGAGCTACACTAACTCAGGCATGGCTAAAAATCCTGAAAAATTCAAATAAATTTCAACTCAAACCCCATACAAGGTGGATGCACCTTGCTTTTTATAATTAGGGCCCAGCATGTGCTTTTAAAGGAAACTCCCATGTCCTGTGGCTAAACACTTTGATATTTAGCATTATCATGTACCTTGGAGCAGACGAGCCAGGTTTCTTTCTGGTAAAAGTAGACTGGAAAATGTACCCCTAATCCATTCCACTGGAAGACTGTCATTCAGCCCTAGAAGCAGTCAAGATCTAGCTCAAAATAGAAATAAATAAACCCCTCAAACAAACAAAAACCCTTTGCACTATCAAAAAGCACCCAAACTGTATCTAGTATTCATACAGCAGGCTCTCACCACCAGCTGTTTTACTCCACAGGTGTGTTCTTATTGGTCCTCTGTATTTGCTAATGAAGATGTACCCAAAATGGTAAATTTTAATAGAAAAGTGCAGATAATATCCCGTGTATAGATGGCTGTTTACAATGCCTTGCCCAATTCACCATAGTCTCTTCTCATAATCCAGCTCATGACTTGCTCTTTGCAAGCCTTTGACTTCTATGAAAGTAAGTAGGCGAAGCTGTTTTTAAAAGTGTGTTTTCTGAGAGTGGGTGGATTAATAATAAGAATCATGTTGAACTTTATTCTACATTTGACACCACTGACAAATTATTAAGTATTTTTTTATTTTTCTAAAAATGGGTTAAGATTTTGTGCTATAAATGTTTCTAGAAAGGAGGCCAAACTTGAAGAGGAATTTATTCCTAGGGTTCATCACATATACAGTCTTTGTTGCTTTGGTACCTTCAGCCAGTAGTGCCTGTCCTCTCACTTTGTCATATTGGAGTGGTTGCTCCTTTCTAGTGATATCAGGCTGCAGTTTAGATATGAGCTGCCTAAGGTTTAATGCTTCTGATGTAAACATTCAATGTAACTTTTCAGAAACAGATTAACCCTTTGTGATTTTAATTTCTCTGCAAGCTTCTTAAACTGTCGCCATCTTTTTTTTTTTTTGTACAATGCATCAAATATATATTATTCCGTCTCCTCCCTTTAATAGAAGCTGGAAAATAAAATCTGGAGGCGTAAATATAATACCAAATATCACAGGATATATATTGTTCAGTCTACTCATGATTATATGTATTTCCTTTTAAAACTGTGTTTTTATATATTGGAAATATGCACACTTGAACGTGTTTACTGCAGCTTTTATGGGCTAATGTTGAGCTGCTTTTTCATTTTAAAGCCATGTCTCAGTGCTCTTGTATTATTTTGTTAATATTGCTCAAACTGCAGAGCACTTGAGATGCTTTGGCCAAAGTGTTGCTCAGAATTACCTCTTTAAAAAATCAGTTAATATTGATCCACATCCGTAGAATGTTGCTATGGAATTGATGCTGTTTACTCGTTAATCACTGCAGACTGCAGCTCCCAGTGTTGGCAATGTGACTTGTTTGTTACATGTGACGATCGCTTTATAAATGTCAATAAAATCAAGACAAAAACTCTAGTACAACTGGAACTAGCAGCTCAGTATTTTCCTCATTATTTTTGGCAGCAAAGTAGTCTTACAGAACAGTATGCAATAAAACACCAGCCAACTGAGTCCCACACTGTGGCTATAATTACATATTTTTGTTTGCTAATCAGTAGAATTTTTCTGTGTACACTATTATACTTTAATGGTTCTGTTGCAACACCAAATTTACTACAATGTTCTCTTGAAGAAAATGGCACATAATGATTTTGTATTTACTACAAGAAGATATTAAACTAAATAATACATAATGATGCTACACAGATTAACCAGCTCTTTAGTTCTTCTGTTCCTTATCTATGCTTTAATGGTGTTTTAGGACAAACATAAAGTTATTTGGGAGGGAATTACCGAACTGGTAAATATAGCCATCTGTGTGGGATGTCTTGTTTCTTACTTGAAAACTATTAGATTGTAAATTTAAGCTGTGCTTAGTACTTTAATTTCCCTTCCCACAACTCATGGAGCATAAAGAGGCTTGCAGCCAGCTCAGATAAGTAACAAGTTCATTAATTACAGGTTTACCTTTTTTGTAGGTTAAAAAAGGTTGTGTGGGACTTGATTAAACAAGCTGTTGTGGTGTGGCCCTGTGGAGGACTGGGCAGGAAGCAGCTCAGAGAAGCTCCCCATGCAACTTTTGGAATCAGTCTTCCATTTAACTCTAATGGTTTCTTGCTGTTATCAGGCTCTGTGCCCTTCTCAGGTTTTTATATTATTTCTGTCCAAGGTGATTGCACTGCAAATAACCCCCAAGTACAGTGGGCAATGTGGAAGGCAAGTTATCTCAGGCTTTGCCATTATCTTGTTTTTATTTCTGTCATTAAATAAATAAATAAACAAACACTCGAGGGTTTTCATTTCTTTTCTGTTTCTTCATGATTATTGTCACTAATTTCCACTTCATAATTCTTAAGATAATTCTTACAATCTTAAGTTAGTATAAGGCTTTTCCATTTACCTTGGAAACAGAACTTTGCTGTCAGACCCAATTTGTCTAGCAGTGGAAAAGGAAGGCATGGTCTGATGATGGCAGCTTGCTCCTGTACAGCAGATACAGTTAATTATGTGTGAAGGTTGTGGTTTTTTATAGATTGAGATATAGATCTAATATTTTTTTGTAGATTTGTCAGTTTCTGCCATGCAATCTGACATATTAGTGCGAATCAATAGTTTCTCTTCTGCATTTGATTTGTAGTGTAAGTCTGTATCAGGAGATGATACTGGTTTCAGAGGGGAAGTTGTATTTATGTGATATTTTTGCATGTGGCTGAGCAAGTTGATATTTCAGCATTGCTAAATGTTGGTTGTGTCCTAGATCCTGTAAGTTGTCTTTTGGCAAGACCTAGTAAGTTATGTTTTTCTTGATTGTGTAGTATGTCGGATTTGTCACAGGCTCTTAACAAAAGGAAAGAATATTTGAGAATATTTGTTTTTATGGGTAATTGCTTCTCAGGCTTGTGTTAAAACACTGTCTGAAAGAACCTTGTTCATACATGATTTTCTGGTTAATCTAGTGTTTACCTTTTTCTTCCCTTGTATTTATTCCATTAAAATACATTGTAATGCATTCAATTGGATTTACCTATTGCAAAGCAGTTTTTGTATATGTAATACCATTAATTAATCTGGTTTGAAACAGGACTCCAAACTGAGAGGATGTTTCTGTGATTGCAGACTGAGAAGTATCTCAACCAAGTTTTCTCCCTTCAGTGGTTCACAATAAAAGTAAATTAGCACAAGTGAGAATGGTCTAGGAAATAAGAAAAACAGCTGCTCCTCAGTAAATAACTTGGAGTTTTCCTAGAGCCTGTTAAGCCTTGCTGCGAGGCAGAGAGTATCTCCTTTGTTGATGCTCAGTCTTACTCCTTTGTACATTCCAGCTGCTGCCCTAATTCAGAGTTCCTACAATTCCCAAGGTTTAAGTCCTTTTCAAGTATGCCCAGCACTAAATGTACTTTGCTTCTGTAAGTGACCTTTCCTCTGGTACTTTCTTCACCCTCTCTCTCACAGTTGGTGCATCATGGAAACCTCCAGGACGATGATGTGCTGCTGCATGGTCAAACTAAACCTGTATGGGTTAGAGGGGAAGGGAAGAGATGGCTCTTAAAAACAAACCATCAAATTCCTTACAAAAATTTTTGAGGATGTAATATTTGCAGCTGTAAATCATGAAAGGTTTTTCTTGGCAGATCTGCCCACCTTTCTTTTGAAAGATTTTTCAGAAGTGGAGCTATTCCCTTTGCACAATGTACCCCCCTTTGTCTGGCTCTGGCTCAGTGTCTTCTCCCAGGCTTCCTCAGTAAGTTTAATGTATTCTTTCATTCCAGCAGTGATGTATAGTGTTCTGGTGCTTGGTGCACTCTATGGCTAAAGAGAAAAATCACCTTCTCCCATGTCTGAATTAGTTACATTTAATTAGAAGTCATATTTCCTTATGGAAGCCCTCAGGCTTCAAATCCACAAAGATCTCTGTGAGAAAGGCCTCCTTCCATGTTCTCTGTTGAGAAGGGCTTATATCACCTCCCCTTGCATTTTTGTGGGGAAAGAATAGTTAATATTATACTTTTTTTTTTTTTTTCAGTTTTCTGTACCTTTAAAATTCTCTGGAATGACATGCCAAAAGCCTTTTAGGCTGTGAGGATGCATCACTGTTACAAGGCTTCCTTTTACACAGTCATTTTATAATTATTACTTGATAGCCTGCTCCGTCTAAATCCTTGACCTGTGCCTGTCAACTGCTGGCTGATTGTAGTGAATAAATTTGTATAATCACTGCACGATGACTGCTTAATAACTGTACTCCAAAAATGCAAATATCTGTTCTGGCTTAATACAATTCATCTGCTTTGACCGGCCTGTGCACTTAGAATTTTTGAAACATTTATAAGTAATGGAGCGCACCCTTGCAGTCTCCTGTCTTCTTGTGCTGAGCTCTAAAATTCTGAAATGTACAGAGAAGAAAAAGATGAATTACAAAAAATCCAAAGAAAAATAGACATCAGACAACAGAGAAGAAGCACTTGTCTGTATGTGTTGTAAATGAGGGGGAAAAAGCCCCTAAACAAAAAACTTCCTTAAGGATTATAGAAAGTTTTTCTATTATCATTCTGTTTTCTAGGTTAGCAATATGCCTTTTCTCAGAATAACCTGTGGTATTAATTTCCTTGTCTGCATTGGGAGAAGACTACATAGAATTGGAAGATAAAAATTCAAAAGCCTATTTGGGTCTGAGACACGTAGAAAATACTTGCAAAAAAACCCCAGGCCAAAACCAAAAACAAACCCAAACCAAAAAAATGCCAAAACCACACGATAAAAAGCAAGGCCATAGTCATACAGAAAAGACATCTTTCTCATGTTTGTGATTTTTCCAGTGTTGGTAATTTCTTTCTCTGATCTTGCCCTCTTCTTTAAGCATTTTCTTTGGCCATCAGGAGACATTGGTTGCTGAGACAGCTGGACAGCGAATCATACCAGTTTGTCCATTTCTGTGTTCTTTATTGCAACATCATAGCATCAGTAAATAGCTTTTTAAAAACAAAATCTGATTTTCATTGCCCTAGAAGACATGCTTTTTATCTTATCAGATTCTTGTTCCTTTAGTCTTCCTCTGAATTTAACTTAATGTGTCTGAACCATGCAGGAGGAAAAAGAGAATCCATAGTTCAATGCACCAGACAGATCTTGGTATGACAGAAGTGGCCCAATGTCTTTAATAGCTATCATGGCAAAGAGGGTTTCAGAGACATTTTGAAGGCAATAATATGGATATTCCTAAAAAATGACAGCCATGTAATAATAGCACAGTAACATGAGTAAAAATTCAGGAAAAAGTAGGCGTCTTTGCAATGAAATGTAGATATAAACCTTTGTCTTTCCAATCTGTGCAGTACCCAGCTGCAGGAAGCAAAGTACTGTGGCTGCCCAGGAGGCTCAGGAAAGGATTTCAGAGTGGCCAGACCCATTTCTTCAGGGTGATACCACCTAAAACAACTTGCACCTTCTTTTCTTTTGGGAAGCTGGAGGAGCAAGTTGGGAGGAGTGGGAGCTGAGCTTGGTTTAATAGCACAGGGTAGCCTGAATTCTCCAAATTTATCACTTCCTTCCTCAGTAAACAACAACAAGCAATTTTTGTGCTCACTGTATGTAGGGCTTAGCTGTCTCCTTTCCATCTGGGAAAGAGTGTGGCATGTCAGGTGTCTCCACACAATTAAAAGGAAGTGAATGGCTCCTTCACACATGCCTTAATGTCAGCAGTTTGGACTGGGAAAAACTGGAAAAGCACTATTGGAGCCTTTCCTACTGTTTTTTCTTGCCAAAAGTGTGACATTCAGACAGGTTTATCAGCCCCGTGTTTCTCTGAGCCCTTATGCTGCTTGAGTGGGCTGACAAAAGTGTGAATCCTATTGACATTACAGCTCTCATCTACAAAATTGGAGCAGAGCACTCGAAGACTAAGAAAGGTGATGTCATAAGTGTGAGATAAAACGAACACTTTCTTCATTGTTTAGTTGTTTATGGAAGGAATTTGCCAATCATCATTGCCAGCATGACAGGACAACTTTGACTTGGCTTTTAGTTTATTTTTAATATGAGTTTTTGGTATCCTGAGACATTTAACTAAAACAAAAAATCTGCCAAAATTTGTGAGCTTCCTGTTGGTTTGTGTTTTGTCAAAGTAGGAATAATTGGCTGTGTGCAATAAATGTAGGGCACTTAAATTTGCAGATATGTGGGCAAGTGAGTTTTATTTTGAATTGTTGTGGATTTCTTTATCCACATGGGCTTTTTGCCAGTTTATGGCAAGGACATTGATTATGTTGGATGTTTCAGCTGCTATTGTTATGCTTCACTGTGAAAACGCATCCAGATAAGGTCAACCTTCTCTTAAAACAACCAATAGGTTTTAAAATTTAATTCCCAGTACTTTTCACCGTGGCAGGCAATTACTGGTGGTTTGTAATGCTAAATTTATAGGATTTCAGCTAAACAATACTCAGAAATACAAGTTTCCCATGTCTGACTTTACAATAAGGTTTACACCTGGCATTGTTAGGAGTGGCTTTGTTCCTTGCAGTATATACTGGAATAATGGTTTATTATGTTTTATTGTTATATTTCATTAAACCTGCTCTGCAGCATGGTTGGTTGGAGGTGGGAGGATCCCCAATTGTAATTCTACCTGCTGGAAGGCCCCTTGTGCAGCCTCAGTATGTTGATTTCTAAGAAAAGAAGGCACTGTGCAGAGAATGTGGATTGACACATTAGGTAATCAGTACTTTAAGCATCAAGACTTGCACGTCTCATTTTGATCTTAAATAAGGTGTATGCACTAAGGGTTTTGAAATTATGAATATTTGAGGAACGTGAATGTAGATTGTGATGAAATCTGAACCTAATTCAGGGAGCTAGCCATCTCAAAATAAATGGTTCATCTGTGCTTTTTGTGTTTAAGATGGAGAATTTTAAGGATAAAGGTTAAGATCATGCTTTTGAACGCTGAGATTTTGGACAGGAAATACTGTGTAATTGCTAAGTTTTTAAAATTAATTATGTTGGAGGCCTATAAACCAGTCCATTGATTAAAAATCTCCAGTTCATTAAACTTCCCAATGACAAAGGCCATCTCAGTAATAAAAACTGCTGTTCCTAGCAGTTGACTGGCATCTGTGTTATAATCTTTTTAAGATCCCCACCTTTGTTCGTTAGAGCATCACCTGTTGTCTCCTGATGGCAGGGTTTATTTCCTCTTGACATTGGTCTCAGAGGTACAGTTGCAACTTTGGCAGCAGTTGATTCCAATGAACTTTCCAGAGGTACTTTACTGGGTTTAGCAGAATGAGGCTGAGTTTCATTGTGAGTTGGTTCTTTGATTGCTATGTGGGGGTTCAGTGATGGTTTTTTTGGAGAGTGATGGTTTTTGTTTGTTTGTTTTCCTTCTGGTTGCCACACACACCCTTGCATTGGGCACTTTTGGAAGGTCCATAAGAAGGAGGATGTGTGTAACAGAGATCCTACAGTGCACAAAGCAGTTTCCTTTTTGTCCCCAGCAGTGCATCCAATGCAATGACATTGTCCTGGTTTTATGCACTCATGGCATTTGCCATGTGGAAGAGCAGTAGCTCTTCAGAAATATATCAAGCACAGGTGACTTTCTTAAATAAGCAAACTTCATGAATTTCCTACTGAAAATAAGAAATGAAAAATCTGGAAAAGCACCAGAGAACAGGAATTACTATGGAAAAAAGACTATATAGATTCTTGAAATGTAACATAATAAATCTGCATATGTTGTTTACATCATACCTTCACTTTATTCAGCCTTGCACAGAAGGTCACAAAAGAAATTTGGGCCTTATTATTCCTGGAGGAGTTTGTATTTTCTGCTGTGGTGTTAGATTACCTTACCCTTTTTATTACCATCTGCACTGCAAGGCTAGTTTTGCTGAGGTTATTTTTTTTAAGCAGCATCCCATGGTACCCTTAATTCTGTGTTTCCTGTGCTTTTGCTTCATTTGCAATTTTGAGAAATTTTCTCTAACAAATAGATTTGTTCTATATTCTATAGCAGTAAATTAGCTATTTTTACTATATCATTTTAACCCTTGAATTCTGGAGGACAAATGGAATTGTTTTACAATAAATTAATTAAGAAAGGATTTCACCTGTTAGTGTCCTTCAGTGTCTAGGGAGAAAGATGGTGTCGAAGATTACATATTTTTGTTTAACATGATATTATTCATATGCTCCCCTTTTGCATAGGATTTTTATTTTGATACCTGACTTTGTTCATGTATTTTAAGCAATTATTTTCAGCTGACTTCTTTGTGCAACCAATGCCATTGAGTGCAGTAGCTTTGGAAATAGTTTTTCTTCATTAATGGCTTCTGGTGAGTTGTTGGGAGAACAAAGTGCTGTCCCTAGTGGCTTCTGAAACTTATGGAAGCATGCAATGAAATAGCTATTATTTTTCATGGAGAAAAAAAATTAGAGTACCACTTTTAATAGCTTTACACAAGCATGAACAACTTGAGCTACAGAGATGAAATGAATCTGAAGTTTCTTCAGTTGTTTTTCAGCCTTCAGGATATTGTTCATGTTTGTCGGTCTTCAATATTGAGAAGCTCCTTCCATGTGCTTGTCCACCCAAGCATGGTGAAACAATAAATACAGAAACCCAGTTTTTCTGGGCTCTCCACACATGAAGGCACTGGGTAACAGGATCACTCTTCAAAAGACAGGTCAACCTGCGTTAAGTCTTTGCAGTCATTCAAAAGCCAAAGTGTTGTGTGCCATTTCAGAGAATTTATGGGATCTCAGATTGTGGGGTACCAGTCTGTTGGGGTGGGAGGCAGAAGAGAAGAGGGTGTTCTCCACCATCCCGTGGGTTTTTGCTGCCTCACTGGTGGTCCTAGGCAGGACTCACTGCTCTCAAAAATCCTTCAAAGTAGCTTGGTTTATGAGCCTGAAACTCACTTCAAGAAGCACAGGACCAAGGGGGATAGTTAGAAGCCCTCTCTTTAGTTCCTTCAAGCATTGTCAATTGATCAGCATGCAGATCAGAGATTGGATTTCTTCCAGCTATGACTGACAGTTTGTCTACAGGATTTTTCCCACATCTTTCCCATAGACCTTAAATGGCAGGTCACTTTTGTATGAAAATGACCCAAAGCATATCTATGTGATTTCCATAAACCTGAACAGGAAGGCAGCCTGTAGAAAAAATGGGGAATTTTAAGGCAGAGTGAGGGCTTTGAAGTGAAATGACATATTTTTATTGGTTGTAGAAAGCAGTGATAAAGCACAATTCCTTGTCACTGTCATGTGATGCCAAATCAGATTTTGACTGGGTTTTTCAGCCAGTTATACAATGAGCAGTGGGATATGGCCTAATGATTTTCAGATCTGTTTGGAATAATGCAGATGAGCATCTATATAACAAACTGAAAATTGAAAATAGAGATGAAATATCTGATACCAATAAAGAGTTTTCACTTTTCTATTAATTTGGCAGCATGCCATTATTATGGTGTAAATTTCTTCCTCATTACTCCAGGATAACAAAATGTCATTGACCATAATTTTTCCCTCCTGAGGTTGTTGTTATTATCTGTAATTTCCACTAAGTTTCCCTGTTAATAGTGCTTGTTTCTCTGTACACTGACATTACTAGTTACTACACACCTCCAGAAAACAGAATATCTCATGTAAATCTTTTGTACATTCCTGTTCCATGTTTCTCTTTTTTTTTAATTAATATGGCTAAGACATGTTGGAGCAGAGGTTGAAGAATCATATTTAAATTTGTCTATCTACTTTACCTTTGCAATTATCTTACTTTTTGTTATTCAGAGTGCTCATATTTGGCAATATACTTCAAAATAGTTCTGAAGTGAATATATTATTTGTATCATAGGGTATTTCTGGCATGAGTTATTGAGTTATGAAATAAAAAATGCTGCATAAACCAGAGGTCATCTCTATTCATGTATTTAATGAAGTATGATAGGAAAAAGCGGTTATTATGAAAGTTTTGGGTGGTTGGGTTTTGGGTTTCAATTTTGTTGGTGCTGTTCTCCCTCTTCCCAGCCCCCATTTTCATTCTGCCATGTCATCAGTCACTGAAGTATATCAAATGCTAATTTCTACTTTTCCATCTAAGCCTGTCTGGAGTATTCAATCATTTTCTCTTGTGCCACCTTTATAAGGGAAGTATGCATGTCTGCTTGTTCCATTCTGGCAGATGTCTTCCATTTTCCTTGTCATATGTCAGGATTGGTTGTGATAGAATTGATTTTTCTCTGTTAAGAATTCAATTTTTTTCAATTATTCTTTCATCCTTCTGGAGCTTCTTTGCTTCTAAAGGTTGGACACAGACGTATGGGATCAGGCAGCTACTGATAGGCCGTCTTTATCGTAGCTGTATTTGCATTAAGAGCACCCTTCCAACATGAGGGGGGTTATGGATGGGGAGCTGGGATGTCCTGTGTGATCACAGCTGCTCTGACACATGGAATGCTGATATTGGGTATTTTAATCCATCACAGGTTTAGAAGTGACAAGCCTGTGCTTCCACTACCCTGGCAGAGGCGATGGTTTCCATCTGCAGGGCCTGTTGTTTGGCTGTGCTCTGAGCTAGACTTGTGCTAAAGTGAATGGAGTTTGAGGAAGAAGAGTTTGGTTTGTGCAGTTGAGAGAGCAGCTGAGCCTTGCACAGACACTGCTCGAAGGAAAGTGATGAACTGGTGGGGACAGGAAGGACTTCAGGAGTGGGAATGATCTGTCAGCCACCAAGCAAATCCTTGCATGGTCTTAAGTCCTTGTCCAGTATTCCTAAGGACTTCTTCCTCTGTAAAGGTTCATGGACAAAGTGCTAGTCCTAAGGATCTGTGCTGTTTTTATGTTGGTGTCCCAGGAAGTGCCAAGGTTGGTAGAGATTGTGGTGGTCCTGCTAATAAAAATATTCTTGAGGTTTCAATGCATACTTTACTTATCCTGCTTGGTTTGGAAGAGCATTTAGTAATTAGGTTAAAACAATTAAATTGGGTATATGAGCACAGGATGGATTTCAAACATTCTTGCCCTTAACATTAGAAAATATTATTCTTTCAGTAGCATCTTGGAGTCTGTCGAGCAAAGATTTTGGGTAAGTTAAAAGCAAAAGTTCAGGTGAGGTAGAATAAGAGGCCTTGGTGTTGTGGGACAGAGAATGTGCAATGTGCTTGCAGCTGGTGGCTTGGCATCCATGGTCTTTTCAATAAACAATTTTAGAAAATTTCATTGAAAGTGCAGTATCACATGATTCTGCAGTTATCTTTTGCGAATATAAAGTATGACAAAAAACAGTTTTGAAAATCAGTGACAATGTGTCCAGGATGGGCATGGAGTATTGCAAGGAGCTGCTTATCCTATTTTACTGTGTCACCTGAACATGAACTCTGGTATAGAACTCCTCAGAAAGGACAGTCAGGTTTTTAACACTTAGCAGAAGACAGTTTCATCCACTTGAAGATGTTATCTGCCTCCCCACCTGGGGCTGCCTGCCTTCAGGAAATACTCAGCACCTCATAAAACCAGTTATGGCCTGAAGGTGGAGAGGACAGCAATTGTTTCATCTCCGGGGGGAGGGAGTTTCCCCAGCGGGCTCTGCGTGGTCAGGGGGAACACTGAGTGCCATGGGTTGCCCAAATGGGAGCCTGCAGGAAGCTGCACAGCTCCTGAGTGACCAGGTGATGTGAATCTCTTAAAAACCCATCCCCCCTTGGCTTTCCAAACCTGTTCTGCTTTAACTGCTTCAAACATGCTGCAGGGCACAGCTCTAAGTTTGAGCTAGTTAAATCTGAAATAAAATCTGAAATAAATCTTAAACTATGTTCATAAAGACTCTTCCTTTCTTCACTCTATAAGTATTTGTTTAGCCTTTATTCTTGAGCTTATTTTAGCTCTTGAGTTGATGTTGTAGTTTACGTGAAGATTATTTCTTCTAGTTGAACTCCGTAGCTGCTGCTGAATTAGGGCTTTACTCAAGTGAATATGTTCATGCATACACTACTTCCTTTATTATTTTCTATCCTTTTTCCTCAAACTTTTTGCTATAATTACAGTAAATGATTTCTTGGATTGCACGTTGAGAGGGCAGAATTGCTGTGCCAGCAGCCTTGTTTTCTTCTTTTGCTGGCTCCTGAGGGTAATAAGATCTATGCACTCTACAAATTTTCTTGCATACTTAGCTGCAATTGCAACCTTTAGTAATTATTTTTTAATTAACTGCAAAATATTGCATGAATACTGCAAAATTGTAAAAAATGGTAAAATTAAAAAAGCTCAGAAGTAGGTATTTTTTACATTTCAAAACAATAAGCATTATTTCTTGGAATTTTTATATAAGGCATTAGTAGCATGGTGACATTAAATGACCTGTGCAGTCATAGAAGTGTCAGAGGTATGTTGTAAAAGAGACTTAGGCGTTTACATGGGAATCAAATTCTTTTCGTAGTTTGTCGTGAGAATTTCTTAGAGCCTTCAGTAAGATCCTTTTCTAAAACTGAAACTTTTATTCTACTTTACATTTTCTGGATGTTTGCTTTTCAATTAGCAGAAGTTGGCTAAACATTGTTTTTGCAAAACTCACTGACTAATTCTATCAAAAGAAAAAAATTTATATGTTTAGATATCAACTTACAGATCAATTGGTCTGGGATGTGGGTGTAAAAATGGGCAGTAAATGTTTATGACCATGAGTAAAGGCAACATAAAAAGTGGCTTTTAATAAATTCTGGGTTTGTTTTGTAGTGGATGGCTGCATACACCGAGCTGCTGGGCCCTGCTTGGTTGCCGAGTGTCGCAACCTGAGTGGCTGTGAGACTGGACAAGCCAAAATTACCTGTGGATACGACCTACCTGCAAAATGTAAGTCGAGCCTTTCTCTGTTCTTGTTGCCAGCACGTGTTGCTGGTGTGCACGGTTCATTTCCCCACAGTCTAATTCAACGGGGTATTCATTTTACACAATTAGCAGTGGGACTTAATTAAGCGTGTTCTGTAATAATGTCTTCCCCTCAAAGCAATTCAGACTTTTCTAAATGATTGTTTCACCTATGTTATGCGATGAAAACGTACATGTCTCTAAAATATAAAGCACCTTTCATGTTTATTTTTTGCAAGCTAGAACCTATCCTTTCATATGCATAATAAAGGATTGGAAATGCTTTATGAAATATGAACAAAATATACATTATCATATTTAAGTTCCACGGAGACAGTTTTTTTGAAATGTTGCATATTTGATGTTCTTCATGCTGATTCCTTGATTGTGAATACTTTGAGGGCCCAGGAGATCAAAGTGATGTATTGTGTTTTCAGCTGCTGTGTAGTTGTCTGATTGGCAATTACTGTGAAGGCATCTGTCACACTTTAGCTTTCCACAAAGTGCAGCTCAGTGCTTGAATGTTTTTGCACTTTGAAAGTGGAATTGTCAAAAATTTTCCTCATGTTTCAAATAGGAAGATGGTTATTGGACTATGTTGTGTAGATGTTGAGCTTGTCTTGCAAACCACTAACATTTTCACAGCACATTGGTCGGCCAGTCCGTTATGTGAGAATAAAAATTAGGAAATCTTTGCAAATTGCAATCTTACAGGATAGTACATTAAGGCATGAAGATACAAATACCAAGAAAGCATTGCAGACTTCATATAACTAGCTTTCAACAATTTTTTTTTTTTTCATTTTTTGGGATATGCCGGCTGCAGCAGGAACATGGCTCATTCAGTAATATCTAGATCTCTCTTAACTATAATGTAAAATCAAACACTGGCTGTCGTAGCAGATATCTCACTAGGCTCCTGTAGTCCTTAATGTCTTAGGTAAATATGAAAATTGTTTTTCCAGTCATTTTTTTCTCTATGATGAGAGCTTCTGGTTATTTCCTCAACAGTGGTAATTTCTGTGTGTGGGAAAACTTTGCTGTATTTTATATGTAGTTTTACCACATGGTAATGGTCATTTATGAAAGGCTAATTTGACTAGAGGTCAGGAAAATTGTTGAGGAAGATTCAATGTGGTAGTTAGCTTGGGTTTGTATATGGCTCAGATCATGACCAGATTCCCATAAAAGGGATTGCTGGATGACACATCAGAATTTACCCTGCTGTGGATGGTTGGTGTTTTATTCTTCATCTTTAATTCTTCCTCTTTAACCAAAAAGTATCTCTGGAGGGACAGAAAAGCTGCTCATCAGTAGGTGCATTTTTCCTCCCATGTACTTTAGTGATAGAAATTAAATACAAAGTATCAAGGCAATTGATGTGTGTTAGGAAGAGGAAGGGTCATGTTTGAGGTGTGACCTCCCTTTAAATCTTGCAGCAGTTCAAGGGACTGGTTTGAAAAATGGGATCCTGTTTGAAGGCCATAGGAAAATCTTAGTTCTTAGTGTAGGAACAACAACCAAAACAATTAGAAAACCCATTAGCACTTGAAGTTGGAAATAAAACCTGTAACCAGGCATGGGAAAAAACCAATATTCTTCTTAATCGCTATTCTTAGGAACTGAAATAGCATCAAAGCCATGTCTATTTGTATTTGATTATGCATCAACATGAGAAGGGGAAAGGATACCTTTATCATCAACAGGCACAGGGAGGAAAACAAAATTTTCATGCAGAGGCTGAGAATTTAAAACTCTTGATTTTTAATTTTTTTTTCCTGAAAATATATTTGTATTCTCACCAACTGTTGTTTTCTTTTTCTTTTGCCTCTATAAGCTTTAGTTTGTTGGCTCATTAAAGTATTGTACCTTTTAAACCATTAATCTGAAAGTGATCAAGCAGTCAAGACTGGTTTCATATTTTAGAGAGCTATAAAGCTACTGGATATCTTTTGTCACTCTCTATCACTTTGTCTTAATAGTATGACAGTTTAACTGTGGGAACTATTTTGCATTTGACTTTCCTGAGGAAAGCAGTGCTGTGAAAGGAGGTCCAGACTCTCCCATCCAGATCTGCTGTGAGGCAAGGTTGTGTGCCAGCAATTTGCTGAAGGTTATGGCTGACTGCTAACTTCCAACTTTCACAAGCAGTTTGCTTTTTATTGATCTGTTTGTGGATAGGGGAGCAACTACAATAATCAGTTAACACTTTTTTGTGTGTTATTTATTGTGAATTATTGTTGTGAATTACTTATTCTATTGTCTGTTCTTCTTCTGACTGTAGTTGGACAAACAATTATAGTAAATGTAAAATGAATTTCTTAGCATAACGAATTGTTGTGTTTGAGTGGGGGTTTTTTGTTATTTAACAGAATGCTAAAATGTTACAATTTTGTTTCCTACCCCTGAGATTTTCCCATTTCATGTTCTTGGTTCTGAAATGCTTTGCTTGGAAACAGTTTGCTGAATTCAGCAAAGCTGTTCTGGGATGCAGCTGCCTGATGCAGGACTTGGGCTTCAGTAAGGACTCCATAGTAAAAAAGGTTTAGTATTCAAAAATCGTGCTTTATTTTATAAATGACTTGGAGGAGGTTGGGATTAAGTTTGGCACTGAAGGGAAGGTATGCTTTGTTAGATAGGTAGTAGTTGGTAAATAAAAACCACTCTGGCCATCTCCTTTATAATCTATTGCATTTTTATTGAGTACTTTGCTATATTTGCTTAGGTTAAACAAGAACAGGTCTGACAAATAACTTCTCCATCGTGGAAAAATTGAAGAAATAATATCTGACTGAAAAATGCAAAGATTTAGTGTATAGGCTGGCTTTCTGTGATTTGTTCTTGGTGCATCTGAGTCAGAAATCAGTTTGTGAAGTACACAAGTAACAGCAAATGTTCAGAGAGAGAATACATACAATAGTTCATCATTTTCCTCAGCTCTTTATGGTAATAATGTGAACAGACCAAGATTAACATGTCTGTGACCTGGATATGTTTCTTTATGAACTTTTCAAGATACACACCTTTTTATGCCAAAAAATATTCCCTTTGAAAATAGAAAGGAAGTCAAACTGAGTTTTCTAATTACCAGTTAATGTAACATTCAGTACAGTTTTACAGAAATCAGTGTAATCACCATCTGCCTCTTTTGTTGCAAAAGCCTACACAAAGCCCCCCCAAATGCCAACCAAGTTATTTGCTGAATACGTAATTTGATTGATGTCATCCATTGTTGTTTTTCAGCAAACACCTTTGCAGGCACCCAAGTTTCCATAGTGCTCTGGAGGGCTGAAAAAGGCAGTGCCTTTTGCTCTGAGATAGTTTCCTTTAAAGCTGTCCCAGACTGATCATCAATTATTTAACTTCTGTACTTCATATTGTTGTTCCTTTGAAAGAACAGTTCATTCTAAATATTGTACAGCTGATCTTCAAACATTGAGCAGTGCTCTGATACTGACATGCTTTAAATAACAGATGAACAGTATCTGTTTAAAGCTCTACTAATGCTTGTTTTCTTTCTCATCTGATTAATAGTCTCAGTTGGCTCTACAGGCAGAAAATGGTCTGGATGTAAATTGTGTTTATGGCTGGAACGAGGGGTCCATAACAGCTTTGTGGATTGTTATCTGCTTGCAGAGGTTCACTATAAAAAAAGACCCTGTCAGGACACATTAGAAATTAGAGTCCCATTCTGCCTGGTATTTAACAGGCCTGAAAACAATTGAAAACCAACACAGACGTGTGGTACCCTGACCTAGGCAGGAAAGGACCCCCAAACTTACTTTCTTCTATTGTTGCCAAGTCTAATAACTATTTCATTCTTTTTCTGAAAAATGTCTGATAGTAAAACTCCTAAATCTAGGAAAATAAAATCTTACAGCCTCTGATATGGGATAGAACCAACCATCAGTAAATCTAAAAGGTGTGGACTTGTGGTGGAGACACCTTGCTAGGCAGTTCCTAATACAATGGTTTATTTTCATAATAAATCTATAATATTTAGAAAATTTTTTTCTGTTTGCTTGACATTTTTAGTACTTTAAGCACAGTCCCTGAGTAAATAGCATATATAGGAAGTCTTTTGGTCCGAGATCAGCCTGGAGTAATAATGTGACTGTGCTCTTAGAGACAGTTCCTGCTGTGAAATAAGTAGTTAGGAGAAGTGCTAGTATTAAACACAGTAGGAGGAATCATCTTTTAAATTTGTTTAATCAGATTAAGAAGTGGAGATTAAAAAGTAGAGATTAAAAAGTGTGCTACTGTTATGTAGACATAATTTCCAGTCTTTAAAAGATGAATCTTTGCAGGGTATTATTTTCAAGTAAGACTGTAATGGTACTGATTTTTAAATCTCCCAATTTTCTCAGAGATCAGTTGCAGAGCTGTAATTAAAAGGTTGATTTATGCAGAAATGGAACTCCAAAACTCTACTGCACTACAAAACTGACCAGTTGGAAGCATGGGGCATAATGTTCAAGGATATTTTTCAGATTTCCAGGATTCCACAAAAAGATTTGTTTACTTATTTTTATTACCTTGTTTATAAAACAATACTTGTTTGGTTTCAAATTATTCTAAATTTCTATGTGAGGGTTGAGAAGTTGCTTTCCTCTGTGTGGTTCTGTTGGTTGTTCAGTTTGCTACCTCCCTATTTATTCTGGTAGAAGGTAAGTCTGGGAATTGAAAAATATGTCTGGAAATTAGGAAGGTGTAAAAGTGAACAATATATGGACAAGACAGCATTGCTTAGAGAAGACTGACTTGGCTACTAACTCTCAGTTGGTCAAAATTCTTGATCTTCTCCCACAATTGATTCATAATTGATGGAGTTTTGATGAAATTTCAGTTAAAAAGGTGCAGCCTAAGGTGACACATTTATTAATAGCATATAAACTCATAAAAGTTATGATAGTTTTCTAGCAGGGATGTATTTCTACTCTTTTTCTTAGTTGAGTAGCCTCACTTTATTGTCAGCCATGTGCCCAAACTGCATGACACCTCCTGGGGGAAGGCTGGAGAAACACAGGATTTCCTGAAGCAGCACTGAGCTGCAGCAGCTTTTCCCCATCCCTTTAAATCATTATCATTGCTGATACACTAAAAACCAATTTGAAAATTAAGCAAAGCTAGTTAATACTAATCAAAGGTCTGAGACCCCTTTTTCTTGAGAGATATTTTTCTTTTTCAGTTTCCTTTGGGAAAGGTTTTCTTTATAGTTAACAAAACCACTTACCACATATTTGTGTTTTTCTTCTGAGTGGTTTCTGGGTTACAAAGGGTTTTTAATAAGATCATATTATGTATTTTAAGACCATTTTGAAAGTAAGTGAAGTCATGTCTTTATTGTGTTTTAATTTGATCTAATTGGCTCCAGTCATCTTAATGACCTGCTGTATTCACCATGAACACTCACACACATGCCTATACCGTGAATGTGGTGGAAGGGAAGTATTAATGATTGCTTCTTTGGTCCTAAAACCTCCTTAGATTTTAGAGAGGGTTTATTGTAAAGCTGTATGGCCTGTCTCCTCCTTAGGTGCACCCCCACACACCTATGAAAAGGGAGAAGTTAGGACTCCTGGGGATGATGGGAAATGCATTTCTTAACTTCAGCTAAACAAATTCAAACATCTTTGTCTTCCAAGTCTGTGCAGGCTCTGTCATCAGTTTGGGAATAAAAGGGACAAGAGCTGTAGCTACCAGAGGTTATGAATCAGCAAGAATCCCCCATCACAAGAGTATACAGTATTTGTCCTTGGATTTGAGCCTAGCTCATAGACATTTTTTTTAATGGACAGATTCTTTAAAATTTAATTTGTGAATGGACCCAAGTGTGTGTTTGTCAGTGTTCTCTGCAGTGTCATGCTGTGGTTAACTCATGGCATGCGCTGCTGGAAGCTGTCGTTTCACATCTAATTGTTTGGTTACAAATGTATGTGTTGTGGCTAAAGGAAATGTTTTACTATCGATCCTCACTGCTAAGTCTAAATCCTCCTCTTCTGGGCATTGCTTGTTGTAGTCTGGTCACTGAATACTGAACTCCAGGACAGAAGTGGGCACTGAGAAATTTTAGAGGAGCCTTGAGCCATTTGCTCAGTAATTGGCTCCACCATTGGCAAAAATACGATGTGTGTTAATACGTTGTAATAGCGGGTGGTAGAAACCTGATGCCATGAATTTCCCTCCCTAGCTTTACTTCTGTAATTCTGGGCAGCTACATTTTCTGCAAAGGTCTGATTTTCAGTGTTACTGAAAGCAGTCACAGGACTGAGTTTGCAGGGCGGTGTTTTGGGGACAGCAGCCTGCAGTGTTTATCACAGTTGCTTGGCATGAGCATCCAGCACTGCCTGGAAAACCCCTTGATGGAACAGAGAGTGAGTTACAAGGTGTAAACACCTTCCTAATGCTTAATTTATGCAAGGTACTATTTCAAATGTCTCCTAATTAGGTGCAAAATAATTTGCTGGAATATGCCTTTCCTTTCTACACCCTGGTGGTGTAGAGTCATTCCTCAGGTATGTTGGCACTGGAGAAGGGCGTTGTGCCCCTTAAGGCTAATATATTTTATTTCCTCCATACTTGGATATACTTGGTCCTTTTTACTCAAATAATAATAAAAAGATGGAAAAGTCTATTGCCTGAAAAATAAACAAAATTCTCATCACTACAGTTAGCTGACAAGGAGAAGGGGTTAGAGTGGAGATATTTATACTCCTTTAAGTGCAGTGGTTGCTGCTCCCACTCTAATATGTTCCCTCAGTAGCCAAAACCAGTGCTCAGTACTTGAAAATTAATCTTTGATGCATGAGATTTTGTCTGCCTGAATTTTGCTTGTCTCATTTTAAATGGTGATAGAAATTGCTTACTGTAGTAAAACACAACATTAACCTCATAGTGTGTTGGCACTTTGTGATTTATGCTGGTTTAGTCTCTGAAAAATATGCAGCCTGTCTCCCAAACCTGGATTTAGCTTATAAAGTGTGTTGGCACAGGCCTGGGGCTCAAATCAGAACACTAACTGCTGATCCTCTATTTCCCTGGAGTAGCAAAAGAGTTTAAAATTGGAGGCCCTCAGAGGTCATTACCTTCATATCATTCCTTCAGATTAATAATAATTATATGATTGTAGCTGGAATGTTTTTAAAACAGTACAGCCCAATTTTCTTTCTTGAAAGCAAAGAATAGGATTCCTTTTTGTGCTGAAACTGCACATTACCCAGCCAAAAATATGACAAGTTATTTGCAAATGGAAGTAATCAGATCATAAGTAATAAATAAAGATTTTCTTTCTACTATTTTGAAATAAAGCAGAAGGAATAATATGAATCTGAAAGGTGCTGTGATTTTTTTTGGAGTTCTCCTTCACCCACAAACCTTGCAGCTGATGTTTAAAGTTGCTGATTTGGTGTTGTTTTTTTTTTCTGATTATATTTTGAAGGACTAAAACAGACAAAAAAGCAGGACTCTCTTGTGAGTTCTTCATCTGTAATGCAATTGCTTTAGACCAGGCTTAAGTAGATAGGATGAGAAAGTTATGTAAAATGACTTTTAAAAGAACTTTGTTTCACTCAGCAGAGGAATTTTGAGGCTGTTCCATGTAACAATGTTTTGATCTTTGCATCTGTGGGGCTTTTTCTTTGTGAAAACTAAGGCCAAGCATTTGAAACATTTCTCTTTAGGAAGAAAACAGCAGGTGTGAGACTATAGGGTATAAATAATGTTTTAATTGCTGTAGGAAGGAATCTGAATACTGATTAATCAGGTAGTAATAAGAAGTAAAACTGGTATTATTTTATATATTGAAGATGCTGTTTCACTGCTGGTGAAAAGAGAACGTCACTGAGGATGTTTTGCCTTCGAGTATGGAAATGAAATTCACGTGGATTTTTCTTCTTGTTGCTGTTCAGCACTAGAAATTTGTTTCCCCTTTATTTTAGTTTCTGATAGCATTCCTCTTTCGTTAATACTGCCTTCACACAGTTTTTTTAAAGTTTTGTTTTCAGGCAAGTTGAAGACTATTCAATAGGGATTTTTTTTTTTCATTTCTTGTAGTTATCAGATGAATTTCTTCCTTTTTTGGTATTTGTGAGTTTTTGATGATGTTTATGAAGATTCTTGAGTTGCCATCAGTGATTTTTTTTACCTTTTTCAAACATTAAAGGCAAAGCAAATGATGGAAGGGACACATTTACACTACTGTGTATCTGTAGCTTGGTGCAAACTGATCAGAATTGCAGATTATTTACACCATTGCATGGCTTGCAGGTGTTGTACCATTTATTCCCCTGTGAGAACATGGCAGTATCTTCTAGATTATTAGCTGGTAAGAAGAAATAGATTCTGGATTCATTTTTGGCCATTTACAGACTACTTGGAGAAGTTTTAAATGATTGCAGCACAAGGTTCTCAGCTTGCTGGACTTGGACTGAAGTTTCACTGCTGGGAATACAGAGGAGCTTTGGAATCCATCATCTGCAGGGCACAGCAGTCACTCTGATCTGGGATTTAGACTTTTCTGGATGTATTTAAATGTTAACAGAAAACCCAAACTGTGACTTAAGACTCATCAGTACTCCAAGAGACTGATAATAGTTCTAGGACTAGGTTTAGGAGGAAACTGCTTTCATGAAAGGTCTAATACTCCCAACATAAACTTTTTATGCCTGTTTCTGCCCATGTGTTGGTTTGTTGGTGAGTATAATCTGTATCATAATTTATGCAGTGAAAAGCTAGAAGAAATTATTAATTAAACAACTTTTACCAACTTTGAATTACATCTTATTACATACTCTTGCTTAGCTATTTGTCATGATATCAATCTCTCTTCTGGCTCCTCGGGAAAGTGAGTTATACTGAATTTCCTTTAACAGAGTGGTCTGAATTCTCATATTTCCTAGTGATATGTCAGAGAGATGGACAGAGAAATATCTGACAATCTTCATATTTTAACATGACAATGTGTTGGAGCATTGCTGCACTCTAAGTATGCTTCCTATTTAGTTTTTCAATAAAAATAGCTGGTAGCTTTCCAAGCCTTATAAAGAAATAAATACATCAATACATAAATTTAAAATGCTTTGCAACACTAAAAATAACTCCTTTGATAACTAGTTATAGCTATGTCTGTCTGAATCACTTGTTGGGTTTTTTTTTAATAACTTTCTCACTACACTTTCAGTATGATTTTATACAATGTTTTCATTATAATTAAAACACGGGGGCTGGTTTGGAGGAAGTAAGAGTACAATAAGAATATTGTTTAAATATCTCATGGACTGTAAACAGCAGGTCATCAAGACAAGACTATAAACTGTTCAAAGTACCCATGAACACAACAGTTCCTATTGAAGTGTTTTTGTTTTAACAGCTGCATTATTCAATTTTAATCCTTCAAGAGAATTGGGGAAGCTCCACATGTGTTTATATGTAACACAGAGAGGGGGTGAAAAACCCTTGAGACTCTTGAGAGGTGTCATGGACACAAAATAATGTCATGTAATGCATTATTAAAGCCCACAGTTTGTAAATGTAAAATGTAATGTAAAAACTCATTATCTGAAAGCCCTTAGTTTTGAAAATCACAATTCACTCAAGTAAAAGATTGCATTTATGTCAGGTGTAATCCTGTCAGAGGTGTAATCTTGTTTAAAACAACTTTTTTTTTCCACAAAATGAAGCAGAAATGGTCCCAGGGAAGACTTCATTTAAAATTAGGTTGTTGCAGTGAAGTTAATGCAAAATTGACTGGGAAGCCATGGATATTGTTGGATTTCTTTCACTTTAGAGAGTTGAACAAAACAAATATGCAAAAAAAAAAAGTTACTGTAGATCACAATTTTACACTTTGCAAAGAAAGCAAATTTCTGAGAGTGAATTTTGCCTTTGAATGTTTGGCCCTAGCCAAAGGAAGGATATAAGGCTCCAGAACTGCCAGATCCCTGTCATGTGCTTGTTTTTTACAGGATATAAAACCTCCCCTCTTGGTGTGATTTATTGCTAAAGAATATTTATTACCTGTCTTGCTTAAGGACTGTCACCATGCTAGCTTGGGAATAATTAGGTTAGAAGTAAAGAAAACTTGTATTATACAGGTTTCCCACCATGGGGAATTCAGAGGCATCAGAGAGGAGGCAGAAGGTCCCTGATGGAGGTTCCTGGGTCTTCCAGATACATGGATGTCTTTTTGCACCTACATATCCATAAGTCCTCTTTCTGTATGGAACTTTAATTTTTCAGTTAGAGTATCTGGAGTTCTCTCTATGTTCCCCAGATAATTTTTTCCAGTTAATGTAACTTGTAACAGTTCAAGATCTCTAAAACCACAGGAAGATTTCCTTTCTTTCTTTTTTTTCTTTTGTTACATCTCTTTGTTGTTGATTTGAGACAATGTTTTATTTAGCTTTCCTACCAGCTGGTTGTGACAAAAAGAGCAGTTAGTTCATGGGTCAGAGAATCCCTTGTGATCATAGACAGAGGGTGAGGCTGAAAATGAGAAAGAACTTCTTTTGTCTTTTCTTTTTTTTTTATCAACAATATTTTAGAGGCCCAGTGACCATGAATCAGAAATGAGTAAACATGAATGAGTAAATCCCCTGTAAGGCAGACACAGCATTTCTGAAAGGAAATCCTCTAAGGTGGAACAAACCCTCACCTCATATACAAAAGAGCTGGAGGCTCTGGCCTTTCTCACTTGTTGTGATGCTGCTTGGTGTGTTGTGTTTGGCTGTAGCATATGAAGAAATTGTAGCTTCAGAGCTCGTTCTGCTGCTCCTCCCAAACTGCTCAGAGTCACCCTCATGCCTGCAGGGATGAAGAATTTTAGTGCTTGTTTAAAATTAAGCAATACCTCTCTGTGTGTGTAGGCTATACTAGACAGACAGATGGACTGGCATGACAGCCTTGGGAAGGAGAAAGTTTCCAAATCTGGTTAGGCTCTTTTTTAGTAAGAAAGGAACATTTAGGTTTTGGAATATTCTGTGTTCTAAAGGTATCCTTTGAATTAATTCCAACTGTGGAAGTGCCTTTGGTATGGAAGTGATACCCAGTGAGGACAAACTGAGGGTATTAGAGCAGTTTGAGTAATCCATTGAGCTGGCATAATTTGGTAATAATTTTCTGTCACTCCTGTTCTGTGTTGGACTTGAATCAGAACTGCATAATCAATTGCTCTGTAACCCATTATCTAATCTGCTTCCTTCTAAGAATCCTATTTTATTAAAGAAATGGTGCTTCATATTAGATGCAGGTGTGCTAAGTCCCTGTCTTGTGTTTTTTCAGCAGTCCAAGATTTTGATGTACCCCTGTAGGGTGAATGAATGGTTTTCTCATCTGTGTAGTTTCTTAGGGAGTGAATTTGGTGTCTTCAAACCTGGGAGAGCTTTAGGCAGGGCTGATTGCACTGAGCCCTGAAATAAATGCTTCCAAGGTAGTATCCCTTTTAGCCTCATGTGCAAAACACATGTTTGTTCCCCTCCCACACTTTCCTCAGTTTTCCATGTTATCTAACCAGTCAAACACATGTCCCAGCCTATGGCAGAGGAATTCAATGTTTTTCTTTAAAAGAGGGCTTTGCTTTTAGCTATTACCTTCAGGCCCTCCTGTCACAAACCAGTGACAATGCTAATTTGAATTATTATGTGTTTTATTGGAGAAATTGTAACGAGGATGTGCTGCTGATGTTGGGATTACAATGTTTTTACCTGCTAGTGTTTTAAATCCTAAAAGCACCTGTATTGGCTTACAGTATCTGAATGCTTAACATCAGGAGCTGTGATTTGGCTCCAACCCCAGCATCCAGTATATGTTGCACCTTTAGCTGGTAAAAACTGGTAAAATGGCAGCCATACAATTAACAGTGTACAATTAACTATAGTTTCTTCTTTGCATGCTGCTCCTGGAAAGGATATCATCCTCCTTCTACCTCTGCATTTTTCTACTTCAAGCTTTTCTTCCTCTTTCCAGCACTTTCTTGTGCAGTCACTTCAAGTGGTGATTTTTCAGTATAATTGTGTATTTTCATGGGTATTTTATTCTTCATCTGTTGCCTTGTTTTTATATATGCATTAAAAAGATAATAGGCATCTATTTTTTTCTGCCAGAGGTGTGCTATGTGCCATACTTTCTCCTATACATTCAGGGAATCCCCCTTCATTTTTACCAATAACATCTCTTGAAACATGGCTTGTGTATCAATTATCAAGCCATACCCATTTTAAAATTCATTTCTTCTTCTTCCTGCCTATCAGATATTGAGAAATGGTTGACTGTAATTTCTCAAAGTTGCAAGAACTAGTCTAAGCTTGCCTTCTGATCAAATAAAGTCTTAAGACATAATGCTTTATAACAGGCCAGACTATGATTAAACACATGGAGTTTTAACTTGTGAATACTTGACCAAATAAATGCCATAATCAACTGGAATAGATGGCATGTGAAGATTTGCTGGGTGTGAATTTTTTTATTACTTCTTCTTTCTTTCTTACCTTCTTTATTTCTTACTTTCATGACCCTAGTGTTCATTTGCGATCAGTCTCACAATATGCATAATATCTTTAAAATTATCAGTTGTTTGGGTTTTTTTAAAGAAATTGTGGCTTTCCTAGGGGGTTGTGTTTTGGGTCTTCATGGGGAATTGTGTTCCACTGGTGGGCTGAGCAAATATTTTTGTATCTTGCTACTGTAACATCGCTCCAACTCGCTCCTGTTAAAAATGTTTTGAGACTTTGGTAGAAATCATGCTTTTCTCCCTTTTTAGAGGATCACTGTTTTTGAAAGCTGCAGAAACTTCTTTGTCTCTTTGCTTTTGGTCTCAAACAGAATGCGTTTCTTTAGCTTTAAAACGCGAAGTTTCTGTTTAACCATGGATTGTGAGATCCCTTCTTTTGTACATTCATGTTTGAAGGTATTCATTTGAGGGTAATTCCAAGTAAAAAGAAAGTCTCTTGTAGCACACTGGATGTCTGCAGGTGTTCTAATCTCCTGCTATATCACTGTCTGGGAGATTTCACCTTCATGTTTAGGGAGTTCATTTGGGCTAATCAGGATTGGCAACTCTGTGCAAATGAGATTGTAAATGAAGCTTGAAGGTGGAATTTATTTTAAAAAAAATGTTTGGATTAAAGAGGCTGTGTTATATTTATCTTTCTAATTTTCCTCTTCCAGCTGAACGCCCTTAACATTTTCATATTTTCTTATATTAAAAATTTTGAAAATCAAAGAAATTAAGGTAGATCATTAATATAAACTGCTGGTTTTTTTCCTGAGTATCAGTCATACTTAATGCATTCAGAATCTAATGGTAGTGTATGGAGAATTCAGTCCTAACAAACGAGCTGAGAAAGAGACAAGTAAATTGGTTTTCCTTCTTCATTTTGAAATGTTTTCTTGAGGACAGTGTTCTGCAGGAAAGAAGGTTAAATTATGGCTCCCATTTAGGAAGCAGCTCTGTGTTTTAGGAGCAGCAAGAGATGTTATTAAATGCCATTTCTCCCTGAAGTCCTTCCTAAACTCAGTGGAGTTGGTTTGAAAACTGATAGCGCTTTGCCCTTCATGAGCAGCTGGCTTATCTTTATGTTCCTGGAGACTTGTGGAATTTATTAAATCCTTTAAGGAATAAAAATGGCATATACTTTATACGCACAGATTTTTATCTATTTCCTTTTACTTTATTGACGTTCCATGCGCATGCAAGGTCAGTGGTGTCTCTGGTGCTGCCCGTGCTGGCAGAGCTGTGCTGTTCTCACAAGCACTCCCAGTTCTCTTCCTTCAAGTTCCTACTTGACTAATGAAACGTTTGCATTGCTCTTTTGCCCAGTTCCTAACAATTCCCTGAGGAGCTGTTTTCACTTTCTGTAGAGCATTTACATTTTATCTTTGTAAGAGAGGAGTTTTGGCATCAATCTTTTTTTTTTTTTTACTCTAATGGGATTGATTTTGGAGTTACCTACACAACCATTCCCACATTCCTGCTTAAGTATAAGCCTTCAGAATACATGGAACAATAACCATTACATATCAGAAGATTAACTAGACCGGAGAACAATAAAACTTAGTGAAGCAGGAATCCTCAAGTGATGTGGAATGATTTTTGAAGCTTATGTCAGTTTTGTTAGGGCTTTAATTTTACATCCCTATACATTTCAGATTACTTGACAATAGCAAGCTAATAGTAGGGTGTACTTTTTCTACTTAGAGAAAGGAATGGAACAATTAAAAAAAAAATCTAGTTTCTTGCTTGAGAGGCGGAATGGTGCTTGTTGTTTGAGACTTTCTATGAGAAAAAGTTCAGTTTGCCCTCTGAAGTTGTCATTTCAGCAACCTGAACGAAGTGTTGAAGGTTTTTTGCTTGTAAAGCCTTTTGAGGAGCTTAATGTAGTTTGCAAGTTTTCCTGTGACATTTAACAACAATTGGTTAGATCGTGGCAGTGTCACAATCCATATTTATGCATCAGAGATTGCTTTTCTTACCTTGGCTTGTGCCTTTTCTAAAATGGCTGCTGTAGAGTTAAATGTGCTGTGGAAATCTGTTTCCCTGTTGTGGATGGCACTGAGTGTGTGTGTTCACAAAGCATATGGTCATGCTCTTCAAACAATGGAAATCTAAAAAAAAAGGAATTTCTCAAATATATAAATGAGCACAGATCTTTCTGAAGGACAGGAATTTCTTGACAGTCAAATAATTTTACAAGTTTTTTTTTTCTAATTTTTTCTGGGCTTTCCCAGGCATGTTTAATGCATGTGTGTAATTCCAAAACAATGGAGAGAATAACATTATGGGATGTCATTTTGAACAAAAGAAATGCAAACTGGAATGCTGAAATTAAGGCTGGAATAGCTGGGAAAAAAGACAGTTGGTTAAGAGATGTATAATTTTGAAGGTATTAATTCTTGGCAGCCTGAGCTGTCATGTTTCAAACTGCTTCCTGCAGCAGAATATCAGAAGCTACCAATTCAAATTGTCAACACAGAGTAAACAGTCAAAATAAATTAAAATTGCCCTCTGTGATTCGTTGTCCCGAAGAATTTGAAAGGAAGTGGTGTTATTGAGATATGTTATTTTCTCAGCAGGGAAAGCAAATGTGCCTTCCTAAGACTTATCTGTCACTTCCTAAATACCTCATTCAAAACCATGCATATATTTTCATTTGTTTGTGATAGGCATAGAAGTGGGAAGTCCCCATTCATCCCTACTGCTCTCAACATAATATCTAACAAGGTTGACAGGTCTTGTAATTTGTTTGCTGCTTCTATTCTTTCATTTCTTTTTCTTCAGCTCACAAAAGAGCTGTATTCCAACTCCTGTCACTTTTTGTGTGCTAAACTCACTTCAAGTGAACCTACATTTAAATCTCAAATCTTCTGCTCTGAATTAAAAGGTGATTGCACTTACATGAATAGATTTTTGAGGATGAAAATAATAAGCTTCAGTAGCTTAAAATTTCATTTCCTAAATCTGTTAATACATACTAATTCTAAGCACTCCAGTGCTGATTTAAGATCTTACTAGGAGCTTTTTCAGAGAGATTGCAGAATGAGTGCATGGGTACTAGGCACGTGGGAAAGTCTGGACATTAAATAATTCTTCAGATAAAAAAGCAAAAAGGCACTGGGGTGCCTGAAGACTCTTGCTTAAAATGTGCCTGGGGTTGAAAATTCATTCTGGCAGTCTGTGATTGCTGCAAGCATCCAAATGCCTTAAGAAATGGTTGCAGCAGCTGCTTTATGGGGTGCATTGCTTGATGGAAGATGCTCCAAGTATGCATTTGCATAGCCTGGGAGTGTCACCCTTGCTGTACAAACTTGAATTAAGGGCTTAAAGTATGTTTTGGGAGGGAGGGAGCAGAGGAGAAGAGGAATTTAGAACTTTGACCAAATACAGAATTGAGGGTAAGACATTGCCTCTTAGCTCCCTGCCATTTTCCTTGTAAAAGTTCAGTGAGATCTAAAAGGAAGAGGAATAATTGGATGATGAGTTGCTGCATGAAAATTTCAAGGAGGAGTTTGTTTTGTGGCTCTGTGTCAAGAGCTTTCTTACTATGTGACTGTTTCATAAAATGAGTGGATTAGTGGTTGAAAATGTGGGTATATTGAAGGTGACTACAGTAAACTGTCATTAAGTGAGCAAGATTGTTTATCCTGTGTGACTGCTCTGCCCGTGCCCCAAACACCAAATCCTGTCAGGCTCTGGGCACCTCTAGAGCTACTGGTGGAGTAGCAGAGCCACTGCTAAAAATCCCAACTTGCTTTACAGGTTTCCTGGCACCTTTCAGCAGTAGAGGGAGGAAGAATGTACCAGACTTGTTGAAACAGAGTGATCTATGAGTGCATGGAAAAAATTCCTCCAGCCATACCATGACTGGAGATAGGGTGTGTCCCTGTGCAGTTTGGGATGGGAAAGATTGTTTCCTGGAGGCAATCATCGTCCTCCAGCGGCTGCCTCTCCCCAGAGTGAGCTCAGAGGCGTGTGTAGGAGGGGATCCATTCATCATGGCCCAGATCTGCTGTCAGAGCATGCTCCTGTGTGCGCGGCTGTGGGGATCTGCCTCGGAGTTGCGCTCCTTTAATCCATTCACACTGCCCACAGAATTGCAGCTTGACATCATGGTGCCCTGCTTGGTTTTGCAAGGCAGTCTTCCATCTTCCTTCATTTCTTTTATTCATTCAATAATGAATGAATCCAGCATTTTCAAGTTTGTAAAGGATTTAGACCTAGCTGTGCATTCATTTTGTATTTTCTTTTTTTGTGATTCCTCAAAGCACAAGTTTATAAAAATAAATCAGGAGGTACAAATTTCACTTTCTGGTCACCAGTTATGAAATATCAAACAACCTTTTAATTGTTAGTAGACCAGACTTCCAGACATTTGTCTTAATGTTTGGTCCCATGATTAATAGATGTTCAGGGGGAAAAAAAAAGGCTGTTTCATGATTCTGTACAGGGCCAGGAGTTGGACTCTGTGATCCTTCTGATGGGTGCCTTCCAACTCAGCATATCTGTCATTCTGTGATCATTTATTCAGTATTTGGGGAAAGTTAATCCAGATTTAAGGTGTCTGTTCCAGTGTGCTTCACCTCTGAGCTGCATGATTTACTTCTAACCAAGGGCTTTGTGCAGCATGGAGGATCATGGTATTGGAGATAACGAGGTAGACTACATTATAACATTTCCCTCCCTTTTCCTTTTATGCTTTCACAAAGCAGAAGAATGTTTTCCCTTGTGTTTCTTGAAGGAATCAGTGAATAACTTTAGGAAAATAAAATTATTTTCTTGGAAGACATGAGGCTTAAACTTAATACTGAAGCAGCAGGTGAAAAATCATAGTGAAGCTGGTTTTAATGTGGGAAGTGGAGAATGTGTAATTGAAACAGTATGCTGATGAAAAGGCATTATGTGAAACTGTCAGAAGTCATTATAATACACTAATTAACATGCTTTGCACCTTAGCTTATGTGGTTGTGTGCTAATATTTCTTCCTCTTTTGCCTATTATATTCCTTAACCTTTTTTGCAAGTATTTGGAAGCAGGCAGTGGTATTTTCTGTTCTTTGCTCTTTTAAATGCTTTGTTAGAAAAACCTGTCACCTGTATAATATGGATTTTCCTCTTGATAGCAATTTAATGTGTGTGCTTGGGCTTTTGTTTTCCTAATGCTTAAAACAGATTATAGCATAGATTGTATTTCATCCAAAGCAGATAATGTCAGATTGTAAAGGGAAAACTTTATTCTGTGCATGTGACTGATACTTTCCCTTGCTTGGGGCTTATCTCCTTTATGTTGTGAGCTTTTTCTGGAGAAAGCCTCCTGAACATAACAAATTGAAACAGCCCAATAGATCTTCATACCTCACAGGACTTCTGGAAATGCTTCAGTGTGAAATCACACTGCTTAAAATGCCATCACAGCATTTATGCACTACCTGAGGAAATAACAGCTTAGGCAATAGGAAGGGCAGGAATTGGTTCCACAAATGAATTTCACCCAGTGCACTAAATTTAGCTAATAATGCTTCAGACTGATTACCATGATCTTTGCATACTTACGAATTTTGCCGCTGCCGCTCTTCCATTCTCCCTAGCACATCTACATAATGTGAAGTTTAATGCCTGCTATAGATTTTCTAGGCTTTTTAGGCTTCAAAATACAAAAGGTAGGGCATAAGCTGTTGCCCAGCCTTTCTGAACATGCCCACGCCTTGTGAGGTTCAGTTGCTGAACCCTCCATCCCCAGATGTACCAGCTGATTCCAAGCACTGTCAGGGCTTCCTGCTGCTCAGATATGTTTATCCATCTGCATAAACTTTACCTCAGTGAATACTTTAGGAATGGAGGAATCAAAAATGAAAGATGAAAATGGGGAAAGTACCATGTGTTGAAAGAAATCTGGGATGAGAACAAACGCAGTGAAATCAGACTCCTGTTTCTCTCCCCTGGTGATGGATTTGAGATGGGAGCAGTTCTTTCAGTCCTGAAGTATTTAGAGTAATTTTGCTTTTTTCCAAGGCCAAACATGGAAAACTTTAGTACAGCAGTGAGAAAAGCTCTCAACAGAAAATTCTGTTTATGGAAACCGTTGTGCAATCCATGACTGTCAGGGCTTTTCTTGCTCTAGTGTGCATGCCCACATACACATCCCTGCTGAAAAATACCATTTACAGTTCATGCCTTAGGCACATCTCCAGTGTAGTGAACATGTATAATTTCTAACATAATATTATGTGGTAACTGTTGGCAAACTGTTCACGCCATGATGGAAGTCAGCTTAGATTAATTACTTCTTGATGTTAGGAAATGGCAGCTCTGAGAGGTACAAGCTGTCCCTTGTGCTTCAGAGGCAAGTTACTGTCACGTCTGGGCTAGTTCCTCCTGTAAGTCATTGTGTTGGATGATCTGGGAACACATGAGTCTGTCAGAGGATGCTGCTGGGGCAGGGTGTGGATGCAAGGCAGGGAACAAGGTCTGGGCAGTGAAGGGGTAGCCTGGGGGAAGGGGGTCACTTCCACTTAGGGGTACTGCTGGAAGGGTGGTTTTTCCTCGGTCTGTGATTGCTGTGATCTATTCCTGAACTCTGACACCGATTGTGAAATTGTGTTTCCTCCTCTTTACGCTCTTTGCGTAATCCTGTGAGAAATCGCTAGATATGCATCAGTCCTGGTGCTGCTTCAGGACTTCATGATTTCCCAGGATCCTGGGAATAAGGTGGAACCTTCTGGCTGGGATCCTTTCTTCACTGAGTTTAGCAAAGTATGTTTTATGTAGGTGAAATTTTGCAAAAGCACAGAGGGGCAAGTTTTGGCTGTTTGAGAACAGCCACCCTTTTGGCTGTTTGTGAAAGCCAGGGCTTTTGGTCCATGCAGAAATACATAAATAACACTTTTGGAAAAGCCTTTTGGTTTGCTCTCTGAGGTTGTGTCTTCATAATAGCTCTTCCCTAGATTTGTTCTCAGTTTACAGATCGACTTGAGTGGTGAGAGTAGTGCAAAAAAATTACTTAGATCCTCATCCTCTCTTTTGGTTCGACCAGAACGATATCTGTAGTGAGACAATCCTGCAGTTTTAATTTGGAAGGTTTTTGGTGCCTTGAATAACACATATAATCTGAATTATACCTGTAAATTATTACTGGCGTTGGAATAATCTTTACCTTTTAAATCAAATCTATTTGATTTGCTCAAGTTTCTTTTTAATACTAGATTGCTTTCTGTGTCTACCATTTAAGATCGATTGGTTTGCTTTTCTGCTGTCAAGGCTTGCCCCTCCATTGTTATTATTGGCAGTTCTGGGACACTTTTAATGGCCACTCAGTAAATTGAGCATTCATTGACTGGTGTTTTCCACAGCAGCTAATACAGTGTGTCATCTCAGGTATCTCCTACTTTAAAGTCTGTTTGAGTAATAGGAAAATAATGGGATTTACCTGGGCAAACCTCATTAATTTTCCTTTGCTTGGTAAATGTACTACACCTACAAAATTTAGGATATGTTCAAGTGAGGAACCAATAAAAAAAGGGCATTAATATTGAATCTCTGAGGTGAAACTTGTAGGTATGTAGCATGCTGCCTGCTGTAATAAGATAACTTTCCAAATGTGCTGTAAGTACAAGAATTGTTTCTTTGTCCTGTCCAGACTGTGCTCTCCACTTGTAAAAAATTATTTATTCCATCCTTTTTTTGATTTGGTGGAAAAGAAACTCCTTAACGCTTACACTAGGAGATTTGCACTGATATGACAAGAGTGGAATGTCTTTAAACTGACAGAGGGCAGGGTTAGCTTGGATATTAGAGATAAATTCTTCTCTTTGAGGGTGATTGAACAGGTTGCCCAGAGAGGTTGTGGATGCCCCATCCCTGGAAGTGTTCAAGGCCAGGTTGGATGGGGCTCTGAGCAACCTGCTGTAGTGAAAGGTGTCCCTGCCCACGGCAGGAGATTGGGACTGGATGATTTGCAAGGTCCCTTCTGCCCAAACCGTTCTGGGATTCTGCAAAATCTATCAGGCAGTCAACAGGAGTTTTCTAAATCTTACTCTATTACTCTCAGGAGCACTGTCAGATATTTATAGTAAAAGCAATTATGTTTGGTGGGGGTGGTGGTGATGGGGACAGACAGGATGGAAAGCAGTTATACAATGCCACTTCTCACAAATGGTAGGTGTCAAACAAAATGTAAAATCTAAAGGTGCCATGTAAGCTCGGTTTTCAGAACCTTTGTTTGGAAGACATGAGTTCGACTGACAGCCTATGACAGAAAGCTTACATTTTCCAGGGTGGGCTGAAATGTGGCTGAAATGCATGGCAGTCAATCTCAGCCATTCACATCTCTGGTTTTCACATTTTGATGCAGCTAGAATGAAATGAAAAAAAGTACGAAAGAAGCACAAACGAAGTAATTGGAATCTAATCATGCTTAATTATTAGGTATGTGTTTAATTTTAGGCATATAAATAGGCCTGCTGAAGGGAAAAGGACACATTCTTTTCATTGCCTAATAAGACTTTTGTCATTTGTACACTCTTGAAGTAGTTGGATGTTGCTGATATTTTAACATGAGGATCCTTACAGTCATCCAGTTACACAGGCTTTTTGTTAAATAGGCTTTACCTCTTTATTGGAGTTAGTTAAACAGGCTTTAACTTGTTCCCTAAGAACAAATAACCTGACAGTAAGATTATCAAAATGGATAATGTAGCCTTGTTTCATAGCCTTAGTTAGGGTTTATATCAGCCCCTTGTTTTGCCCTTTTTATTTACATTTGTCATATCATACTTCTTGTTTTTTTCCCCACTGCAAAAGGGAGCACACGTTTCTCACTGTTTGCATTAATGAGCCTTTGATGCCATTGCTAAATTTAGCAGGTGGGGGCAACTTATCCTTGGTGTCTGTTAATGATTGCATGCAATCATTAACAATTTCTCATGTAGAGAAGACTTGTTGATATACTTCTATATATTATCCACACTGGATGCTCAGTTTTGTCCAAGGACAGTCTTTTTTGTGGCATTAGAAGTCTGACCCAAATAGAAAAGTTTTTGTTCCTGTGTCATACATCAGCACAGGTGGAACTTTTACATGAATGCATCTTCCTGCTTAGAATGTCTGCATCAGAGAATAATTTTAATAAAAATATGTATCTTCATACCATCATAGGAAAAACTACTTAAACAATAAAAAATTGTATTTTTCACCATAAAGGCTAAGAGTTTTAAGCATCTTTTTATGTATCTGGCACTAAAGGGATGGTATTCTACAGAGATTCTTTCTGTTTCTAGCATGTATTATTAGAGCAGAAGTGTGTTGCATTTGAGCTTAGAGTTAGATCTGTTTTTTACCTCCAAAGATATATAGCATAAGTTTTCACTTTTGAAAGTTCATCTGTGCTGACATTCTCATTTTTAACTCATTAGGAACCTCTAGAGCAGAGAGGCTCAGGTATGCTTTGTGGTCCTGAATTTATTTATCTCTTGGGTAACTGTTGAGCCTTGAAAGCTCCAGAGAGCTGAGTTTCAAAGAATATGGCAAGCCAAAAGGTTGACTAAAATCATGTGTCCCTGCACCTAACCCCATCACCCCAGTCATTTTCAATTGTTCATTGGCATATGCTTTTCAGTCTTGTTCAATAACAGGTTTGCAGACCTTTGACATCTCTATTTAAAAATGAACTGACAGCTTTCCAGCAACAGCTGGTAAAAGGCATTTCTAACCCTTCATTATGATGTGGATTAAAAAACAATGTAGTTTCCTATTTCCTACTTTGTCTCCAAGTTCAAAATGATTTTTACTAGATTTTTGTTTCTGCTTGACATAGGGTTAGCTTGTATGTACTGTGTGTTTTTTAACTTACTGAACACTGCCTTACGTAAGAAGTGTGAAACCAACGTTCTTGGCATGGTGTGTCAGCATTGTGAGCAAATTTTATAATTGGTTGAATTGCTTCTAAAATGTTACCTACAATAATTTCCTCAGATGCTGCATCTCAAATTTTTCTTTACAGTTCAAAGAGACCACACAGACGATTGCAATTTGAATTGTTTTTGCAATTTAAACATTGCAAATTGAAATCTAACTTGGTGCATCCCATTGAAATGCAGTAGCAACTATTGGTAATATTTCTCTCCAAATTACTTTATGAATGGGAAATTGACCTATTCATATTCCTGGTTAATCTAAGCAGCCAGGTATAGAGGGAAAGTCAGGGCTTTTCTGGAGTCTGCTGGCATAGGTTGTAATAAGGAAATAGTTTCTTAACATAAAAGCCTGTCCACACGCTTACACATTCCTAAATGCAAATTTTAAAGCTAATTTCCATTTCAGTATTCAGATATTTCCTTAGAGTGATGGCTGGGATTTTCTTAATAATATGAAGTACACGTCTGAGTGTTTATGAAAAATCTGAAGCCTTAAATTTTCAGTGATGGTAGTAATTGTCATCCAAGCAAAAAGCATCTCCCTCCTCTGATCTTCAACCACTACTATCATGCTATTGAAAGCTCCCCAAATATGTCAATTTGCTTTCAGACTTTGATCCCTGACTCTTCTCTTGAGTTCCCCCAGGGCAACATTCCACTTCCCTGACCATCTTGTATGTAAATTGTTTTCAAATGAGTGAATTAATCAACATTGCAAAACCTTAATTGAAAATACAACTGATGATGCATGTCAGTTCATTCAAGTTAGAAATATATTTTAATTTTCATGTTCCCCAGAGCAATTAGCATTTCTCACTTTAACTTTTCAACCCTTCAAAATTACATAGGGATTTTAACCTGAAAAAAATGCTGAAATTACCATTGTCAAATGCCAACTTTTAACTTCCCTTCTGTTAAATGCCATGAAAACATTCTTAAGAAATTTTCATTTTAAAAAATTTGAAGACAGATAAGGAGAAAGCTTCTACCAGGAGATAAATGATGGTAGTGCAGAGGGATAGCCTGGTGGCTATCACAAACATTTGAGGTCAGCTATTTCACTTTTTTCTTTCCTCTACAGTTGTATCTTGAGTTTGTGCCTAATACAGTTGTTACTGTTGGCTTCAAGTAATGCCTTCCCCACCTTTTTCAGATTCTTAAAGGAATAAAGTGGTTCATGTGATTCAAACAGCTGTACTAGGAAGAAGGTGGGGTTTTTTTAAACTATTCTTATTTTTAAATTGAAGAGCTTATTAAAAAAGAAGCACTTCAGCATGTTAAATTACTTAATGCTGCACATCCTTGGAACCCTAATCACTTCCAGATGGAGCAATTTATACTTCTAAGAGAGCTCTAATTTTTAAAGTGAATCGGGGTTTGGGTATCTACATCTTAGAGCACCCTTGTACATTGCAGAGCCAAAGCCCTTAAAAAATTAAGCAATCTAGTTTTGAAAATAAGTACTTTATTTTTAAACTTTATTTAAGTAGTTCCTATTAAAACCAGATTTTATCTCCTGCTGCTGTTCATATGGTACTCATATGCATTCTTTTGAGACTGCAGTAAACAGAGGCAGGAGAGTAGGAAATGTAATTTGGTGAAATACCTCTGGAAAGACAAACTGTGTGTAGGTGAAAGTGAGATAACTTTATATGTGCCATTCAAGGTGCTTCATAATAATTGCTGTCTTTGCTAAAAATCTTCTGGTTCTCCTCACACATCTTGTTTTTAAATCCCGTTTTCATATTATCTTTTACAGTTATTTGCTTTCAATCATAAATCCATTTCTTTTTGTTTTGTGGTCTTGAGGAAATGAGCACACCACTCATTGTTGCAGTGTTCAGACATCCTCTCTATAAAATCAATGCAAAATCAGTGTCATGACTCACTTCTTTGCCTCTTGGGGCACTTGCTTACAACAGTGACAATTTCTTAGCAATCTAACATGATGTAGCAGAATCTTTTCCCTAGCAGTGCTATGCAGGCTCATATTCCCTGGAAAAAGTGTTGAGTGCAGTGGTGTCTGTTGCTCAGAGCCTTAACTGTCCTTAGAGAGCGGAGAGAGGGTCTTTAACATCCACCACTGTCACTTTCCCCTGGAGACAGAAGGTTTTATTTAGTAATGAGTTCTGTTTGAAAAGAAAAAAGGTTAATTTTCTCATGCTTTGTGCTTGTCGGAGGTGTTTGTTTTTTTTACTTTGAAGTCAGTTGAATCCTGAAATAAGCTTGAATTCTCTTTGTGTTTTCTTTCTAACTGCAGCCTCAGTAAGTTATGTAGACATTTTATCCTTAAATATCCAGATATTTTAATTATCTGTACATTTACATTTCACATTTCCCCATCATAGAGTGTCACAGAAAAACTAATTCTCAAAATATATCTTAGATCAAAATACACTGTATAAATTTTAGGAAGTTCACATGTTCTATGATTGTAGACTAAGAATTTTTCCTACCATGACAATGAGTTTTTAAGTCATAAATGCAACCTATTTTAATGATAATGTATTAGCAATTAATTTCTGAAAGCTACAGTTTCTGTCATTACTGTGTGTCTGTGACTGACTTCATGTACAGTTACTGGAACATACACATGGAACATTTTTTCTCATTTTGAATTTGTTAAATAATACTTGAGCAAAGCAGGAAACAGTTTTTCCTATTTTCATGCTACAATAATTGTGTGATAAGTATTGGGAAGAGTAAAGGAATAGAGAAATGGTATGAAATACCACCATTACAGAAATTGCTAGCTCATGAAAACATGTAAATCCATGGTGTTAACGTGTGGCATTCTTGGTTGTTGGAAATATCCCTCATCTTTGCATTGTTGTTGGATGTTTTCCTCTATCAAAGGTTTATATCAAAACCAGAAGTGTGTGCCTTCATGTATATTTACTAAATATATTTATAAAAGCTGACACTATAAAATGATCTAAAATAAAACCTTTTTTTTCTGGAGCGGGTCATACTCTCGGGACACAAGATTTTATAGTGGTGTGAGTTGGTCCAGCAGAGAATTTACAGGCTTGAAAATTTGCTACTGCTCATTTTATGAAAGCTAGATTACAAATGAAAGACTATGTATTCATGTGATATGTGAAGCCTAGGCCTGCCTTGCCAGCTGGTCAGCTGCCAGGTATAAATTACGCTGTAGGTATTTTCATGTAGAATATGGATAACATACTGCAATTTCTGTGTTTAATTTATTAAAGTACAGTGAAAAGCAATATATAGTCAGCATTTGTGTCCTTTAACTGCACACTAGGCATATGCTTTTGTTCTAAATGTAATCAAAATTATGGTATCTCAGATACCACTTAGTGAAATCCATTGGCAAAGGCTGCAGTTTTTATTGTGATGACTTTATTTTTGCCTGTCTTTAAACGAAATGGCTTTGTTGTTACTGCTGATTTTGGAGGCGATGTTCTTTTCCTTGCAGCATGGTGCACAGCTGCTTTGTGGAACTGGGAACGTGGTGAGGTTGTTGGTACTCCCACTTTTCAGTTTCATACTAATAACAGGGAAATAAATCAAAATCATTACTCTGATGCTCTTCCACATATTTCTAATACCTGCTCCATGGGTGGCCATGGATAAGTTCTTAAGTAGTCCCATGGTCAGCTTCAAGTGCCTTCATCTCAATTGGCAGCAGTTTTCTAGTGCTGAGAGGAACATCCCCCAGGCACAGACTCTCTTGGAAGATCATTATAGCACAGGATATGTGGCTTGGTATAGTTTAAAACAAAATCACTTGCAAATCTTACATTTGGCCTCAGTACAGGTGTAGTGAGTAGAAAATTATTGCATGATGCCTTCTTCCTTCCTAAAGTAGCTTAAAAGTTAATGCAAAGTTGTCTTTTAAGATTCACCTGCCAATTAAAGCAACAGCAACATAATCAGTCATTAGAGCATACTGTATTTTAATGAGCTGAAGAGCTCTAAATCTTCTTTTTTATCTTTGACCACGTCTCCACATATTTTCTTTCTATCTGAGATCTCAGACATTCAAATGGTTTTCAAAAATTCGGCATGGGGACCAGGATGTCTTTATTTTAGCTTCTCCATAAGGAAGTTTGAGTTTTAGGGAAATATTTATGCAATAAGTATTTATACCAATATTTATTGTTAACTGTTGCTGTCTGATCTTTGCTGCATAAAGAAGGTTGTGCATCACTTTTTAAATTCCTTTAAAATTCGCTTCATATTCCATCAAAGAGTATAAGCTTTGTCCAAACAAAAATATTTATCTTGTGGTCCTGACACATAATAGAAGAACTCAACTGTCCTTTGTAATCAGGGCAAAATTTGGGTTCTGAGCCCAAATTTGTGGGCTTCTCTAGCCTCTGTATAGTGAATTAGAACCCCAAATATTTTTATAGCTATAACCTTGAGCAGTTGTTTTGAGATAGATACCAATAAATATAATGGGTCCACGGGGAAGAGACAGAGCATTTTCAGATTTATGAAGGGGATAAAAAATCAATAGTCTCCCTGAGGCTGTATAAGTCATGAGTAGTACCAGGTAGTTTTATGCAAAGTTGACAATATCATGAAATATAAAGCCTGGGTTTGGAATTTTACCAGGAATTAAAGGGGCATTAAAAAGAAAAGTAAATGTTTTGGCATGTGGATTAAGAAGGTGGTTTGTATTTCTTATCGTTTTGCGCTGCAAATTCCTTTCAACTCAGCAATAAAAGACAGTTCAGAAAAGATTTAAGAAGAGGTTGGTTCTCAGTCCACATGTCTCATCTGAATGATGTCTTTCACCACCCCCTATTAAATGTGTCTGTCTCTGAGGAGTGCTCATTCTGTAAATGGTGGGTTGCTGGGACTGCTCTTTAGCGAGCTGGATGTCATGGAATTAGGAATAGATGCTGTTTTTGAAACTGTTGTATGTGCTTGTCACTTAACACATAGCAATGGCAATTAAATTGCAAATAGTCACACCTCCATACACAAGAGTTTTGAGAAGACATCTGTTGCTCCCAAGTCTCCCTGATTGTCCTTATCCGCACATGCTGGTTTGGTTTTCAGATTGTTGGTGAGTTTTGTCTCAAAACCAAGGGAAAAGAAAAAGAAAATGGCCTCAAGTTGAGATATTTATCTATATATAAAAACATCAACTGTTTTAAATTGCTTTGTGGCATGAATTGATGTGTGTGTATTGGAAATTGTACTTCTGTCTTTGAAAGATTACTTTCATAAGAGTGACCTGTATTTGTGAGTGAAACAAAGAGAAAATCATTCTGTACTGCAACACTGTGGGTCAGTGCTATCCTTTCAAGTACAAGTCCAATTTGCAAACCATCTTGTTCTCTTTCTACCCCATCAGCATTTTTAAAATTATCAGTTTTCATTTTCCCATATACATTGCAATATATGCAGAGTAACATTGTGCATAGGCGTTTCACTTCTAGTCGCTTTCAAAAGTTGTTGGCAAGGAATTTGGGATGACTTCTTATGGTATTCTGTCATGTTGTGATTGTGGTGTGTTGTTTGAAGATGAGGAAGATTTCATTGGAGAAGTCTCATATTTATTTTCCATCGGTATACTACAAATATAGATACTACAGAAAAGATCACACAATAAGAATGTAGAGGATGTTACACTGAGAGGTATTGAGAAGTATTATATTTCTGCTGTTCCCCCCAAAAGGTGTTGTAGCTGCTGGAAAACTGAGAAGCTAAACAGCATGTGAAAGATTTTTCCACTCTTTACCTACAGCATAAAAGACTTAAAGGAGATACTTGTTTTACATATGGACTGGAAGAGAATGCTGCTTACTCCTGGAAGCTAATCCTGCTTACTCCTTGTTAGTTATGGTAATAGAGGTATAAATAAGAATACCTATGTAATCTCCACTTGCATCAGTGGAGCAGCTTTCTGGTTGGAGCTCGAGGCTGGGTTGCCCAAGCAGGAGCTGCTGGCTCTGCCTGTGCAGGTCGATTCACATGGCCAAACCTCCTCCTGCCCCCAGCAGCCTTTGAGGTGGGCAAGGAGGGCTGGGTGTTAGACATGTTCTCCTCCATGGTCCCAGACAGCTGTGTTGTGAACAGAGGGTAACTGTGGCCCTTCCCATGAAAGGTGTGTTAAAAAATATGGGAACTCGTGTTTGGGTGCAATCCTTGGCAAGATGGGCTTTGCAGGGCTGGTTGCTTCCACCACCAGTTGTGATGCTCACCCATCCTTCTTGCCTTGGCTTTGCAGAGGGGAGGGGGACTGGAATTCTCCACTTCCCATCTCAGGATTTGGCCATGCCTGTGGCTAAGAAGATTGAATTTTATCAGGCTCTGTTTTAAATGTAGTACCTGCCTGTAGTTTTTAAAATGGAAAAAAAAACCAACCAAAAACCCAAAACAAAGGAGAGGAAAAGCTTCAGCTGTTTGGGACATGCCCACAGTTTGGATATGCAGAACTGGAAATAAATTTAAACCTGCAGTCCCAAAGTAAACAGATATGACTGTGAATATACACAGGGAACAGATCAGTTGAGCTTTATACAGTAATTTTTCAAGTTAAACACGCTTTAATGTAAGCCATAAATTTCATCATATGAATATTTTTATGAGCTGCATTTCATCCATTTATTACTCTGGAGTTCCAGATAATGACAACAGGTAAATACAGTGCCAGTTCTCCTGCATGCTGAGTCACTGGAGCCTTCTCTCTCCTACACATTGTTTGAGCAAGGATAACAAATTACTGGTATCGTTTCAGACATATTTCAGTGAGATTTTTATTTGACAGTGCAGCTGCCATGATTTCATGCATTAGTCCAGGCTGCTAATTTCTGACTTCAGGTTCAAGGTGGAGGGTCTAGTTTTGAGGATTCAAACGTGTTAACAGTGGCAGGTTCTTTACAGTATTTTCACCTATTTTGGGTCAGATTTTACATTTACTTGGATCTTGACTCTCAGCTTGTAAATGAAACTAATGTCTAAATCTGTAAGGTTGTAGTGCTCATGAAGGAATGATATACACTGAAAGTAATATACACTAGAATAATTTGCTATAGATTTCAGACAGATTATTGTACAAATGCCTTATTATATGCCCCTGTGTTATTAAAAAATAGTCTGGAGTGACTAAGAACCCTTTGAGAAACAGGGTTGTGAAAGAGAGCTCTGCCATAGTCTGCCTTGGGCAAACAAAATCTCAATTCCACAAGAATATTCAGGTGAGGACATGGAGTCTGCTGGGGAGACTGTGGCCTGCTAAGGACCAGATTCATTCTGTCTTTGGGTGCTTAACTGAGGGATCTGCAGGTGTGGGTGAAGGAGGCACACCCACGTTTCCCTCCTCCCTCCTGAGGAAGGACAGCTAAGCTGATAATTTAGGCATATTTGTGAAGTGTCTGATGGATAAACACCACCCTTGAGCACAGGCAAAAGACAGTTCATTATTAGAAAAGTGCTTTTTTAGGATGTTGGACGTTATGTACGTCCTGTATCCTTAGAAGGCAGTTTAGTATTTTTCCTATGTGTACCTGAGCAGTAACAGTCTCTTTTGAAAGCTTTACTGCACAAAGTAGATCACAGCAGAGTCCAAGAACCTATGTAGCTCCCTAAATTTGCTTCTCCTGTTTCAGTCTTATTAGTATTTTCATCACTAACTTAAAATTAATCAGGGCAGACAAGTCCTTGCAGCCATGAAGCGAAGTGCTGGAAGCAGTTATTGCTTTTGTGAGTGCTGTACCATAGCAACCCTGTCTGTGGCATGTACCAAAGCACTGCAATTTGAATTTTGGGAGATGAAGGAACCAGCTCTAGTGTTAGAAACCTTAATCTGCAAATGGTATAGAGCTTTGAATGTGGAGTGACCTTGTTTGCCAGGCAAGGCACAGTGCCTGAGAGCTGTATAGTAGCTTTCTAATTCTTTTCCAAGAGTAATGACATCTCTCATCCGTGTGTTGATGACAAAATTGCCATGTTTCTAGAAAAGGGATTGTACTGTATCATGTAATCTTTTTCTCTGTCTTCACTCAGAAGGAGATTATATTTGCTTCAAAACATAGTAACAAGAAACTGATTCTGTGAATTGGAGGATAACATCCTCTCTCTGCTCCAAATATCCAGACCTTTTCTTGATTGTTATTCCTTTCTTTATGCAGGGAAATCCACCATTGCCTTTGGTCATTGCAGCTTCTTATATCTTCTACTATGCTACACTAAAAGATTTTGCCATGCCAATTGAAATAAAAATTATATGCTGAATTGGAAATGCTTTATGGTCCTTACAGTGGATAAAATATGTTAATTTGTGTAAATGCTCTTTTGAGTGCAGATGCTTGCACTGAAAGCATGCTTATCTTAAAAGCTGCATGTCTTTCATTCTTTTTTATGCACAGTTTATTTTTTTAATACATCTAATATTTCAGAAGAGTTTTTAAAGGAGATATTGGAATCTAAGTGAAAAAAAAAAAACCTCCTTGCTTTTTCATAAATATTCATGATTTCATAGAGAAATCTTATAACTGAATAGCTATTTTCTTTTGAGGTTTTGTGTGTTCTTCCCCTTTCCCCCCTTTCTTTTCCCCCTTCCTTTATGCTTCATTTCATTGCTATAGATTAGCAATGCTAAAGAATGCTAGGTTGGCTGTGCCATTATATGCTTGACATCAAATCTGGTATGTGAAGTGTTAGTCTGCTCACTTTTCTTACATTTATGTATCTTAATAATGTGTGATAGCACACAAGTGAATTAAGCAGAGTTAACATGATGAACTATGTACTTCCAAGGTTTAATGTATAAGCTGAAGCATTTATTTGTGTGTCATAGTTATTTAGCTTATAAATAGAAATATATGCACATTGCCTTTGAGGTCAGCAACCACGACATTGCATTATAGGTTAATGGTGAAGGAAAGCTTAGTAAGAAACTTTTTTTGGAAGTATTCCTGTTTCAATGCTCCTTATTGAAAAAGATTTGTCAAAACTCACTTGTTAAATTGATGTTCTGAATCCAATGGTCATTTATTTTAAGTGAGACTACAGCTTGGTTCCCAGGCACAGGTATGAGAATAGACTAATTCTGATTCAAGGGAAGTGGCTTTTGTTTTATCAGATTCAATGTTTTTTCTCATGGGTGAGATGTCATCTTGGTCTTCCTGTTTTTAGTGGAACCTCTTTTGCTTGAAAGAATTGGCAGAAGTGATGCCAGGTAAAGCAAAAATAAATGTCAGTACCATGGCCAATACTGACCTGCTAGAAAAATGTGCAGCAAAATACATGCATACATTTTCCTTAGAACAAAATGTGGGCATATATAAAATATGATAATCATTAAATATTAATTTTTTTAGGTTTTCAAGTCTACACCTGCTGTTAATCGGTGCACTATATAATACATAAAAGATGGATGGTGTAGTGTGGCAAGAGTAATGAATTTCACTTTTCCTGCTAGGAAACCCACAGAGCCTGGTACCAAGTGATCATAAATAAATGCCCAGTCAACAGCAATGTCAGTCCCTGTAAGGAGAACTTTGGGGTAGATAAATCAAATGTTGTTTAGGATATTTTTCTCAGTAGGAAAAAAATACACAGGTGCTTTCTGGATGTTATTCAGTGCTGATTATTCACTGCACAGTTTTATTCCATCTCATTCACTGAATTTCAATGTATTAGACACTTAAAATTCAGTCAAATGCTGGGGAGAGAGGGTAAAAATGGCAAAGGATGAGGATATTCAAATCTCTCTGGAGAAGTGAGTATATAAAGCTGAAAACTGGCAGTGCACTATAATAGCAGAGACCTGTAGTCCTTTCTCCCTGGTCAATAACTTAGTCAGAAAGACAGCTTTGCATATATTACAAATATATCCTTTAATAATGTATTTCTCTTTCAGAGATTTGCTTTCTTCCCCTGTCTTTTTTACCCATTTTCCACCATGTGCAATTTGCATTCATGTGACATGTTTCTGTTTGAGTAACACAGGCACATAGTGTCGTTTATATAACCCACAACTGCCTATGGCTTTCTTTGGGGCAGAATGGCTAGTAAAATCCAAAATTTGCTTGTTACTTACCATGGATTTCCATGCTTACCATGGATTGGAAAAGTGTTGTGGAGAAAGCTGTGTTTCAGTTTTTTTGCTGAACTTAAAAGTTTTTTCTGTTGCTTCTAGGAAAGCTAAATAAATAGAAACAGAGGTTACAAATTCAGATAATTTCTTGTCCTTTCAGTTCTTTATTTTGTGTATGGCCATGGAAAATCGAGTTATTTGTCCCTGGTCACATCTAGGACTCCAATAGAAAAGGAGGTCTTGAAGAACTGAATTTAGGGAAAGGTGAACATACAAATAAAGTGTAGGTTTAGTTAAAAAAATAAACTTGTTTCTATGTTATATATACTGGTCTGAAATAAAAATTGCTGCAAGTCATTCCTAGAAGCAAATAATATTTAGAAAGTATCAAGCATAGACTTTACATCCTCTAGCTTCATGCAGCCTGTATCCCAGTGGCATAGAATTTAATGGTTCAGTCAGGAATGAAACTGAGATTCAGGTTTATTCCCCTGTTCCAGATGAGCCACAGTGGAGTGTAGGGCTGTTGTGGTCAAGTCTGAAGTTGGCCATACATGGGTTTATTTTTTCACTGCTTCCCTTCATTAGGATTCTTTTTTAGTTTCTAGGGGTGTTAGATTTCTGCCCATTCCAATTGCTTTTGCTAGTTTGTTTGAAGATAGCAGGGAGTCTAAGAGATGAAGAGCTTCTGAGATGAGTTACATATGTAATACGTCACAGCAATTATGGCCCTGTCATCAACTCCTCTCTTTCAACCAATAGATCAAATTATAAAACCAATGCATGTAAAGAAATTGCCTCCCTCTACTTATTTCAAGTGCTTTTGAGTGGAAAAGGTCCACCAACATTCATGTGAAATAAATAAAATTGCTCTGGCTGCTTGAGCTCAGCTGTGGTGCTACCAAAGAGAGTTGTTGAAATAACTTGGGAAATCCTGCAGATGGTTCTCCTGGCTGTTGAAACTGTAGATTCTGACTTGCTGAAATGCTTGTCTGTGCCATGGCAGACTGGAGGCCCCTCTTCCTTGTTATCTTGGTATATTTAGTAGGTATCTATGAAATAAAGACATCACAGATTATGTGAACTAGTTCACTGCAAAAGCTAGATCTATGACCTCTTCTAATGTTCAATAATGTTCAACATCATCATCATCAATAAAAATATCAACTTCCAGTGCAAGTCTTGCATACTACAGTGATGCTGAAGTTGATGACAAAATTAATGTCTTTCATCTATAATGATTATATGGGTTAATATAATATTACACGGATGAGTGAAACAATTTGGTGTACTTTGTTTAAATAAAGGTTAATAGCTAAATATGAATAAGCATAAGCTGGGCACAACCAAAATGACAGGAGAGGTGAAATGCCTTGGCTAACAATATTCTGGATGTATATAAAAGGAATTGTGGAAGATAACACAGATATGTGAAAGAATGGGAGGATCCTTTCATCTTAATTAAAAATATTAAGGACCTGAATGGGAAAATTTGAAGGGTTAAAGAGATAGCTACTAAAAATTCTGCAATGGGTAAATAAATTAAAAAACTATAGAAGATGCTATTAGGAAGGAAAAAAGGAGCACAAACCAAGAAGTATGAATTTCATTTGATAGTGGAGCAATGGCAGTGTCACTGATAGCTGGCACCATAAGGGATGCAAAAAGGAAGAGGAACAACTGGATTTTTTCCTGCTCATGTTTTTAGGATACTGCTTGCCTATCTGGGGTACGATTCCTAGAAATATGTAATGTGGCCAGGGGATGAAGGAAAAGGGGATATAAAATGGCCTGAGGAAAAAAATAGTTCTAGTTTATTCTGCTTTACTACAATAGTAAATTAAAAGGAAATCTTGATGTACAATGAAAGAGCAAGGCAGACATAAGTTAACACATTTAAAGGGCTTGATCCAGTTGGTTTAATGTGTTTAAGAGCTCAGCGTATATCCTGTTGTGTCTCAGATGAAACATTCACTGATACTCACAAAAAGAAAATAGATGAAAGACTCAAATTTTCAAGGCAGGTATTTTTTTTTTACCTGTGAAATCTGGCTGCCAGTGCATAAAGATTTCCTGTTAAGTGAAAACAGAACAAAGGAAAACAAAGCTAAAATCTCTTCCATCAAACTCGACTGCATCAAAGCATATAAGGCAAATCTTCCTTTCACATTTATTTAGTGAATGTTAGTGTCTGAATCTTTGAGGAGACTATGTCCACAAAATGTCATGCCTTTGTTTTTGCCAACACCACACTGTAGTTTTCAGGAGGGAAGTGGAGTGGAAGTAAGAATTCCCATACAAGTAAATGCCTCACAGTTTTGTAACTAGCCACAGAAGGAACATGGGACTGTTACACTTCAGTAATAAACTGCCAAGGCTTTGGAGAGCTTTAATGTCCCCCCAAAATCCTGTCACTGCCATCACACATTTAACCCCTTTATGCCATGACTTGAGGTTTTGTGCTGTAGGACTTGTGGACAATGGAGCAGCTGCCCTTTGCTGGCTCTCTGCTGCCAGCCTTTGAATCAGACACGTCATTGGCAACAGTGGCAGAGCGAGTGGGGCTCTTTGGAGGAGACAGTTCTGACTTCTATGCCTGGCCTAGTAACAGTAACAGAGGAAATGCTAGAAGCATCAAGGAATTCCATATTTATTAATAATATCACCCTGTGGGCCAACATCTTAGGCTACTGAAAATCACTCTTGATTTTACGTTATAAGGAATTGTAACCTTTTGATTGTCAGGAAATAGAATGTGATTAATATGGAAATATTTGAATATATTGCATCCAAGCTTTTTTCTTTACGTGTTGTAAACAGAGAAGAAACCAGTGTATGTACTGCAAAAGTATCTTGAGTTACCATGGTGCTGTATTTTTTTAGTCAATAGTGACTTTTTTACCCAGAATCTTTACCCAGATGATCTCAGTATCTATCTTAGATATGAGGTGACACAACAGACAGTAAGAAAACCTTAGGCCTGGGAAAGGGAGAGGACATTTACATAAAGTAAATGAAGGTCTTTGATTGCACTCAGTTACACAAGATAATGGGTTAGTGTGGTCATTTCTTTGGGGAAGGTTTTTATTTTTTGTTTATGAATAGATTTAAGGAGCAGAAGACTAATGCTATGGCTCAAACTGTTCAAACTGAAAGGGCGGATTTGGCCTAATACAGTTTGATAGAAGCATCTAGGAAAATGATTCAAAAGGCTTTTTCTGAATTCCTTTGATCATGTAGCTTTCAAAGCATAATCAGACTGCTCTTTGGTTCTAAAGTAGGGCATTATCAAAGAACATGTGCTGCATAACATCTTGCTTCTCTGTACTCAACCAACTGCATCACTTAGTCTTTACTTGGAAGGATGCGACACAAGCCTGTATAGTTTGTCTCAGTTTCTCTTGTTTGTTTTTTACACCTTTAATGTGTTGTATTAATAGAAAAAGAGGAGCCTCTGCACACTTGTGGCACTGCCTCTGGGAATGTCATTCCAATACAAAGAGAAATGCCGTGCCACCAGCACAGAGCAGTCACGTACATCCATATTTGCAGTACACCAAGATCTAGGGTTTAGTGTTTACAGCTCTGTTCTCTCCATAGGCTTTTTTTCCTGTGTGCTTCTGCACAGCCAAGCATTCTGTACACTTATCCATGCCTTTGTGACACAGCTTTCTTTGTCGTGCTGTCCCTTGGGCAGCTTCCAGCCTCTTGAGACGAGAGGTGTTTACGCTCCTTGTCTCAGATAGCAGTGAACTCTTGATTAGGCAGCCAGGCTGATGTTACTGCTTGGGTGTTGTGCAGCTGGAAATCACAGCTCTCAGCAGTAACAACCTGTGTGTCTGGGGTGTTTAATTCATGCATTAAATAGAAAGCTTTCCTGTGCTTGCTGCAGTTTTGTGAACTTACCACATGAAAGGGATTCTTTACACTCCTGAGGTCCCATGGGCATTGATCCATGGTCTTTATCTGTGCACATAGTTGCTCTGAGAGAATATAAGCTTTGGAAAGCTTGTCCTTTGGTCCAATCCAGACTAGCAGGTATGTTTGTGTTCTTGGTGGAGGTGTTTGTCTGATTGCCTGGGTGAGATAGTAGGTTTGTAGATAGGGTCTGTACCCAACATTCAGGCATGTTTGCCAGAGGTAGCTGGCTGATCCTGCTTGTCTCCAAAGTAAATGAATTGCTTTTCATTTATTTTCAGCAACAAGGAATTTGGGGTTTCTGAAATGGTACACTGGACTTAACTCTGGAATTAATCTACTTCAAGTTTTGTAATTTGTTAGAGCTGGTATGCAAATGGGTAGCTCAGATATGGGTGAGTTAGTGTAGTAGCTATTTTGATTAGGAAATCAGGGACCACTGTAATGGGAATATTTTGGCAGATTTCCACAAACACAAATAAGCATTATTTATGCTAAACTACTATGCTATCACTTCAACAATTAAAATCAAGCACAATCCAACAGATTAGTCCAGCCTTAGTCATACAGTGCCATATACCTGATGCTGTATTGTGGCTCTGCTGGCTGCCAACTGTGATGACCCCTCATCCCTGAGGCAGAGCCAGATCAGCATGAGGAAAGCCAGTGGGTGACACCTTTCTTCCCCAACTTCCACTTGCATTTATGCACCCCTACCCACACATCCTGCATCAGTCTTGCCCAAAGGATTACATCCTCTTTTATAGGTCAGAACTAGTCTGTCCCAGTGTGTCCAGAGAGCTGTTGCCAGACAGAGCTCAGCCATTCTGATCTCTTCAGATGTGTGTTACCTATTTCAGACTGGGTCATAAGTTGTCATGTTTCTTCAGGGTGTTGCAGTCTTTGTGTGACTTATGACTAGGTATGATTATCTTTGCCTTATTACTTTTTCTTGCAACTCTGCCAAGCACAGACACTACCAGGTATTTCAGTTCCTACCCTATGACATGCCCTCTTGAGGTATTTTTGGGGTAGAGGGCAAATGAGATGCGTTCCACAAATAGTCCTTATGCTGCAGTGGAATGGGGATGACCCAGAAATTACATGCACCTCACATCACCTTCATCAGATAGCATTACAAAGGAATTCAGCTGCAGAGTCAGGTCCTTTCTAATTGAAGGGATATCACTTGGGACTCTTTTCCTTGAAGACTACCCACGCATCTTCTTTGAGATTCAATCATGAGATGCTTTAGTGAGGAGACACCCATTGACTTGCTGAGCAGATGCCTCTGTAATCTGTCTGTCTAAAGTCATCAAAGGTGAGGATTTCTATATAAAAAAGCCCCATAGCTAAACCAGCTTTGCATTAAATGTCTTCCTGGATTAAAACATGACAATTTTCTGTATGGTCAAGACAACAAATCCATTGCAACCTTGACTTACTCAGACTACCAAGCATGTTCAATAAAAGGCATGATGTGGGATTTTTTTTTTTTTGCCAAGTGTACATACGTACTTATGCAAAAGAATTTTGTATAAAAAGGATTTCAGGAGGGCTCTCTGATGGGTGACACCTTGATTTGACTCAGTTGAAGACAGAATGGCTTGTGGGCAAGGAATGGAGCTCAACAGAATCCTGTCAAAGTCTGAAAGAAAGGGAAACCCTGCACCACCTATCTCTGACTCAACAAACTGCAGCTCAAGTTTCATCAAAGCTGTGGGGAAATCCTGTCGTTTCTGCTTTATTGCTTCAATGAAATGAAAAAAGAAATCTTTTGAAAAGCAATCTTTTATCTAATTTGGCAGATATGGCCAAGTTCTGCCACCAGATTTCCCAGATGTAGTTTATGTAATCGCATGGTGCAACTCCTTGTTAAAAGAGGCAGATATTACGTGTTTGTCAACATCTGGCTTGCATATATTAGAGTGAAGATCTTCCCACGTGTGGACTTTTCCCTTCTCTGGAGCTCTGGCACAAGAAGGGCAGGAGTATCAGGATTCAGAACACATTATTGCAATCTTATTGTAAAACAGACAATTTTTTCCCTCCATTTCTCTGTTTTAGGCTAATAACATTTTTTGAGCAGTGAAGTAGTGTACACAATTATGCTATCTTGGCTTGTTAGCTTTAGAAAAAGACCTCCTGTCATCCTGTTTAGAGAACCCTGTCTACTAAAACATAAAGCTTCTTGGTTATTATTAGAGGTTTCAAATTGAAATGATTGTGTGAATCAGAAACTGACATTTTCCCAGCAGAGACAGAATTTTTGAGAATTGAGAGTTTTCAGAAAGAGTTCATCTTCCACGAATTGGATGCACTGCTATAAATTTGGTTGCTCCCTAATCAGCTCTGAGTATGAACATAATTTCCATAAAACTTACCCTCTATAATGGTTTTTCACAGGTTCACATGTAATACACTAAGACTTGAAGACAGTGTGCATTATACCATAAATACTTCCTTTGCTTTGTAAAGAAATCTCCCGTGCTCAGCGTTTGCATGTCATTACCTCGCTCACAGCTGTTTGTGAGCAGTGCTGCTGCCTCAGCTCTGGGAACAGACAGGTTTGGGCATGCATGTGCATGACATGCTTTGCTCCTGTCTGTTTTGCAAGCTGGAATTGTGGAAGTCTCTCCATTCTCAGCTTGAGCATTCTTCTCAGTAGTAAGTCTTCTTTTCCCAGGCAGATTGTTGAAATGTGCTAATGAGGCTCCAAATAATATAAAATAAGGGCTCCCATGGTTGCACATTTTCTAGTTCAAAAGCTTCTTCTCGTGGCAGACCCAGGTACAACACGCTGACGCCGTCTGAGATCATTAGCTGTGCAGTTTGCCTGCCCACAGCCAGAATGCACGCCTAGTTTGCTATTGTAACTCTAGTGTTGGTTGGGACCTGGGAATTAAAATATTTGGCCTGAGGTACTTTTGATGCAAGCTCATTTTCTTTCCATACTAAACCAATGCTAACAGCTTCTTCCAAAGCAAACTATGTTGCTCAGTAATAATCTTATTTTCAGACTAAAGCAGCATTATTTCACAAAGTTAATCTATGCCATAGCAGCTTCAGTCCAGACCTGTAAGCTATACATAACATTCATTCCATTATTCCATGTACCACCTTCCTTGGATTGCATGAGTTCCCTGAGAAAGTGATCCTTGGAGCCTCACAGGCATCCTCTACAATTTTGTTTTGGGAAAATAGATATGTTCCTCAGACAGACCTCTTCCTTCCCATGCCACAGACATTTTCTCTGGCACAAAGGGATACCTGCCAAATTGTCGGTTATCCTTATGACATGAGCAGCCTTAAGTGGCTCTAATCTTCATGCCTCAATAACAAATGTGACTTAATTGCATATCAGCTGCCATGGTGTCCCAGCCTCCTGCCTTTTCTGGGTCTCAAATACCTGGGGGAATGAGGAGGGGAGAAAGTATGGCTGTTCCCATCCCAATGCCTTCAGTCCTCTCAGGCCCCTGCTGGGCAGTATTCAAATTAAGTTTTCAAAGGTAGGGGGTGACTTTTTTCCTATGTCTGTAATCTTAACTTAATCAGAAAGTAATTAACTTACGTGCTTCCACTGGTATGCTCTTGGCTGTACACATGCATGTAAATACTTGGCTTTGTAAAGCTGAGGACATTGTCTTTGAAACATTTTGCCAGATTCCTTTAATGGAAAATAGCTATGTGATTTTAATGGCAATAAACCTTGTCAACTGAGCTTCATTCTTTAGCATTTTACTCCATTTTTTGAAAAGAAAATGTCTGGCGGAAAATATTTGAATTTTTGATTACAGATTTTTCCAGAAATTTTCAGCCCAGCTCAGTTCAAAATGTTCTATGAAGTTGAGGACCCAGTGGGTGTCTTTCTATGTTTTCACAGAAAACCTTGATGACTTCACTTTTTGTTGTTTTTGTAGCACTCTGTGGTTTATTTTTGCAATGTACCTGTCATTTGGGGTCCTTTCTCAGCTTTGGTAGGAAAAGAAAAAATAACAGCTTCATTCAATTGGCAACGTGGTTCTTACTCTGTCACCTATTTGCAAGTGTGAAACCATTTTTGGTAGAAAAAGTAATGCTTAAATATTTCTTATGAAGAAGCATAAAACTTCACCTACAAATATTATGAGTCAGTGGTATTAACCAAATCAGTACCACATGCTGCTACACTGTAGTCTTTTAAAAGCAAGGTACAATTTTTTTTTCACTGATCAAGATGAGTTTATTTGCATTTTAGTAACCCTTTGCTGACTTGTAAGGTTGTGTTAGGTGTCATTTATAAATGTTGTGTATACAACCCTCTCCTTAATCAGACAGGAAGCAGTGAGTAGTTGTGCTTGTCCCAAGAAAGTCTGTCCATGTGAATCCAGTTCACTGGAGCATCCCACAGGCACTGGCAAGAGGCAGTTGCTCACTTGGATGAAACTCAGGAGATACCAACTTCAGATTTTACTTATCAGGGGTTTTATCTGCATCTCTCCATTCTGTGGTGTCTCTCCTCCTTATAACTCCCACACTCTGGCTGTTCTTTATGGTATTCTTTGAACTGAGTTAGCAACGAGAGGGGTCAGAGCAGAACCTTCTGTGAATCACTCTTGCTCCTTGAAATGAATACAGCTGGACTTACCTGTTCACCTATTTTTCATTTGTTGTCCATGGAGGAACACTTCTGCTGAATGCATTCATTAGGGATTTTTGTTTGATTTCCTCGAGTCTCTAGGATATAATTAATTATTGATCTCTAAAAGTACCTTAAAGAACAAAGGAAAGGGAATTGATTTTAAACATTGACACAAAATACATTCTTTGTTTTGTTAACAATTTTAAGTGAATGGGAATGATTTTTTTGGGAGGGTCTCATTTTACCTCTCCCAATGTTCTTCAGAAGTGAAGAGAGAGAAAGAAAAGCATCCTTGTAAAAACTGAGTGCTTTCTGTAGTGTAAATTAGATGCATTAGTATCACATGAATAAAGCAGAGTGAGTGTCTAGTGAAAACACTGCTCTAACCCAACATGAACGTACCATGTGTTTCAGTTAAAAGTGTGAAAAACTATCAGAGGTCCAACATAAACTTTGGATCCTTGGCAGGGTAAAGTGCACCAACAATATGTAAATGAAAGTAGAATTCTTTTCAGGGATGGCAGTGTTTCTGTATTTCAGATTAATGCAATTTATTATTGTGACATTTACAGTTAAGAATATCTTTCAACCATCTGTAGCATTCAGAGATGTTAGCTCTTAATGGTTTTGTCTCTCTGTGCAAGGCATTTTGAAGTATCTCTCCAAAACTTCTGGCATTGGAGTATGTGTATTCTACAGTCAAAGTGCAGTAGCTTGAAAAAGAAGTGTGATGTTATTAGGTCTAATTGTGCATAATTTTAAAAGCTGTTTGACATCTAAGGAGGGATAAATGGTTTCACACTTCCAGTGTTCAAGCACAGCACACTGTCCTCACACCAATTAATTACACTGCTGTATCCTATGATGTGACCTTCTCCTTAGTTTTCAAACTTCTCCTTTTTATTAATTTATATCCTCAATATTAAGTAGATGCTCTGCTTAAAGATTTGTAAAAAATTGGATTTTTCTGCATTTTTACTTTCTTGCTATGTGTTAATTAAGGTAAAGATGGGTTTGGAATTAATGTGCCCTAACATTCTCCTTGAACCTAAAATTCAAATTAGATTCACATCTATACATTATAATACTTGGAGAAGAAAAATATCAAATTTCAAAGCATGTATCCCATCGAGGTTAACTTCCTATTTATTGTACAAATTGCACTTATGCACTAGACCATTTAGTGTTGGGTTTTATTGCAGAAAAGCTTGGAATTTCCTTCTGTGTTACAAGGAGCCAGCATTTATTTGCTTTTGAATGCTAGTAGGATCTTTCTTCCTCAGATTTTCATATCTGATCCAAGAATTTGTATTTTAATACCTACATAATAACATTTCTGTTTAGATTTGTATCTCTTCTAAATAGAATAAAGAACAAGGATATGGTGGTAACATGTTTTACATATGCTATGAATACTTTAAGAAAGGAAGAAAGAATGTCAGTTAAAAAAACTCAAAACAACAAAAGCAAAATTTTGTAGTGAAATGTAGGAGTTGTTGAATCTGGGTATTGAGCCTCCGAGGTTTACTTTTCTTAGTCCCTCAAATAAATATTTTAATTCTCAGTCAGAACTAGTAACTTTCAAGAAGTACTCATTCACTTTCACTAACAAACTCCTTAGGTCCTTCAGGAATAATGAATTTCTGAATGGTGTTTTCTCAGTTGCACTCCTCACCAATTGCTTTCTCTTTTGAGTGGGCAGGTGAAATGGAACTAAGGAAGCAGAAGTGACTGAACGCTGCTGGTGGCTATGGTTGCAGCAGGGAGGGATTTTTAGGAAACAGATGGCTGTCTGCCAGCAGTGGAAGAAAAACCCTTCACTTGAGGGCTTAAAGAACTCCTCCTGACTTTGTTTGCAGTGCAGTGGGAATGAGGGGCAGAGCTGTCCTGTGCCATGCGTGGGAAAAGTCAAACTGCCAGGGAATGAGAACCAAAAATCTGGAAAATGTGTGTTGTGGGTATGTAGAGAAGCCTAGGTGAAGTTCTTGGTTTGTATGTATTAGAAGACAGTCTGAATAAAATAAGCATACAGACAGAGAGCTAAATGCAGGAATGAAAAAGTATTCATATGATATATTTAGTTTAAAATTCACCTTCAGTGATATGGTTCAGATGGAAACCTAGAGAAGTGAGGCAGCATTGATCAAAAGGCATGGAAAGAAGCTAGTTAGAAATTGTCACATTTTCAGTGAAAAATAGGAAGAGTAAATCACATAAGAGAGAGGATGGAGCAATGAATGCAGAAATAACAAAAAGAAAGGCATCGCTGTAGCACTAATATTGATGAAAATGGCACGTTAGGTAGTGGAGCCTGTGGAAGAATTTTGAGTTCTGCTAGTGAATAGAAAAACTACTTCTTGTCCTTTAGAGGAGCCCAGCAATTTTTCCTATAAGCCTCTTCTTCAAAAGTGAAAATAATGAAAGGTTAAAAGGCTACAGTGAATTCAGAGAATAGCAGAAATCAGCTCATTTTGGAGTGTATCCAAAAAAAAGCCATCAGTTCAGGTATGTTGTGGTAAGGCAGTGGCTGAGAGGAATCAGTTCAGGTCTGCAGGAGGAGGGGAAAGCAGGAAGGAAGAGATTCAGAATGTTTTTGATGGAAAATGCTCAAATTTCTTAGGGCTACCTGCAGTCTTAAGTTTGTCAGTCATGACACTAAGTGTCTTCAACAAACACTAGATGGAAACCTTAACTGTTTTTGAAGAATAAAGACATAGGAGCACAAATCTGTCAAATTGTAGTGTCTGATATACTAAAATAAATACCTAATTCCACAGAGACTGAAAAGGCATAGTAAAAAATAAGGGCACCACTAAAAAAGACTGGCCCTGTAGATGAATGCTGTGAATGGCATCACTTGCATGACCAGACATGCAATCTCAGAAATAGAAGTTAAAACCTGCACAGTAATGAATTGGAGAAAATCTCAAAATACTCTATCTTCATTTTAAAGACTTAAAGCAGAGAAGGATGTTCCTTTCTCTTTTTCTTTGAAGGAGAGAAATCTTTTTGGTCCTTATGACAGAAATGTCAGCATTGTAATAATAAAACACTGACAAACCAAATGGGACTTGCCATGGATTTCAGGGGGCCACAAGAAATATTGTCTGCATAGTTATTTGCTGAAGCAGATATTAAGTGATCCATTTCTCCTGCTGTTTTTCAGGTGACATTTTAATGCTAGCCTGTGACAGCTTCATACTTAAAAAAATAATAATAAAAGCAGTCCTGGTAATGTATGAAAAAATATGGAAGTGATTTATTTAGACCACACAAGTATAAAAAACATCCTGGTTAACAAGAACACTAATTTAAGTGGCACCACTGGGAGTTCAGAGAATATAAAAAGGATGATTTTTTGGTAGCTTGTGCACTAAAACACAATACTTGTGTTAATAATGCCTCTTTCAAACACAAAAACTTAATGAGAAAAGCTTGTACATCTAAAAGAGGTCTTTTTAGGAATGTGCATGTTTTTCACACTCCATTTTCTTGTTAGACATAAGGATTTCAGTAATTTTCACATCACCAAAATGCTGCATCAGATATAAGTATCAAAGTAGAAAAGAAATAGGAAAGACCTTAAATAGCTGTTTGAGATTCATTTATGCAGTGCTGAGAAACCACATAGAAAGTCTAGAAAGAAATATTTAGAGTCCCATAAAAATAAGTAAGATTTGCTATTATAAGAAAATTGTTCTTATATAATGCTCATTCCACAGCCCATTTGATACCATTTCAGCACTGTGCTATCTTAGCTTCATTATTTCATGGTTAAGAGGGCTCTCAGGCTAAGCCCAGTAAAGGATGGGTGTGCCTATACTCATCTATAGGACCAGTAGATTTGAATTTATCAAATTCCCAGGCCATCCTGGAAAGGGTCAGTTATAATTTTTTTTTTATTTTTTTTTTCTTTCTGTCCCTGGCAGTTAGAGAAGCATGTTATATCTTGCATGAAACAGTTCTGCTGTAATGCATTGTATGTTTTATTCAACCAACTAGTTTCTGGCCTGGAGCAAGGCAGAGTAAAGGTGATTTTTCAAGGTGATTTTTCAAAAAGTTTGTAACTCTGTGCACAGAGCCTGTCAGTGGGACAGGGCCAGTTCCCATCTCTGACTGATACACATTTTCTCAGCAGGGAATAATCAGCAGAAAGCAGCATCTGTGCTTTGCCACGTGAAGGCCACTGAGGTTTATCAAGAGTCAAGGGTGTGGAGCAGGATGGCTCCAGCAGAAATCTTGGGTTTAGGGAAAGATGATGTAGCTTTGTGGGGACCCTGTCTGGGAAGGATACAGGGATAAGCAAATTGAAACTGAAGCTGTCCCCTCTTCTGATACTCAGTTTTGAGTTTGGGCTTTGTTTTGTTGGATCTTATTTTGGGTTTTCTGGGGTCTTTTTTTTATCGTTTTTCTTTTGGGGGTACTTTTTTGGTGTTTTTATTTCTTCGAGGGGGTGGTTTTGGTTTGGTGGGTTTTTTTTTGTTTTGTTTTTGTTTTGTTTTCTTGGGGGGCTATCATGGAGATTTTTCCAATTTCTTAGTCAATTCCTATTACTCTTCCTCTGACCTTTGGTCAGGTACTGTGCTTATGGCAGCAAGAATGGGATTTTGTTTCCAACAGGGTCTCTGTTAGCCCTCTACCCATTTTCCAGAGATTATTAAATTCTCATCTTTATGGATTCACTTGTTTCTAATGCTCTATACATAAGAAGTTTTTACTTTCCTCTAAAAACTAATTTCAGACATTGAAACCAGTAGATACCCTATTTCCCAATGGTGTAGCAGGAGAGATTAAAAAGAAAACAAACCAGTACATAGCTGAGGGACCAACGTGCTCTTACCTAACTAATCAGTATGCAACTATCAATCCTGTTCTTCCCCAGAAAGCAAAATCTCTCCCTTCAAGGTTGCAGTTAGGAACTATTCACATACCCAGATGGCTTATGGGCATTATCATGACTTGTGAATTGAATTAGTCTTCATATGGAGTTCCATTTTTCTTCTATCCTGAGGTGTATTTGCATAACTTATGGCAAGGGTGCACTGAGAACAAGCTTCACTCGAAGCCCTCCTCCTTTTTCCTGTGGCACTGCAGTGGCCAGCAGTGCCTGAGAACAATAGCACTTTTTCAAATGCCTGACAGGCATTCACTGGTTTATGCATGATGTAGACTTTTCCTCCAAAACCAGGTTTTCATCATCAGTACTTGACATCACTGATAGGTTGTCAGTGGGAAAAGAAAGAGTTCAACATGGTCGTGATGAATGAATTTGAAAATGCATCATGTTGCCTTTGAAGGTTTGTAGGTACACTATGGATACCAGCATTTTACATGGTATAGTAATAAATGCAGATGCTCCATCTTTATCTCTATTACACATACTGACATCTGCTTTAAGCATTATATTTGCTTGCTGAAAAAGAGCTTTTTCCAGCATCCTTTATGGTGCACAGCTACGTTCTGAAATGAGTCTCTCCACATTAGCCACGTTTATTAATGACTCCAGCAGAATTTTTAACATCTATCAATTTGGAAATTTAACATGCTCACCTGCAGCCTGTTGTAATTCAGGTCACTGCAGGGAAATGGAAGCTTAACATTTGCAAATAGGCTCTATTTCACTGAATGTGATGGATGTGGGTATAGATTCCCTGTACACTGAATGGGTGCACATAAAAGCAAGTATTCTGTCTTGCTCTGAACGTGATGAATGCGAGACTTGAATGCCTGGCTATTGAAAACACACAGTGCCTGAATGGACAGGTAGACTGTATCCACACTTCTGATCTCTGCTGCATGCCTATCCACACTAGTCATTTTCTTTGGTGCCTGCTGAGTGCCAGATTGCAAGTCTCATAGAGGGGGAATTCAGTGGGAATCTAAAGCCCAGGATTTGTGGGCCACTAATTGAGACAACACAGGAAGTATCAAGGAACATCTGTTCCCTACACTCACGTATTTTAAAATAAGAAAAGAAAGGGAAGTTTCATCCTTTCTTTACTTTGGTAGCCTTTGGTGTAAGGAATAAGGATGAGATGTTTGTTGGGGTTCAGAGTTCCTTTTCTAAAAGGACCAGTTATCAATAGCAACCTCAGAGTGATGCAGGATACCTGCTCTGATTTTCCCTGCTGGAGGTGAGTGGACCATCATTGACTGGTTCTGCTCCAAGTTTCTTACAGCTCAGCTCTCCTCCCTGGAAAACACCAGTGTAACCTTTCTCAGAGGGAGAGGACACTCAGTGAACATGAAGCTGTGTGATCTGATGGACAGAATAAAAGGGCTGCTTTTGTGTCTGGAATGAGCTTTTTTTTGTAACATTCTCAGAGTTGCACAAGCCAGGCTTTTCATGCTGAACAGCCCAAGTCTGGAGAGGCTGGGCACTTGAAATTTCTACTGGAAGCAATGAAAACATATTAACTTGGAGAAAAGCATGCTGGTTTTAACTTAGGAAAATAAATAGAGATGATGGAGCTATTTGGGAATAGAAGACTGATCTAGAATCAGTGTCCAAAGCCTTTGAGAAGGGACTTTATTACTGTCAAAATCCAGGATGGAGCAGAAAGACTAGTACTAAAAGGAAGTGTAAGCAGGGAATGGCTGGCTTCAAAGAAGCCATATCTGTTCATTTTGCTAAGAATTATTTTATGCACTCTGGTCCCAAGCCATCCTGAGGGTTTTCACACTGTCCCTGTGTATGCTCTTTCTAGCCAGGCATCAAGACCCTTTAAAGGTAAAAATGGCCAGAACAGAAGACTAACATTTTTGTGGAGCTGGAAGAACAAAAGAGTAAAAGATAATTGATTCAGAAGAGAAAAGGGACTTGCAGAAGCTTAGCTGCTCTGAAACAGAATCTCAATTTTATTACACGGAGTAGATTGCAATTCTCAGTGACAGACCTCTGCTTCTCTTCTGACTTGAGTTTCTCCAGTCATTCTGACAAAATAGTAAAAAATTACTTTTTAGGCCCTCAGGGGGTGATGAGGAGCGGTTGGGATTTACAGTGTTGATTAATAGAGTATGAACTGTCAAATCTGAAAGGCAGCTATCCCAAAATGCCAGGAACATCCCTCTGACACAGCGTGAGTGCGCGTGAGCCGCTCAAAGTGTTTATTATAATATTAATTGTCATGTGAGGTGTGCACTGCACTCCTGTGCTTTAATGTGACAGCAGTTTTCAGGTTGTTCTTGACAAAGTGTCTGATCCTGCATCCCCACAGCACTGAGCAAATACATTTCATGGTATGTCAGCTGTCTGAACCTGCTACCTGCCACTTCTTCCTCCTGCAGCTGAAGCAAAGGCCTGCTCCCAGCATCTTTTTTGGTGTCCCACCACTTTGCACACAGCTTTTTGAAAGAACTGTTTGGATTCTCTGAGTACCCCTCCATTTTAGGAGCAGCACAGACAATTCTAAATTTGAATTGTACCTCAGTGAAAGGGGTTGAAAACATCAGCAAGTGTTTTGCACAAGAGCAGCAAAAGACTAAGTAAGGTCCAAGCAAGGGCACAGAGATAAGAGAGCCAAAAAATATTTCTGTCTGTACTCTTCAGATTCATGAAAGCTGGTGCTAGTTGTCTAATTTGTACTGTGCATGTGCAAAAGGATAAGTTCTGCTTAGCTGTCCTTAATTATTTATCACATGTTTTTTTCCAGTGGAGAATGAAAACATAGATTTTTTTTTTTCTAATTGAGTTCTTCTCTGTCAGTCTGATGGTGCAATAAGTGTCATACTTGTGACATTCAGTCTAAACTTCAGAGATGTAACAGGTCCCATTAGGCTGAAAAAGAGACTTTGTGGCCTTGAAAGACTCCAGTCTAAATATTCATCCCTTTCCTTGATGAGCTGAAGCAGGAGTGCAGGCATGTTTGACTTTGGGACTAACCTAAGTGTCTGTAACTCTTAAGAAAATAAAAACCAAACCCAAAAGTAGAAAGCCACCTCACTGTTCCCACTGTCAGCTTTCTGTACATACTGGACTGAAAAACATATTCAGGAAAGGGAATTTCACTTAAAAATGTAGCATGGATTCTTGCCCTGGAAAATGAAGGGTTTATTTCTTTTATACAAAGAAGGATGTAACATAAATATTGAGGTATTTTTGCTTTTCAAAAAGAATAAGAATTGATTTTTCAGACAGCACACATTTGTTTTATGCTTTAGTCTGTGTTTATAAGAAGCACATGCTATTGGTAGTAACTGAAGTAGAAAGAGATCTTTGGAGCTTTATTTGGTAAAAGCTGGTCCGTAGAAGTGTTTAAAGATTATACAGTTACATTTGCGTAACTCTCCTGGTATTTTCTGAGGTGCTTTAAATTTTCAGTGTAAAAAAGACATTTGGATTATTTGGTTTTAATTCTGTTTACCTAGAGGCCTATGGAAACAAGTCTGTTTAACACTTCTCAGAGCACAACACAATCCAGGAACAGTTCCTCTCTTTGGTAAGAATTCAAATAACTGCAGATTTGTCTATAGAGATTTGCAGCTGTAAATGACTGTCTTTATTAGGAAATAGGTAACTCATAACTGGTGTTTCTTGATAAAGTTAGAAGTTGACAGCTCAGACTGTGAGACTTGGTGTGGATTTTAGAGTGCACTAGGAGGAGAGAGTACAGGAGGTGAAGAAGCATTAGCACTTTAGCTGGACAGCTAAATACATTGGTAATCACAGTTTTGTGTTAAATATAGTATAAACCCTAAGCACATCCTCTATTTTTAATAACTTACAGGTGGGGGGCTTTATATTTATTTTCATTTTTTACTTGGGAGTATTTAAAATATATTTTTTATGTACTCTTATTCAGACCAAAACAAACAAACAAAAATCTCTGTTATGAAAATTTCTTACTTGTTGACACTTATAGATCAGAAAGGAGAGAAATAAATTGCTGTAAAATTTCTAGGAATACTTGAGCTATATTAGCCATAGTGGACTTTCTCTTTGCTTCTGAAGCTTTCAGGCTGTTTATTGACAACCATTGCAGCTTGTGCTTTGAGCACACACACATTATGATAAGAGGGAAAATTACAAAAGTTGAGAAGATGAATTTTGCCTTGAGTGACCTTGGGCTCCTAATTGCTGGAGGAGTGAAGAAACACCCCTTTGAAGTGCAAAAGGCTGGGACAAGTGGGAAAACAATCTCTTGGATATTTTTCATTGTAAAAATGGATCTGTAAATGATAATCAAGGAGCAAGCTATTCAAGAGTTTCTTGTCCTCTTGCTCTTTTCAATGCTTCCTATTCTTGTGCCGCATTCCTTGCGCCTGCTTTGGCATTTGGAGATGAATGCCATCTCATATGGTGACAATAAGGCCAATTCAGTGCCCTTCTGTAGGACATTAGGCTGTATGTCCAGCTACACGTAAGGGATTAATTAAATAGCTGTGAATAGCATATTTGAGACAGAAAGGTCACTGTCAGCACTTGGAGTGCTTATGCTAACCCGTTATGGTAGGAGAATAAAATGATGCATTAAGCATAATTAAACGTGAATTTGAGATGCTTCAAAGCAGAGCCACTTATTGTCCCTTAATTGACTTGGTTGTGTTTTGTGTAAATGGTTCTTCAGACTTTGTTAGTAGTGGGAAATTGTGGTATTTTTTTAAGGTATTTATTCTCTTAGCAGCCTTATTCCGTCTTCCTGTCAGCTTGCCATCCTTCGGTAGCATAATTGTATTTATAACTAAGCTATTATATCTGTCTTGGTTATCAACTGGTATCTGCTCTAAAAATTAATATATATATTTGGAAAAACACCCTGCCTAAAATCCTTTTTGGAAGAAGGTCTTATCTCTGTTGCTGCTGTTTTGTAATGAAAGATGAGCATAAGAGGGGTAAAGAAAAGAGAGAGATGAGTAAAAACTCTACATGCTGATGATGCCAGGTTCATGTCTTGGCCACATGGATCAGGCTGTGATGCCCTCTTGCTTCATTACTGGATGGAGCTCAGGGCAAGGAGAGCTGAGTTGGAGCACAACCAAAGCCTTGATCTGTTTGTTTCCCTCCTCTGTCCTGAGTTCACTGCAAGTGCCAGCAAATCTCACCCGCCTGCGCCGCCCCACTGCTGTGACATTCCCTGGCTTCTTACCAGCCTTGGGTCAGGAGGTTAAATCACAGAGGGTCTCCACCAAGAAAGGAAATCCCATCGTCTTCACAACCCCATTGCATCAGGCTTCTTCTCTTTGTGCCTTCTGCTGTGCCCATGGGATGCTGCAGTTGCCAGTGCAGTTCTTCTGTACATCTTTAGTGGCAGATGGGCTGCAGACTGAGATCTCCTGGACACCAGCTCTGTGTTACAAAGTGGATGCTTTGCTTTTGGTTATTACTGATATAAATTGAACACCACTGTGCTGGGCACTGTAGGAATGGATAATAAATGGCAGTCGTTGTCAGAAAGAGTTACCAGCTCAGATTGTTTTGTGGTAAGTGATGAGGCAACAGGCTGCTAATGCACAAATTGCTCAGGCACAGGGGAAATACTTAAGTACTACTGTCATGATGTTTTCTATGCTTAATTTGCTGGCATTATTATGTCATACTGGTGAGTTCATCACCCTCTCATATTGCTTTGTGTTCATAAAGATCATATAATATAATTTGTGTAGTGTTCTTGGAAATTATTTCATATTCACAGTGTATTCTAAAAAAGAAAATACAGAGAGCAGAAATGCTGACTGTTGTTTGGGAAGGTTGTTTGCCTCAGTTTTCAATAATGCCAGATGAAAGCATGTATTACATCTATTCAGCTGGCTTTTTCTTGCAACAAGAGGTTATCACTTTATAGTACTGTAGGGTAAGACTTTAATTGCATTCATCGTACGTGGCAGGGGATTGGCTAGGATGGCCTCTGAGGATTAAAACTGGTTATCTGAGCATGAAGGAATCATTTGGTGATCTGCCAGAGCACTCTTGTTGTGAGGGCAGGTTTTGCTGTCAGGCTGAAGAAGCACTCAGATAAACAGGCTTTTTCTGTGAAATTAGCTTGGGTGCATGAATGCCTTAGCTTAGGACACCTGCATCTCTAAACCCTTGGCTTACCTGCTCTGCACCAGACCCTTGTGCTTACATATCAAACATCTGTACTTCAATCCCTGGGCCCATGCTAACATTTTTTCTTATCATTCTCCAAATACATCACCAGAGCTGCTTTTACTTTTTCATGGTCTTCCTCTTCAGCTGATAAAGGCATGTCTCATCCAGTGCACAGTAAATGGTAACTCTTCCTGGTAAAACAGGAGCCCCATGTGTAGGTGATGCCCCATCCATCATCCTCTGGAACTTCATGAGTTACCCAAAAGCATAACTTTAATTAGGACAAACTGATAATGCATTCAGAAAGTACCAGGAAGAAATGCATTCTTTAAAAAAAAACCCAAAAAACCCCAAACCTTTTTTATGGAGGAAAACAGCATTTGGTATGAAACAGTTATAGACTTAATAAATGTGAACTTCTTTTATTGAATCCTGCTGACAGACAAGTCACTTAAATCCTTATATGTAGGAACTTTATTTATAGGAAGGTTCTGCAAGAGTGAAAAGTCAGGCTCTTGCATCACCAGCAAAGCCTCACTGGAAAAATATTATTTCATTTATGAATTTATACTGTGTCTCTGATGCACCATGTAAAATTAACTTTTATCTCTAGACAAGATCTAAAATGTTTCCAGCAGTTCACTTGAAAGGATGGGAAAAAAGAACTGTACGTTAACTAAGAAGATGACATCTTGCCTGAGGCAGTCTGCTTTTCTCCTGGCTCTAGGAGGAATTCCCTGTCTCCTAAAGGTCTGATTCTTTGTGTTTTATTTTCTTTCTTTCTCTTTAAAAAATGCGTAGCTGTGGTCTTCTCAGCTATTTTATGAGTCCCAGTTGCCAAAATGAAACACAAAAAGAATAAAACTAACCCATATTCCTGGATAAGGTGAATCATCTGTTAGCCTGCCTCATCTCCAGCTTAAGTGCAGTGTTTGATCTGCCTGGCTCTGGGGAGTGTTCTGATCGTGAAACAACTGGAATCCATAAGAGCAAATTGATCTGGTTTTAAGGTGTGTGTCTCACAAGCGCTTTTCTTTGGCAGAACCACAATGGAATACTGTTTCAGTAGCACTGCAGAGCTTGAGCCACCACATGTCCAACAGAAAGAATCCCACACCTGGGTGCCCCAAACAAAGGGATCGTGCTCCCAGCTCCCTATACCACAGGTCTCAGCTTTGCAAGTGTGTTTATGGACAGTGACATACTCTCTGCTTTATAAACTTTGGGAACAGTGGATGGCAAAAAGTCCTGATCTATTAGCAAAGAAGTTTTCCACAGCAGAAATGAACAGGTTTCAAGTGCAGTGTGATTTCACGAGCAGACTGTCTCTGTGTAAAAGGCAGTTCTGGCTTTCAGAGCATGCTGCCAATCAGAACCCTGATGCTGCTTTGAAAATCACCATGGGAATGTCTACAAATAATAACCATTTCTGCTTAAATTGAAATATAAATGAACTTGTACATAAATGCTGTCATCAACTTTAATATTCAAAATGCTACTGAGCTTTAATGTGTTTTTCTGTCCACTTAGGCAAGAATTCTGCACTGATTCATTCTCAGGTGTAATACTGGGCCTCGACATTTGTTTTAAAAGTCCTCATGTAGAAACTGATCCTAAGCTCCTAAAAGTTTTAGGATAAGTGATATTCATCTTATTTTACTGATTTTTGATGTCAGTGATTTGGGGTAAAATTAATTTACTATTATGTCACAGAAAAGCATCTTAGCAAGGAATCCTGTGTTGTTTTTCTCAAGTTTGTCTTCCATGAGGACTTTCCATTTCCATTAGGTCAGTCTAAGCTAAGGTTGTAAGAGTGTGGGAATAGGTCCCTGTGTAACATCCTGATGCCTCCAAAGGTTAAATAAGTGGAATAAATGTATGAAGTAGGTCAGCAAGGATGGGCAGAACCATGATCCCAAATTCTACACATTGCTTGTGCATGGAAAAAGTAAAACTGTCTGGTGATGATGTGATAAGAACTGGAAAAGTGTAGGAAGATGGAGATGTGTAAGGGAAAAATGGGAATTAGAACAGCGGTGTCTGCACTTGTTCTCCTGTAGTCCTTAAATCTGGCACTTGAAAGGTCTCTTTCCTTTCTCAGCTGGTGTTTGCCTGTGTATTTGTCTAATGGGTTTATGTAGCTTTGTTTAAAATAGGGTCTTATTATTTGTACAATCATTATAGAAGCCAAAATTTTACAGGTCCCCAGAGATTTCTTTAGAATTGGGACCAGATATATTTTTTAAATTTTATTTTTAATTCCAAATCACAGGAATGCCAGATTCTGGGGTTATGAAAACCAGTGCTTTATAATTCCTGTGCAAAATATGCCAAAATAATACAATGGAAACCAAATTATTTTACTTAGTCACAGTCTTAGTGTCACGAGTTAGATTTTAGGGAAGGTGGTAGCAGAAAAGTTGGCGTACCTTAAGTCAGTATTAAGCACCAAAGGATGAAAAATGTTACTGGCCTTGGGGAACCTTCCTCTTCCAGTGGTGCTGTTCAGCACCGTGTAAGCTATTCTCCCTGTGAGGAAGGTTTCCCATTCAGAGCAGGAATTAAGAGTGCATGAAATCAGGTGAAAATAATTGCTTCTATCACTTCAGAAGATTTTGTAGTAATAGGTATAAATACTTGTCCATCTAGGTATAAATACTTGTCCATCACAGAGATGTTGCTTTTCATTTTGAAAATATGCTGCAGATATTAAACCATGTGGTTTTTTGGGTGAAAAGGGACTATCTCCATTTTTGAGCTACTGCTTTGAAGGAGGCTGTTTTCCTTGAAAGCTTTGTTGATCTGACTGTTCTTTGTAATGTACAAAACCAAGATGTTTCAGCAAGTCCCTCTCTTCTGGAATCATTCGATGCACGAGATGATGAAACCAATGGGCCAATTTGTGAACCTCTGTCTTGGCAGTTAAGTGTGTCCTGGACATTTTCCAAGTACCTGCAGAGCCCATACTTCCTTAGGTTACCTATAGCTCTGGGTCTCAGAGGGAGCTCTGTTTGCTGTATCTCTGTGAACCAAGAGCCATTAACTGGAAGGGTCAAAGTGTTAATGGAAGGAGTAGTCTCCGCTTGCCATTATCTTGCAAACGTTCTGCAGGAACCAGGGAAACATAACACTCGCTCCCTTTTTTCTGTAGGTGGTTTCTAAATAGGTGACCTCAGTGTTCTGTGACTAAATAAAGAGATTAGATGCAAATACAGAGGCCAACAAAACTGAACTTGCTCAAACTGCTGGTGGAGAGCCACGCTCCATTATATGGCCACTTTGGTAGCATCAGGTCAAATTCCTCTTAGATGAGTAAAGGTCACAGAGATTGTATTGCTTAATTGCCCAACTTTCTCTTTGTACTCTCTGTTCTTATCCTTTCGTGTACTCAAGGAGAAGAGCACTCACTCTGTTTGGGACTTAGCTGTATGGAAGGTACAACACAGAGAAAAGATAAAAGGAAATTTCAGATTAGGGTCATGTCATTGATATACTGACCAACTAAATAGTCTTCCAGACTGTTTAAAAATGCCCCAAAAATAGTGGAAAGCATTTAAAACAAAATGTTAACCTTCCTTCAAGATACACACATGGTTCCTTAAACAGAACATGAATATGTTCTTTGGAGGGTTTCTATTCAGGATTGTTGTGATGCTGCTTCATGTGTCATAAATTATTTATTATTAAAGCTACTTATAACCTCAGTTTTGACATTTGGATAGTCTTCTGGAAACATAGAAACAAATATTAAACATAAAGGAAATCCATGATACACAGTATAAAAAAGTCCCTCCCTGACAGAGAAGTAAGGTGACATTATATCAGAAAATTGGACGGGATCCTACGCAGAAAGTTTAGATTTGCTTTTTGACATCCAGCTTGAATTCAGTATCTGTCTAGCTATTCACTGTCCACCTAACAGTTATCAGGGAGGACAACAGAGGTTCCAAAAGCCAAAAAGAATAAGAGAAGATGCTGCTTCATGTGTCATAAATTATTTATTATTAAAGCTACTTATAACCTCAGTTTTGACATTTGGATAGTCTTCTGGAAACATAGAAACAAATATTAAACATAAAGGAAATCCATGATACACAGTATAAAAAAGTCCCTCCCTGACAGAGAAGTAAGGTGACATTATATCAGAAAATTGGACGGGATCCTACGCAGAAAGTTTAGATTTGCTTTTTGACATCCAGCTTGAATTCAGTATCTGTCTAGCTATTCACTGTCCACCTAACAGTTATCAGGGAGGACAACAGAGGTTCCAAAAGCCAAAAAGAATAAGAGAAGAGTCCAGTCTGAAAATTTAAAGACATTATATGCTGATGTTTTTGTGGGTTTTTTAAAAATACCTCCTTATGTTTTATACTTGGGCGGTTCTTATGTAAATCATATTGGGTTTGGGACAAGTCAGTTATTAGCCATATGAGATAGATTCAGTGTGGATTTGAAGAGTTGAATTGATGGGTGAAGTTTAAGTTTCTTGGTCCAAAGTAGCCCTTTTTAATGCATTTATTTTAATCAAGAGAGTCTTGATAGTTCAGCTTCCAGACTACATTTCCTGCATTTGTCTCCATACTATTTTAAAACTGGCTTAGAACTGGGTAAATTAACTGATTGTGACTTCAGATTAGAATGCATATGCAAAAGCAGATGATAAAGCATTAATTAAAACTACACATACGTATATGTGGAGGGTTATCTAAAGCACAGTTCCAAGAGGACTCTAAAAGAGGAGCATGTCCTTTGGTTTTTTTGAGCCTAAACTGGGTCAGAGTCGTCACTGATGACGTCGTTCCCAAACCTGTATTCTGAGTTGAATGAGGTACAAGTATGCTTTTGATAATCCTGGTTAAAAATACTTTCTGTGAGAGTCCCTAAGGGTCCTTAGGGTACAAGGACCCTTGGATGGAGAGGTAACAAACCCAGGTTCTACCCAAGGCAAGGTGTGTGCTGGCCAGCTGTGCAGAAGGGTTGGGAATCCCAGGACAATGGGATTCTGAAGTTAGGGTGAGGCTGTTGACAGCACCAGTTATTGCTGTTGCTTGGTTGCACTGATTCACAAGAGAACCAGGTTTCTATCAAACAAAGGGAAGAAGAACTGCTCTCGTTTTTAACGTTATCTGAGATGGCTCTATCCATTTCACCTTTGGCTCCAGTTATTTTGGGTCATGCAGTAATTCACTTTTCCATTTATTTTTTCTTCTTCATTCCAGTAAGATGCATTAGTGATCAGAGCCACCCTGCTGTGGAAAAACATCTGGCAAAATTCTGCTATTGTCTTTGTCAGCTGTCAGGTTTTTTTTTCAGTTTCTTTCCAAATTACACTATTTCTTTTTACTTTCCATATATTAAACACTCCAGTTCCTAAAATTGCAGGTGTCTTGACCATTTTGTTCCTGCACTGTGAATATGCTGCTTAAGGCACATGACACACGTGTTAAGCTAAGAACAGAAGACACTGGGGAAAAGCATTAGACTGTTCTCAATTACAATTAAGAGGGAAGACTAAAATTGCATAACTCATTGTTGAAAATCTTGCCTTCAGTTCAACCCTCATCACAGGGTTTATTTCATAGCACTAAACCAAAATTTGTCATGAGTCCAGTCAAACAATTTTGCATATTTAAAAGTCCCTGCAAATTCTTACAATGGCTTTCTTATTTTCCTTGCTGTTGTTTTGGATTTGTCGTCTTATAATTGATTGTTAGTCCTTTCTTTTAGTATTTTGATTCATAATTCTTCTTTTAACAGAAAACTGCATACAGCTTGTGAATAAGATCACATAGCTTCTACCAGCTTTAATTGCAGAAGGGAAAACAGACTTGAAGTGCTGCTGCCATATTCACATTTTTGAGTTATCTCTTGCTATGCATGTCCAATAGAAGTTACATAAATTTACCTAACAAAGTAGTTTTCTTCTTTTCAGGTGAATAAATACTGTTCATTAAGATAAATTAATAACTCACTGTTATTCATTGCCAGGGAAGAAGAATTAATTTAATATTTTTACATCGCTGATTTCATAAATAATATTCATGCCAATTCATTCTAGATTCTTTACAAGATTTTAAACATTTTCTCCATTACCCTGTAAAAGATCCTTTCTCACTTATTTTGGCTTCTGTGATCCTAAGCCAGCAGACTTTCTTTTTTTAAGGTTGGAGGTTAATTGGACAAAGCATTTCTTCATTCACATTTCAAAGTCTTCTATCTGATTTTTCACATTGTGGAAAGACTTTGAACTTCTCTTGGAATGTCAGACCTCTCAAAAGACTTCAGGGAACCCATATTTTTTTGCTCTACTTCAGGGGTCGGGGCAATAAATGATTTTTAGGCCTTTCTCTGAAGGCTGCACAGCTAATTCCACCTACTTCAATTATAGTGGCCACAAGTCTCCACTAACTTGCCTTCCCTTCCATGGAAGGGGGTGACCTTTTTGACAGATGCATAAATGAAAGAGCAGCACACGTGGAGTCTGTCTAAAGTGTTTGTGTCTAGCCACCAAAGAGAACCTTTCTTGGGCTAATGAGAGGGAGAAGTGGGGAGTGTAAAAGCCACTGCTGAGGCACTTGCTGGGAATTTCAGTCAGTGAGGTAGATCAGTGTTGTGCTTTCATAGCCCCATCACAAATATTTTGTAGATGCTGTATTTTGTAGTAGTGAAAGCATATGTCAGGATAGCTACTAATAGTGATGTACTTCTCTAATCTGTGTTTTCTGACATGGATCTTTCATCTTGTCTCTGAAATAGATTTTTTTCATATTATCTGCTGTGTATTTTTGCTGTATGTCTTTGAGACACAATAACCTGTAGAGAATTCAGTTTAAGACAAAAGAGTGACTCCTGCAGCAAGTGAGTGGAGCCCTCTCCCATGTAAGTTGTAATTGAGGTTATGGCACGGCACATTGCCTTTGCAGACTTCTTTCTGTTGCTGGGAAACTCTAACCATGGTTTTGAGGCTGCTGCAGTGTAAGCAAAATGAATTAATTATTAGAGACATAGGAAGAATTAGAGGGAAAGAAAATGGCTTCTGGAGTGAAATACGATGTATTGACTTTGGGAAAGAGAGAGGAGGAGAGCAAACAACTTAGTAATGAATAATCCACTTTCATGTAGCTAATGACACCTTAGCAGATCTGCAGGAGTTAGCCTGCTGGTTGGCTTGGCTCTCCACATGCTGTCAAATGCTTCTTAGAAAATTACATTTTGTTCCCTATGTCTTTCCATGGATTTAACTGTGATGCTCTGTTAAGGGGCTTGACAGGTATCAAGTAATGAATATTATGGCCTGCATGTTGGTTTTAAATATATTTTTAAATTAATTGAAAGAGCTCTCACCTCAGGAAAAGAAAACAAGTGGAAAAGAAAGAAACAAAAAGTGGGTTTGCATAAATTTTCGTAAAATAATGGCCTGATTAAAAAACCTTTTCAAGTTTACTATTTAAAGAACATGGAATATACTATTGAAGCAAATCTTCACAGGTGTGCCTCTTCATCATTTGCTGAATCAAGCCTTTCTTCCACAGAGGTACACAGTACTTCAATTTTATATTTTTCCTTACTATCTGCTTTGAAAGAATGTTTGTTTAAAATATTGGGTGGTCTCTGGGTGAATTTAGGTCCATATAGCAAAATAACCAAGCTATGCTTGAATTTTTGTGCATCTGCTGATGTAACTTTATACCCTCTGAGGGGTCTTGTAGAGATGGCAAGGAGCAGGGACTATTTGACATGTATAATACATAGCAAACTTGCCCCTCCCTCATTTTTGCCTGTCTTGCAGTTCATTACTTTGTTGTTTACCTTTCCTTTATTTTTGCACTTTATTCTATTATTTTTTTATTCCATCACTATTAATAATTATTTTGAACAGACATAAATGAAGCCATTATGTTTTATTTTTTGAGGGTCAAGGGATGCCGTGAGTCTCCCCGCACTGACAAAAAAGGGATTTTTTAAATCTTTGAGTCTCCTCGCTCATTTCATCTATCTTGTGTTTTCAAAATGTTTCTGTTGGGTAGTATGGGAATGCTCTGGGAGTACCACAGGTGGATCTGATCAGCTCAGCCTCTTTCCTCTGATAAAGGAGGGTAAATCTGCTGTTGTACAATATTATTCTGCAGCAGTCCACAGGAACTGATGATCATAGATGAGCCCACTGCCCCTGTGCTTAGGGCTTCATAATGTGAGAAAGGTCTTGCAAACATACAGTCAGGTCACAGTTTTGCATGGCATTTTTAAGAGTTCACAGGAGTCCCCTTATCTCCTTGTTTTACATATTAAAGAAATGTTTAAATTAGAGAAGAATGCATCTCTCCAACTCTGCTCTGTATACAGCTATAGTTTCCATCCTGTGGGATAATCCAAGTTTGTCAGAAAACAGTAAAAGATTAATGTTATTTGACATATCAACGATTCTACAAGATGAAACTGTTTGCAGTGGTATGAAATCTAAGTAACTCTGTTAGGAAAATTGTTCAGATCCATGCTGGAGCAGCTAAGGGGAGGGGAAAGCATTTAAAGACTCTTATCCTGAAGTTAAAAGGTGGATGTTAAATTCCCATCTCTTCCCAACTTCACTTTGAGGTTGGCATATAAATTTTGTTGAAATTCAGTTGGACTTGTGCATTTAGAAAAGCTGCCTTTAACAATTTTTGAGATGGCTTAATGTGGAGATGTTATAAATTCATGTATTAATCTGTTCAAGTTAGGTTCAGATTGAAATTCAGACTGATTAAAGAAGGGAACAGAGATCTCTCAAGTTCTTTCACCAATTTTTTTTTTAATATGCTTGATATTTTTGTAACAGACTCCAGCTTGCCTTTCTGTGCGTGGTGCTGACACCCTGAATTGAAAATTATGGCACAGCTCAAGGATGAGATCGATTGAAGTGCTTTTTATTACTGACTGTTCCCAGGCAAAATGTTTTAGGCAAACTGTGTAATGGAGGAAAATTACATTATATGGGGTGCTGGCCTTAAAGAGATCTTTATATTATGCCTTCTGATAAAACAGAAGTGCATTCAAATGAGTAATTGCAGTGTATGTACCAGGAAAAAAAAAAAAAAAAAGTGTGTTTTGACTGCTTAAATGAATGAAACCAAAAATCCACAAAATTGAGTTGGTTTTTATGTTATTTGATAGAGAGCATTCAGTCTGTTTGAAGACTACTTAAAAACTCCAACTTTTAAATTTGGAGTAGCCTGAAAAGCTGACAGGTACAAGCCAGCAGCTTTCAAGAAGTCTGTGTAGCCCTTTGTGTCAAAGTACCTGTGTCATGGGTTTGGAAGTGAAGTTTAAAGGTTGGAATGCCCCACAGCCATCTACAAATTACAGCAGTTTTGTAAAAAGAAACGTTGCTGTTTGTAGTGGATCTGACTGAAGATGTGTTTAGCCCAGTGTCATGTCAGACACCAATGAGAATCTTCCCAAATCTCAGCTTATTAGCCCATTTTCCAGATATTTGTAACAGAGACATCCTCAGCCAACAGTACTGTTATTTTCCTTAAAATAAACTTATTAGATTTGAGTTTCCTGAATATTTTTTGTTGCTTTTGAACAGCAAATGCTCTCATAATGCTTCACATTTGAGTATTCTGTCACTTTATTCATTCTTTTATTGCATGTCTATGTTCTATGTTCTAAAGAACCTTGTTTCTATTTGGGGTTTTCTTCAGCCTCCTTGCAGCCTGTTATATGTGACTGCAGTTCTTGCACTTGGAGAGGTGGTGAACAACTACTTCATCCCCTTCTCCAGGCCACTCAAGTTACTATAATCCTTCATCATAACTTTTTAAAGTAATAATTGTTAGAGTTGACATTTAAAAATACTTAATGCTAGTTAATGAAAGAGAGTGAGGCTTTTCTTTTATGCTTAATGGTTTCTGCGTGTTGGTTAGGGCTACGTGCTGAGTTCTTGGAGCCCTCTGCAGGGTTTGAAGGAAAGTAGTCCTCTCTGAAGAGAAGAGGGTGGTGTCCATGCATTCATATAAACACAGGGAATTACGTGATTGCTGGAGGGGTGTGTACAGCTGCATCTTCTTTGTTTTGATTTGTCTATTTTTACCACTCCAAGGTAATACCTTTGATCTGTTCTTGTGGTTTGCGTTGCGCCCAGGAAGCAGCCGGCGCTCTGTACTCCAGGGTGAGCTTTACTTGTGCTGCTCCTGGGAGAGAAGCACATCATTTACATAGCAAGCACCCTTTTTTCTTAACGCAGTGCTGCTGTTTCTATGGTCAGATAGCTCATGTTTCAAAGGGCAACACACTATGGTTAATTTCCATCTGTTTTGCATGGTGCATGTTTTGCTTTGCATCTGCCTTAATGTCATTTGCTTTACGTTTGCCTTAATGTGTTGGTTGTAAGAGAGGCAGGCGTCCCCCTGAATGCAATGATGGGTTATCTTTTGGGATAGTAAACCTGCTGTGGGACCAGCTAGTTCTAAGGGCTGGTAGGGATGCACCAAAACCTCCCCTACAGGACAAGCTGTTCTTTCTAGCTGACATTGAGTAGCTCCCACAAGAAGCTGCCTTAATAGAGCACACATTAGCCAGCAGTGATAGCAGAGAGGTCAGTGCCACGTGTGGGCCTCTTCCTGACCCATACCCTGCTTCCCTCTCCTGCCTGGTGTGTTTGGACAGTGTTGATACAAAACTTCGCAATGGGCTCAGAATTCCTCTCTGAAGAGTGAACTTCTGTCACCTGTTGGTGACTTGACCTGGCAGGGTTTGTAAGAATAGATAACAGGAGAGTAGATATAAAAAAAAAGAGTGGGTTTCACGAAATCTTGTAACAGCTGTTGATAGTTTATTAGAGGAGAATAGCAGGCAAAATGGGAAAGGGTAAAAACACACTGAGAAAAGGGATTTTTTGCCTACAATTAATTAAAACAGACCTCAGCAGTTCTCATAGCTGTCTTCCTCATCCTGTGATACTTCTCTGTTCATAACAGATTGCCTCTGACAAGGAGATGATGTGTTGTTTCATAGAGAAACTGTTTTTTTCAAAATTTAAAATGTGTATTTTTAAGGATGTATGTTTGTTTGTTTTAATTGTGGTCATGATGGATAAGGTGCCGCGGCTCTGGTTCACCAAAGCACTTAAGCATGGGCTGAAGAGCTCTGGTGAGCAAATGGCTGATAAGGGAAGTTCTTTATATGTCTGATTAAAAAAATCCATTTTTCCTTTTTCTGGTATCCCATCTTCCTGTCAATTGCCATGGTTTTTGCACTAATGTTCAATATAACATGGTAGGATTAGAAGAATGACTGTTCAGGCTGGTTTTGCAAGACACAGTTTGGAAGAAATTAGTGCCACTGAGCTGCAGAACCATGCACTTTCCCTCTCAATTTGCTTGTGTTTAGCAGTTTGGAAATTGGCCATTGGGCCCTGAGGATACATGCATATATTTACTCTGCTAATTTTGGGACAGGCATGTTGTTAGAGCACAGCTGGTCTTTACCACCTAGGTGGAACACGCTGTATTCTACAAGGCTTCTGAGCTCTATCCTTCTTGGGGTTTAGGATGTCATGCCTTGGTGGCCAGATTGAGAGGATCTTCATTTGCCTTTCACAGTGTATTTGTGGCCCTGGGCCAAATGAAGTTCTCTTGATGCAATATGTGCATGGGCGTGGAAGCAGAGATAGAAGTTCTGGCTTCCCTGTAATAGGATAATGGAAAGTCTGTAGGGAATGGGACAATAATTTCCCCATTATGAATGGGCCTAAGAAATCAGTTTTTAGTTCCACTAATGTAAGTCTTCTCTATGCCCACTCAATTTATTGTCTGCTGTGCCTCTAGGTCTGCTCTAAGAAATGCTTCTGCACATGTCTAGACTGATTAAGATTCATATAAATAGATGCTTTCTATATGGAATGCATTTTGGCACTGTATTGACATTGGAATATATTACTCTCTTAGCCTTTAACAGTTGAACAAATTTAAATAAAATGATGGCTCATTTTTACAAGGTGATAAAATGAACATAATTGGGTTAATAACTTAATCTGGCAGCCTGGAATTAGATTGCACGTACCTGTATGAACAAAATTTGATTAGAGAAAATCAGATTTTCCATTCCACTTGCTGCTTTTGTGACCTTTGGTTATTTCATACCACTGCCCAGAAGGAGCCCCTTCAGACCAGCCTCTCCAAATCTGATGCTGTCACTCATTCCAGCCCCAACTGCTTTTTGTCTCTAGTGTTGTATTACTACAGGACAACCATTGTTTTCCTTTAATATTGCTAAATAAACTTCCTGTAGCAAAGTCAGACACAAGAAAGGGGATTTAGGGCTGCTTTGGCAGATGGCTCTCACAATTTTTTCCTGGTGGAAACAAATCAAATTGGCTGAGATGAATTTTGGGGATACTAGCAGTGGTTAGTTTGGCTTCCTAGAATTTGCTGTGTGAACTTACTTTGCTTACCAGCCTTTGGTTTGCCTTTTTTTTTTTTTTTTGGTAGATTTGGTTATTTTTGGCTTTTTGGATTTTTTGTTAATGTGTTCAATGTCAGTTTTCTGTTGCAAAGAGCCCCACAGTGGAGTTGACTGCAGACAGTTGCTCAGTCACTGAGCCATCAGTGACTTCTGTTACCAGGACTTCAGGAACAGAACAAAACCTGCCAGAATCTACTCCTGGTCACACTAAAATTACTAGCCTTGCTTTCTTGCCTGACTAGAGGCTGCAGTATTATCCCTGTCTGCTTCAAATAAATATGTCCATTGACAGAAAATATTAAATGGGATGATAAAGCACAGCTTGTAATAAAGCACAGACTCATAGGCAATGGTCACTAAGTGTTTTATGTCGCTAATCATCACTGACCTGCATATTACTAGTTGTGTTAATGTGCCTTCACCACTTTCTGCTCTGTAACCACTCCTTTTCCCTCTTAAAATATTAAAGTACTGCCCTGGGACCACCAGGTTATGTTTGTGACATGTGCTCGTGATAGGGCGTAGTAAATGGGTGCTAATTGATTTATTACCCTTTCAAGGTTGGAACACTTATATACAACTAATTTAAATGTTGACAGCAGATGAAAAGCTTAAATACCAATTGCTGTTCCAGGAGAAAAGTTGTTTTAAATTAATCACTTAAAATTCCCATTTAATGTAGCCGAGTTTAGCGATTGAATAGACTATTTAAATTGAGCATCAAATTAATAGATCTGGAAGTCTCTAATGTTCAAATGAACAAATTAAGGCATCAATGCTCATTATTTAGCCTTTTAAGGATGAACTAATGTCAAAGCTGAAGGAAGGCTGGCAAAAGTTGCTTTTTGCTAGGACATGTTCATTTGGTTTCATTGTCAGGAGGTGCAGTAGCCCTTCCTCTGAGTGGTGGATTATATTTTCAATGCTGTGTGCTTGGGTGTTTCAGGGTGCTGTGTATTGTCCAGGTGCTATGTGAAGCTGATCCCCATGCCTTGACATGCACACAATGAAGGTTATATTAAAAGTTCAGCTTGTCTTCTAATATGGGTGAACTGTTTCCTTCTGTTCCAGATGTTTTTTCTGCCTGTGGGCATGTTATTAGCAATTTTATTCAGTAGAATCTGCAACAGTAAAGTACTATGGTATTGTTCACTTCTGATTATACTTTTAAAATTGCTTTTACTTGCTTCCTGTTGCTGTGCAAACTTTATGTGTGTATATCCTCTATGATAAAACAGGTTTGCATTGATTGCAGCATCCTTAAAAGTTCAGTCCAATTTGTAGTAAATATTTTTATTGTGCTTGTTAACAGAGAGTATATATTCTGGTTTTATAGTATACTATTATGTCTGTCATTGTAACACATACAAAGGAATGCAAATGAAATTAATCTCAGAATTTCAGACATTTTCTTCAGGACATCTCTAAATTCCTTTCCCTGTACAGGTTTGTATTCCTAGACAGTATCTTTCTATGTAAACACATTTAATCTTAGATACCATCCTTTTAAGAAATTATTGTTTTCATGGGCTTTTGAACAATGTATGATTGCAGCTTAAAAACTAAGCCAAGTGCTACCTTGTCTGAGGCATGGACTGTGAGTGTGCAGAAGGGAATGAAGACTGTAGTTGAGTGTTTGCCCTTCAGACGCTTCTAGACATGTTTTGCAAGAGAAAACCTGTCACAGAATATAAAATAATCCATATTTAAGAGGTGAAAATAATTTAGAGGCACAGAAAAAAATGGTCTTTTTCAATAGAAAGACTCAAAAGATTGTTTTCCCTGTAGAGAAAGATGTAGAAAACTTCAAATAGTTGTTATATACAATGACACAGTGGGGAGAACTTGGTTTGTTTGTGGTGCGTGAAGAAAATGGGAGAAGTTTGATGAAACTGAACAAGCCACAGAAATCAACAGCTGACATAGAAAATGTGTAATGTTTGACTACTAACAGCTCTAAAATATTAAGCCAAGTCTTTAAAAGAAGTAAAAGCAAAAGGTGGAAGGTGAGGTGCAGGGGTTAGACTTTTGTAGCTCAATACATAGATGTGAAGGGAAAAGGCTCTCAAGTTACTTGGTGTTCAGTCACATGAATGAACCTGGGTTTCCTCTGGGGACGTGTCCTTTGTCACCTGAATATCCCCAGTGAATTACAGCAGCTCCTTTTCTTTCTCCTGCCCTGGACTGCACAGGAGACCCTTACCTCTGCTGGGTCAAAAGGCTTTGGCTTGGGTGAGGCGTGATTTGGCTGATGGGCCTGGAAGTGTGATGTGATGGATTGTCCAGGGCTGCCAAATGGGATGTATGGCTGCAGGCAATGGCCTGTCTCTGCCTCAGCCTCAGCAGATGCAGGGATGGAGGTGTTTCTTTAGGTCTGTCAGCCAGTGTTCATGATACTCTGGGAGTTTAATTGTCTCAAAGACTTTCCTGCCCTTTCATTGCAGTTTTGATGAAGTTGGTCAAAAGGTTCAAAAGTCACGTTCTGGTGATGGGAGAAGGGAAGCTGTCATGGCCACAGCAGTCACATAAGCCTTTTTGCTATGTGAAACTAGAGCTAAATGAGAAAAACTGGGTTTTGGAAGTAATTTAAATAACCCTGCTTCAGGGCAAAAGATGAAGTTGGATTATGTTCACAAAGTGGAGAAGACATTTATCTTTAAGCATAATTTTATCCTTTAACTGTGTCCATCTGGATTTCTTCTATCTTCCTTGGAAACATTTGGTATTGGCCACAGTTGGTGAAATGATGCTGAAGAAGTTGAATCATGATCTTGTCTGGCAATTCCTAGACTGCCAAGTCTACCACACTGTCCTCGTTACCCTGATTAATACAGCACACAAATAAATTTCTTTTGCTAACTAATTTGGTTGTATGTGCTGATAATTGAACACTTTTTTATTCCTTGCAGAATTTTAAGCCAAACTGCTGTCACATTTGAGAGCTGGGAGTGGCTTGTGAAGGGATAACAAAGCGCTATCTTGCTACCTTCCTTCTTAAACGTGCCTGAAGAGCAAACTGGAACAGCCGTCCCTGACTTTTGAGTGTAGCATATGTTCTGTGTTGATCCAGCTCTCTTCTCTATAAAAAAGGGGGAGGGCTAAAAGAGTTGCTGACAGACCAGCACAGTTTTTTGGTGTGTGATATGTGCCAAATTTCCAGTGATCCAACAAAGCCATCTGGTTTCACATTTATCAAAGGTCAGTACTTATGCATTCTAGCAGCACAGCTGAATTGATTCACTGGCATGAAGGTAATTATGAGCTCAGGTCAGAGTGATGAAGGTATAGCAGTGAAAAATTCTGTCTTTTGATGTCAATCCTTTAGATGATCTAGACCATACTAAACTGGGGCTAAATTCTGTCTTTTCTTCAGGGTATGTGGGCTTTGGTGTCCACCAAACCACCAAACTTTTGCAAGAAAAGCATTGACTTATTAGAATTATCCATATAATATGGGGTTTTCTTTAGCAGAAGTCCTAGAAATTAAAATAAAAAACTGGGAAACTTTAAATATGGCATTGGAAAGGGAAGGATTCCAGGATCTGGCAGATGTCTTTCTGACACAAAAACCAATAAAGCAGCTCTTGATTTGGGACTTCATATGAATGATTCCAAGCATATAGATTGTGTCATTACATTTGTCTGTTAAAATTCATTGATACCACTAATTTTCAGGATCTTTATGAAATAATGTCTTTTTGGTTAAATTTTCATTAGCTCCTCATATAAAAGCAACAGCTACAGAGCAGAGTTTTGCTCCTCTGGTTCCCACATTTGTCTCTAGTTAGCCCAGAATTCAAAGCACTAGAATCTTTTTATGCATAATCTAAACTATGAGGTTATGTAGTTTAGAAGCATCTCAGCCATATGACAATCTCTGCTTATAAACAGAGATATTGTAGCTTCAGAGTGAAATGTGCCTTAAGACTGAAGGGATATACTTATATCCAGAGGGGATCTACCACCCTTGTGTGAGAGGTTGAACTGAGAGGATCAGCAATTCCTTGATAGTATAAAATTTTTATTCTCTGCTACTATTCCACCATTTTACTCTGTTGGTATAATTTCCTTTTTACAGATGGAGAATGGGAATCAGGCTCATCCTTCTTGACCTAACATAGAGGTGAAATGCAATGTATCAGTGACCACTATATGACTTAATTTATTCCAGTGCCAAGCAAACTAGATTAGTTTCTTTTATCTTCTCCTCAGAAAATCTGTGCCAGTGTGTCCATGAAACCTCAGCTGAGTGCTTTGGAGAAGTTATTTTCCCCCATAACACTGGGTTTTTATAGGGGCCTTTAAAGAATAAGGTCCCACTAATTTGCTCTTCAGTTTTAATACATATGACATGTCCTACTTCTGCTCCTTCAGGAGGAATGGAGAGAGAGATCTGTGACATAATAATCTTTACTGTAATTCTTAAAACCAGAAAGACCTTTTTTTCTCAATTGTTCCTCATCATCAGCCTCTGAAGAGAAAGCTTCTCCTTCTTGAAATTCATGAGGAACTATTCCTCCATCCCAATTTGAACTCTTCTTCTAAGGAGAACAACTTTTGCTAAGTCATCAGCATCCAAATTCTTCCCTTTCAACAAGAAAGCATTGGGAGGTATTGATTACTTTTCTTCCTTTTTCCTCTGATATGCTCTTGTAAGAGCAGTTAAATCTGTTGCTAAGGCTCATGTTTTCTCACCAGACTCTGCTGCTTTCTGTGGAAATATATCTTATCATGCAGCCTGCTTGAGCCAAGAATATTTTGTAAGACACACACTTAGCAGGTAGCCCATTTTTGTCCTTTGCTTTGTAAAACATTACTCCTTCCTCTGATCAAAGATTTCATTTTGGCACAGGGTTTGCCAGCTGACAACATTCACTTGCCCTACTTAATTATCTTTTAGAAAACATTTTACAAGTTGGAAGATGTGTGTATAAAACTCCACCAGTAAGAACTGAGTGGAAGTTTTGCTACTGACTTCAGCATGGTCAGGGTTCCATCTTTTAGCACTGTTAAATGGAAATACAGAAACCCTTCCTGTCAGTAACCATTAGTTGTGGAATTGCACTGGAATTACTAGAACTTTAATGGCCCAATAAATCAAAGTGGTTCAAGCTATTGAGGGCAGCCTAAGATACTGCCACATACAAACCAAGCTATCATGATTACTTTCACTGTTTTTCAACATTTGTTTCTTCTCCCCTTACAGCTCATTGTCTCCCACTTTTGATGGGAGGCAGAGTGGGAAGAAGGGAACCAATTCTGCGCTGCAAAGTTGCAATTCTGTCATGATTAGTTTTTTTACGGATTTAAGGGGTAACTATTAAGCCACGGTTGAACACATTGCTGTAAAATATAGTTATTGAGTGGTTTTGCTTCTCAGCTTTTACCTTTTCTCCATAAAATTTCTGCTTGATTGGCCCAGATTCAGTGAAACCTCTCATTAGGGCCCCATGGTTCGTTAGAGCTTAAAGAGGCATCGCTGAAAATTGAATTGACTGTGCTGTGATTCTCTGGCTGCTGTGGTTAGAAATCGTCTGATGTGATGCTGTGTCCTTTACGTGCATAAATCTTTCTCAACTCCATGGCTTATGTTAAGGAGTTAATTTGTGTAATAGCTAAGGTCTGAAATGCAGGTTCAGTAGAGGAAACTCTTTGTACAATGTAAAAGAATATCAACAGGGAATGCATTTCATTCTGAAATGTTTTCAAGAAATTACTATGATGATCTGTACAAAGCACCAATTTTCACACTTGGGTTTTCTTCATTATCTTTTGATTTGAGAGACGAGATGACAATTCCTTAGGCTTGCTACTGCCATTAGCCAGATTGATAGTCAGAGGAACAAATGCCATCATGAAAAATCAGTCTTTGAAACTTTTCTCCCCATCCCTCAATAAATGGAGTAATAAAGCATAATTATGTTTTTTTAATCAAAGTTAGAGTCATGTTTGGCAGAGCATGAATGTGATTTGCATACGTAATTCATTGACACAAAAAATTAGTCTGTCCTGATTTGAATCATGAAATGAAATATATGGAAGGGGATGGGCTGTAATTTAAGAAACTAATGACTGAATTGGTGAAAACAGCAACAACAGAAATGTTTCTACATGTGCAGCCACAGAGAATCCTACTTGCCTCCTTTTGAGGACAGCTATACCTATTAACATGGGGTTTTTTTTTGTGAAGCAGGGAGGGGAGCCCATGTCATGGGAAATGATGGTACAGCTAGTAGTGGACCTTTGATCTGCAGTGATGATGTGACTATATTTGACCCAGGAACTGGTACCTTTTTGCCCTTCAGCTGAAAATCTGACATTTTACAAAATATTGCTCTTTAAAATGGCAGTTGTCAAGCTTTTTAAACTGGCAGAAAATCATTCTTTCAAGGAACTGGGCCTTCCCTGCCTTGCTAGGGAGGGGCAGAGTAGCTGGAAGAGGAGAAACACAGGATGACTCTTCCTAGGAGCAGGGAGGAATCTCTCTGGTCTTCTTGTGGGAAAATAAATATGAATTTATTTATTTTGTTGTTTTCATGCATAAATCATCTGCTAATTGCCCAGAAGTGTAAGAATAATATGTGGCTGTAGGTACAAAAGGGAGGTTTTGAGTTAGATAAGCATGTTGAAGGAGAGCTTGCAAGCCTCTGCTGTGGGTATCAGTATTGTTTGAATTTGTTATGAGCAAGCCCCAGAAAGAATATTGTAGCATTTTTGTTGGTATCACATAAACTTGGGTTTATCTCAAATAATAGAGAGTAAGAAGCAATGATAATCTCCATTTTAATCTATGTACTCTGTGAAATGAAACATCATGCAAAATTACTGGGTTTTGTCTCTGAGGAGCTTGAGCATGCTGATACAATGACATATTTAATCAGAAGGAATATATTTAATAAGAAGGATTTATGTGTCAAAAACTGCAACCAAATGACACAGGAGCTGCTTAGAGATACGAAGACACAAAATTTACACTTTCTATTCCATGTCTATGAAATGAACATTTAAAGGTCAGGAAGAAAGGCTAGTATTTGCATTTAAATGGAGATATTTTAAGTTGAAATGGTGATTGCTGACCTCTGCCCTGACTCAAGTGGATTTTTAGGTTTTTTTTAGGACTGAGAATAAGGCACAAAAAAAAAAAAGGCTAAATTACTATAACTCAGTAAAACTCTTCAACTAGTCTCAGCTTCTGCATTATTACCACCTATTTGCACATATTTGGTCTTCATCAAGCTATTATTCTATGCTTTGTGTAGTTTTAAATAATGTTTGGCCTCTAACCATAGCCACTTCAGCATCTTCTAAAGGGGAATACTTTACAAATTCAAGGAATCTGAGAAAGAAAATGCCAAGGGGAAGTGCCAATCCACATGTTGAAGCTCCTTGTTTTCACAGAGCAGATGCATTTCTCAGTGTGTGCATGAGACACTTGAGAAGTTTATGCTCTTCATAGGTCCGAGGTTCAGTCCAATATGCAGTTGAGAGGGTTATAACATTTTCTTTGTGCACTGGTGGTGCACAAAGGGATCTTCCAGCTTTGGAGCTACACCAAAGGATTCAGGTTTGATGGGAAGCATATTTTTCTTTCTGCCTCCTTGGTGCTGGTGGGTGGGCTGTTGGTAGCCTCTAGCTGCATGTCTCCATACTCAGCTCTGCGTTCATTCTGCAGCTACTGGTGCTTTACTGCCCTGTGTGCTCAGGAGCTGAAGCCTGTCCTCACATTAACTTGCATTGTGTGAAAATACTAACAAGTAAAGATTGTTTTTCCCATTCTCCTCTTGTTCTGTGAGAGATGTAGGCTAGACAAAAGATGAAGATACAGCTGGGACTTCTCTGTTGGTCCCAGCTTGGGCCAGGCTGTTTAAATACAGAAGTCACAATCCTGGGATTCAGGATTCACCGTTCTGGTGCTGACACCTGTTCTGTGGTAGCACTTCAAGCAAGACTCAACTTGGTCTGTGTACCAAGTTCTTGAGGGAATTTTCACTTTTTGTCACGCCACTTACAAGTGTGTGCAGAAAAAAATGCCGTATTACCTTCTGAGAACTGCCTCTGAAATGTCACCTGCATCATCTTCTGAGCTGTCAAGAGTGGCAGAAAAACTTTCACTTATTTGTTAAAGAGCCTCCTTGCAGCAGGGGTTTGCTGTGTTGGAAGTAGCACAGTAGATGGGAGAGATGTGAAAAATACACAACCTGAAAAGATGATAATATTTAAAAAAGACTTAAAAGATGCTAATATTTAAAAAGAAACCTGTTATTCTTAAAACTTTGATAAGTTGTACTATATGTTCATGCAGTATATTATACTGTAGGTGATCTCTATGACTTGGTAGCATTTAGATTGCCTGTATATTTACTCTTTTTAAACACAGGCTATATATTTCAAATTTGCTAGAGAAAGGAAATTGTGTAGTTTCCAATATTTTACTGCTGACATCTTCCTGAAAAATTCCAGCATTAAAACCACTTGGTTGTGACTTGTTTTTATAATTCTGAAATATCAAATACTCTTATGAACTATTTGGAGCTGCCTGTCCAGGCTGGCATCGTCACACAGTCAGAGAACTGGAGGAAAAAAAACACAGCAGGAGAAGTTATTACCCCTTGGTAATGATAATATCTTAAGACTTATTGGTAATAAAATTTTCAGCTAGAAATATGAGGTTTTAATTGATCCTGCCCTTTAAATAAATCATGTCCAGGCTTAAAGATTCCTGTTCCCACAGACTTGAGTAGGGGTGAAGGATCAGCTCTCCTTGTAACTGCTCATTTCTTGAAAAAGAAAGAACTCCTCCTTTGCTTAGCCCTCAGTTAGGGGCAAAACAAGATACTGAATTTCTAGTTTCATCTGTGCTGTCTCATGAGTGACTTCCAAAGCTGCCAGGTGACTCCTGTTTTTTTTTTCTGAGAACACTGCATTGCGGTATGTTTTGGTCTTGAGGTGTCAATACATTTTTAAAGTCAGAAACACACTTTATTTTTTCAACATGACTTCTACAGTCTTGCTGCTCTGGGAGAAGCATTTTTTGCCTCATGTTGTTTTTGAATTATTAATCATATTAGTTATGATTAATACTAATCAGGGCTCTTCATTTTCTGATGTCAGTTTTGTAGTGAACACCCCATCTCCCCATCATGGACTTTTTCTTTTCTTATTAATGCTGAGAGATGCCAGAGCTCATGGCTGAGCAGTCAAGCAACTGAAAGTTCACAGCTTCCTGCAGTTGCCTTCCCTAGTGTCAGAATTCTGCCCGAAGAGAGATGCTGCTTGAGTGCTGGTAGGAATGTTTTGCAAACTAATGAGTTTGCTTTGCATGTGTGGACCATTACATCTCTATGTAAATACAGTGATTATTTGATCTGCAGCTGTAAAAGGGGTTAGTCTGCAGAAGAAACGTAGAATATGTTGATAAATATATTTGAAGTCTGCCACCTTTATTTCATCAGAGATTTGTCATATTTTTTGATACCTGTTAGCTTTTGGGGTGATGCAGAAAAAGGTTTTTGCTGGTCAACCATCCATCATGTTAGCAGCTGGAGCCAGCATAAGTGTTCTTACATGAGTAAGATTGGCATCTCCTGAACAAGAACTTAAACTTAGTTCTACTTGTCAAATTTTGAGTATCCAACACTTACTGTTGACCTTGGGCTTAACCATGGGAAGGGTTTTTCTGGATGGTGTGTGTATTAAACCATCAGTGTGTCTGTAGACCGAGATCTTTACCTTAACTGTGTTACAGGAGGTCACATTGCTCTTTTTAAACAGGATGTGCTTGTAGACCTAAAATCTCTACCTACTAAAGCATGTTTCATATGTACACATGAGCACATAAATATTTCACTGTCAGGAAGTAACAGCTTATCCTGTTTTAGCTGAGGAAGGTGAGACTGTTTAAAACCCAAGATTGTTAGTATAGAAGCTTCTAAATTCAGGGCTCCTTAATCAATTTTACAATCAGAGCAGCAAAAATAAAAAGTGTATCATCTAGCGCTGTGATTATTTCCATCAACGACTGCAGTTTAAAATGTGACTTGTGTAACTAAGGTAGAAAGTAGGAAATTAAAAAAAGAAAAAAATTCCCCCTAGACTATAACATTTTAAATTGGAGGTGATATAACAAGCGGGAAGCAGACAGGAAAACTTCTTGCTTTTTTTGCAGAGTGAGGAGTGAACTTTTGACATGCTGACTTAGAGTCTTTCTCTGAATTTGCCTAATTTGAGATACTTTAGCTTCATATCTTCTGACATTCACCCAGGACTCAGTTACTTCCGGCCAAATTCATGAGTCACAAGAATTCTTCTATTTATCTCAGCCAAACCCATTTTTTACAAGCTGCACTAGCATTTCACATTTCTGCTGGGGACATTTGTAAGGGGAAGAAAATAAATTAAGCAATAAAAGCGAGAAGATTATTGTCAGGAAAGTGGAACAGCAAAAGAGGAAAAGTGAGTCAAACAAAAGATGGAAAAACCAGCTAGGAATTACTTATGTTTTCATTAGTGTGGAAACCAACTTGCTGAAGGAATGAGAACCTCCTGTGTTAGTCTATGGAGAGAGGAAATAGCAGAAAACATTTGCAGTGCTGTGAACCTGGTCTTGCTGGTTTTGTTTTGATTTCCCTTAGTGCTAATAGCTCAGAAAACAGCAATAAAGATGGACTGTCTGCTGCCACATCTTATTAAACACTCTGTGTTGATCCAACCTGAATGAGGTGGCTGGGCAAGGTGGCTTCTGACACCCTCCAGAGTACAAAAGGGACCAACAACCTTCTTGGTTTTATAAAAGCAACCCAAAGAAATAGTGAATTGGTTTTTCTTGGTATCATATGGAAACAGCAAAGCGGGAAAAGAGAATCTCAGTTAGTTTAACATGGGAAGCAGATCAGACAATGCTACCAAGAGGCTCCTCAGCCACTGTTCACAGAGCTGCCCAGGTCCTGAGATGGTGTTTTCAGGGCAACCACTCTCTATTGTGCACTTTTGAATGGTGTATTTTGTATTAAAAAGTATTTGATACTAATGGAGATTCTGATTTTTTTTGTGTATCTTTAGGTGGTATTTTGAAAAACAGATGAGGTTCAAATTGGGCCACATTGACATAAAATAAATCTGCAATGACTTACCAAACATCAGTGAAGTCACTGACCTTAAATTTTGCATATGCCATCCTGTTGAGGTTTGAAGGTTTCTATAAATCTTTCTTAAATAACTTTCTATTGTCCAGTACTTAAACATTCCCAAGCCTGGGAAAAGCTTAGTTAGGTGCAACATTCCTGTGGTTGCATAAACATGTACACCATCTGGAGCCAGCACCACAAACAGCACAAAAATGGTGGGCTGTGTGCTTGGCTGTGTAATGATGTGAAATCTCATGATTTTCTTTGTAGTGATGTTTGGAAACCGTAAATATAACAAAACATAAAGCTGTCACAGTACATGGTAGTGGCAGCCTACTGAGAAGATAATCTTCATGCAATTAAGGTTGTTCCTAGTGGGTTTTGACCAGTAAATTATTGTAAATTGAAGATGCAGCAGCAAGAGAGACACATCAAATACCCAGGTCTCCAGCTGCCCTAAGATGCATATGCCAGGCAGTCACTTTTGCAATTATAAGCACTGTAGAGGTCTCATTTACTTAGATATATATATATATTTGTTACCTTTCTATGGACATGATTTCTGTGAAAGAATAGACTTGCACTGTCAAAATAAAGCATTGCAAAAATGAGTCTAACCTTGGCTGATCTGCAGAGACTCTAGCTGAGTACTCATCTTCACAGCTTTGGACTTCCAGTTCCTTTTAAAATATATTTCAAAAATTTTTAACAAGGCTTACAAATTAAAAGATAAATATACAGAGATATGTATAATGACACATTAAGGTGACAATTTCCCCCTAGATCATGACTTCATTGTGTGCTGTCAAGAATCATTTGTTAAAATTTTCTTACTCTGAATGGATTTAGGTCCTGTGAAGTTTGAAGTCTCCTTTTTGCTCCATGTTCACCTTTTAAAAAAAATCTACTTGATAATATGAGGATTCTAACTTAGTCTGACAGATCAACAGAAATTTAAAGTTGTCTTGTCTGTCCTTTTTATGTTTCTTTTCTGCCAATGAAAATACTGCCACATGGACGTTGTCAGTCATCAGATAGCACTAGGGTAGGTTTCCTTATGAGTTTTGGCTGTCAGCAGCATGTATGGAGCATAACACAGAATGGTTTCAAATTCCCTCAGCCCCCATACATTACTCAACAGGAGAATAGGTCTTGATCCTTTCCCCCTTAATTTTAAATATTGTTTTCCCAAGACATGCTAGATCTTCATAGATTTTATTTTAGATTTGGTCATGATGCAGGATCCTGATGTGGTCACATGTTCTGTATAGGATCTTCCTGTGCATGGCCTAAATTTTGGTTTAGGACTTAGTTGGTTTAGGACTTAGGAATGAGTATATAAGAATACAGTTGGCAATTAATGTTAAATGTCATCAAAAACTTTGCTGTAACCTCTTTTGCATGGATTTGCAAGAAGAATGACAGACACTAAAGAGAAGATTTGATTAGATGTCAGCTTTGATAAACTAATTTGTTTAGAGACGTATCTGGCAAAAAGTTGGACTGCACTGCAGGTTCCTGTTTGTATCTGACAATTTACATAGGGCTGCCTTCATCTGCTCTCCCTTCCTGATCTGATTTCTGTCTGTGGTCCATCTCATTCCTGTAGCAGGCATTAGAGCCCACACAGAGGCCTTAACTTTTGTTGTCTTCACCTTTCAACTGATTTCAAGGAACCAGACTTCCATGGAAAAGCTACTTGCCCTGAACATCTGCTGCTTTCTAATTGATTTAGTTTAAGCAGCAACATCCTGATCTGCCTGGATAGATACTGAAAGCCTCCATGAGGCTGCTGCTGGAGGTGGAAGGAATTTGAATATGCAAGAGAGAATCCTGACAGGGATTCCCAATCCTGAGAAGGCCATCAAAGGCAATGAAATTTTATCTTACTGAGAGCCTGTGGCTACAAAAGTGGGTGAAAAAATATGAAAAATATGTCAGCTAGGACAGAAAATGTCCTGCCTTACTTAGAGCTCTTTCAAAACCAACTAACTTAAAAAGGACCTGAGGATATGAACCATCAACTAGAAAAGGTCCATGACCTCTTTCATCCTGCTTGACCAGAAAGAGCTGCCCTGTCTCTGAGGCTGTGTCAATCATGCGTTCTCATTTCAGCTTTGCATTGTGTTAAATGTTGTTTTAATTAAAAATAAATAGGCAAAATTGCTCCTTAGAAGTGGTATCCCAGGAACAGAGTTCTTCAGGGTATTTTGCTAAACTTAGGCTTGTTTTCGTCAATTTTGCTGGCAGACCTGGAGGATAGGTGTCAACTCTGTGATCTCAGTTATGTATGTTAAAGCTAAAGGAATAGTTAAAAGGTTACAGCCAAAATTGACCTTAAAGTCATTTGATGTTCAAATGTTTCATGTGTTGACAGGCCTGCTCAAGTGAAGGGTTCTGCTTCAGCAGGAGTTACACTTCTCTGTAATGCTCACCCACCTCTTAAAAATCTCACATTCAGATTGGAATTTATGGGGCTGTTGCCTTTTAGCTTCTGGATAAGTCAAACTGGGTCCCTCATAATAGTCCATTGATCCATTTCCCAGCAAATACACATTTTAAAGCTGGAATAAAGTTACATTATTATCAGGACAAGTTTGTTGTCCAGTATGTGTATGTTTTCCCTCAGTAGATATGTGAGTAGTGCTTCCATCTAGAGGTGACTAGTTAATTCTTATTAAGCCTAAATTTATGGTTCTTTGTTGAGCCCATTCCACCAAATAACAATATACCCTCAGATAAACCTGAGTGCCTTATCTTATCCTTTCCATTGATAGTCTTCACAGTATGGAAAGGGTTAAGCTCTAGGAATGCTTAATCATTCCTTAGCCAAGGAATGGATGGAATTTGTTCAAGATGCACTGTTCTGTGTGGGTCTTATGATACACTGAAGCATGTCAGAAATGTCCAGCATTTCAACAAGCAGGGAACTGAGCAGTGGGACTGATTCCTGTCACACTTCTTTGTTCCCTACCTCCATCACCAGTGGGAGAAAGGTGTGGGGACCAGAATTCTGCTTCTCCAGGGTCTTGTGCCGCTTTTCCTTAGCGTGTGTGAGCTGCTCCATCCCTAATTATGTGCTGGGTTTGGTGTGCAGTTCTGAGCTTGATCATTTTGTCATGGCAAACCTGTGCCAACCCCACTTTTTTTTTTTAAGCCTCATTTTGTAGCTTAGCCTTGCCAACCAGTCTTTGGGTTTATTCTTTCTGAATCCCTGAAGTTTGTCTCCATCATTTGTGGGAGTCAGCATGGTATAGTGGTTAGGTAATAAATCTGGGTTCCTGGCTCTGGCTCAGACTTCTCACATGATCTTGATAAATCATTTACCCTTATTGCCTCAATTATGAAGCAAAAAGAGGTAATATTTACTTACCTCAGAGGCACTGGAAAGTTAAAGTGCTTGAAAATTCTTTCACCTATTTCCCTGGCTAGTTATGTGTCTTTTGTCTTTGTGGTGTTTTTGCTTCCATACTGAACTTTGCCTTTGGTGTCTTTTTTTCCCCCCACTTTTCTCCCTCAGTGGCCACTTACCATTTTGTACCACAGGGTTTTTTTGTTGGGTTTTTTAAATTTTTCTCTACAGTGGAGGGTTCCAGTCTCTGGCTTGTGATCTGTCACTGTATGGGTCATCCTGAAACCCTTATCTTGGAAAGCCTTGTTGAATCTTTTATTACGCTGCAATTCTTTGGTGTTCTTTTATGTCCAAACTTTGCAAAACCGTGGCTTTGTAATGTGTTTCTGCTTTGTTAGTTTTCAGTTAAGTTCTCATAAAAAGATTCAAAGCCACAGTGCCCTTTCATATATTCTACTTGTGCTTTTTTCTTTCACTTAACCTTTCTATATTGGTTTAAGAAGCATCTCTAGGAAATTGCACTATATTCTCTGTTAGGGAACAGTGGGTTGTTCAGTAGTAATTACCTCCTTACAAATACACCATATTTTTAAACAAAGCAAAACCTTTTAAGTTTTGAGGCAGAGTAGAGGTGCCTGAACAATTGAGCTACATCAATGCAACTGTTTGTGCAGTTGTGTCATCAGTGAGCGCACGTTTTATGTTCCACCATGGATGCCTGTCACAGGGATTATGTAAAAGACAGATGGAAAAACAATTGTGTGAAGAGGAATATGCTTGAAAGTTGAGTCCTGTTGTTCTTTTTGTTTACACATTTATTTTGCATGATAGATTTTTAAAAAAACAAATCCATAAAATTTGGGCTTCTTTTGTTCAACTTCCTTGGGACATGAACTAACATCTTTTGAAGATTTTTTAAAATGAAATCTGGGTCCCTCCTCTGTATTAATTTTTGTACTGATAAAGTATTACAAATATTTGTAAGTTTTAAAGAGATTAATCTACACTGCTTTTTAATGAGGTTATGCCTATTTAAAATGCACTAATGATACTTGTCAGGATTGCAGGTGAAAAGAGTCTTATTCCTGGTCACTCAGGGATGTACAGCCATGCTGTTACTGTGAAATATGCTGTCTGGCTTTTGGATTTTTTCATCTCTCCCTACTGCTGGAAAACTTCAGACTTCAATGTTTTTGGCCTGCACTCCATACTGTCCCTGATAGAACTTGGAGAAATGTTTATTTCAAATCCAGATCCTGTCAGGAGTTGCAGGCTTAATCAACAAACCCCATGAGAGATTACTAGAAAAGTGATTTAAGCTCTCAAATTTTAGACATTTTCTGCAATCCTTTGACTTTCAGGGCGTGTGGTGGTGCCTGTTAACCCCAGTTCTCTCCATCTCTCTGCCTCAGAAGCGTTGGGATTTAGTTTGACATACCTTACAATCTCAAAGGGTTTTGAATCTTACAGAGCAGATTCAGACCTTCAGAGCACAGAATCATGGTAGGTGCTTTTATTTTTAGCAACAGGTCTGTTCAGAGGTGGTTCATTTAATGATCCTGTCTCTGGCTGGAGTTCCTGTTCCTCTCTAACTCTCCCACAGCGAGGAAGTCTGATAGTTTGGCATTTGGAAGCTAAATCAATAGCATACATTCAGGAGGATAGAGATCTGCAAGCAAGTGGGAGCAGTTCTTGCTGCCCTGCCACTAACTCTTGTGCCTGAAACACTGAGTGAGAGACACTTGCTTGAACTGAAGTGTATGTGGGAGTTCAGTGCTCATAGTCAGTCCCCCTTCTGTAGTGTTAACTCTAAGGTATCAATTAGAATAATGATTATGCTGTTTAAACAGCACCTGGTTTTTTCTTTTTTTCCTATTTTGAATTGGCACTTTAAAAGCCAGTGATCAAGTTACTGCTTTATTAATGTAGATTTGGTGAATATACTAACTAATGACTTCAGAATTTGATGTGATGTGAATGCTCTATTAATGCAGAGGAAAAATTAGGCTATCATCCCTGTCAAGCAAGAAACAAAGGGATGATAAATGGGGTGAATAGTTATCCCAGCTCCATGCAGCTTCAAGCAACTTTGAGGTACCACCCTGAAATTATCATTTGAAGAGTTATTTGTAGAATGAAAAAAGAATGAAATGAGGCAGCACTTGCCATGCATTAGATCCCTGAATGACAATGTCATGGGACTTTCCTGGGCACACAGGGCAGGGAAGTCATCTTGTTTCAGCTTCAGCATCCATCACTGGTGGTTCCTGCAGTGCAGCCTTGCAAATGAGAGCCAATGTCACAATTTACTGAAAACTTGAGCTTTGTCTTGATTTTTTTTTTTTGTCATTTAAAAGGCAGTAGATTCCCCCACAATGAAACTGCATCTGCCAAGTGTTAGGGAGCCGTTCTGTAGCATCTGCAGCATTGTGCTAAGGACTGCCTTAATTTCTTCCCTCCTTTAATAGAATGAATACTGCAACCATTTGTTTCAGAGGTATATTTCTCTAAAAGGTTTCTTTATTGATTTTTTTTTTTCCAGTGTTCCCTTTCTGTAATTTCTGTGGAGTTTAATTATTAGTTCCAGGTATCCTGATTGAAACCCAGACTATAAGAAATGGAGGTTTAAATTGAGACTTTTCTTTTGAAGTGCTGTAGAATAGTTTTAATATAGTTGCTATAATGTATGTTTTTCTGTTTACACTACTGGGTAAATGAGACAAAAATGAGAGCTTCTGTCTGAATTTTGGTATATGAAGCCAGAGTCCCAGAGCAAATGTCTGTGTGATTAAAGTGGTATTGAAGCATTATTAAAAAGCTGTAATTTCAAATATTTTATGCTTTGTTTCACATATAGCGCATCTACAGTGAAGATTAGTTTCTTAATGTAATTCTGGTGCTTGCACTCTACTGAAGTCAAAGAAACTTTTCACTGGTCCCTGTTGGCTTTGGATCAAGCTCTTGGTTTAAAGTATTGATTAAAAGAGAAACTCAATCTGAATGGAAAGCCAAGATAATTGATACAGCAAATGTGGTGAATTAGAAAAAAGAAAAAAAAAAACAAACACAAAAAAGTAGCTCCCAGAAGAGTACATCCACAAATGTAATTTGTTCCTTTGATTTGACAAACCTGGTTCCAGGTGCTTATTTAAAAAGCATCTAAGCAGTGATGTTGTCTGTACCTACCAATGCTTGGTTTTCCCCTCTTTATTCTTTTCCTAATAACTCTACCATTTAATATATTTTGTTTTCCTAGTATTTATTAGATTGCTATGCAGTAAAAATATGATCAGAAGAGACTTAATTAAGGGCTGCTGCAGCTGCTGAATCTTTGAAGGCAATATGCTGTAGCAGTGAAGATTGTCAACCACCCCAATAAAAGAGGATGTGCCCACTGGGAGAACCAATATTGTCACTTAAAATCTGGTAGCCTAGGAGAGAAAATCAGAATGGCTCAAAGTGTCTGTTGTATTCCTGTCTTTCCTAAATCACAGTCCTCAACAATCCAAATGCATGTTTAAAAGGAAAAGGGAAAGCAGAATGGAGTAGCTTCTCAAACAGCTCCCTGAGGTCTGCCATATCTAAATATTGTGAACGAAAACTGCTGAATTAAATTCATGCAGTCTGTTCAACAAATCATATGCTTATAATACCTGGGTTTTTATAGCCTTGGGAGGATTATGCAGCAGACAAAACAACTCAAAAAATAATGTAAATCCAGGAGACATCACAGGACTTTGTTGTGCAAGCCTGTTATGTTTCACGTCATGCCGATTGGACAGACCAATATTTGGAGTTTAGAAACCAAATTTCAACTCAGTAAATAATGTTTTATATACCCCTTAAGGTGGCTGACATTTCAACCATCCAGATTAGTGAAATAAAAGGAAATTTGAAGGACACCTAAAACTAAAATCTAGGTGGAAATAAGAATAATGTGTGTATCATTTGCTGCAGCCCTGCTCTCTGGGGATACGGTCAGGTTTTGATCTAGAGACAGAGATTCAGAAGAGAAGGATGCATTTTAGGGATGTACTCTTGATGATGGTTAGCCCTCCCTCTCTTACACAACACAGCCTTTTTCCCCATGTACCTTTTTCCTTTGGCAGGAAAATCTATAACCCTTTTGACAGGAAAGCAGAGTGCTGCTGGATCGATCACTTCATTAGGCTGCAGGTGAGGCTCCTTCCTAACACACCGAGGCCAAATGATTCCTGGCCTGGTCTTCAGGTAGGGAGGAAACTTTGAACATTTGCAGTGTGCAGAGAAAGCATCTGTAAAGCAGAAGAACTTGTATTTTGGCTTTTTATTAGGCCAGCTGTTCCATTGGTGAAATTAACACAGGGAGGAGGAGAGGGAGGAGTTCTGTATCCTTACATACCCAGTGGTCTAGACATGCACAAATCACAGTGCATATCTTCAAAATGCAGTTTGATTGTCTTAAAGTTCAGCCCTGCTCCTAGGAAGGGCCAATGGGAGATGCTATTTTACTATAATTTGCTATAAATTTTATACTTTACAAATTGACACCCATCACTGAAGGGTGGTCCTAGTGTCCTACAGAAACACCCACATTTTGTCTTCCTGAAGACACAATCACGTTCTCCCAAACAGATAAAATGGAAGCTAAGACAGGTTTATTTTCCTTAACCTTCTTTCCAAAGAAAGAAGGAAAATATGTGCCTGAGGGTAAACATAAGGAAGGGAAAGCAGAGCTAGTCTTTTTCCTGAGAGAGCTTGTTCTCATTATCTAATGTGTTTGTAAAAGGGGGATTTTGTTTCGTCTTTGGTACCCAACATTTGGTGACTTTCATTTCTGAATAGTCTGTTGCAACCTTTGGTCCCCAGGTTCTGCTTTCTAAACAAGCACAAATACACTAAAAAGGAAAGATTAACAGTAATTGTTCTATTCAGACGTTGAGGTGAGATCTCTTTTCTTTTCAAAAGCTTTCTGTTTTTAAATGCTGTTGTGTATGTTTGCTGGGTGTTAGGTGTTTTGTCATTCCATCTGATCCATTACAGCTCAGAATCATAGCAAGAGAAGATATATTGTATTAATAGTCAAGTATTTTTTTTTAATTATTTCAGTCCTAGTTTTTCTGGCCTCACTGGAAATTCTGGAAATTCTATTATATAAATCTGTGATTTTTAGGTAGAGCTGGTCAAGAATTTTACAGTATAATTTTTTTTTCTCTTTAGAGCTCACCAGTTCTTTAAAAGAGAAAAATTTTCAAAAAATTTATTTCACATGCAGGTGATGGACCAGAATTAGTAATTGAGATGTTATTATTCTGTTGCCTTCTTTTAAAAGTTTAATAATGTCTTCATTTTCTACCCATCCATAGTATTGATTGGTGAATCAGGTGCATTTCCCTGAGTCTTTGCAGTTAAAATTTCAGGGAAGAAAAGGGAAGAAAGTATATTCAGCAATAAAATGTGGAAAAATCCTTGATAGATAAACCAACATAAAACTACTTTGCTTTTCTTCACATCAACTTATCTATGCAAAAGAAGTAGTTTATTCAGGAATGCATGTGTGAAACTTTGATACATGATCAAAATTATACACTACTGATTTTCCTTTGCTATTATTTTATTTCTACTAGAGAATAAAAGTGTCTCTGAGCATTCCCCATAATGCTTTTTGATAGAAGACCAATGAAAGTGTGTCTAATAAATTAAAAAATAAGTTTCATTCCTGTATTCAAAGGGCAGTTTAATGAGTTTTTCACATAGTAAACTGTAGTGGGTTTTTTATGAACAGGCCTACCATGCTTGTGGTGAAGGCTATGTAAATTACCCCGATGCATATTTATTCATGTACTTCTTGTGGGAATATATTTAGGGACCTATAAGCATATATCAGAATTTGTTACAGGGAAGGGAACTTTTGAGGAAGGCTTATTATCCCAGGAGTGGAATTAAGGTGAAATTAACAAGTAATTGAAGTTATCTTTGATCATGATTTTTCATTCCCTTTTTTTCCTTGCTCTAAGGAAGTGAATATTTTTGATGTTCAGTAAAGCAGTACAATGCAGCACGGAGAGGCATAATGCTGAATTTTCATAATAATGTTTGTAATGCAAATGAGGGACACTTCAAAAACAGGTTGATTAGCATTTCTTAATAAATTGCCAGTCTTCTCCTTTTTTCTTCATTAATTCTCTCAGCAGATTACATAGCTAGATTTTAGCATTAGTGAATGTGAAGTGTGCAGTGGCTTCTTGTGATATAATTATTTGGTGGCTCTAAATAGTTTCAGATTGTGCGTTTACAGCACTTCCTCCAGCACTAAAGCACTACAGTGAATTAATGAGCTGCTTGTCACCTCTGGGACCTTTCCTTTGAAATCCAGTCTGGCTTCATGTGAACTGATACCATTGCAGGCCAGCAGCTGGGAAAAGGTTAGAAAATGAATGAGCTCCAGGGACATTGCTGAACTTCCACAGGAGCATATATTTACTTTAGTGCTGTTTTTTGGAGATCAAACCTGGGAAATGCAGAGCTGCCTGCAGTGCCTCCCACTGAGCACATCAGCCAGCCAGAGTATTCCCCATGGTGTGGCTCTTGATGGTGTGCTGTGCTCTCCTCTCCCTTCCTTCCCTAGGTCCTGCAAGGGTGGCATTGGCATCAAAGCCCCTTCAGCAAACAAGTGGCTTCTCCTTCCTATGGGCATTCAGGTTTCTTCCTAAATATTTTTGTTGTCTTTTTAATTGCCAAAAATTCCTCTTTTTCCCTCTTATACTTTATTTGATTTTTAAAATAATTTGTTCTCTTCCTTATCTCCTAAATCTTGCTTTTGCTGTTTGTGTTTTTTAGTCTCCTTTTCCTCTGTTGTTTCCCACTGGGAGACCCAACAAGCAATCTTCCCTGCCAGACACCTGTGAGGAGCTATCTGCCGCCCTTTTTTTGTTCTCATTAGAGAGACTTCAGAGAATGAAATGCTCATTGTGCTGCTTTGATTTTAGAGGAGAAACAAGGGTGACATTGTGTGAGCTTTCAGTTCAGAGCACCAGTTGGTGAGCATAAGTGCCTGTCCAGTTTTGATTCCAGTTGAGCATCGCTCTGCCGGTCAAATTACTTTTCCTGACCGCTCAAGGCAACAACAAACTGAGTTTTCAGGGGCTGTGTTTAAATGATATGTGCAACTTGTGATAAGCATTCAGATTGCACAGCTGAACTTGGAAATTTGAAAGCTGTGGAATAGAATCATAGATTCATAGAACAATCTGGGTTGGAAGGGACCTTTAAAGGTCACGTAGCTCAGCCCCCTGCAGGGGACATCTCCAACTAGATTAGGTTGCTCAGAGGACAAACTGCAACTCCTGAATGTCCTTGAAGAAGCTCTGAGTTAGGGATACTTTCATCTGCTCTAATTTTTGGGTCTTCCTGCTAGTGGTTTCCAGCATGGGGCTGGATGGCTGTGATCACACTCTGTAACTACGTAACATAACTCAATATTGCTGCTTCTAACATTCTACAGAGGATTTTTTTTTTCCCTCCAAATAGGAATGCAGAAATAATGTATAACACTTCCTCTCATTAAGATGTTCCTGGAGTCTTGTCTTTATTAGTAAATTGCCTTGGCAATCTTCTTCTTTAGTGTGGGTTGATTTTGATGAGGTAGTTCATCCAAAGTCTCTTGTAAGCCATTTTGGGGGCCTTCTGTCATTTTAGCTGGTTGTAGATTGCCACTGAGCAGTCAAGCCAAGGCTGGAAGCTCTGTTCTCTGATTTCCCTTCCAATACTGCAGGAAAGTCATGTGTTGCTCTCCTTTCTCAGTAACAGTCACTTAAATTTAACATTTAGGATAAACCCATGGTTTGCACTTGTTGATGATTACTTAAGCTCTTTGCTTTTGGTTTTGTGTGGGATCTTAAACATTTTAAAAAGAAATACAGCTCCAAGAAGCTGTGTAGTTTTACAACACAACAGTGTGTGGCAAGTTAAAATGATGACTTTTACTGTCCTGTCCTTTTTTATTAGATTTGAGAAGAGAGTGAGATGTATTATTTAAAAAACACTGTTGCTAGATAAATTGAGTGAAGGAAACTTATTTGAGAATTACCTTCATTTCAAGAAAAATGTTGCTTTATTTTTCCCCTTCCCTTTAGGATTTGAGTTGGAACCACAGCAAAATGTGGTTTGGAAAGGACTTCTGGAGGTCACTTAGTCTCTCTTTCTGTTGGAGGAATTAGATTTGATTATTCAGGACATTACCAAGCTGAGCCTCAATTTTTTCCACCAAGAAGATTCCACCATTTCTTTGAGTGATGTTTTCCAAAGTACAGTTGTTCTCACTGGAATATTTTCCCCCTTGTATTCATCTGTACCTTCCCCTGCAGCAACTTCTGCCCATTACCTGTTTTGTGAAAATATATCCTGTGGGAAGAGTACCTCTGCTTTCTCCATATGTACATTTTTTTTTTAGGTAGTGGAAGTTATAACTAGATCTTCTGAGCCTTTTCTTCTCCAGCCCAGTTCCTAAAACTTTTCTTCATATGAGAAGTTCTCCAATTCTCTAATTATCCTGGTTGCCCTTCACTGTGACCTGTCCAATTTTTCAGAGTCTCTCTTGAGAAATTGAGGGCACCAAAACCAGACAATCATTTCAGGAATGACATAACGTGCTGAACTGAGTATAGAAGTCACATCCCTTGGCCTGCTGTGGTGTAGGACAGGGTAGCCTTTGTTGCCTCAAAGGTGCCCTGCTGACTCACATCCATCTTGCTGCCTGCCAGGGCCCCCAGGTTTTTTACAGCAGAGCTATTTCATGGACTTATGTCTGCGTTGTACAGCTGGTCCCTAACTCAGCTCTGCTCTACAACTCCAGCCATCACCAGCCTGCCTGGTTGGAGTGGTGTTGGGTCATGACTCTTGAAATGGGAGGTGCTGGGAGGGAATGACTTAAACTGTGAGTGTTCTGGAGGAAGGCCAGGATGTGTACACCCACACAACCCCTTCTCTGCACTGCTCGGGTACTAATGAAGGGAACTGGTGGTTTAATTTCTTTATGCCTACAGGAGCAATCTGGTTTTTGATCATAAAGTAATTGTAAGAGTATGAACTGCTTCTGTGTTACTTCAAAATGTCTGCTTGGCCTCAGACACTCCTGGAAGTGCTGTAGGAACTTGCCAGGCTGCCTGGCTTTTTTCTTTCCCTTTTGCAAGATGACCTGCTCTTTTTGCCTGTCCTCCAAGCCAGGCATTGAGCTCCCAGGTCCAAATCCAGAGACAGAGGCTGTGTGAGCATGACCCTTCTGAGCAGGGCCCAAGGGCTCACCTGGACTGGAGCACCAAGTCATCTCCAGTCTGTTATGAAAGACCCGTCATACTTCTCACAGTGCCTTACCTAGCATGGCACAAGAGGGGAGGAGGTGAAAGGACGTACTGCACAGCCTCCCCAACCACCCAGTGCGGCTTGTTCATCCTCTGCTACTGCCTCCAGCAGCTTCCCTATGAAAGTTTTCTTGGAACACAGGCAGCAAACTCAGTCTTTATGCAGCTCTGTCAGCCATTATGTTACAGATTTACTGCCAAAATTCTGATCGTTTACTGAGCTGACAATTGAATTCATTTGTTCCCTGGAAAACAGGGCTGTGCTGCCTGCCATGTTAAGGTGAAACAGCTGGAAAAGCTGTGGGAGGATAAGCTGGCTCAAAGCATGAGGCTGGGATGGGAGGGCAGCCCAACCACAACACACACTGCTGGCTGACTAAGGAGCAGTGATGGGGCTTCTGCTCCCTACTGTCCTTTTACCCAAAACCCAATGACTCAATGTGTTGTCAGGTAGTCTGGACAGCCTTGCAAGAGGGGATAAGAAACCAAAAGCCTGTTCTTGATTGTGAAGAACTTTGTACCTGAACTACTTTGAGAATCTGAGGCTCTTTCAATGCCTTGTATCACTTGAAGCAGTTACATGGGACTCCTGATAGATGGATGATGCAGGGCCAACCTCTCTGTTAAGCCTGTGGGCTATTTGTATGATTGGATTAGGTCAGTTCTAATCAGATCTTTTCCCCTATCACAAGCCAGACTCAATACAATGTAATCAGAGAAGAGCAGCAAGAATGCTAGCATGGCTTATTCTAATAAAGTGAAAAATCAACTTCACTTTTTCTTAGGTTGTCGCAGTAATTTGTTTTAGCAATTAAAATTTAATTCAGTCAGAAATATGCTATAAAGGCATGATAGCGTTGCTAAGAGCCAGAGCTAGGAAGCTTTCCTGCCTTCCTTTAGAGCCAGTGGTGAACCAAGAGATGATCAGCATGGAGTCTGGCACATTGAGAGGCACTCAATCTATTCAAAGTCTGCTTTCTTTCTAGGTGTTCTGAACTTGACTCCCAATGACATTTTATGTGTATGGAAGGGAAATAAAAAAGGAAAATCTATAAATATGGCAAGTTTTAATTTAGGCTTGAGAGGACAACGGCTTAGCCAGTTAATTATCATTCACCTTCAGAAATGGTTTCTTTTTGTGGCTTATTTTATAGAAATCTTCAATGAATAAAGAAAAACAGGTAACAAGTAAAGCACAATGCCTTGTTTCAGTAATGGTGCAGAAACAATCCTTTTTTCCCATCACTTTAAGTTTCCAATTACTTTTCCTTCCTTTATTCCTTCATTCTTAACTTAAAACATATTCTAAGTTTTGCTCACATTGTTTGATGAAGGTGAAATTTCAGAAAGTTAAATATTCAGAAACAGGACTAGTTTGGTTTATGTTAGCTGTCCTCCTGGGAGCATTGCTTTGCTTCCAGGTATAAAGACAAAGGAAAGTCAATCAGTTCCCCTATATTCCCGCTATTATACCCCCTGTATCTGATACTGCCAGAGAGTTTGGCCCAAGACCTGAGGGACTGTGCCTTTTGCAGGCCCATGGCTGGTGGGAAGGAGAAGGCAGATGTTGTCATATTCTGATCATAAACCCAAAAAAGGATCTGAAATGCCTTATTTACCTTGACACTGTCCTTGGCAGAGCTGGACAGGAATCTACTAAATGGAAACAGTAGCTAGACCAAAGGGGAAAGAAAGCATGTGAGTATGGCCCCCAGTTTGATGCTGAAGTTACAGGAATGCTGGAATACTTTGAACAGGCTAATGATGGATAGCATATTCATGCTAAGAAAAGATTTTGGTAAGCACAATCAACCCCTCCAATTAGTTTCCACCATGATTCATTTAGATGCAATTTTCAGTTGGACTTACATCTGGACTAATGTCAGCCCTGGAAGATCAGTTTGCTACTGAAGAATGTGAAATTGTATCTGGAAGGGCATGGTAGGAAGTGGGATCCATTTCATCAATTTCTTAGGAAATTAAGTTTTCAATTAAAATAAAATGAATTTATCTTCCTAGAGATAGGCCTGTAGAGACTTACATTTGGGTCATTATTCAAATATCCACAAACAGATGGCTCCCATGTTTCTTTACTTACTATAACCTACCCAAGCAGAGCAAAAAGCCTCACCAAAAATAAATCCCCACCAAAAAAAAGTCCATGTCTAGAATATCAAAACAGTTCCTTGAAACTGTACTGCCAATCTAAGATATTTGACTTGTTTTGATCTCCACTGGTGTGTAAGCAGAGAATATTGAAATAGGTAGCCATGTTTCAGTGTTTGGTATTTGATATTTTTAAAAGGTATATTCTTAAAACTGTAGTCAAAGAAGGTCAATAACTATTTTTTGAATGCATGCAAGATGTTGTGGTCTGAGTTGGAGGAAGTAACTTGGTCTTATGTTGAGCTGGAAGCCTCCAACAGAGCTTGGGCAAGGTGTGAAGCTTTCCACTTGGGATCATTCCACACTTCCCCCAAAATATTCACATCCCATGTGTTTACATATGGTTCTTGAAGTATTTGCTAACGTGTGCAAAATTTCCAAAATGTCCAGTACTATTGAAAATGAGCCTTTCTGAACCAAGGTTTGATCTTTTTTCACAGACACAGTTAGATTTATGGGTGGGGAGGCAGGGGGATTTGTAAGCAAGGAGTTCATATTTGCTCTCAGTTGGTGCTAGGTAGACATTTGAGAGTGCTCAAACCTTCCCTCTCTCTTTATCCCATGCTTTCACTTCCACAAAGCTGGAAACACTACAGATATGCCAGACAAATGGAAACTGCATTTTTTTAGAAGTGGAAAAGGAAAAAAAATTTAAAGAATGAAAGATCAAATATCATTCACTACTGCAATTCAGTGTGAACAGCTGGAGGTGGCAAACAGAAAATGGAAGAATTAAAATAATCCTAGATCTGCATTCACAAATCCATGGAAACAGAATTTCTCTTCAAAATTGTCCAATCCCGATATGTGTGCAACCAGGCCATAAAATATATTATGAAGGTTGAGGGTATGACAGAGTGGAGGCAAGCACTGACCAAGAATGCCAGTTTGGAGAAAATAAAGCAGGGTGAAGGGGAAAATAAAAGAAGAATTCAGAGAGGAAACGTGTTGAAGGATAAAAGCTGGCACTGGAAAGCTGTCTAATGCGCTGAGGTATTGATCCAAATGCCCTATGAGCTTTGCAAAGAATAATGTGAGGCTTTGTTTTCCCTGGAGGATACAGGTATGATAACTTTGAAACAATTGAGATCAAGGGGAGAAAAAGATGGATCTCAGGTCTTGTAGAAAGATGAACTTTCTGCCATTTTCTAAACCCAAGTTCTAATGCATTTTACCACACTCAAATTGCAGTCCTAATTTGGGAATCATTAGGATCTTGGACCACAAATCTCTCTTTCAAAATTCTGAGAACTGTGCAAATTAATTTATGAGAAACCCCTGAATTGGCACATACTCTTTTTTTCATATAAAAATATTGTACAGAAAAGGACAGATAGAGAAATTCATATATAGAAAAAAAATTGCAAAAATTTTCCTCGAATAAAACTGAATTCCAAGTAGTTGCTGAGTATTGATACTGACATGACAGGAGCAGAAAGGGACAATTTGCAGTGAACAGTGTATTAAGTAGTTGGAATGTGAAGTGTTTACTAAAATAACAGTAATTATTCAAACCAAGCTAATGGCAGTGAAGTTGTTGGGAAGCCTGTGGAAGATGATGTACTTGTTTGCTGCAGCATGAATGCTGTGGGTAGGTTTTTGTGTTTTGTTTTGTTCTGTTTTTTTACAAAATACTATGAAATTTTAAATATTTATTTATTTATTTTAAAAAAGCTTGCACCACAGCACAATCTAATCAAAAGGGAAAAATACAAATTGTTCTTCAGCATCTTCTATCTGGAGGCAAAAGCTAACAATATATTGCAATACACTTGATTATGACATTACAGAGATTTCCTTTTTATTATAAGGGCTGCATCCATATCACTAAAATACAGCTAGAAGCCTATTAAAGAACTTTTGTGTTCTCTAGTGCAAAACTAAACTGATTCTGTGCCTGTTGGCAATAGCTGAAGTTTCCATTGACAAATGCCTAGAATATGTAAAGATTTTGATTTTGTATTTTTGGCAGCAAAAATGCTTTAATATTGGAAGGAATTTATTAGAATGCTGTCAAAAATAATTTTTAATAATTTTATTCATTACTCAACATGTTTTTAAATATTTAATTTGTCTTTTGGCTTTTAGTATGAAAGTGAATCTGTTATCTGCTATTATTATCTCTTTGGATATCCAAATATCCTTTTTCACGGATGTACAACGTGTGTTAAGTAACTATAAAACATGGAATCCCAATCCCAAGCAGCAGATGCCAAATGAGAATTGTTTTTTTTTTTTAATTTATATAAGGGCAACAAACCACTAACACACCATCTTTAGAAGCATTTTCATGAAAATTTTTTTTACAGTTTTAATTATTCACCTTTTCTCATGTTGTTAAACTAGTTAGCAAAAACACCCCTTGTCCAGATATTGCAGGTAGGATGTGTTGTGAGAAACAAGGTGTTTTTTCTTCTAACAACCAGCTTTGTTCTTTATATAATTTATAGGAGAAGACATAAAGTCAGCTAATGAAATAACTGGGAATGGATTGGCATGTCACACACAGGAGGGCACACAGCCCTCACTGGAATGACTGTGATGAATGGTGGGCATGGGGAGATGAAGTGGTTGTTTGTGCTCCCTATGATCCATAACCTCCAGCTTCAGAAAGCATCCTTAATCATGACAGCTGTTGGAAAAGAGAGAGTCCTGTGGATAGCAGGGGAAAAAAAACACCCCTGGGTTTTCTCAAAATTTCTGTTGTTGGCTCCTGAACCCCTTTGGTGTTCCACGGCAACTTCAAAGCCAGGAGCAGTAGGAACAGCTGTCGGGCAGCTGTGGGATCTGCCCAGCAGGGCCAGCACTGCCAGAATCGTCTCACTCTTGTGTGGGTGTGAAGAGAGGGGCCTCCCCTCTGCCCACCTGTTGATTCCCCAAACTGAAGGGAAATTAATTGCCTACCATTTTCCACCGCTCTTCCAGGTCTGTTTGAGGCTGACTAATGGCTTCCAAATGCATTCGAAGACAATTTCCATAGAGAAGGAAGGGGAGGCAGGTAGATGCCTGAGCCTTGTTTATTCTAGGGAGCCAGGATCAAAGCAGAGCCCAAATGTGCATTGTATGAATTAATGTAGATTGTCTCATCCAGGTATGGGTCCATTGCAAACACCTCCCTCTCCAACAGTGTGAGTTGAGACCTTTGCCTCACAGCTCTGCATTTTGAGTGGGACTGCTGCAACTCAGCTCTTGGCAGAGTATTATCGGGTCCCGTGCGTGTAGGAAATTCATTCTGAATGGTTTTGCCACTGAGGGTCAGGTATTGGAAACTGGGACCTCCAGTGATCTTTGGGTCAGGTGAATAAACTGCTCTGGTTACGAGGAAGCACCTCGTTATTGAGAAATTGACTGCTGAGCAGTAGTAATTGTATAAATTAGCATTAATTTTTTTAAAAAACATAGTATCAGGAGATTTTGCAAAACGGTTTAGCAAACATTATATGCAAAAAGAATGAAATAGTAGGCCTCAGAGGTTAAGCTGGATGAAGAAGCAAAGGAAACCATTACATTAAGTGCTGCCAGCAGTGATGGAGAGTGTTTCAGCAACTTGACTTTTTGAATATAAAAGGTGTGTGTGCATAAAAACATCAAGATGCCAACCTAGGGGAGAGTTGCATCTCTGATTGTTCTGTAGTGTAGATGATAATTAATCAAGATAGACCCAGTTGGTTTGGTTTAAACATATCCAACAAGTTGGGTATGGTAGAAGCCAACTCAGTAGAGCTCTGTTTAAAAGCAAAATCTGCCCTTTGTGAAACTCTACATATTTTATGTGGATGCAGTCTCTTGGTGACCATTTATATTTTAGGAACTGACATGTTCACTTTCATTAAACTTGCCTGAAAATGGAAGCAACTGTTTAAGACCAGAGCTGTTGACCTTACATTTCACAAGTAATAAGATTTTATTTACTGTAGTTACTACAGGTGTACTTAAACTAGAACAAATATTTTAATACTTTGCTATTTCTGATAAATAAATGTAGATAAGTACGCCATTCCTGTACATTGTTCAAATGAACAACCAAAAAAATAGTTAAAAAAAATATGAAACTGGGCTGAAAAACATCTGAATGCACAAGTGCTGATTTTGGTTTAGCACAGAAACTTTCAAGCCAAAACATGTACCGGCTTCACAGAGTTAGGATTTTTTTTAACTTTTGCTTTGATGTGCAAGTCCTTCAGGAAGCAGATGGACTTGTGGCATCAGTATCACCCTTAGAAAAAAACAGATTTCATTTTAGCCAAAACCAGGTTTCATTTTAGTTAAACATGATTTTTTTCTGCTGTGTATATTTTCATGTCTATGCCTGTGATTCCTGCCTGTAGTTTTGCTGTGCTATATAATAGCAGTGCTTTCACATGGAATTTTATTTATAATTTTCCTGTGTGTGACTTTGGGAATCTTCCCAGTAAGGAGGAGAAAAAAAAGATCACATATTTTTCATATTCTGAAAGTATTTCTGGTTTAGGTAGGCCTCAAAAGATTTTGAAAAGCTCCTTAGTATTTTTTACAGGATTTGACTGTCTCTGGAGTTGTACTGACTTTTCCTTAGGACTGTGTGATGCTTCCTTGCCCAAGTTACAGTTCTGGGAGAGACTGGGTTGGCTTTCCAGATCGGAAGATGCTGCCTTTTTAAATTTGGTTTTCATAGTGTTTTGTTTTGCTTTCTGAGAAAATACAGAGAAGGAGGAAATGCATCCAGTTCAGTAATAAAGTAGTTTGCAATGAAAATACTTCAGTTTTGGGTTTTTTTTTCTCAGTCATCTGTAATGTAATAGGCAATTACATAATTTTCTTACTGGGGTGCTTCAGCTGAGAATCCGTGCATCAAACTGTGGAGTAGGGATTTTGTCTGTGTCCTGTGGGAGGCTATAGGATATGTGGAATCCCCCATCTTGCAGTTGTTCCTGACACATACATTTTCCAGAACAAAGCAAAGGGATGATATTTGCTTCGACATCCGTGGCACATCAAATAACTCTCGTGACTGTGACTGATCAAATAACTCCTGCACTGCAGCCCTGTCAGAAGGGGGGGAATTCAGAGAGGGAAAAAGCCTCGCACAGAAGGAGTTGGGAGAGGCAGGCTGAGGTGGAAAAAAGTAAATGAGTCCTTTTTCATAACAAAGTGTCCTGTTTGTGTGTGCCAGCAACATCATGGAGGAGGGGAGAAGGACATACTCCCTGAGTTACAATAAATAGCAAATAGATTGGTTAGGTCAAAAAATGATTTGCTTTTCCTTTATGATGGTATCTGACCCAGGAAAATGCTGGCAGATTTGCTTGGTTGCTGTGTATCTTTCTTTCCTTCTGCTGCATTCATAGTACTCACAGAATAATTTACTCCAAGTTTCAATACCAATCATTTACCTAACCCTGTCAACATGAACTGAGAACAGAGAGAAAATATGATTTTGTTTTGATCTTTCTGTGACCTGGCTGCTAGAGGACATAAAAATATGTACTCTGATTATTATGAGTTTTTATTAGTTTATTTATTCCTTTATTTATTTGATATCCCTTTAAACAAAGGACTGTGGCATAAGTGTTCTGCATTCCTAAAGCATGCTTATCTTCAATTCTTTTTTTAAAATCAGAAAATTGTTGTTCTGTGTAACAAAATGACTAAAGCTGACAGTTTGATGGTGAAGCAAAGGCAGTTGGCTTAAAGAAGTTATTTTGTATACCTACAGAAAACCCAAGAGAATGGCTGATTTATACCTCAGTCAAATCACATGCAGATAATTTAGGTATCTCTGTCTTCTGGAAGTGTTAGGCTCGTGCTTCAACATGCAAAGTGACAGCTAGATTTTAACTTAACTCTGTTTAATTTCCTGAATGGATTCCTAATTACTTGCCAAAACAATATTGATGTTATATTATGGACTAATACTAGGTTCTCTGAGGTGCAGATTTTTAGCAAACAGGCAGGAGGTCTAAGATCTCCTATGATATATTTTAAAATTTTGCATTCCCTCGTTCTCCCTCACTGGCATTTATGCTCCCTCTCTTGACGGTGAGCTGGAAGTGACACTTATCAAAATAACGTGACAAAGATGCTTTCAAAACTGTCACTTCCTTGTGAAATTCCTCATTTCTTCAGGTTTGAAGCCTCTCATGCACATTTTTATCTACTGCTTTTGGAATTAGGGCATAATATTAGGGTAACAGTGTAAGAAAAATCTAGGGATTGTTGGTTACAAACATAGTTTTTGGTCTTACAAATACACAGTTTTTGAAATCAAAAAGGAGTATTAAAATCTTACCCAAATGCTGATTTTGAATTTAAACTGTCAAATAACTGCTTACCAATATAAACTTCATTTCCTACATATTAATGAATTGCATTTTAATGCAATAGCAACAGGCTAGGTTATAATTTTCTAAGAGTCAATACTGTGCTTCATAAAATTGTGCTTCAAGAAAATAGTTTTTTAATAAAAGTATTTTTATTGTATGGACAGTTTTGCTTTCTCTAAAAGGCCCAGGAGAGAATTTTGGATGATGAGAGTAGAGTTTCAATTAAAAGTAGAGATATGTTTACATGATGTCAATGTTGTGGGTTTAATTGGATTTTTAAAGTCATTTCAGGTTAATTACATGTAACAGAATTTGATAGTAGCAAGATTTAGGTAACCATTGTGATGAGAGAGAGTTCTCTTCAAGAATGCTATTTATTTTAATGCTATTCTCTGCTTCAGTGACAAGAATGTGTATTTTGGAATTTCTTCCAACTTGAAGGACTTGATATTATGTGGAGCCTCTCTCTGTGTTAGCTGCCTTCCTTGCAGGATGAACTGGAGATCCTCTTTGGATTCCAGACCTTGAGCTGCCAGCCATAGGTTCCTGAAGCACCTTTACCACCTGAAGTTTTGTCATGTTGGCTTTTTATTCTCTTATTTCTGTGTGAAGACTGGTTGGTTAGTGTTAGTGAAATATTTGCAAAATTGTATTCTAGTTTCTAGGACAAGAGCATTATTTTGGTGACTTTTTAAAAAATATGCTTCCACATTTGAGTTTATTTTTCTACACACACAAACACCATGTATATTATTGACATTGCATCCTATATAGAGTTATCTATATTTTTAACATCAAAATAGTGATGGCAGAAATACGAAAATGTTTATTTTTCTATAGTATTGACAGTTTTAATTTATGGACAGACACTTCCAAATTGAATAGAGAAAGGGACATTTTCAGAAAATAGTAATGTACAGTAATACAATCTCCACATTGGATGTAATACTGTATATACTGCATTGTAAATATTCCCCTCCAAGGGGAATAGGATGTCTGTAGGCACGTACCTAAAACTCTTATTAATTGTTAAGGTCTAGAGTAACTGAATATTGTTGTAAAGACATTTCTTAAAATCTCCAGTATTGGAGGAGTCAGCTGAAAATAGCTGTGTGACATGCCTGAAACAGATTCAGACATCTCTGCTGAGCACAAGGAAAGACCTGAATACCAGGATTACAGATCCCACAAATCCCCTGCTCAGTTTTACAGAAGGATCAGGCAGTTTATGTATGCAGTTAATCTATTTTCGCTCCAGTGGAGTGATTTGCAGCTGCAGCCCACTTCATAGGCAGATCAGAAGCTACACTGTAATATCTGTTTGGCCTGTACCATTTTTCTTGGAAGGCTAATTGTTTAGCTTACAGCATGCTTTATTTTCTCAGGGTATGCTTAGAAATAAACAGAGCTCAGACAACCTAAACCTTGCTCCTGGGCGGAAACTCAGCCATGTCTGGGCCAGTTGGAAGAGCAGTTAGAGAGGCCAGGCATTGCAAATTTAGCTCACTGGGGCGTGCCAGGGTGGTCTGTCACACGTCTTTTGGGGACACTTCCACAGATCCTGTTCAGATGTTTACTACAGCCACTGCTTGAAAACCCTTCAGCTCACCTGAGCTGCAGATGGAAAAGGGGACTGTCAGCAGGACAGGCAGGTGAGGCAGGTTTTCCAACTTGTCATTATCCAAAGTTAAGAGGATAACAGCCTCCAAAACCACAGTGCCTCTTCAGGCCTTCAGTCTTATTTATTTTTTTAACATCCCTCTCAAGCTGTCTTATTTCATTTCACAAAGAGCAGCTTCCTTTACTGCCGTCTAGTACTTGCACGTTTCAAGGGGCCAAGTCTGTCTGGAAGTCTGGCTCTGCATTCTGGGAAAACAAACTCGGAGCCTGGCTGCTGGTATGCAGCACCTAGAGTAGCTGAGCCGTCATTTGGAAAACATGTTCTGTAAGGTTTCATAAAATTGCAGATGCTCTGATGTTTTGCTGAGCTAGGGGGAAGTTTGTTGGTGAAATCAATAAACTCTCAAGTTTTCAAGTCATCAAATGACTTGAAAATGAGAAGGTTCTTCTTTTCTGACAAAGAAAATGTTCAAGTATTTCAAAGTATGAAGTGATTAAGGCTCATCGAATTGGAGGTCCTCTTGGCATCCGTATCACTTTGGGAGGTGGCACCAAGTCATCTAGGCTGTTAGGAAAATTCCACATCAAAGCTTCAGCGTGCCTACACAAGCCTCCTGTGCATGGAGACCAGGATGGGAAGGCATCAACTTTGTGTTTTCTGCCAGCAAACCAAGAGCATCCCCTGCCGTGAGCCAGTGTGCGCCCGATGGTGATGAGAGCTGCTGCATCCAAACACGGTGCCTGACGAGCAGGGCTCAGCCAGTGTTTATTTATTTGGGTGCAGAGTTTCATCACATCAGCCTTTCAACATTTGCATATGCAAGCAGGAGATCTGAAGGCTACCAGCTGTGAAAATACATGCTTATGACCTACCTTACCCACGTTATATGCAGCCTTGGGATGTGAATTTTATATGGGTTAAAAATATTACAAGCACACGTACGTAGGCACACTGTCACAATTCCTGCTTTGCTGTCTGCTTTTTGGACTTCCTTAGCTTCCATCCACAGGTTATTAGATGTACAGTCCAGAAATACTGGTGCCTGATTTCTTCTCCTATCACTTTGGATTCTGATCAGCTCTCTTGGAGCTCAGCATTTAGTGCAAGCTCCTGCAATTAAGCCCTTCCCCATGGCATTTTACCACATGGTGTCATGCTACAGCGCTGTTTACTTAATCGCCTTACTTTGCTAGATGGCAAGTGTTTCATTAGGAACTGTGAGGAATTTGTTATAATGCAACATAATCTAATGAGGGCTTGTCTCCAGTCAGGACACGTTTGCATTGCTGGTTGATGTGATTATGTAGGTAAAGCTTCAGTATGAACTGGACTAGGGAATCTTTTGCACACACATTAAAAAATAGAATGATGTTATTGCTAAATGAGTACCTGCAAGGATTGGTATGGTTCATTTCATAGCTCAGCTGTGAAATAATGCAAAAGACTTTTAAAAAGTTTGGACAATTAATTTAATATGTAAACAGTGATTCTTCAGAGAGATACCACAGCTGTGTAATATTAGTGTCATCCTTGTTTTATTGTGGACAGACTTAAATTTAGCATCGTGTCATAAAAACATGCTTCTAATTTGAACTACAAAAGTAAGTTGAAACATTGCCTCCCAGGTATTTGGACTGAGTCCTTATCTTTGATTTTGCTAAGAGAAATGTTAGTGGTAGGAATTGGTTTAGAGAATGTGATTCAAACTCATTTGCTTGCAAGAGCCTTGATTCAGGCTGTAATTTAGAGTTTGGCACTGCTAATAAAGGTGAAGTGTAGTTATTTACCAAATGGCATTGAAATGGCAGCTATGTTAAGGGCTAAGCACATTCCAAATTACATGGATAAAGATAACCCCTGCTTTCAATGTTTCTCAATGAGAAAATGCTGTGACTTCCTATGGGGACCACAGGTATGTTCAGCTTTCATTTCCCCACTGTGTCTCCTTTACCTCCTTTTCCAGACTTTGTGTAAATCTCTGAGACAGATTTACTGTATCTTAATAAGAATGAAATGCAGATTCCTAGGAGACTATTTGCTTGCAAATGGGCAACTTAATATTTGGAAATGTTTTTACATCTTATTAATTTTATCTTGTCAAGAAATGGAATTTTGCAACTTTTTTTTTCTCCTTTCTCTCACTTAATGTGATTTTTGTTTTCCATTTTGCCCTTTTCCCCCTTTTCTGCTGTCTTTGAATTTGCTTCATCAACTGCACAAGTATTGTAACTGTGAAATGTTGAGTGTTGAATCTCCTTTTGCACTATTTGCCCCCCATTCTGCACTTGATTTACATGCTGATGTGCAGCCCCATGTTACCAGACTGCAATGTGCAGTAGGCTTGGCTTTGCACATGGCAAAGGCCTTGGCAAGAACATCAACCACCACTTCAGCAAGTTCCCTTCATGTGCAAATCTCACAGAAGTCACTGTCCAAAGAAATGGAGCTGGAAAATCCATTTCTCCCTGCAGCATGCAGAGCTGGAAGGGGTGAGCTACAGAGGAACCCAAGTGAGACCTGGAGGCCATAGTATTCATCATCTGGACACACTTTGATGCTGCTTTGTGGCTTTATTTTTAAAAGAAAAATAAAAGGAAACAAAACAAAAAAATAACCCTTCACAAAACCCCAACTCCCAAGCCTTTATCTCCCTCTGCCTGAGAGCTGTGAGCTTATTTTCTAGAAAAATATCTAAAGTATTTTCTGTTAAACTTCCTTTTAAATGAAAGTTTGGAGGGGGTTGACAAGATATGTGCAGAAATTACTGTTAGCAGCAAATGATTAAGCTTTCCCTAATTGAGGCATTCTTTACCCAGATGATGTAGCTTCTTGTTACACTGAAATAGTGATCTAGAATCATGAATTCCTAATCTGTTCCTGAAACTCCCACTGCTGGACTCCAGATGTGGAAGATAATGTGTTAAAACAGTACTGCTTCTTTTCCATCCTGCAGAGTTTCAGGTCTTTCCCTTTTGTCCTCCATCTCCTCCTCTAAGATGTGATTTATGGATTCCTGAACATCATCAGGAGGAAGCAATGCCCTGTCCTAGCAACCTAATTTTGATATGATTGTATTTATACTCAAGATTAACAGTTCTTTCTTAATTTGAACTCAACATTTTGCTCTGCCTCTACACTATGACTAATGGATGCCTTTAGGACTTGTGCCATAATGATTTTGAACATCAATTAAAAAAATGCAATCTAGGCTGATTTAATAAGTATCAGAAGCACTGGAAGCAGGTATCTAGCAGTTTTCCTAGATGCAGGTTCTCCCAAACCTGTGGACAAGTTGTTCTTTGCATGTATTTGATGCCAGTTTAATTTACAGACTGTATTAAAATTATATGAGTAATTATTAATTATTATGAGGTATTAGAAATGCATACATTTAATAATAGGTATATCAGATTCCAGCCAGTTAGCATTTATTACCCAGAAGATTTTCCCTTTAAACAATGGAAATATGTGGCTTGCACAGCATAATTATAGGCTATGGTTTCCTTCTTCTGATGCTGTTGGTGGGATTGGTTAGTAGGAAATGAGGTTTATCTCCACTCCAAGGACACCTTTGTGCTCCTGCACATGTACTGCACACAGGTAAAGCAGGATTTGAGAGCTCTTTGGATTTGTTTCCAGCCCACACTGCAGGATGTTGTGTAGACTAAAGGAGTACACAATATATTTTTTTAACATGCAGATTCCAAGTGTGAGGTAACTGCCTGTCCTTTTGTTTCTTCCCAGCTTTTCCTGGAAAAAACCAAACCTGTAAGAAACAGGTGGGAGAAGGAGTCATTTGAGTTTTATATTATGGTATGGATGGCCTTAAAAGGATTTTATAAATTTATGGGCTCTATCATCCAAAGTTCTGCTCTTTTATAGCATTATAGTGGGTTGGCTGCCGAGTTCTCTGTTCCTGTGCTCTACTTGAGCTGTTTGGAATATTACTTTGAGAACTGGAAGGGCTCTGGGGTGCTAAAACTGATTATGAGACTTTTCTTTGCTTGATAAGATGAGCAGGTCCACGTGAAGTACAAGGCAGTTGTGTGGATTGACAGCAGACGGGTTTCAATCACAGAATCGTGTTCTGATTTGCTCATCTTTGAGGTGGGAGGCCAATGGAATTGAGTTTCAAGAGGATAATTGCAGCCCAAATTCTCAGTTCAAGTTTTGTGCCCTTTTTAAAAATTATTCTTAAAATGATTCCTTCCAGTGATTCAGTGAATTCTGAGAGTTCTTCTGAAACTTTGTTTATAATTTGTCTTTCTGAAAATCTGAGTAAAAGGTGGTATGTTAAGCAAAAACTCCAATTGTCCAAAAATCTTCATTTTAGGATCAGAATAATCAAGGGTCCCTAGTCCTTATCAGTATTTCTAGTTGTAAGTGAATATTATCCTTCAGTATGGTGAAGTGACAGTGGTTCTGTGTGCTGATACATCTGCTTTGCAGGAGTCTCTGAAGACTGGTTAAGTGATCCCAGCTTGTTACTTCCCACCCCAGAGATAACCTTCCCTTCTCATTCACCTGACCCTTTTAAAATCAGGAATTAATTCTGAGGACTGTTTTGGGTGGTAAAATAATCTGTTTGGCTAACCAGGATAAGCCCAGGGACCAGACAGAGCCCTCTTAGGAAGTTAGTTACACTTTTCCCAGTAACAGCTTTCACAATTCCCCATGGATCATGATACAATTTTTTGGGCTCTGCCCAAAGAGGTTGGCTGAGGTGTGGCTTTTCTTAATCTGCTCTCTTGAGAACCTTGCTGCAGTTCCTGATTTTCATTTGTGCACTTGAATGTCTCAGCTCAGGCTCCTCTTGCTTGAGTTGTCCCTCTTCCCAGCCCCTTTACACCTCCAAGCTGAATCAGTCAACTCAGACTGCTTCTCTGCTCAGCCCCAAAACTGATCTCCTCACACAGCAGGTTTGTCCCTTCCAGACCTCCTCAGAGGACTTTCTGATGTGATGGGAACACCCCACTAACACCCAGAAGTTTTGGGAAGACTGATGTCTCCCAGGGAAATCCCTGGTAGCTGACATGCCAACTCAGCTCTCTGTTGATCCTGTCCTGTTTTCTGGTGTTGCACAGCAGCAAATCATTTGACGAGCTGGGGGCTCTGTGTGAAGGTGCTCCTCACCCTTGTCAGGTGACATGTGATGCTTTGGATTTTGAGACTGTAATACACAGTTCTGTCATTTTAAGACATTCCTGTTACTTTTGTTTGTTGTAATCATTCTTTTGTACTATTCTGAGCTTTCTCTACTTATTCCTTCTTCTGAAATGATAGCGTTTCTGAGTTGTAGGAAGCTGAGTTTTAACTCTGAAATGATGCTAGTGTGATTCAGCTATGTTCCAGGATATGAACTGATAGATTTTGTTATGCTAAAGTTCACTTTTGATCTGGAAATGAAATTCCCACTATGCCTGTGAAGAAATTTAAATTCCTTGAACAGAATTTTGTTGTCACCAGCTCCAAACCAGTCATCTGGGAGCCTGGCATACTATATTCAATAGACTGAGAAATTTTTGGTAGTTGTGTACAATGATGGGAATAGAAATGTAGCTTTTCATCACTTCTAAATAATCTAGAGATGGTGGACATTAACCCTGGGACAAAATTCAACTGAGGCATACCAGTCAAGATCCAGTTTAAGTGATTTTGATGTTTTTCTTTCAAATCCATTGTTTGGCAGTGGGTAATTCTTTAATACAAAGCAGTTGTTTTCATTTGTAACATTACAGGAAAATTTATGATGTATTGTACTTCTCCACAAATATTCAAGTGCTCCTCTGGAAGAAGGTATGCAATAAATAATGTTGCTTCATACAGAGTGGACATGAATACATTTATTAGTATAATAAGAAAACCTTGAACTAAAATTCTTATGGATTTTCTAGAAGTATTTTTACTAGGTTTTGCAGTTATGTTCTTTAATGGAAAACTTTGCCTCCTGCTCATATACAGTCTTGTCTGAAAATTAGCACATGGCAAAATGCTGCTGTAACTGCAAAACAGATATACAAAATACAGAAAAATTATCTATATTAAATCATGATGCTTTTATCTAAAGTATTTACACCTTTGAAAAATACTGACAAATCTGTGTGTCTGACAGTGTATAGTGGCACTTGCTTTAGCTTAAGTTTGCAAATACCCAAGTAAAGAAATAAGGTGCAGGGTTTTTTCAGGGTCTAGTGATTTATTTTAATTACTTCAGACTTCTGGCTTCTGAGAAAATGGGTTGTTGGTTTTATTTCTCAGGGCTACTGTTACATAACCCCTCCCAAACCCTTAGTACTATAGTTTTCTTCTTAAGTAGGCTTAAAACACACATGGGAGCTTTAAAATCTAAAGAGGTAGATATTCAGCAAGGACTGACAGTGCCAAAGCCTCTGAGCTGCAGGAGTGACTTCACTAGCTGGAGTCCCCAGCAACCTTTATGAACTTCCCAGGCCTTATCCAGGTGAGCACATATTCCATACATCTGGACTGTCATCCCTGCAGCCCTGTTTTAGCCTAGTAACAATTCCCTGCATGGGAAAACATAGTCCTGAGCCTTTTTCTTTGAGACATACTCACGATCTGAAAAGTGAATGTAGAGGATGTATTCGTAGAAGTGAAGCTTTTGCATTTCTTTTGCCTCAGTGACTCAGATTCAATGTCATGTACACAAATAAAAATATTTGTCTCTAGCTGGATATTCTTCCAAGAGTGACAGAGTCAGGCTTTGTCCTTTCTAACCAGCTAAATATCATCTCCTTCTCTGGCCTCAGACTAAATTCTGGAGGCATGTGCAGGAGATCTCAAGATAGGAGGAGCTATCTTCAACTTTTCACCCTTCAGGATAAAGTTGCACCTAGAAAATCTGAAAAACTGAGAATCAAATTGCTGTTTCTGCTTTGATTCAAACAAGGGTAGAAATCTTGTGTCCATTAGGGAGAACCTGGCCTCAGAAAACATGCAGGTAGCAATTTCTCCCTACTCTGCAATGGTCCAAGGTTCTGGATTCTGCCCCTGCATTGCTATATAAAAATACCTTATCAGAAGTGATCAAAATTAGATCAGATTCTTAGTCTGTGAGGGTGACATGTCAGAAGATGTGAAATTCCCAGTGAAATAACTTGTGTATCAAACAGTGAGATATGCCCGCATACATTCTTGTGTACGGTGCGAACACCCACAGATCCCCTTTTATTGCCTTCTTTCCTCCAGTTGAGATCCTGTGAAATCCCACTCAGAGTGGGGCAGATTTTATGACTGGATTTTATTTTATTGTTTCTGCTTGTACATTCGCTCCATATATTTTTGAACTCCCTATGTACGCCTGTGTACTGTGTTAGAAATTTTGGAATAAATTTACAAATAATCTTCAGGAAATCATTGCAGTGCAATGCTTTCCTTTAGGAAGGCTTTTTGGTCCCGTCTTTGCATTTATGAAAATGTGGAAATAGGCTGAAATCCTCAACAGAAAATATGACAGAATTTATTTTGCACTTAGTGTAGATTTTAAGCTGTGGTTAACAAAACCTTAGTGCCTTTTGCAGTGCAGCAGCTCCTCCAGCCATACACATTCTCTTTCAAGACATTCCACCATGAAGGATTTTGTTGTTGTTGTTGTTGTTTTTATTTCTGCATTTTTTTAGTCCCCTCTTTGTTCTGCAAATGTGAAGTGTGGTATGTTTCAATTCCTTTGCTCCCTGGAAATGTTAAAGCCATTTGCTGTTCTAACTGATCCCTGCTTGGAGTGTTTCATTACGGATGCAATCTCGAGGTGAGCATTATAAAGTGAAGTATTATTCTTGATCTCACTGAGAAGCTGTAGGGAGTCAAGCTGCAGGCAGCCAATGTCAAAATCGCCTTTTCTAAAGGATTTTTTTCTTTTCTTTCTTTTTTTTTTTTTCCCTTAGAGTGAGGGTGAAGTGCATTTAAGGCTGTGTTTGCTGATCTTGAAGCTTGGGATGTAACAAGTAAAATGACAGAGAAAAATATGACCTTGCAAAGAATGAGATGAATAAAATCTACATGAGCTTTGGGAATAATGGAAATGAGGCACAGCCCAAATGAATGAGACCTTTAAAGGTTGCCATTCCCTTCAGAAAGGTTTTTGATACAAAATGAATCTTCTAACAAATGGTTAAGAAAAGACAATTATAGTACTATCCATAGGGTTCAGAATTCAAGGTGCTCAGACTTGCTGCAGTTTGACAGCCATAGAAACCATTTCCATTTAATCTATTTAAAAAGAATGAAAGGGTGTTTTCGTGCTCTAAGTATGTAGAATATTTAGTCATTAATTTCGTTTTATACTGTTTTCACTGCTGAGATTTGAGCATATTGTGGAAAATTAATTATCTTAACGCATACCATACTTATGAAGTATTGATTTGCCTTTTCCAGTTAGAGAAAATTGTACCTTTCTTCCCTCTTAAATTGAATTTATTTCTTCTGAGGAGTTAGACTGGAAAACGCTTCATGAAAAGGCAGGATTTTGAAAAGCAGGGTGTATTGAGTGTATCTTTTGAAACAAATTTAAAATATTTTGGGCAGCTTTCTTTCACTGCCCCTCTTTGTAATTTATCAATACCCAAAGAAATTATGTAGTGCATTAAGGAATGGTATGATGATGAGGGTGGTTGTTATTATTATTGTCTAATTATGTCCAAAGATTCTTCCTTTGTCTGTGTCTTCATGTAACTGAAATGATGGGTTTTCTACATTCATTCTAGAGTTTTGGAAAAGGGAAAGAGAGATGGGAGTGGGAAGCAAGTTGGTTTGGTACACAGTGTTTGTTCTAGTTGGGTTTGTTTGGTTCTTTTTCCCTTGGAGCAAGATCTGTAGCTTTAGAAAGAATGGAACAAAGAAAAGATATATGTTCACTTTCATTTTCCTGTTGATTTTTTGCTTTCTATGCCAAACGCACCTCAGCGCCTCTCGTGAGTGGCACCAGTTACACATTGGTGCTCTTCTTGCAAATCCTCTTGTTTTTACACCGTGTGTAATGAACCCTCCCTCTCCCTCTGTTGCCCTGCCGTGCTTTTCCTTTCTCCTGTTCTGCCAGATTTCACTTGTGATTTCTGTAGCTGACATATGAATGCTCAGAATTTCAAAACAGCCCACGGCTGCAATTAGCCATTTGTCAAGGTGTGCATAAACCAAGGGGCCTGCTCGCTGCAGTTCTGTCCTTCACTCGATCTGCTGACACACCACAAAATTATCCTCTTAGCTCAATGAATGACAAAAGTCCCACAGCAACAGAAGCCTGTCTGGGTAATATATAAAAACCCCATTGTGTGCATTCACCCTTCCCCCCTCACTGTAGAGTTGTTTTCCCCTTTCATCTCGGGGTTTCTAAAGGCAATAAAAGCTTTGTCCACCAGCAGTTATAAATATCTGCTGTGCCACACCCCCAATCAGTGCTATTATGCTTTGGCTTGTATGGCTGGAGCCCCACAAGGCATTTTCAAGTATCTTCTCCATCCAGCTCAAGCAGTTCTCATCACTCCAGAAATGTCTTTCTTTAGATTATAGGACAGAAGAATGAGCTCCCTTCAGAGCTTAATAGAGCTCTGCTTCACACACAGCAGCTGGAGGGGTCCTGAGGTAGTGTAATGAGAGCACAAGCAATCCAAGCTGGAAGTAAAATACATTTTCTCTGTGATGTGCTCAACCTTTTCTGCCCTGGGGCTTAAAAACTGAAATCGACTCTTTAATTTAGCATTCTCCTCTGTACAGTGAAATGCTGCTAATGTTTTGAAGAGTTAACAAGAGGGTTGCAAAAAGGATGTGTCAGATACGTGTGAAACCATACAAATTCTAGAGGCAAAACAATTTGAGTCATGTCAATGGATTTTGAAAATATCATTTTCTGTCTACAAGAGGCCAAGGAAGGGAACACATTGAGTATATTTGTGTCACAGTATTTTTACAAACTCCTCATTAAATCAAACTTTCGTTCAAGATTGGTTTAACCACAGTTAGAGTGTTGTTACCCTTATTTCTTTAGAATACCAAAATAGATTAATTTTCAAGTTTTAAAAGAATCTAGAAAAATCTAAAGCAGTTCAAAACAGAGATATCTTTGGGGTTTTTTTATCAGTTTTGTTTGTTTTTCTGTAGAAGCAGTGCTCTAGGGACAAAGGCTGCGATTTGTGATTCACCAGTTCAGTTGTTCTTACAAATGTGACATGTCTGTCAGTTTTTCTGATTTTCTTTTTCTTTTCCATTACTTTTTATTGGGCAAGCTTGCTGTGTATCATGAGCACAAGGTTTCAAGGAGATTAATATCCATTTCCAGAAACATGGCAATTTGTTTTGATTTGTGATTCATAAAGGTGGCTATTTACACCATCTAAAAATGTTGAATAGGATATCTATTATTTAACCTGTCTAAATTTTTTTAAAGTGCTATAAAGAAGTTCATTTATTCAGTAAGAGAGTTGCTTTTCATGACACTTTAACATCTGCTTCCAAATGATATCTTCAGCTCCACAGCAACGCTTAAATCTACTTTGGAGTCGGAAGCTATTACATGTTAGCAATGGCATATGATGCAATTTTAAGCTGTTCATGTGTATTCAAAATGAGATTGATTTACACTAGTTTCTTTTCTAGGGAACTACAACTTAAACTAATTCTTAATGATCCAAACACATTTAAAAATGGTTCATAAAATCCTCACTCAAAACTACAATACTCAGGAATCTTTCAAAGCCAGTTTAGTCCAGCATTACTGTCATGGCTGAGAAAGCCCAGCTTCCTGACAACTGTTGGTTGGCTTGGGTTTTTTTCTTTGCCTGTTCTTACCTCACAAAATGCAATGTAAAAATAAATTCTTGCAATATATCCTTTCGTGCAAATCAGCTGGACCTACAAATAGGAAGGTAGAAGGTCTGGGTTTTTAACAGAAAGCTTGCAACTAAGAGCAAATACCCAAACTTTCCTATATGCACCTGTGTCCCATACACCTATTTCAGGTGTGCAATAATGCCTGATCCCAAATTGGTCTCTGGCTGGCTGGCTTTAGCTGTATGGGCCCAGCTGAGGAAACAGTCCTGAACTTATAAGGAGAGTAAATTTTTTTTTTTTTTTTAAAGGAATGTACTTTTGGCAGCTACTCCCATCTTGTCATGGAGCTTGTATTTGGGTGGACATCATATCTGTTATCTGGCTTCTTCCAGTTAGGAAGAGAGCTGTTTCAGCTGCAGCAAAGCCTCTCTTTCTTCTGGAGTAGGAATGAGAAAGGAAGACAATGAAAAGTCAGTTAATCAGGCAAAAGGAGATCTAAATGTTTCTCCTGCACTGGCTGATGGACAATCACTATTTCAGGTTCTGGATTTGAAGAGGATATTTCAAAGATATGAGCACAGGAGTGTGGTGGTGTTCACAGGGGTCCTAGGACGAGAGAAGAGACGAGAATCTTGACTCCATATTTCAGAAGGCTGATTTATTATGATATATATTATATTAAAAATAATGATGTATTAAAACTATACTAAAAGAATATAAGAAAGGATTTCATCAGAAGGCTAGCAAGGAATAGAAAAGAATGGAATTATAATAAAATCTTGTGACTGACCAGAGAGTCTGAGACAGCTGGACTGTGATTGGCCATTAATTAAAAACAACCAACATGGACCAATCTAAGATGCACCTGTTGCATTCCACAGCAGCAGAGAATCATTGTTTGTATTTTGTTTCTGAGGCCTCTCAGCTTCTCAGGCGGAAAAATCCTGGCAAAAGGATTTTTCATAAACTATGTCCGTGACACAGGAGGGATGCTCAGCACTATGGATAATACTTTGGGAATACCTCTTGCCTGGGAGCTCCACCAGTCCTTCCATGGCCCTGCCTGCAGGTCACAATCTGTGCTGTGCTGTGACCAGTGTTTTCCAGCCCAGTGGTGTGATGGAAAAGCAGCCAAATGTCCTATTAGATCCCATTGTCAAGGCAAAGGAGGATGTGAGTTGTTGCTGTCTGATTAACATCACAGTAAATGGATCTGTTAAGTCTAAACAAAATTTGCTTTGGTCCCCACTTTTGAGCATACCTTTATTATTTTTAATGGATTGAAGCTGACAGGAGATTTGTGTAAGAAGATTTTGCAGAATTCTAATGAGAATGAGTTCTTTGTCAGCGTGCAACAAAATCCCCAATCATTCACAGAATGTAAGATGGTGTTAGTGTTATCCAAGATTATTTACAGAATATTTATAAATGGCTAAATGGTTCTCTGTTGTGTATTGGAGACATTTGTGGGCTCTGGAAGCCCTGAGGCAGCAAACACCCCTCTAACTACAAAGGGAATGGGTAATTCCTGTCAGTGATCCAGCAGGAGCTGGGGAGGGCTGTGTGAGCATGGAGGCTGTACACTCTGCTGGGAAGGGCAGAAGTGAAGAAACCAGAGAATCTCAGAATATTCTGAGTTGGAAGGGACCCAGAGGGATCACTGAGTCCAACTCCCAGCCTTGCATAGGACAACCCCAAGAATCAGTGTGCCTGAGAGCACTGTCCAAACATTTCTTGAACTTTCTCAGGCTTGGTGCTGACAACATCAAGCCATTCCTTGGGGTGCTGTCACTGCTCACCACAGAGAAGAGATCATTGCTTGACCCTCCTCTTCCCCTCATAAGACGAAGTGGTAGACTGTGATAAAGTCTCCTCTCAGTCTCCTCCAGCTGTACAGACCAAGTGCTCTCTCCTTGTGGCCTTTTTGGGGATGCTTTCTAACAGCTTAATGTCTTTTCTGTACTGCAGTGCTTAAGACTGCACGCACACAGCACTCAAGGTGAGGCTGCCCCAGTGCAGAACAGAGAGGGACAATCACTTTGCTCGAGCAGCTGGTGATGCTGTGCCTGGAACATGGTTGGCACAGGGCACATTGCTGATTGATATTCAACTTGCTGTCAGCCAGGACTCCCAGGTCCCTTTCTCAGCCAACCCCTGCCTTGGGTGCTGGGCACTGAGCAGCCCATCCCAGGGGAAAGGCAGCAGTGGCAGCAGCAGGGTGTTGTGCAGGTCCAGTGTAGCTGAGCTATTTGGTGGCCATTCTTGAGCACACCTGCTTCTCTCCCAGCAATTGCAGGTATGCAGTAACCATGTGGTTGGCTCTTGTGTGAGGGGTAATTGCAATATCCTGCATGTAGCCATGAGTGAATGTGAACTTCTGCAAAGGCAAGAAATACTGCATGAGGTATTTAATCCTTATTACACACATAGCCTGTTTTCAATACCTTTCTCAAGTCCTTGTCTGCTCTCTGGGAGCATATGGGCACTGCTAAAATAATATGCTAAGGAGAAAGCAGATTTTTCCAGCTGCCTCAGTAGTAGGCTTCAATTTCTGGGGTTCATAGATTTGTGTAAAATTTATCTTATCAGTGTCTCATGTTTTGATGACTATTTAGTAATAATGGTCACCCACACAGTGTGCTGGGACACCATGCTGTGTGGTAATGAGCACTCCCAGAGTTCTGTAAAGGCCTCAATTAATCATCATAGTGCCAATTAAAAAGGCCATTAGAAATACTGTCCGTAGCCATCAATCCTGCATAGCTGTTCTTTCTCCAAGAGGTGCATGTGTAATGCATTCAGATATGCACACATATGCAGACTCCTTTTTCTAGGTCGATATGACCTGGCAGAGCGATTGGGCAAAATAGATTGGCAGTGGCAAGGAATTTATATTCTGTCTTACATTGTAACTGTAGTTAGAGCCCAAATTTATTTTGATCTGCTAAATCTTAAATCAGGTTTTGCTTCTCCCAAGTATGACCGGGGTCATCGTGTGGCGCAGTTACACTCAAGCTCTCTTTGGAGTTGCATTGCAGTTTTACCAAGGTATGATTTTTAAGGCCTCCATTCATTAAATCCTTTAAGAACGGTGCTATATTATCCCACAGTTCCTGGGGGATTCTTGTTATTGCTGTTTTTTTTAGGAAGTAGACCTCATGCTTTGAGCAAGAGTCTAAAAATTCTTAAGGGCCTATGATTCTGGTTTTTTGGGTTTTTTTTAATAAAGCATTTAAGTTGTTCAAAGTTACTCTGGTAACCCCTGTTTTCTCATGCTCAGCAGAGGTGAGCTGTGCTCTGCAGGAAGAATGGAACTGGATGGGACAGATCTGTAGTGAGTGCCCCTTTATCAAGAAACTGGAACTTAACACAGGAATTTTCTCTGCTGTTAGCAAATACTTCCTGAAATGAGTAGCAGATATGTATGCTATCACCCTGTTATCACAGAAGATAATCTGCTAGCTCTGTCTTTGACTTCAGTTGTTTAGGTATCACATTATTGATAAGTGGATCTTGTAATGGAGGATATGGATGTTGGCATCAATGTGCTGCTTCATAGTGGGATATCAATTTGGCTTCTTAGTTGACAGAAACAAAGCAAGAATCCAAACAAACCAATTCCAAATTTTTGCAGTTTCCAAATCCCAGAAATTACATACAGAGGCTATGCATTGAAAGAAGCTCAGAGAGTTACAAATACTCACAGTTTTGCAGTTTTGCCTTCTTTTGCCTTTGTATATGATTGCCATCATTTAGTTTTTGATAATGTGGTCACAGCGCTCAAAAGATTTTTTGATTGCAGAAGAGGATATTCCTCTAGGAATCAGGCTTGTGGCTTCACAAGTCAGGCTTGTGTTGTGAAGGAGCTCAGTGTCTGGTTTATTTGCTGAAATCATGAGGTGAGAGCTGTGTGAAGATGAGAGATAGAACTGTTACAGTTGCATTGCATGGCCACCGTCCTCTCCTTGATGGAGAACCTTGGTGGCATCATCACCTCGGGCAGACAGCACCAGCTGACATTGGCATTCCCAGAGCAAAGAGCTGGAGGCTGGGGCAACCACAGTTCCTACAGCTGCTGTGGGAATCAGTGGGGAGGTGCTCTGAACCCCATAAAATGCTAACAAGTGCTGAATACCCTTAGTGGGTGGATCTGCTGGCTTTTCACACGGGCGTGCAGGAATTCTTGGAGTCAATTGACCTTCATCTTCTGTGCCCCCATATCCCAGCTTTTATCCAGGAAATGATAAAATGCTTTTGTCAGAAGGGAGTGGGAGAGTTTGCAAACAGTAAATAGCTTTGTTGTAAGTAGTCACATGTTAGAATGCTGATCAGCAGTAAAACTTCATGATACTAAGCATTTTAAATTCAGAGCAAAGTCCAGAAGGGTGTTACAAGGCAGCCAGAAATCACAATAAAGGCAACTATTAACTAGTTTCTTTTCATTCAGTGAGACCCTGTGTTTCATGTGTAGTGGGGCAGAGGAAAGATGCAGCTTGTTAACAAATGTTCAGAGCTTAAAAGGGTGACATTTTAAATTAGCGTATTTGTAATAATAAAGGAACATAAAGCTTGTATCTCTTAAAAGGAAATCTAAAAATGAAGCCTCTTTCCTGTCCTTTAACTGAGAATCTTATGATTATGCTAAGTCCCAAAATGTGGCTTCATTATTCATTTCCTTTTTACCAGAAGGTAAAATAACTGGAGCTTGAGGGTTTAGTGTATTAAAAAAGAAGTAATGCTTTTTCATTATAACTTCTGGTAGTGTTTTAATTAAAGGTATTAGGAGAACTGTCATGGGTAACACATTTTTAAATTTTTGTACATTGGGCTGAAGAATATCTAGGAAGTGGATTATGTGCACAAGTTGTTCACTCACAGTGAAGTACACCAGATTTTGTTATTCTTTATTGCTTAGCACCTGCAACTTGATCATGTATATTTACATGGCAGAGAGCAAGAATAGGAATATCTTTGTCTGTGAGCTCTTTGCAGTTCATAACAAATCGAGGCTGTTTTTGGCAAAGTTCAGTGTTGTTTATTCATGCTAAAAGAAACTGAAACTACCAAAAAAAATTGACCAACACTTAAAGTTAGGACCATGAAAACGATTTACCTCTCCTTGTGTCTTTCTTAATGTGCTGGCTTTGCTATGTCTGACAAAAAACCAATTTGTAATTAGCTTTGAGAATTGACAATCTGTTAAACTGCTGAGAAAGCTAGACACACTTCCATGAATATCTATGTTAAGGGCAAAAAAAGTCCTGGGAAGCCCTCTTTTCCTTCTGGCCTGAGCAGGTGACAGGGCCAGCCTGGCCCCGTCTTGGCTGGAACTCCTCTGCCTAAGTGAGCTGAAAAAAGACTATTCCAGAAGTGATGTACTCACTGAATTTCTTCTGCACATTGCTAGTAGGAAAGAAAAGGTTATGGGGGGAGGAGAAGTGTTCTAAAGGTTTTATTCTGATTCCTATTATTCTTTCTTTTAGTTACTGTTGATAAACTTTTCTTTATACCCTTTTAAAGTTTTGAGCCTGCTTTACCTTCCTCCTAATCCTAGCTCCCAGCAAGAAATGTGTAAATATATCCTAGTTGGGTGCACTGGCATTTAGCCAGCACTGAACCCACCACATTAATTAGTGTGTTAGCTGGAAAATCTCAAATTGGGCAACCAAAACCACTACACAAAATTAGTGTTTCTGCCTGATTCAAGCTGAAACCACCACACTTTTCTTTCTCATTTCACCCCACCACTTTTCCCCATGTGCCTCCCAGGTATGCTCTCAGAGCTTGTTTCAGCCTGTGTTTGCATGTACCACCTTCAACAAAGGTTTTTGGTGATTCATTCTGATGGCCCTTGCTGTTCTGTTGGATTCATATGGTGTTACCTGCCTGGCATCCTCAGTGATGAGGTGCTACCTTTCTGTAAATTCCAACAACTTAAAAGAGTGATCCAACAGAATTCTTCCCAAGCTTCCCCTGATCTGGTGATCAGCATTTGAAGCCAGTGTTTTCCATTTTTTCTTGGAGAGTTTCCATGATGTCACTACCTGTAAAACTGTGTCTGAAGTACTTTACAGGAATGATGATGAGTAGTAGGGAGGAATATATGAAAATTACACTGGTTGCTCTTTGGAGTCAAAAGTTTGGGGTTTTAACCTCCAATATTCTGAATGAGAAGAGGATGGGGGAAACAATTGGGGTTGTCCCCAGAAATTTTCCTGTATTTTTTGATACAGATTTTGAAAAGCTTAAGCTGTAAGCTCCTAGGAGGACATTTTCAAAGTAGAATGGTGTTTCCACTGACTCCCAGGCATCTGTATAAGCAAGGAATGTCACCACTTTAACAGCTGCCAGTGCATCTGACCTGGGTTTGAATGGAGAGGTCTTGAAGGTCTTGTTGATTGACGTTTAAACAAAATGTTAATTTGTTTGTGCCATGTGGTCCCAGTGGGACTTGCTTAGATGACCAGAAAGCTTGAAAAGCCAGTTTTGGACTGTTACAAGGAATTTTTGCAGTTTTTCTGTTTCTACTCTTGCGTTTCTCTAGCAAATCTGATTCACTTATAAGGTAGTTTTATGTAGGTATTTTTACTTTCAGATTTAGCTGAGAAAAGTTAAACTTGTGCCTGAATTCAGCTGCAGTTACTGTCTACAAACACATAAATCCAATTATTAAGTAAGTCAGGGTTATTTCTCAGGGAGAAAAGTATACCCCTGAAATAATACCATGTGCTGGTTTCTCTGCTTGGATGAGAAGAAGAGCTGTGTGGTTTCACTACAGTTGTGCCCTTCTTCAGCAATAAGTAAAGGAGTTATCTTTTCCCTTCTTACTTTTTGAGTTATTTAGCTGACGGCTGATTGACCAGCCATGCTGAAAGCAAGAGGGAAAATCTGTTTGAATGGCCCTATTTTTTCTCTTACTATTTTTTTTTTCCCCCTGTTTCTTCTTAGGATCTCACCTTATTACAAAGTAGGTAGGGTAGCTGTGGCCTAAATGTTTTTACCCAGATAATTAACATCCATTCAGAATTCTGGGTCTTCCTTGCATTTTTTCCCCCAGATGAATGGTTCTCAAATTTAGTTACAATAATACAATAAATGCAAATTTATATTCCTATGAACATAGCAAAGGGAGCATAAAATAAATTCTTACTTATTCTCATCTGTGCTTGGTAGGAGTGCTGATATACTCCTAAAATAATTAGGTCCAAGTGTTTCATCAAACAAAAAATTCTGTCTTTTCTTATTATGCAAAAGCAAACTATTTATCTTGCAAGTATTTGAAGATTTATGGAGTCGGTGTGAAGAAATTTTTGCCCATTAATGCACATTATTAATGAATGCCTCTGGATAATTTGGGAGTTTTGTATGTAGGAAACAACATTAATAGACTGGTGTGTGAAAATTTGTCTAAAGTGCTTGCAACAGTATTTACTTAAGTGCAGATGTCCCATAGAGATTTGGCATTGCCAGCACTTGAGCAGAGTGCCCAAGGTGAAATTTTATAAATTATACGTTGGGTGTTTCAGCTGGTTGTAACATTAACTAACTGCATCAGACATAATAAATTAGTATTGTAAAAAGTAAATAATAGAATTGCTTGAAAAATTACTAAGGGTAAATAGTTGTTATAATTAGTATTAGTTGAGCTGATATGAGATGCTAAATCTGAAAGAGTTCAGAATTGTGTAGCCTGTCAGCTGATGTGTCACTGTGTGAACTCTGTCATTCTGCTGCCCCATCTAATCAGTCCAAGAACAGAATCAATTTTGAAGAGCAGACTCTATCCTTTTCAAAGTAGCCTCTGTTAAATGGAGGCTCACTTAATTCAGGCACAAGTTTAACTTTCTGTCTTTCCACTTGAGAATGTGTATACTCAGATAGAGGCCCACTTTTTCTCAGAAATCTCAAAACTTGTCTCTGCAATTTTTGATTTAATGGCTGTTGTGGTATCTCTCAGTTATTAGCAGTTTGACACTCATCAAGACCAGCTTTAGCAGTACTGTGGGCCATTGAGTGAATTGAAACTCTTGCCTTGGCAGCAGATTTCAGAGAAGCGCAGTGAACTGTGGGAACTGGTTTAAAATCTCAGATAAGATGGAAAAACAACCCCCAAGGTGTTAAGTGTCTGTACAGTGAATTTGAGGGCCATTTTCATTTCCTTGTCAATAAGATGAAAATGGAGCTCTTTCCCTGAGAAACTGTGAGAAAGCAGCCACGCCATGTAATAGCATTTTGCAGGAGAGGTAATGTCCTCTCCCACAGGAAGCAGCAGAGCAAGCTGGTGTCTGTCACATTCCTCCCCTCTACAGCTGCACATTAAGCTCAGGCTGTTGAGAGTAGAGGGCCAGGCATTGGGTAAATGGGGAGAATAAATGGCTCTTATGGAGTTTATTCCCATTATCCCTTCTGCAAAACCAAGGGAAGCCTCTGATAATTTGTTGCTGCTGAAAATGATACATCCAGTTTTTACCACCTCATGCATTTTCTTTTGATACGTTGGGCAAAGTGAAGAAGTGTGAAACTGAAGCAGAGGCAGAAAATGAGAGGAAAAAAGGAAGAACAAGTCCCAAAGAGCGAGAAGTACGATGCCAGCCCTTAAAGCTAAAAAAACGCTATTCAAAATTGCTGAGTGTGAAGCAAACATCACCTTGATCAGCTTTCCTGCATGACAGTGTGACCAACAATTCAACCTGACAGAGAAGCCTTTCAGGAATACAAATATCACGACTGCTCTGTTCTGCTTATGCACCAGTATCGCCGGCCTGGGGCTGTGTACAAATCACGGACAGGACTGCTGGAAACGTGCCTTGAGCTGTTTCATTTTCCAGCATCACTCTCATTACGTACTTATGACAACGGGAGGATGCCAGCAGCTCACATCCCAGGCAGCAGACAAGGAACTTAATGTTACAACTTACTTTAAAAGTGCTTTGACCAATCACACAAACCAGAAGCACATTGACAGTAGTTCTATCCAACCACTATAAGCACACGTAGCTTTGGCTAGAACAATGCTTGCTTATTTCCAATACAATACCTGCTTGTAAGCCTTAAAACACAATGCACAGAGCTCCATTATTAAGCTTAAAACTTCCTAATATCTTGCTAGATATACTTTCTGAAGCTTAGGGAGTTTTCTAGACAAGTGTTAATACACAGACATTGTTCTATTTGTCCTTACTTTTCTGGTTTTTACATAATTTTTCTGCTGACTCTATCTCATGACTACTACTTAGCTCTAATCACAGTTCTGCTGTCTCTGAACCCTGCCTTTTGCAGCTTTCCCAAAACCCTCTGATTTTATAGATTCCCACACACCAGAAATGCAATATGTGAGCCAGGACTTCCCTGACAGCACACTGTCTCTCCCAGCCTTGCCTTTGATGAGCGTCTTCCACGGGAAAGCGCCGCCTTTCTGATCCCATTAGAGGAGAGAGGCTCTGTCTCTGTGGTCCTTTCTGCGACCCGTGTGCTTTGTGAACACGGGGGATTTGTTGAGAGATGTATTGGGACCTAGCATGTCACAGGCAGGCTTGTTACAGATGAAACCCTGTTGACAGAAAGGATTAGCTGCAACCAAGAGAGAGGAACAAGCAGTCGTATATTTTAAGGGCGGTCGCGGTAGAAAATTTTGATTATTTATTGGGCAAGTAGATAGTCAGGGCTTTGTGTCATTAGAGATTCTGTACCCTAGGAAACTGGCAGTGATTTCAGCCTGGTGCTGCCAAACTGTACTCCAGAATGTGAGGTTTCATATGAAAGAGGGGGAAAAAAGCAAAACAAACAGAAAACCCTCTATACCCTGCAGCTGCAGAGAAAATACTTAGAAACTCACTGTGACCAGGGTTGTGCTCTTGTCTTGAGTCAGCAATCAGCTTGAAGCAATACCTTTGAGAAGAGTGGACTGTGCTGGTCATTTCAATGCATGTGAGGTATGAAGCCTGACATGTTTACACAGCAGCTAGCTCATTTCAGTGCTTTTTTTGGTGAAAATCTCAATGTCATGCATGCTCTTTGAGAATATATTTTCTTAGGAGACAAGAAACAAACCAGAAGGAAGGTCTATTATTTGTCATGTAAATAAGAATTAATGTTAAACATAACTTCTGCCCTTCTTCTCTCCCCATCCAACAACCCCCAAAGAAAAAGGCAGGGGGAAGGCAAGCAAATTTTCAAATTGTGGAGAAATGGATAAACATGGGATATTTTCTTTGCCCACCGGAAAAAGCTTTAGTCATATCCAGACTCTTGAAAAAAATCAAAACAAAACCCCCTTCTTCCTACTAACCCCTACATTCTTTGTAGTACCATATGCCCCAACTTAAAATTATCCAGCTTTTCATACATTCCACTTCTGCTCTGGCAGCTATATAATGTACAACAATTGCACAGAGTCAGAAGGCAATTCTGGGATGCACCAAGAATAAAGAATTTGGTGCCAGTTTAAAACAAATGTGGTGAATATGGAAGTAAATAACATAAGTAAAACTGGATACTGATGGTGTTTTTTAATTTCTGTGTCTGTCTAAACGTCCAGTCTCCAATTCATGTAAACAGTGCTGTGAATTTACCTTTTTCTTCTGCTTTGCTGAATTTACATGGAGAGGCTGCAAAATGCAGGGGATCTTGAACTTCACTCACATGATCACCCCGAGGAACCTGTTAATCAGTGGAACTATTGTATGGTTCTATGGCTCACATCATGTTTGAGCATTGGAGCTCAACATGAAAAAAGCACTGTAATTGCTCACAATTAGTACTGGTTTAGCCTCAGAAGGTTTACTTGAGAGTCCCCTCATGGCAGATTCATATCCAAAATGTATCTGAAGTATCTGAACCATTAAGAGTCTGGGAGGTAGTACTTTGTCATTGTATAAGGCAGAAGACTTGTGTATGAAAGGGCAAGGGGATTGTGAAATAATTACTGTCTCTGCATTTAATTTGAGTCAATGAAAATGCCAGAATGATTGAAGTGTTTATGCTGAAGATCAAGGAGTTATATTGGAATAAGGTAATCAAAACCAGGAACATCTCCTTTAAAATTTTTTAATATTTCTGAGGGAGGAGATAATGGAGGACTATCAGAGTATAGCGAGGGGAGTGTTGGAAGGAAAGTCAGGATCAGAGGTCACACCTGTGTGAAGTGATGGTTTGAAAATGACAAGTAAAAATGGAAATATGCTTCACTTGACAGTGATGAATGGGATCCTTGACCTGAGGAGGAAGACTAGAGGTGGCATTGCACTATGGAGATGGTAATTTGATAGTGGCAATTATAGGTGAAAAAGTTAGCCAGTAAAAATACCGTGGGGAAAACGCCTGCTCTCAATTAGGTATGGTACTCATGCCCCTGGGCCTTGACTGCTAGGGTAGCTGTGCTTTTCTCCAGCCTGGGATTCTCTGAGTTTGCCATTTTTATGCTTTCAGTGTGATTCTCTCATCCCTATATTCATTCCACCTGCTCCCAGTATTCCTTTTATTTCGTGTTTGTTTGTGCTTTGCTTACCTTCAGCACAGGAATATTCTGCCTCACTCCCCTGTATTCTCCTTCTAACAACAGCAAACCTCATGAAATTGGTGAACTGCTGGGCCTGGCTCAGAGTCAATCTTGCTAAACCTGGGACTGTACATAGAGTTTCCACGATGTGGGAATTGAGATCAGTCATATCCTGCTCACACATCTCTCATATCTCAAGGGCAGGAAAATATTTGCCAGTGGCCTGTAACTGTGCCTCTCTGCAAGCAATAAATGCCAAGAGTCTCATCAGCTTTTACATACTGAGGTAAAAAGTATGGTATAGGTTCTGGATGGCCTCAGAATATGAAGTATGGATTTTGAGGTTAGGAGAGGTCTGCTAGCTTAAAAGAGGTTCTGATCAAGATGAATTATGAAAATGGCAATAAATCCTTTGTTTTAAAGGGTAATAAACTGACTATTAATGTTTAAGGCAGAACTCCAGGCAAACATGAGTGGCAGATGGTACCACCTACCTTTATGTACCTTCCTCCTCCATAGTACTCAGCAGGAGAAAATGAAGCATCCTGAACCCTACAGGGTCTTCCTTGAGGCCCAAAGAGTGAAAAGTGCTTCAGACACCATGTGCATGGGTTTTATTCCTTTTTGTGCAGGTTTTTGTCTGTTTGACCACATAAGTCCTTTGTGTACATGTGACATTGATCCATTTCTCAGCTAAAAGTACTGAGTACCTTGCAGTTTAGTATGGTGTAATTAATCATGTGTTGGGTACCACAAGTTTTATTTTGTTGTGAACTAAGGTGGCTGGAAAATTGGAAATAATAAATAGTGAAGGGCCACGTTTAGCACAGTTCTTTACTTCTACAAATGTTCGTAAAAATGCACCAAAGGTTTCTTCTAAAGAGCTGAGCTGCTTGCCAAGTTCCAATCTGTATGCTATCATAACACCAGTTTGGAGACTCTCAAATCCAGTGACCCATTTGGGGAGCACTCATATCCATAGTTTTCCCTCTTTCTCCTGCCCTGGATGTGAAGTCTGATTAGTGTTTAGACATTGCTTTGAGATAATGATAATATGCCTTTTAATTAGCGTCAATATTTCTAGTCTTTTGGGAAATAATAATGTGCTTCCTTTTTACTCCTTGACTGTTGACAGATGGCCACTTATTAAACATCATTAAATTCTGATATCAATCATTTTTGTGCTTTATAAAATATGCTCATCGTTTAAAGGAAATGATAAATATAGGAGGAAGATTTTCCACATGGATTGTGTAGACTTTGATGCAGTGCTGCAGCAGTAATTGATGGAGGGAGGCCTTGTTTTTTAAGACATTATAAGTAGAATCTCTGAGGCCTTGCTACCTCCATTTCAGTATAGATGATGTGTATGTTAGAAGCAGCTCCTGTATGGAAGTAGCCCCAATGCTTCTGAGACAAAGCCACTATTAAAACATTTAAAAACATGAAGTTTTGAGAAGCCTGTCCTTATATGCAGAAAACATTTTGTGCATTTAAACAGGAATCCATATTGTATGTGGCTTTGTGAATGCCATGAAAAAGTGAAGATGGATTCCTGTGCATCTGTTATTTGCAGCAAGGCTTTATTTGACTTGATGCATTCTTGGCAAGAGTCTCCAATTCATTACTTGTGAAACTTTGTTTAATGGGTACAATTACGATCTGCATTGTGCCCTTGCTCATCTTAATAGCAGTATTAATTTGCAGGAAGGGACAAAAATCATCTTGCAGAGTTATCAAGCCGTGTTTAGGCTTTCTGAATGCTAATTAATTCAGAGCTCAAATGCTGTACCTGCTGTTTAAAAGGCTGGCAGCTTGTATTCATCACCTGAGTGACAGCTGTTCCTTGCCTTTTTTACTCTTAGAAAAAGAGTGGGGAAGATTAACTCCTTCCCATGCTGATGACTGCCATTTACGTTCAACTTTTAAATGCTAATTTTTTTTTTCTTTAACAGATTTACTGATTTTGACAGTACATTAGAGAAAGGATTGGTAACTGTGTGTTGTTCAGAGAAATTGCTAAATATTTCTCCAAATCACTGTTATTTTTTCTGGGCAGGGCAAAAAAACCCCAAACAGTCTCAGTGACATTTGATGCCAAAACCAGATCCTCCATATAAGCTAAAAGAGAAAGAATTAAAATATGGAAAAATCAGATTTGAACATTTATAATGAGTATGGAATCTGAAGAATTTTTCTCCCAAAATCAAACCCCTTTTTTAATATTTACTATCAAGAAAATATGTATTAATTGCAGTCAAATTAAATATTTGCTTAAGCCATTTAAATGTCACAGAAAATAGAAAAGTACAGTTTTATATTTTGTAGGCTTCATTCAAAGCTCATGGAGTTGCTGTTTGTTAAACTGAACTTGCCTTCTCTAGGAAGAAGTCATAGTCTTTGGTAGTAAAAAAGGGGGCTTAAAGGCATGCAGGTGATTTAATTTAATTCAGTCTGAGAAAAAGTATCAACTGGTACAATGCAGATGTTCATGTGCAGGTGTGGGAGGATTGCACAGTTTGCCTGAGTGACTGAGGAAGTGGGATAGTAATATTGGCTTAAGTTCCTTCTTTTTCACAGAGGAACAGGTAACTGAAATATAAATGTTAGCTCCATTCCTTCATTCCCTCCTGCCCCAAATCAAAACACCTAAATTTTACTGCATTTTCTTTTTGGAGGAAACATGAGACAAATCAGTAGTTGTTTCATGTCAAAAAATATTGTAGAGCTACTGACACCAAACAGAATTCCACAAAATCTTCCAGTTAGTATTTTACAGTAAATCTGAAGTTTTTCTTTTACTGTTTTAAAGACCTACAAATCTGGTATGTGTTTTGCTACATAAATATTTCAGACTTACGGGTGTGCAGTAGACATGTCATAATAAAATAAAATTTTCATCCACCTTTTGGAGGCCCTGTATCTTTAGGGAAACTCGGGGTGGACTTGGCTAATGCCTCGGGGCTTTGATTCTGCTCACATTGGGTTTTACGCATTCTGACTCAGTAAATCTCATTAAGCACATGCTGAACTTCACCATTCACTGTTCCTTCTGTTGACTTCAATAGCAAATTAAGCACATGCTTAAATGTTGTTCAGAGCCTTAGGGAAAGGTGATTAAAGAAAGTAACAAAGCTATGCTATTAAAATATTTTAACTCATTAAAATCCAGTGGATTTGCTGATACCAATTCACTGAACACTCTGTATAGAAAATTAAACAATTACTTTAAAACTGGCTGGTTGTCTTGTGCAGCTTGGAACACCAACATCAGGATATTAGATTGGTATTGCTGTGACAATACCTTTCCTTTCACCTTGTGACCTGCTGTTGAATTCTTTCAGACAATTAGTGATTAGGGTGAGTGATTGAAAATATCATTGGTAATAAAAAGGTTTCCAAGTTTTTTTACTAAGTGCTCTTGAAAATAATTTTAAAGAAATAGTTGTCTTTTTCCAAGTTACTAAAATATCTTTTGTTATTACTCATTAACTTCAAAAGATGTTTTGTGTTTCCATGCACAGGAATGATTTTTTGATGCTTTAGCAGTATTGACTTAGTGCTCTTCACGTGTGGACAATTTTTCTGCTAATTTATGGTGGAGTTTGATACCAAGTAATTGTGCTTTAGCAAGGCTGGTATTTAGTCTTTGAATTAGTGTGCAAGATGCTCTAATGAGTCCAGCAAGGATTAAGAAAATGCACTGCAGTAATTCTGTTTTTAAGAAGTTATTTATTAAAAAATCCCTCAACTTTTTAGAATTTTGTGAAATAGTTTCTGTAGGGGAGATGTTTCTAAAAAAAAACCACTTTATGAATCAGAAAACAGAAGATTCCTTAAATATTTGGAGCTGGAGGCATCAAAGCTGCTGGAGCTTGGTGGCCAGAGGGAAGGGGCTAGGTGTGTTCTCTTTTTATTTAGTTTATCATAGAAGAAATAATCAGATCAAGACTGAAATATTTTGGGAGGCTAAACGATGCATCATTAACTTTCCCGAGTTCCTGTCCTCAAACAGTTGCTGTGTATGTAAAATCATGAGCTCATTGAGATCCTGGAGCGAGTTATTTGGGGTCTGTAGTCTGTCTGCAGCTTTTTGAAATAAATCTGAGTGATAAAGCTGCATAATTGTTGTTACTGTGGTGTTAAAATCTTGGGATGATTCAGTCTCAGCGTGCGCAGTGAGTCAGACCAAGAAACCATCGAGTCTGCTGATTCGTGTTTGCCTCTTGACCTTTTGGCAAAGATCAAGTGCAGCATATGTTTTTATCAGTTTAATATCTGTTATGTCCTCAGCTGGAGGATTTTATATTAAATGAGTTTGGGGACTGGGAAATGTACTAGGAGCTTACGCCATCCTCTCCATGTGTGAAGCTTGCTATTGCTGTGTTTCTAGAATGGTGTGAAAAGAAAAAAGAAAAAAAAAGCAACAAGTCCCTTAATGACCATAAAAGAGTGCAAAGGGAAGAGCAGGAACAGAGCAAACATAGATTATGCCTCTCCACAGTGTTCTCTTAATTCCCACCAATTTTCAGCTCAGCGAGTTCCTGAGCCTCCATAAAATCCCATATAAAATAAAATGTAAAAAATAAAATAAAATAGCACTTCTGATTCTATTTTAATCTTGTTTTTCACTGCCTTCTCAGTCTGTATTAATATCTATTTTGTGATGTTCAGTATTGTAAAATCAGATTGTCATCCTCAGAACTGGGTAGTACCTGGTACCTGCTCAGTACAGTGAGCCTGCACTTGGCCTTGTCCTTGCTGAAGAGCCAGTTCTGGCATCACTGGTGCTGTTTATTTTCACTGACCACTCTTACAGGAAGTGTTTTTCTGAAAAATGAGATAAATAGCAATCAGAAATGACTGCAGAGTCCAGCAGATAGAAACACTCTGCACGATAGTGAAATGCAACACTCATTTGCTTTGGTTTGATTAAAGAGAATTTGAAAGAAATAGATGTGATGAATATCTTTGAGGGAACGCTATTTTTTAAATGCAGGTGTTTAAAATATATAAGAAAGCCAAGAACTATGGAGAGCTGGTGTTCACTTGAATATTTTTGACTGATTAAATGCCAACAAAATTCCATTTTGTAAACTGAAGGTCCAGAAGTGTTCACACATGCTGCAGTCAGTGGGTGGCTAACAGGAGCTGTTTTTATTAGGCCTGTGACAGAGTCACTGCCGAGGTCCATGCAATGCAGCAGGTGATCACAAGCATGGCTCGGGACATCTTTTGAAACACAACCAGGCCATTAAAAGCCACGTTGATGTGACAGGGTGAAAACTGGGTCTTCTATTAGAAATAAAATTCATACAGTTCAGATAGAGAATGATCAAAATAATTTTTATAAGAATTTGACCCTTCAAGCGTGTTTTATTAAGTACGTGAGGTAACACAGAATGGAGGAACCCATGTCATTGTAAATTAGTTTCCTTGAGTTAAGTCTCATTACCAAGACACCTTCACTTTTTAAAATTATTTTGCCTGCCATGGTTAATAAAAAGGAAGTTAATTTGCTGTGACATTTTTGGTGGTAGCTTGGTGCGCATTCAACTTAATTGCAGTAAAATAATAGTTTCAAAAAACCGCCCTAAACTCCACGTTCCTTGCATTTTGAATCACTGGGTGATTTACTAGTCATTATTTATAGCCTCAGTATTTCAATTAGGATATGTTAAATAAAGCTTATGTGGGAGATGTGGAATTGTTTGTTGATTGTAATTATTTTTATGTTGCTATTTAATGGAAAATACTATATTTTGATTCTTTAATATTTCTGCTTAGATCCAAACCCAGTAGTCTACAAGACAGATATCCACTGCAGCAAAATGCCATCTTATTACTATGCATGCTATGATGCTCACAGGTTATTGTCAATATCCAGTGTCTACTGGCAAGGAAGTTTTTGTTTGTCATGGGAACAAAATGATTGTTCCTCCTCGTTCTAGACAGCTGAGTTCTTGAAACGAAAAGCATTTTGATCCTGGGGTAAATATTGATTCTCTCTTCTCTCTCTCTCGGAGAAAATTAATTTAGTGTGTATTATATGCACCCAGGTGAGGTAAGGCCAGCTCAGGACCTCACAGGCTACTTAAACCTGTGACACAGGCCAGCATTCAAGAAGTGGTTTTATTACTCTAGGTCAGCCCATACATGCTGGTTCTTTTGGAGAGCATCTCCTACAACAGAGCAGAGAAGGATTCATGTGACACTTGCCTATAGCAGTAGGATCCTAGATTTCTCATTTTCACCCAAAAAGGAGTGGCATCAATTTGCCTTTTTTCCCACCCCCTTCTGAGTGGTTCTGGCCTTAAATCCAGGTGGTCCTGGTGAGGTCACAGGTACTAATGCGCTGTGCCTCCCAGAAACAGCCTTTGGAGAAACACAGAGAGCTGCATTTTGCTGGTCAGATTTTTAGCATGCAGAAATCCTTTTCATAGTGCATTGGGGCTAAAGTAGAGTGGTTGGCAGTAGCCAAGTCTTTCCTTTATCAACAGACATGGAAAAGGGAGTGCAGAATGTTCATTCATTTACAAATCTGAGCATCCACTGCTGTTGCCGCTCCTCAGCTGACCTGGGGCACCCTGGGAGAGGAGCTCCTTGGCAGGTCTTTGATGCACAAACTGAAAGAATTGGCAAGAACAACAGAAAGAGTTGGACAGATTTCCTGAAAGAATCACTGCCACCTCCTCCTTTTAAAGAAAGGCACACTTCCACCATCTCATTTTTGCAGCTCTCTTCATAAGAAACAGAAATACCTGAGCCTTTGCAAGTGACCACAGTGTGTCTGCTGCTATCACAGTGTTTGATATCAGTCCCTGTCTGTGTGCATCCCTATGGGATTCAGAGCATAGGCTCACATTCCTGTGGAAGCTGTGCCATGCAAGTGCAATATTTCTGCTGCCCCAACTTAAAACTTAACTTTCATTAGTAAATAAACAGACCAGATTGATTGGTTCCCTTTAGAGAGTGATACTATGGGATCATGATTTCAGCCTTACAAAAGCAACAATTAGCATTCTAAGAAAATAGTTCTGGTGGAAGTCATTGCAACATGATTAGCTTTGTTATTTGTAAAGCCTGTGTAAGCTTCTGCCATCTTGAATCACTGAGTGTCATTGTAAAACTGTTTTTTCATGTTTATGCATGATACACTGGTTTTTGTTTTATATCATCAGCCATTTCCTAAGTAAAATGTTTTGAAAGGATGAAGAAAAATGAAAAAGGAGAAGGAGATGTTAGGGACTCTGTATCTCTAGCACTATGGTGACTGTTCATGTGAGACACTGTGTGATCATGCCTTTATTCCAGAGCCAGCACTGTTCAATTAATGTTGAATTCACATTTCATTTCATTTTTTATTTTTGACTCTTAATATTATTTTTTTAAAAACTTCCACCACAAATAGAAGAAAATTACAAAAAGGGCTAACATATAACTTGCTTCTTACGTGCCTCAGAAGGCACAATCCTACCACTGACATTGTGAAAACTGTTAAGGCTGTTTAACAAGGTTTGAAGCTAAAACAGGGACTGCCATATGACCTGTATTACCTCTCCTCAAGGGAATGCATTTTCTTAAAGTGATGATTTATGAGATTCAATACTAATGTCAAACTTCATTCTGCCATGTGAAGTAACACAATTAAAACACCAAAATAGCAGAACACAAGCAGCAGAACGTTGTTGAACTTGTAAATATTTCCACATAGGTGATGTAAAGTTTGATGGAAAAGTGATATGAGTGCTTTAGGCATGTCCACATGAGATGTAAGAAAAACAAGCCTTAAGCAAGTCTGCTATTTCCCTCAGAAAGATTTTATCCTGAGAGGGAAGATGGAATATTATGTGCAATAGCAGCTGCATAGAATAATTTTGAATTCTTTTATAGTAAGTCTCTGTGTGATTAGAAAATAGATACAAATCAGATGAGGTAACAGTTTGTCCTGTTTGTGTGAAGTGGTTTTCCAGGATAAAATTACATTTCCTTCTAAGTGCAGTATTCATTTGGGAGTAAATTAATTAAGGCTGAGTGGATAAGTATCTGCTGTCGTTCTGCAGTCATGACATGGCAAGACACGAGCTATCTACATGCAAAACTCATCTGTACATGAAAAAAAGTGTCTGTGCCTGTTGCTTATATTGCTGTTATGGGATACTTTGAATAAATAACTTAATTCCATGCTCAAAATACTCCAAGGCATAGTATTTTTTTATTGGTATTCTTAACTTTGACTGCAACAGAGTAACAGCTCTTTTCTCATTTGAGAGCATCACTCATGGGATAGGAATGTGGTCTCTGCACTATGCCCTAACAGGTTGCTTATTTTATTTGTGCTATGGCTTGAACAATTGAATAGGATATAATGTAGATCAGGCGTCCCACGATGACTCTCAGGTTGGGCTTCCCTCAGTGATCTTCATAGGTGGGTAGGACTTATTGGGGGTGGTGTTTGTCAGGGGGGGTCATGATTTGAGTTGCTTGATTACTCTGTACATGCTGGAAAACTGGGTGGTTTCTTTGTTCCTCTTTGAGGGGAGATTTCATGCTGAAGAGAAATGCATTATTTTCTTTCATGTTTAAAGTAATCTATTAGGACAACAGAGAAGTGCACTTTGGCTTTCCATTGGGCTGTTGCAGATCATTGGCTTGATATCTACCTGTGTTTAAACAAAACTGATTTCTGTGCTTAGTCCCGTCATCCTGTGTGATATTTTCTTGAATTACTTTCCTACCCTAAAACTATACTAATTCCAGAATGGTTTTTACATAACAACATTGACTGTAAAGCTGTGTGTTTCTGTGTAAGTGTTCTTTTGTATGGCTTCTCTGCAATACTGTTTCAAAGTGGTGCATGAAAAATCAAGGGCTGAATCTTAGCTGTCTTCAAGCAAATATTGAGAGATGATATAGCTGGAGTTTAATCACAAACTTTTCCCTTTCCTGACAGCACTGACATTTATTTTCTAGATAAACAGATGAATGTTAGATAACAAGTTGTTTTGAGCATGTATGGTGTTGATGCAAAGCTAAAGCCCATATATTTTTACCCCAAACTTCTGAATTGTCTTTAAAAGACTGAAAGCCTAAAAGGTGATGTGCAAAGGCTTATGAACTACTCTAAAAGTTACTCCTTTCAGCTGGCTTAAGCCTGGGGTAACAAGCCACTGCTGATCCATGTGTAGGGCAATCCATCATCCAGTGGACATGTCCTGGTACATAGCACTGGAGCCTGAATATTTAGTAATATTCCTTTTTTTTTTCCATGGGAAACTTGACCTGTGGCTCTTGCTGTGAGAGAACTTGAGTGGTAGTGTCTGACTTAAGCTTTTTAGAGGGTTTCACAGCACTGTCTGCACTTCTTGCTGTGTGATTGTCCAAAAAGCTTCCACCAGAACAAGGAAAGGATATATGGGTATATGAAAGAGGGAAGGACAATTGAACAGGGTCATGCTAAATAGAGAAAATACAAGGGAAAGCAAGATCAGATTGAAGCTGAGAACTTCCATCTTCCATTTTTAGCATCCCTTTTTGAATGAAGAGCAACACAAAGGAGCAGGGTGCTCCAAAGTGTGGGGGTTTGTATCTGCAATACGTTGTTGGATACTGGGGCAAAATTTTGGTCTTGTGGTTGGCTTCCCTAGTCACCTTGGGAAGCATGATACTAAGTATTTCTTTGTGGAGGAGTATCAAAGTAATTCAGCTAAGTCCTTGAACCTTTGTGTTTCTGTGATTTTAAAAATATTTTGCTGTGTGTAGGTTTTTTTGTTGGTGGTTGGTTTTTTTTTTTAATGGGTTGTCTAATCTAAAGGCCACATACAAGCCTTCAAGTCTAACCTTTTCATTTTGCTTGACACTGTTGAAGAAGATAAGAGGGGAATGCTGTCAGAGAGTTTACACAGAGGATGGAGAGGGGTGGTGGTGAAGGGGATAATGACTTCAGCTCTGATTTTCTCCCTCCTGCTGCAACAAGGCATCTGTATTCTCTGCTGGGTGCAACCAGCCTGCAGGAGGCTTTCCTTCCTTCAAGCAACAAGTAAGTTAGGAAATCATCTGGGAAATTAAAGAGACATCAGAGCTGGACATGTGGTAACTTGTTAAAAAAAAAAAAGTAAAAAATTATGGATGGATGTTGAAGGATAAAGATGGGAAGAACATGAGGAAGGACTTGGGTATAGTTCCATGTGAGATGTTGTAGGATAATACTGTTTTGAGTCAGGTGCCATGAGCTTCCAGCCATCCATAGAGACAGAGCTTCCACTTCACATACAAAGGTGAGAGCTCAGTCAAAAGTGAACTTGCAGCTGCCTGACACTTGCAGTAGTGAAGGAAGAAGATGGAAAATTCCTGGGCTGAGATTAGCTGAAGCCTTCTCTTCCTCTATAATAGCTTGTTATGCCATCATATTCAGGCAAATATGTACAGTGTAACAGCATGTCAGTTATTTTGCCTAGCAGTCAGACTCTTCTTTTTGTGCTGCAGAAACAAACTGCTTTGTTTTCAATTGCTTTAATATGCTATGCTTTCTAATTAGATGGTCTATAGGCAGCACATAAACAGCACTCTCCAGTATTGTTTCAGAAAATAAATAGCATGTGTGATGAATACACTGAGCTATGAGAGAAGTGCAGACTGACATAAGTTCTTGTTATTTGCTTCCATATGAACAGCTCTAAATGTCCCTTCCTGAGAAATGCACATTTGCTGCGTTCTGGCTCAGGGGAGGCTGCATGTCTATTTGACATGCTCTCAGTGGAGAATTGCTTATCCATGCCTGATCCTGATGGGTTTCACCTTCCAAAAGTAACTAGCATAGGTCAAAAGTTGGCAAGATGGATTGAAAAGTGTTTCCAGCTGATGGAAAGGCCTCTGGTAACTAAGTGGGGGAATTTGAAATCCAATCTATTCTCAATGGAAAACCCACAAATAGTCCGTTTCAACACAGACAAGCTACTCCAGTATCCAAGTGCTGACATACAGGAATTTTTCAAACAACACAGACTTGAATCAACTAGTTTTGCATCAAAGGTACCAATTCAAAGTATCTTCTTTAATGGTCTGCTATATGCCTAAAGAACTTCTTTGTTTACTAGTTCAGTGCAGTGTTAATGGTCACACCTGCATGTGAATGTCTCCAGACTCCCCTTCCTCCTCCAGGTCTTACATTCATTGATTCTGGCATGCCAGATTTCTTGTTTCTTTCCCTATTTAAATTCATAATATTTTCCCTTCTGTAGCTGAATCCTTCCTTCCTTTATCTGAATAGACAACATTTTCATCTTTCCTATTTTCTCATCCAAATTTCATTTTCCTGTTTACTCTTTTTCACTCTTGCCTGTTTGCCATGTTTAGGTTCTTCCATATGCCGTTTCTTCACAAGTTGTTCCCATATTGTCCAATACTTTGGGGAAAACACAAGTTCTCAGTTGTTACCTATTCCTCTACATGAAGGAGAGCATGCTGTGAGCGTGGGATGAAAGAGTGGGTCTGGTTGGGCAATGATGATTTTATTCCTCCGTGATTTTCTTAGCTGCTTTTCTTTGCCTTCCATTCCTTCCATCTGTCTCTGACTGTAAGCAGAACGTAAAGCAAAGGAAGGGCCAAGTGTCTGTTAGGTTTCCTGTTAAAATACACAATAATGATGATGTGAGTCAGAGACTGGGCACACCAGCATGGAAGTCCTTTACATATATTTCTTTAATTTAATTTTATTCCATTGTTTGTCCTTTTTTTTTTTTTTTTTTACTGTTTGTACCTCTCCTGGCTCATGTACACAATGAATTGTAGTATTACAGGAGATCTTTAATCAGAGATGGCTACTTTCTCATTTCCCTGGAACAGGGGACTACTTCGGTGTAGGAATTGTTCCAGGAGTGCTAAGCTGCCCTTCATGGCTTTGTGCAGGGCTAATGAAACCCCTTGTTACACCTGTACTCGTACATTCTCACCCTGCCCTTTTCAGATCACAGATTTCTTACTCAAACTGGGGTATGCAAATTTCTAATTTAAATTCAGAACTAAACAAGGCAAGGAGCTCTTAGAGTTGTTTTGGTATAATCTTTAAAAACAGTTTCAAAACCTAAATTCTCCCAACAAGGGCAATCAGCAAGGACAGATTTCCATAGTACAGGAGCAGTCTTGTTTGACTGTCTTCAGCAAATTCTCCTACTACCAACTGACTACTGAGATTAAATGGAATTTCTAACGAGTCTGGTTACAATGGGTCAAGCACCGTATCTCTGGTTTTACGTATGTGTTGCAAGCCTTATGTGTTGCAGTAGAGATTTATCTTAGCACAGTCATTTTATGGTGCTTAGAATATTTTCCTACTCTGCATTGCTGCTACTGTAGATAATGGATGACCACTTGGTTAATGTTTGATGGCAGTTACAATGCACCTCTCCCAACGTGAAGTGTCCTTATGCCTTTATACTAGAACTGACCTTCAGGGACAGTAAACATATTGTTTGGCAACAAGTTAATTACAGACTTTATCTTCCAAAAACATTCATGTCATGGGTGGGATAATTAAGATGTCCTTGCAAGTGAAAAAACTTTGTGACTTATAGTAACGCTCCAGCGTAGGTGTTAGAAACCGAGGTCACAGCAGTATTACAAGAGCTGTGTACTCATGTTATTTTGACTAAATAATTCTTCTCTTCAGGCTGTGAAAGATGGACTTAAATGATATGTATGCCAATAAATTCTCTAAGTCTATGTAGAAAAACAAAGGAATTGGGTTGTCCATGGGTATGACAGGCAAGCAGAACTGATTGTATTTGATTTACTGTGGGATTCGTCACTAGGGTTTATTTTGTTTTTCTCTCCTTTCCTCCTTTTAATGCCTCGGTCTGTTCTTGTGTTAAATGGTTAGAATCATATTGACCCTTTCTGACTTTGTAACTTCATGGTGATAAATAGCTAATTATTTGTAATTGAATTAGGCTGTGAACTTAAATATGACAGAAACAGATGTACTTGTGATTACCTTCAGCATGGCTCAGGGGGTTAAAGTTTAACACAGTATAAATACTTTGCAGAAATATTATTTCTGAAGTGGAATACTGCAAATAGTGGAGACTATCATAAAGATGTCAATGAGCTCCATAGTACATAAATTTTTGTTGTTTTTTTTTCCTGAAATATTCTGGGGAGGAAGGGGAAGAGTGTCCACTGGTGACTACTGAACTTCCACTTCTGAAGTGTTCAATCTCTAAGCTGGGAGCATTTAGTTTGGGTGAAGTTAGGAAGTATTTCTTCACAATTTATATTCAAAAGAGGAGGACACTGAGCATTTTCAAAAGTTGGAGCCCCTGGAGGGGCACAGTGCAGTGTTACTTTGTGAGTGCCACTTGAATGAAAGTCCTTGTTGGCTGGCAGAATTAGGGCAGGATGCACAGTTTAACAGCCCCAGCACATCTTTGTATTGACGTGGAACTAAGGATGAATACACACATCTGTGTCATTTAAGGATCTGAATTGTAATATCTGGAAAAAGCATGGATTCTGCACATGTTCTCTTTCTCAAAACCTGGCTCAAGGAGATCAATAGATCTGCTAATGAGCTACTTCTGAGCTGCTGTTTTCTGTTTCAGGTTTTCTACTTGGAAACTTACATTCCAGCAGAAATAAGTAGTTCAATTTTAATGGGCAGTATCATCATGAACAATCAAATAACTTTGGAATGTATTCATCATGAACAATCAAATAACTTTGGAATGTATTTTATTCAATAGAAGGAAAGTCACAGTACAGCCACAATATATATGGAAGGTGATGAGTTGCTCCTTGCCAAAATGTAGCAGGAGTATGAAGGATTGAAACATAGATTTTGAGTTCTTTTTCTGGGTATCTGTTTGTTAGGATGAGAATATTTAAGCATCCCAACATTTGAGAATAAGAGAATAAAAAGTGATCTAAGCACCAAGTCTTAGATTAATGCCATGCTATCATTCATGTGTAATGCAGTACTGTTAACATCCTCATGTGTAAGAGATACAGTTTCACAGAATGTCCTGGCTGGGTGTAAACTAACTTCAAAGCAATAGAATAACACCTTCAAAATGATTAATTTTGAGGCTGTCTTGGTGACTATCTTGAAAGTTGAATCCCTCTGTCTTTGCACTTATGAAAATGCTGACCATATATTTGGGCATGGTGTGTTCAAGTCAGATAATCTCTTCCAGATTCCTTCATTATTAAACGGTACTGGAATGTGATTTTTACTGTGCAAATTGTTCCAGGGGTTCCATATTTTGAAATTCCATCTCCAGCCCTAATCCAGAAGCTAGTCCATATTTGTTTTACCTTTTGCAGTACATAAGAGCTGAGCTCTGTTGATCTCTCAGTCAGGATGAGGTACATCTTAAAATGAAGTTATCAATGAACATCACGTGCATCATGTAGCATTTTTTTATTTCATATAATCTAGACAGTTGTTGGTGAGCAAGCTTTTCACTTTTGCATGTTTTAATTTTTTAAATATCCAGTTCCCCTTTGATTTTTTTTTTAGAAACTTCATAGCCTATTTTCACATTGTCTGTGTTGTTTATCAGATTTACTTGTGTTTTCAGCATAATATGGTTCTGTTGAATTTCATTTGAGGTGATTTTTTCTGCATAACTATGTGCAAATAAGAGTTTTGATAATCCTTTTCTTTTTAAATCAGCCAGTTTAATACTTCTGTCACTGTTGCACGGAGATGAGAGACTTGACCTATTTTTAAAAATGAGCTTTTCAGCTTTGTTAGCTACAGGAGAACCGAATTTTTAGAATTTTTAGAATTTATTATTTAATTAGTTGCCATTTGGATTTGCTGGTGCACACATGGAGAATATTGTCCTTTTAATTGTGATCATTTGCAATGGAACTTGGAGGAATTCTTTTCTTCTTGTAACTCCTTGGTGCTTCCTAACCTTGTTATTGTTCTTCAGCCTTTGATTTTGACCTGCTGTATTGGCTTCAGCTTTTCTACAGAAAAGTTGCTTGGATTCTGCTGAAATATATAGATTATTCCATTTCATAGGCATTCTAGCAAAAGGCATGAAAGGTTATTCATATATGATTATGATTATTTCTGATGTGACATTTACCCCAGAACTATATTAAGTTGTTAGCCCTGGAAAAAAGTATTTTGTTAATGCTATTCTGTATTCAATGGCTTTGATGGTACTTGTTGCAGATCTTTCAGATTACTGTCAATACTTCATTATCAGTGATAATATATTAATGCAGTAAGTTGACAGAGGGGTTGACTGAATGACTATTGCAATATATAATTAGGTTGGTGTAAAAAGATGCTGATCCTCCACAGCCTTTAAATAAAGTCTGTTAGAGACTGAATTCCCTTGCTGCACTGTTACCATTCCCAGAGTGACTACTACCATTTTTTCCTATGATTCTTGAAGAGAGTATGCATATGTTATAGAAACTCCATGTTACAGAGTTGAAAATAGATTTTCTTTCAGTTTTTATTTCAACAGTTATATCACTGAATCTAATAATATCATTATAGTTATATATTACCATTATTTACAAGTATTAAGTAATTTGAGACCTCTTGTCATTTCTGTACAAACAAAGAATTGTTTGCAGAGTTGTTTGCAAAGCAAAAAAAAAAAAAAAAAAAACAAAAAAAAAAAAAAAAACCAAAATTTAATGGAATCCTTCCAATAGCTGTCAGTTTCTTCCTTAGAGTTTGATAATTGAAAGGTTTGTTATTTTTTTAGGAAGGGAAGATGGTTTCGATTATCCAAAGGCAGTGGAATGTTTAACTACCCTTCTGCTATCAGTGGACTTGTTTACATTAGGATTTTGACTAAATTGAGGTTGCACATATCCAGATGTTATCTGCCTGGGTGACTTTTTCATTTACTTTGGCAAGGGATTTGATGGTGTATTGCTACCATCCTTTTGTCATTTTTCACATTTTTAACATCACATTTCAGGCTACACTTAGCTTTTCCTTTTCTAAACTTCCACTAAATTTTTACCTCGTAAACTTTTGCTCTTTTTTTCTAAGGATGAATGCTTACTGAAACCACCAATGGGATTTTGATATTTACTGCAGGTTTTCTCGCTGGTTGTTGTGAGTAAAGCCAAAGTCCCAGGCAAACAAACCCAAGACACAAAAGAAACTTTTTTTGTTCTTGATTTTTATCTCTGTTTTTGTTGTGCTGAGGGGCAAGAGATGTATCTCAAATGCACCCACGCTGCAATGTCCTTCAGCAAGACAGGAAAGACAAAGCTCTCCACCAGGAATGGGTTTCTTCCCAGCACCCAGTGACCTGTGGTGCCAGTGGCTCACTCAGAGAAGCAAGGGCTCCTTATACAAGTAGGATACAGCAGGATAAGGTTCCAGAGAGCATCAGTGGGGATTTGTAGAAAACATTTGCCTGGACTACATGGTAGCAAGGAATAGTTTCTAGTTCTGAAACATAGCAACAGTTGGACAAGACTTTCATTTAATGCACTGCTGTCATGTCATTTTTCAGCACTGGTGGGGGTTGGGAGGGAGAAATATCCAAGCCCAGAAACCTGCTGCTTAGGATGTGCCATGTTGAGAACCAGCATGAATAAAGAATTCCATTTTTTGTATCTTCAGAGTGCTAAAGATGTAAGGTAGGCGAGCACTCAAGCTCAGCAGCAATCAGACAGAGCTGCAGCCAACAGAAAGAGACTTTTGACAGTGTAAGATCCTAATCTATGTCCTAGTGAACCTTTCTGCTGAGTTGTTTTACCTCTTTCAACCTTCTGGTTGGAAATTAAAAAGAGTTCATGCTGGTCCTCACATGACTCACTGATACATTAGCTCTGAATGGAGCTCTACTTATTAATGTTTATACAGCCTTGGTAGATGTAATCCTATTTGCAGGCCTTTAAAATGCCAACTTTTTATTTTAAGCCTGGTTTACTTTTAACTGCAATATTTAGCCTCAGAATGTGTTTGTGGGATTTTTCCTCAAAGGCATTTTCCCTCAATAGCATTTTAAAACGTGTGAGGTTTTAAATCAGTAAAAGTAATGAAATTGTGCATGCTCTTTTACATGTGTCATTTAAGGAACTCAGTGGAGTTCCTCAATTGGAGGATTTGAATCAAGCAGATCTAATTGTTGCTAATACTGTTAATTTTGGTTAATGCCTAGAAAACAGCTATTATTACCAGTGCAGAAACATATGGAGATGGGTTTCTGTTCATTTGTAGTTCTCTTATAGTAGCCAGGGGTGAGTGATATTGGTAGGAGTTTTAAGTTAAAATCCACATCATTGATGTCAGCAAATATCAGACTAGTTCCAGTTAGACTGTAGGAGAGAGAAGAGGAAAGGGAGACAAAAAATTGATTATGAAGATGCAAGATAGTTGTTGGAAGGAAATGTGATACTGAAAAGAGAGACATAAATACACAATGAAACTGAATTGAATGAGGGGAAAGTAAAGATGATCTGCCAAGCCAAAGAGCAGTTAGTTCAGGAAAACATAACAAAACAAGACATTTATGGATAACCAGAAGTACCTCTCTTTGGCAGCTGTTGCAGCTGCTTTTGCAGGTTAGAGAGTGATAGGTCTCTCTCTGAGTATTTTCCCCCAGGCCGAGTGATCGACTGAGATTTGACATCTGCAGTGAACTATCTGCTGTCAATAAATTAGTGCCAATAATGAGATAGTTTTAGATGTGTGCCTACAGTTTCACAGAACTTTTTCCAGTGACTTCCCAGCCTACCTGACAGGCACAGAGCAAACAGGTTGTGCGTTATGGTGGTGGGAGCTCTGCCTCCTTTTCTTCCTCTTTGTGAATTTTATAAGAGAGCAGGGGTTCACTCCACATTGTGAGTCATGTTTGCAATAGGCAGCTGACTCACTGCATTAAGGGTCTGATATCTCTATGGGATTTGTGAGATTTGAGAAAATTATTTTTAAATGTTGGGTCTGAAAAACAATGTGAAAACAAGTCTTCTATATCCTAGGACATTTGCTGAGTGGGGATATGCCCTCCAGTGTTAGCTTTGTGCACATTTGAACAATATCTTGTTTAGCACCAATGGCAGAGTACCATAAAACTCAGAGGGAATCGATTATCATACTTTTTCCATTGGCATTTCTGAGGACACCTTTGTTCTTCATAGATGTTTTTTGAAAATGGTTGGAATTCTGTTTTATAGGATAACTTTACACAGGGAGAGTAAGACTTGTGGGTAAGTGTTTTAAGCCTATGTTTTCCTTCTCCCCTAGTCCTTTACAAGCACTGATCAGGAGCTTGGTGCTTAATTGCACTGCATCATTGGCAATTATGGCATGGTCAGAAGGAAAGGGCAAGGGCAGGGGAAAATTTACCAGTGTTGCTTTTCAGTTCAGCCAGGTTGCCTTCAGGAGATCCCAGCAGATCATTCTGCTCTTTGCTCTTGGCCTTGTATATAATTAATTTGGGTTGAGTGACTGCTTTTAAATTGAGTTTTGTGGTAGCTGCTGGTTCAGAGAGTAGATCTGAGCTGTCAGCCTCTGAGCTGTTTACTGCTCACAGGTGTCTTCTCAATTGATGGCAATAATTCACTTAGAACAAAATAACCCATGGGCTGAGATTCCTGTGTCCTCTTCCCCTGCAGAGGTGGGAGTCTTGAGAAGAAAGGGAATTTAATAAAAACTGGAGCAAAGCAAAGAAACCAGGATTAGTGGTAGAATCAAAATAGTTCTGAAGTATTTGGGGAGCTGGAGCAACATGGTTGGAGGACAGAGGGACATTGTTGCCTAGACAGAAAACAGTTTGCCAAAGGACATTACTGGAAGGTTCTGCTAAATTCCAAAGCCATTGAGGAGTGAAGAAAGTGAAGCTTTGGGATGAAGGGGTGTTTAACTTTTTTTTTTAGGCTCTTCTATCTCGTGGTAAGTCTAAAGTAAAGGTTCATAGGACCTCTTTACAAAGGATACATGTATGGGACATGTATCCTCCAGCCCTGGTGTCACTGAAACAGTGAGGCACTGTAATCCAGGGTCCCCAGAAGGAAGGAGCTCTGAGAAATGAGTAGATTTAAGCTATCAGGTTGGTAATTTTTTGTGAGAGATGTTATGAAGGGCTAGGCAAGCTGGAGATTATCCCAGTAATGCTTGCCAGAAGAGTGAGCTGGTACCAACTTACACCAAAGGAAACTTGAGAGCACCTGGACACATACCATGTGTAGTTACAACATAAGAACTGCAACTGACACTGTTTCCCTGACAGCTTGGCAGGTTGGAATAACAGTGTGAGGCTGGAAAAGAGCAGAAGGAAATATTGTACAAAGAGCTGCATGGCTGACTGCATTGGTGCCTTTATGTCAGTGAGTCTTCACCATGGGACATGCACCGAGGCTCTAGAGCATATGGTGGCATACATGTCTTGTGAGGTGCCATTGGAAATAACAGCTCTTCCTTCTGCAGGTTTATAGGCATTACATTTAAATAAAATGATCAGTAACAATTGCTACTTGAATAGATTTTCATACTCTAATATTCAACACACTGTATTTCATTTCATGTTTTATTCTTGTTAACAGACAGGATTAGTTGGAAGCAAGAAGGGCACAAACTGGTTTTGAGAAAAGGCAAATTTTACAGGATGAAATGAGCATAAGTCAAAGAGAATTCCAGCTTTAAAATCTTTGTCATTAGTTACTTTGCTTCTTGAGTCTCTGACATTGTAGCTCTCAAAAGCAGAATGAAACAAAGCTGTTACCAAACTTCATTAATCCCAACAAAATGGAAGAGGTCAGGAAGTGCCAGCAAACAGCATCCTTCAACCCACTGCAGGTCAAGGAAGTCTGCAGATACCAACTGTAGTTTGCCAAGTCCTGCCCTGGGGACTTGACATCTTCTCAGTCCCATTTCTCAAGTCAATTCCCTGGTCCCAGGTGGGCTTTGGAGGGGTGTTACTGAGCTGTTTGTGTCTTGATTGATCTTGGAGATTGGGACAGACATCTCCAAGCCTTTCACAAGGAACTGCAAAAAAAAAAGAGTATGCTCCCAGATGGCACTAGTATCCCCATTCCTTCCACTCTCATACTCCTTTAATTTGGCCTTTTTATAAAAATGCTGTTAATCCCCTTTCTCTAGACTAGATACAGTAATTTAACACCCACTTCATAATGGCACTCACCTGTATTTAATATTATTTCCCAAAGTAAATTTGAACCCAGTGTAACAGTGTAACACAAATGCAACAAGGACAAAATAACATGTATAAATTCACTGGCTGACATTTGCCCTTGTTTCTAAAAGAAATGCATAAATTCTTTACTCTTTAATCTTAATAATTTCAAGTTTCATGCACAAGCTTTTATCTTTTGTAGAAACTACAAAATCAGTGCATACATTTAAAATGCTTTAGAACTAGGAGGTGTTAAATCTTTTTCTCCTGAGTTCAGATGCTTTTCACCTCTTTCTGAAAGTGTTTCCTTAGTTCAAATTTGCTATGCTTGTCTCAGGCACAGGAATGTTGCCTTGGATCATTTGGAATGAACAGCTGCAAGGAGATCTCAGAAAGAGAATATGCTAAGTAAATTAGAGGGTTTAACTGCACAGCAGTCAGCAGTCTTTCATCTGCGACACTGTGTGCTTGTCTGTGAATTTGGGAGTAAGTTTCCAGAGTTCCAGAAAGCTCCTGGTTTTTATATGTGGAATCCCAATGAGCAGGAACCTCTGACAGCAGCTTTTCCCAATATTTAATCTTCACAGTGTTAGTGAAAGGAAGCTCAGGTTTTATTTTTTTCTCCCCATCACCCCTTTCTGCACAATTAGCAGTGAATATTCAGAAACTCCCTTTCTGAAGCTTTTACCAATGAACTTACCCTCACCCAGAACACCACAGTATGAAAGCAACATCCCTTGACCTTCTTTACATCAAGAGGGAAGGTGTTAAAACAACCATATTTTATCCATACAGCTGTTGCCTTGGCTGTCATTCATGCTTTAACACCACTCTTTGATGTTGGAGAACTTCAGTGTAAAGTGACAGCCATAAATCTTTGTATTGCTAAAATTCCTGGAATGTAGTTGCTACATGCACTTTATTGCACATTCTGTGCTTTAGCCTGCTACCTGCTGATGAAATTGAAAACATTTGGGAGAAGGAGGGGAGGGAAAGGGTTGGGTGGATTTTTTACATTTTTTGAAGTGAAAGAACATTTAATAGATTCATGTCATTATAGTATATGACATCATTTATTGGTCATTTATGTAAGGTAGTAAAATAACTGTTCCCAACTGCTTCTCCATTGTGAAGTTGCACAAACTGTTAGGATAACTCTGTGAAACAGAGGTTTGAAAAAGAAGGCTGTCAAAAAATGTGCTTAAAATGTGTAGAAAGCACAGCATATTTGAGATTGAAGTCTATGCAAAATTTAATTTTCTCTCTTTGAAATATGGAGAGCAGAGTAGTTCTGAATTCAGTTGACAAATGAAAAAATTAGGAAAATATGAATTGAGCAAAACTGGTCCCTGATGTGCGTGTTGTATATCAGGATAGAGCAAAATTAGTGCCTTATGAATAAGATGCTGGTAATAAAGGTTATATAAGATATATTAGTCTGTGCCATCTTTCAGAAACCTCTGAAATACATGGAGATTTTGAAAAATAATAGTACTTGCTGAGCCACCCTAAGAAGCACCACTTTCATCTAAAAAATATGAATAAATCTTGTTTACCTGCTGAACTGTAATTTGTCACCCGAAGGTTTATCTGTCATTTTATGTAGGCACAGCAGCATGCTTCCTCCAATATTTTATCTGTAACCATCACAAAACAAGCTGGTTTTCATTTTCAAAGCAGTATTTTCATCGTGTCCATAACTAGAATGTATCATACTTTCAATTGGTATGTCAGAGACATTGTTGTAAATACCCTTTATACTCCTTGAAACCTCTTGGCTTTATTAGACATAGAGGTTTAGAATTTTCCCTATCGGAGCAATGGATAAGATGGTTCTGCATTAGCACTTCTGGGATTTATGCTGTATTTCACACTCCAACTGTTAAAAATTACTCACACCAACACCTGCATGTGTGGAAGAGAAATTATCCTAGACCTGTAATAGTTACAAAACCTGTTATTTTGCTGCTAGGAACCAGGATTTCAATGCAGCATTCCAGCTGCTAATGGATATTCAGGGCCCTTCCGGATGGAGTCTTCATTAGTAGATGACAGATTAACAGAAGAGCTGTGTTTTATGGTTGGGGAGGTTAAACAAAACTCAGGTTGCCTTTTGGATGGAGAGGAAGTAGGATCTTTCAGAGACTTCACAGGAAGTCACGGGAGGAGAATGCCACGGTGATTGATGGGAGTGGTCCATTATCAAACACTTTGAGAAAACTTTCATTCCCTCTGAGTAAATCACATAGCTCGTGCAGGGCACAAGTAGAGAATTAATTTTGTTGCCTTTTGCTGGAAATATGTCAAATGGTATTCAAGCCAAAATTTAGGAAGGGAAATTGCATAGCGTATTTAAACCAATTGTGTGGTCGATGTTCCCTTTGAATTTAGCAGCTTTTATTGTTTGCTAAATTATGTTTTGTTGAAAATTCTCTTTTTATGTCAAGGTCATTTAGATTTCTATGTCCAGACACATGAAATAGACCAACAGAAGTTAAATTTTTTTCTGTAAACTAAATTTGTAAATAGGTTGATTACTTTCTTCTAACTTAGAATACTGCAATTTATTTTTGCAAAATGCTATTGAAATATTACTTAAGGAAATTACATTTTCTCAGTTGCTATTAGCATTTGAGTTTGGTCTGTCCCCTAGGTAAGGAGATCTAAGCTTGGAGAATAGTAATTTTGTACGAGCCACATATTGTGTAAGTGTACTTTTGGCTGGGGAAGCTGCAAAGGAGTTCAGACTCAAAAAATACCTTCAAGGAATGCTTCCAAACAAAAATGGTGCATGCAGCCACCAAAGGGCTTCAGGACTGCTGAGTCCCCAGGGAATGCAGCCCTTGAACGATAAAGGTAGGACTTGTTCTGTTGGATGGCCCTGGAGATGGGGGTTGAGATTTTCAGCTTGAATAAATGTAGGCTGGAATCTACCAGGAGCACAAGATAATATCCACGAGGGAATGTGAAACAAATTAGTCCCTTCTAATTACAGAAAGGCTACTGAGTGTTTCTGAGCAGCCACATTTTGCACAAGCTTGAGCTTTTGTATTAATTGTAGGTGTGCCTCCATATGGGAGGAGAATCTGTAGGGTGAATGTCTGAATCACCATTGAGGAGACCTTGTCTGTGAGAAAAGGATCAGGTTTTAAGCCATGTGCAATTTAGAGAGAAGCTTTCTGTAGGCAATTATTTTAGTGGATCATCTTAATGAAATAATAATTTAAGTATGATTCAAAGCTTCCCATCACTCTGGGAGAACAGATGGGGAAGGCATTGCTCAGGAAGTCCTCTAAAAAAATATTCACATCAGATTTATTCAGGTTTATTTTGTGCCAGGTGTTTCTTTGTGCAAGAAACTGATAGTCCTGGCAGTCCTGAATAATCAGGGTTTACACATCTTTTAGACTCTGGGCTAGCTTGTAATTTGTGAGACAAAAGAGAGATCAGGTTTAGCTCCTTTTATCTGACACTGATTTTCTGTGACCTACATGTCTTGTGGCACATAGCTGGAAATCCTAATGCAGTTGGCTTCTTTATACATAGTCTGTACATACATACACGCATATTTCTTTATATATAGCGCGTTATCAGCTGAAATATGCAAAATTAAATGTTGGCTACACAGGTGAGCATCCAATGTAAGCCAAAATCCAGGGGTTAAAGCGTGCCACTGTTCCCTTAAAGCCTGCCAGCCAACCCAAAGGTGCCAAAATTCAGGTCTCCACTGCTCCTGTAAAAAATTCTCTGCATGGCTTCCTGACTCATGGAACACAGATTGTGCTCTGCAGTCTGAAGTGCCATCAAGCTCCTTTAAAATTTCAGTCTAATAAAAGTGAAATAATCAAAAATAAACTAAATAATCTGAAGTTCAAAACCTCAGAGGCCAATACAGATTTTTTTCCTTGCATAGATTGCTGCCTGAAGATAATTTTGGAATAGATTGGAGTTGTTTGTCAAAGAACTTACAGCAAAAATCAGTGCTAGGATTTCTTGTAAGAGAAGGACACAGGAAGACAGGTCATCCTGGCATTTACTGTCCCAGTACCAAGTTCTCATCTTTTGATTACTTAGAATTTTGCTCCAAACTTTTATGAAAGAGATTCTACTGAGACATTAACAGCCTGTTAGCTGACCTGGGTTTCTGCCTCAGAAGGAGGTGTGTGTTAGAAAAATGTCAAAATTGGAAGGTCTGATTCACTTTTTCTGCTTATAACTTAGGGTTGGATGTAAAGCCAATTTCTAATCTAAGTTAGATGCAGCAAAAGCTTCTATCCTCATATACACATAGCCTCATTTGGGCTGGAGAATTTCACTGCATCCTGTATTGCCAAAAGCCAGATTCCAGGTAAAAATCCTGGGTTTCTCTTCCTGGAAAGTTCAGCAAATGGAAGAACATTTACACTGAGTTCTGTTTGCAGCATGTTACTTCATTTCATTTTTCTCTCCTTTATTTTTTCCCTATTCTCTAATACAGTTTATCCATTACTTTGTTTGTTTTTTTCCCTGCCTATTTTACTACTTATTTTTTCCCCTGTCTTTCCTATTCTCCATGTTTTCACTGCTTTGAAAAGTAAATATTTCTGTCTTAGTGCTATTCTTCTGCCTGTTGTCTTTTGCTTCTTGTCCAATATTTTTGTTCTTTATTTGCTCAGCCTTCTCTGGTGATTCTTCTCTGCCAGCTTTTAACTACCTGGTCTAAATGGTTCTTTTTTCAAAGGAATTATTCTGGTCTCCACATACTCAACTGTGCTCTTTTGTCTCTCATGGCCTATTAACACTCTAATACATTAATAGTTAAAGCATCATTAAAAATAGCTAAACAATCAGCAATATTCTTGTTTTCTGGATGCAGGAGCACAGATAAAGGGGGAGCCTGCTCATGACATAGGATTTTTAAGTGATAATTTCCTGTGTTTTTCCCTCTAAGGTTCCTCCCTGCAAATGTGGTGCCTTTGAAAATTTTGCTTTATTGCCATGATTTGCCTGGAGCAGAGTGTAAATAATGGAGTGAAAATACCTGCAATTGCTCCATAAATTGTTCTGAGTTGCCTGATCCCAGATGAGCAGCATTGCTGGTGGGGTGCTGGGAGAGTTGAGAAGATTCAGGAACTTCCCTGACATCAGTCAGGATGCAGACAGAGCTGTTCATCCCTTGCTAGAGCAGGAAAGCCCTTTGTAAAATCAGAGTGGGGAAAGGTGGTTTTCTAAAGCCTGGCACGGGCTTACACAGCATAACAAAGGTTTTCACACATTATGAAAGGTGCTTTTAATACTTCAGTGAGAGATACAGAGATGTGCATCAGCCATCCCAAAAACACAGTGGGCCATGGGACTCCCCTGCCCCTCCCTGCTCATTAGGAATTTCTAGAAGATTGACTTTGTGTTTATTTTCAGTTCCAAGACCCACAGTGCCTTGCTCACGTGCCAGTGCTTGGAGTATTTCAGAGAGTTCCTTCACAGGGAGGGAGAGGGTTGCAAAGTGGCCTTTTTCCCAGTGCAGTCCCTAGTTCTAGTCTGTTCTATCAGTACAAAGTGCTGAGTGAAAATGAATTTAAAGGAAGCTTTTGAAGAGGCCTCCATTACATAGTGGTGGTTGAGTCCTCTCTATTGTGTTTGACCCTATTTGGCACCCAACAGTTATTGGCACTTTCAAAATTTAAGTGACTTTGGCTTTTTAACTTTCAATGCTTTCTCCCAATTAATATGACCAGGTCTTGAACTGAAGTCAGCTTATCCCAGTTGATGGTCCTCTGTGTAACTCTCCTGACCAAATTTCCACAAAGGCTTTTGGAGGGAAGCAAAGAAAGGGATTGACCTTCTCTTTTTGGATCTTTTAAAAACTGACCTGCCTGTAGAGATGCCTTTAATTTCAGGAGGCATGCAGCATAAGTCCTGTGCATTCTATTGCTTGATGTAGTGAACAGGCTTTCTGTGCCTATGAGATGAAGTGTTACAGGTAAAACAAGGAGCTGATGTTGCTATATTTTCATTTTGTGTTACTAAAGATTCCAACTGACTCGAGCCATTAAAACTGTAGCATTACCTGGTAACCAACAACACAGGCTTGAAGTCTGTGATAAGAAAATGACAGAATGTTTTCTATAAATAAATATAAAGGAAATAATAAAATAATAAATAAAAGGCTCTTTAAACTCTCCAGCTTTTCTGTTCAACTGATTCACTGTACAGCCTACAGAATCTGGAGAATTACACTGCACCTTCCCTTCATGGTACATCTTCATGCCCACACCCAGCCTAACTTCCTTAGGCTACACAGTGACTTCTTAAATTTTTTCCTGTGTCCATATTTCCCACCAATGCTGCTTTTAAACTTCACTGAAGCAGCGACACTTCATCTTCCACAGCTACTTCACAGTTCTTATCGTTTCTGTTTAGTAGAAGGAGGCACCTGGGGGTAGAGCTGTAAACAGATTTTCCACAGTGGTCTCCATGTCCTGCCTCTTTCCATCTTCAAAAAAGAGGCTTCCAACTTGAATGGTTTTTTAGTATCAAAATTCATTTTCTCTTAGATTCAAACTGGGTTCCTCATCTAACTGGGTTCCATCATTAAACATTCCATATGTAAAAGATTTTGGACATCTTTTGCACCTGTTTTGCTATATTAGTGAGAAACTGTTACAAAAGGTTACCAGTAGCAATAGAGGCTCTTGTAGAGAAGATGTTATCTAAAATATAAATATATCTTTTTATTAGTTAGTGCTCCTAGCAGTAAGCAGCTGATTTGCTCTTGGTGCTAGGAGTTTTCAGTGTGACTGTTTGGGCAATGATAATGTTCTCCTGAAGACAATCCAAGCATTAGCACTTCAAATTGCCACACAACTGGTGGCATTGCATATTGCACAAACTACTCATGCTATTGCAAAATCCTTTGTAGATTGAAAATAAAATCTTATGTAGATGACAGTTTTGTCTAAGGATGATTTCAGTACTCATGTAAAATTAATCATCCTGGCTCATTATTTGATTTTTGTTGAATGTAAAAACTGTGGCTCTTTAGATTTATTTACATGTGATATTTTTGTTTCCTTTGTTTTTTACAGCTAGCCCTACACATGTGCTTGTAAATAATTTTTCTAAAGACACTTCCATATGACTTCTTTCACATAGCTTCTTAAGGATCTACTTAACTATAAGCAGAAGGCAGGTTCAGATGGTTTGGATATAAGTTCACTTCTGAATAATCATGTCCTTAATTGCTTTGCTAAATTGAGCAGTGGCTTCCAGTCAGCAATGGCATGTAAGCATGTCTCTGCTTAACTTCATGCTCAGATGTCTTTTTTGGGAGGGATATTTTGACTGTGGGCCTTCCATCCCCCTAAGAGCTGACTGATCCAGAAGAAGGAGTTAGTATGAAGTTAGTTAGTTGCTTTTTCAGAACAGATCTGTGAACTGGTTTTTGGCATTACTGTTGCCAAATTTCCCTCTTTGTGAGCTTCACAGGTAGAGGTTGGTCCATTTCCAAACCAGCTCCTTTCTGAGCAGCGGCCCACGTCTCATTTTGTTTCATTTGTAGCCCTGACTTTGTTATTTTGGGGACTGGTTTTGGTTTGTCCCAGAACTGCATCCAGCTGGGGCATTGATCTGGAACTAGAAATACACCATAGTTTGACACATTACATTCATGATGATAGAAGTCATTCCTTTTTCAGTTTGTGCATTTTTCACTTTGACTAATTAAGGGAAAATGCTTTAACTACTAGCATATAAAAAAAGAAGTTTGTTTTTTTTCATTGCATGAGTGTTAGTGCAGTCTCTGCCATTCTTACAAGGGAAGAACCATTGTGAAGAATTTTAAGACTTTGATAGTGAAAGTCATTGGATGGGCTCATTTTTACAGGTTCCTTAGGAACAGACCTTAAAAAATCAGCAATAGGTTTTTCCCCTTATGTGTAATGAAGAGATACAGGGGGAAATGGGGCTTTATAAGAGCAGCAGTCATATTGTGAGGGCAGGACAGGTGGAATGGTTGATGGGCAGATAAACCCCAGGTGTGCTGGATTCCCAGGTGGTTCATGTAGGAGAGGATGGGAATCAGCAGCTGATTACGTGCAGCTGATTATGTGAAGCTGTGGAATCAGCAGCTGATTGTGTGCAGCTGTGGAAGATTAAGCAGGCCTGATGCTCTAGAAGTTTCCCCATGATCAAAAAATTCCACTGATAGCCCCAGCCCTTCAGGCATTCATTGATAAGGTGGATTTTCCTGGCATGCAGTGCATCTGGGAGCTCCCCAGCACAGTGCCAGGGATGGTGAGCTCCTGAAATCCTGCATGATTCTGATCCTCAAGAGACATCTCTGAAGAGTTCTTGGATTGCTGGAGGAGAGACAGAGCTATCCCTCAGAACAGGATGGGGGGATGCCAGGTAGGGAAGGTGGGAGAGAAATACTAATTAGTGGTAGGATGAACTGACCCTTTTTGAGGCCTCCAAAATGTAGGTTCTGGTGCTGGCTTGCCGTGGTGGGGAGAGGGTGAAGATGGAACTTGGAATGGTTATGAAAGGATTGATGTCATGTTGTCTTTGAACTGGCATATTTTCAGTGGCCACTCTTTCTGTTCCCTTGTAGTAACTGGATGGATATTAGATAGATATTACTACCAGCTACCCTCTTAAGGGAAAAGTGGGTTTTTGGGTAAGAAGACATTTATATACTGCAAATAGTTTCATTAATGTGTTCTTCAGCTGTGTTTGTTTTTTTCTGCTGTTACTATTGCTGAGGAAAGTTGAGCTTGAATTGCTTTGCATGCTGTAGTGGGATGGGTTGAGTTTAGAGAGCAAATGGTAAGATGAAGAATAAATACTAGAAATAACAATTGGTCATTTGTTTATTTTGTTAGAGTACTGATTATTGTTTTCAGATATAGTGATGGAAGTAAATTATCTATAATCTAGTTCAGTGCAGTTATTTGGATTCATTTGCTTGTCATATTATACCAAAAGTTCTCATCAAATCATGAGATATAACAAGTCTTGATTTAAAAAAGAAAACCCAAAACCAAACAACCACTCCAGCAGAGTTAAGTGTGTTGTTATGCCCTTAATTCTGTATTTTACTTTCTGCATGCAATCATTTGTATTATTTGGCAATCATTATGTGGTAATGGAAGTGAGCCGAAACACTCTAAGTGCAGAGCTGTCTTTTATAAAGAGATTTTTAGAAATAAATGGGTTGTGGCAAGGGACTCTTATATAAAATACATCAGCATACACAGAGTATCTTCCATATTTAGTGGCACTACAAAAATATTCATAATTATGTTATGTGTGGAGTAATCCTCATGGGAGCAATTTCATATAATTAATTTCCAATAATTGCATTACTGTGTAATATCATATCATATGAGTAGATGGATACTCTGTATGGTGGGTGGAAACTATAAATGCCTAATTCTTTAGTTCTTGAAAGAGAATAGATTCAAACAGAAATTACTTTTTGCAAGGATGATAAGGCAGGTGAAGTGTCCTACTCTGTGAGGAAGCAGCACCAGGCTTTTCCCAGCAGGTCTGTATTAGGAGTGCCAAAGAACTTATGCTTTGGTTCAGGGTGTATTTTTTATTTATGGTTTTGGAGCTTACTGGGGTCAAGTCACAAATGAATTTGGCTTCTTATTATTTTCACCTCACTTTTGAAATCACAGTACATGAGAATTCTTTGAAGTAAGTTTACTGATGTAAGCTGCTGAATATGACATTGTTTCATTAAAACATAAGACTTCTGGCTTACATTATATTCAAGTTCCTTATATGTCCTCTAATAACTCATAGGAGGCCTGGCTAAAAAGGCAGAGGCCTTGTCAGACTTTGGGAGGTGCTTTACAGAGTTTTTGTGAAGATTTCTACTCAGAAAAACTGATACCTACCTTTCACAGCGTTTTAAAAATCTTCGATTTCTCCCTGCCCACTTTTGTATTACTTGTACAGAGATTGTAGTAACAATAAATAGGCTAGAAATGTCACTTAGAAGCTAAATCACTGTCTATTATAACTATCAAAAAATGTATTTTTTAATTTAATATACTTGGTTGGAGAGATTAGTTTCTGACAGTAAATTATTGCTCACTAATTATGGCTGTCCTTGTGCCAGTTGAGTGGATTCTGAGTAATATCTGAGGTGTTACTGGTATTTGAAAATCAAAATAAAATTATTTTATTTTATTTTGGAAGTTTAAAGTTAAGCTTTTTTTCAGTGTTGCTGTTTTCTTGGCCACTTTAGGCCAAGTCCATGACAGCTTAGTACCGATGGGGAGGCTCTGAAGCAGTCTGAATGGCTTGGCTTGCTTGAGAAGATGGAGGAAAGGTGGCATATTGACCTTTGAGGTATTTTCTTTTTCCAGATCTTTTTAGTTTTACCTCTTAATTTTCACCATCTCCATTTAGTATGTGTAGCAAGTATCTAAGGATAAGGGGAGTATCAGGGTAAGTGATTTAGTTAGTTGGGATCAAGGGTCTTCTTCTGTATATGGGAAGAGATGAAGGATAAATAAAGGAGAGAGGGCTAAGAAAATACAGCTCTCATGATCTGTTAGGATCTAAACCAAAATATATAAGCTTTGTTCCTGCAATGGTGAGGGGGGCTGCCATGAAAAAGTAGCCCTTTTATTTTTGTGATAACAGCTGGTAAGAATCAGGCTAACTCATGTTGTTAAAGAAAAGTGGAAAAAAAAATAGTCTTTAGCTTCTGTTTTGAAAAGTTTGCCCTAACAAAAATGTCCGATTGGTTGCTTTGGCTGCTGCTTGGCAGACAGAGCTGTGCCAGTGCCACCCCTGCTCTGTCAATTGCAGCACAGTGGCTGAATGACATCTCTGCCCTGCTGGGAGGTTTTTGCCAGCCTTAAGTTTCCTGAGCTTCCCGTGGGGAGAGGGAAGAGGAAGTGTTTAAAATGCTCCTTGACTGATGATTTTTAAGTGAATGCTTATTCCAGCTGGGCCAGCACGAGGTCAGTGCTGGCTGTGCTTGGTGACACTCATGTGCAGCAGCTCTTCAGCATGAGTGTGTGTCCCTGGCACTGCCCCGAGCCTGGGCTGGCCTGTGTCATCCTCCCAAAGGGTGCCATGGGTCTGCTTCTCCATCAGCTGCTTCTCCACAGTGAAACAAAGCCAGAAAACGTTGGGCAAACCTATTTCTGCTCCAAGTCCTGAGAGAAATGGGTTTGGGAGGCTGAGAGAATTCGGTTTGTTCAGCCTGGAAGAGAGGTGGCTTTGGGGTGACCTTATTGCAGCCTTCCAGTACCTCGAGGGGGTGTAGAGGAGTAAATCTGGTGCAGGTAGCTGGGGTGGAATTCTGGGTGGGAGCCTGACACAAGAGCTTCCCACCCTTGGATAACAAAGGGCAGGAAGATGGGTAGTGCCAGGCAGGGGAATGGACATGGAGAGATATAAATGCAGGATGTCCCCCAGGCAGGGAATAACGTGCAGTGAATCCAATGATTTCAGAAGGCTGAACAAATGCTTTATTGAGCTATACTATATTATATTACACTATATTACTACTATATTATACTCTGTACTAAACTTTACTAAAGAAAAACCTGTGACCCTTACAGACAGCCACCACACAGCTCTGACCTAATTGGTCAATCAATCCAAACAACCATCACCAGAGCCCAATTAATCAATCACTTTTGGTAAACAATCTTCATAACACATTCCACCTGTTCCAAACAACAGGAGCAGCAAATAGAGATAAGAATTGTTTTCTCTTCTTCCTCTGAGCTTTCTCACTGCCTTCCCCAGGAGAAATCCTGGGAGGGTTGTGCCTGCTGCTCTCTGTGAAGAGAGCTGTGGCCACAGTGAGACACAGCAGGAATGGTGGGCTCAGGAGGAGGAGGAGTGAGACTTGAGTGGAGGTAGGCTGTGAGGGGATAAAAGCCCAGAGGTTCCTTTGTTGAGGTTCCTCCTTGGAGGCACCAGCTTGAGTTGTTGCTTTGTTGTTGTGCCATGAATAAATTGCTTTATGGAATGAGACATCTGAGGCTCTGCCATGGGAAACCTGGGGTCAAACCACTGAGGAAACCTGGTCTGACTGTGTGGGCTGTGCAGGGAGTCAAGTGGGGACCCCTTGGGTCATTGGAGCCACCATGTAGGGGCTTTGGTGCTGGCTGTGCCAGTCTCTGGCATTGGGAGTGTGACTGCCAGAGAGTCTTGTGAATGGTTAGAATAGGAAATTTCCCCAAGAGAAGCCTAAAAGAAAGTTGGAGAGGCGCTTCTTAGATGAGCACTTAGTTACAGGACAAGGGAGAATGGATCCACATTGACAAAAAGTAGGTTTTGGTTAGATATTGGGAAGAAGTTCTTCCCTGCGAGGGTGGTGAGGCACTGGCACAGGTTGCCCAGAGAAGCTGTGGCTGCTCCATTCCTGGAAGTGCTCAAGGCAAGGTAGAATGGAGCTCTGAGCAACCTGGGATAGTGGAAGGTGTCCCTGCCCACGGCACAGGGGCTGGAAATGGATGATCTTCATGGTCTTTTTCAACCCAAACTATTTAGTACTTCTGTGAAAGAAAGCTTGTATGTCGAGTGAGAGAGGCAGGGGGGGAAGCCAGGACAAAATCCAGGTATTGTTCTGTCTCTTTTCTTCTAAAGAGCAGCACAGCTGTCAGAGGTTATTATATCCTTAATTATTCCAAGTTTATGTAGTGACTTTCATGTATATAGGATCAAGAAAGCCCTTCTCCATTATGCTGTTCATTTCTCTATGAAAAGTTTGTGTCTCATGTTAGCAGTGAGTGTTATTTGCAAACAAACTGCACCCTACTAGTACTTTCCTACGCTGTTCTTGGGAAAATTTCTGTATAAATATAAATTTCTCAATTCCTGGTTTTAAAGTGTGTGTTTTCAGAACACCAGGGGTACTGTCCATTGAATGCTGCTGCTGTTTGACATTCTGCTCTTTACAATAAGTTAAATTAAAAGTGGAATGGAGATTCTCAGGAGGATATATGGAAAAATGTTTTCCTGAAGCTGAATATAAGCTGGTTTTCTGTTTAAGAAGCCTCCTGGCTTAAAAATTATTGGGGCAAAGCATGTTGCAATGTGACCACCCAGCTTTTTCCATTCAGTTTCAAAGAGAATCTCTGTCTTTGGCTGTGCTTTTAGCTGATGTTTTTTAAGAAATATTCTGAAGTTCATGAAAAAATAAATGGTATTTAACCTATAAACAACATCTGACTTGATAATATCCTGTATGAATGCTTCTAATAATGGCATTATATGAAGTCCTGCTGATAATTTGGAAGTTGGTGATAATTTCCAGCTTTTTTCTTCTTCATTGCATTGAATTTACAGGGCTTTGGAACATTCCTACAGTCAAAATTGTCCCCCAGTTAAAGATGAGGACATGTCTGAATTATTTAATTTTCCATGCCTTGCATGGAAGCTTCTAGATATTTGTGAAGACAAGTCATGGTGGAGACTGCTGAGGTCCCTGGTTCTCCTCTTGCAAAGATGTGCCGGAAGGTAGGATTAAGTACTTCAGTCTGAATAGTTTCACTCTTTTTTGAGCTTGAAATTCTACTTCCACTTAAGTAGCAGATGGAACAGTTCTGCTTCTGAGTAACTTTAGAAAGTAGGTGCTTATTCTGTGGTGGTGTGCTTAGGTTTCAGCTTTATGTGTGGTTGTCTTAATCAAAATACCAAGATAGGAAGGAGAACTCTTTGAGGCTTAGACTTTTTTTCCTATCCTAAACTGAAGGAAACAAACCCTGTGGTCCCAGTCTGCTCATGGTTGCTTAAGGTGAACAGTTGAATCTGAATGTCTTTCTAATGAGGTGTTTTTGACTACAATTACTTTCCTGATTTTTCCCCCATCCTTTTTTATTCAGTTTGTGATACCTGTAATTCATAAAAAGTAATAAATCTCATAAACTGTCAGACAAATGGCATTCTACAGTGTTCTTCTAAATATTTTGAAGTATGGAAATATTTAACAAGCAAGACAATATTTTCAGGATACCTTTGTTGAAGCTCCCCAGATTGGCAAAATATGGAATCATAGGATGGTTTGAACTGGAATGGGCCTTAAAGATTATCCAGTTCCAATCCCCATGCCATGGGCAGGGATGCCACTTGCCAGACAAGGTTGCTTAGGGCCCCATCCAGTCTGGATTTGAACACTTCCAGAGATGGGGTGTTGAGAACCTCTCTGGGCAACCTGGTTCATTCATTCAGCAGCCTCAGAGTACAGAATTTCTTCCTTTCATCCAATCTTAGCACACTCTCAGTTTAAAACAAAATCTGTGTGTGACTAATGGAACGCATTGGTATTAGAATGTGAAATCAGATTTTTTTTAAATGCATGCTTTGCTTTTATATGGTAATAAAATGCTGACTTCTATGTAAAATGTATTAGATTTAACATGCTTCCTTGAGAAAATCTTTTTCAGCTGCATCTGACTGTTCAATAAGGCTGCAACTATCATATGGTAAATGGGATGGCTTTTGGAGATGAAATCATAAAGATATTTTTCCTTGCCCCTTCCCTCAAGGCTGTGGAAATGGAGAAGAATTTCAGTTGGGTGCATGTGTTTGCCCAGTTTTACACTTGGATTTTAAACAAATGCAGGATGAAACTGTAGGTTGTGCATTTTTAGGTATGCATCATTGGCTGCTCTTTTGCAGTTTCAGTGCTATAAAAGAATATTTACCTTGATCTTATGTAAGTCATGAGAGATGAGTGATTCTGGCAAATTGAGAATGTAAAAGAGACATTTCCACTGTTTAAAAATGCACAGATATCCACTGATTTGTTGAATCTTCATGTAAATGTCTAGTGTGTATTCATTTAGCATGTTGTGTGGACTGGCAGGTGTATGACTAATGGATTGCTTTGTATTAGTCAGCAGATGCAGAGGTGAAGAATAGAAAACACCCAGAAAATGTTAATTTATCTGTTCATCCCACCTGAGCAGCTCTTAAAACCCCTGCAAGGCTGAGCTGCCTCTGCAGTTTTCATAATGTAATGTTGCATCTACATTAATTAGTGGTTTTGGTAAGAGGCCAAAAGGAATGTATTTGTTTCTTAATAAGAAAATAATTATTGTATAATTTTCTTTGACTGCATCAGCATTTTTGAGTAGTTTTCATGTGAGTTAATGAGTATCTCTTTGCAGAAGAATAATCTTTCCTCTTTTGGTGGGTAAAATTGTGTGTGGGAGTAAAAACCTTATTGGTCCATGTGTTTGTAATGTCTGCAGCACTGACTACTGCTCAGAATACACATATTCCTTTATGTTTATTTTCCATGCTTTTTAGGAATTCTATGTTGGTTGTTTACATGAGGAGTTAATGGACTAGCTTTTTTTATTCCTAATGGAAATGGCCCCTCCTGATGTGCTAGAAGGTCATCTGCTAATTTGTAAAGTGCATAACTCGAGGAAAATTACTTCCTTTGCTGTATCCACATTAAAATTAATACAATTTTATTTTAAATATATTAATATCTGCTGTTTGCTAACTACTCCATCTTACATTATGAAAACTTGGCAGTCTGAAGGAAGGTAGGAAGCTGGTGACAAAAGATTTTTGATAACCTTTATTTCCTAGAGGTAGCCACAATTCTGTCCAAACATATTTCAAGTTACAGTACTGCTCTTTCTCCTCACTGCCCACCTGTCCATGATTTGTGAACAGATAATTTAACAAATGATCATCTAAACCCTGTGCCTCTACTAAAAGGTAGAAAAACTGGTAGTCAGGAAAGATTTTTTTAAATGCAAGGGAATTAAGTGGTTGATACTATTAATAGCGGTCTGGCCATCGCAGGGCTGACATTTCTTAGTTGACAGAAAGATAAAAAGAAAAGCAAGCATTTAGACCATCTGTATGTCTTTAAAGTGATTTGGGATCTGAGAAGACATCTGATTTCACTAAAGAAGCTAAACATTCCCCAGAAGATAGTAGTAATAGTGCAAGTTAAAGGGTGATCCTATTTTACTTTTCTCAAGGCTAATGGGAAATGGCTCATCAGAGATAGCTCCTGTTTTCTCTAAGAATTGGCCCAATTTGCTTAAACTGGAAGACTTTAACTGCACCATTTTCCAGGCCTGAAATGTTTTAATGGTCTTCTTGTTTGGAAGAATAGCAGGGAAATGATGCTCTAAATAAATAATATATACTCTAAATAAAAAAAACCCAACCAATTCCTCTACGCAGTAAGGGTAAATATCCTTAATAAAACTACCAGCAGGGTTTTTGTGAGTCAGAACAAGCATGAACATTTGAATGTATTTTTCAGACCTGTGGAAAATAATTTTGTGGGATCCTTATATCATTATTATGCAGTGAGGCATTTGGACTCCTACTGTGTGTTTCCTGATTGTGGATAGGTCATGGTTTTGGTGTTCACAGAGCTTCAAGTTCTGTGGGGAGTGGAGTTTGCTTTGGCTTGATTTCTACTTATGACAAAGCTATGATCAGAAAAGTTTATGTATTGCTTGAGTAGGAGGTAACTTGGAGGGTCATGGCTCTCAGATCATCTGGCACTGGGATGATCTTGCTCTACAAGACTGATATTAGTGCCTTTTCCAGCAGCATCCTGCAAACAGGAAGGATCTCCCTCCTTTTGTGTCACATTAAGGAGCTCATTTCTTCCATCTCCATGCAAGGCAGCAGGTACCTCTGGCTCCTCACCACTGCTTAAACAGTTCAAAGGAGAGATTTCTGAAAAGAAATTAGAGATGTCCCAGCATGGTCTGCTTTCCTTTGGATATTTCTAGTTGGTTGACCCATCACTGGAAGCTGTTGGCTTCTGGCAGTGTGTACATCAGCTCAGAGCAGCAGATATTTCCAGCTGTGCAAACTGGAAATCCTTACTTAGTGCTTGCTGTATCAGTTTAGGACAGCTGCTTCATGTAGCTGAAGTAGCCTATTATCCACCTACTGCATGTTGGTGGAATATAGTCTGTGGTTGATTAACCAATAAACTTGCAATTTGTTGCTCTTGCCTTTGCTGGCACCTGGAGATGAGTGAGGAAAATGCTCTGGAGAGGTCATCTCTCAAAGGTGATGAATGCAAGTGCTCCTACATTGGTAGCCTCATTTTTTCATTGAAATGCAAAGAAGTAGGTTTAAATTTGGCAATTCTAATAATATGATCTGTTAAATACAGAAAGTAACTTGAACTAGTGACTTTTGAATCTTTCATATATGGGTCTGTAGGTTCTTTTGAAGAGTTACCAATGAAAGACTAGTATTTTTTCATCAAGATAGGTTTGTTCACAGGCATGTAAGTTACTTTCTCTATTTTTTAAAAAAATCCAGCACTTACTGTTGAAGGAATGCAATGGTTTCTAGCAAACAGGTTTAACCCAGGTTTTCAGTACAACATCTGGCTGGGAAGGTTGCTGGGATAATACCTTGACTTGTAAATCTCACTCTGGAGTCAAAGCTGTGTGTTATGGATTTGTATTTCTAAAGGCAAATACTTTCCATCACCAGCAAAGTTATCGTGGTCTTCAAGTGGATTATGATTATCCCTCAGAAAGAAAAACTTGTATGACAATCTTACAATGCAGAGGCATGATAAAAATATTGCATGTGAAGGTGAACTAATCTTAGGTTGCATAAGGTCATACAAAGGTTGTCTTTTTAATCTGAAGTGCCTCTTCCTAGGCTAATCTTGTAATAGTCAATCTGGGTATAAAAGTCACCTTACCAGTGTAGAAGGAAATAATTTTAAAAAAATGTTTTGGCTGAGTAACATTCTCAATGAGCACAGCCTTATTAAAGATACCATTTTTAGATACTGTACAATTTTACACATTTTTCTTGGTTTCTTTCCAAACCCATAAAATAATGGACCAGCTACACCAGGGACTTGCAAAGGACTTCCTTCTATGTGTTGCTGGTTTTTATCTATGAGAGATCATTTTGTGTCTGTTGTAGTTGATGCCTAAAATGGTTTACTTTACAGTTTTCAGATCAAAGAGCAATCATGACATTATGTGATACTTTACAACATTTGTAGCTGTGTCCTCATTTTTGATGGTATAAATGCAGTGAGGGGAGAACTGCATCTTAGTGAGCTTAATGGTATTGATAGAATATCTCTAGTCTTAATCAGTCCCTGGGGCAACCTAAATCTGTATATAATGAGCATTCTGGAAACAGTGTGTCTACCTCTATTGTTAGAAATCAGAGCTTAGTGGGCTTTTTTTTGCTTTTGTAATTGGTGTGATGTTCAACTTGAGTAAATTTCATTCACATTAACCTTGAAGTAAGGAGCTTCAAGTTGTTGGTTGCTATTTTTTCATGTCTCAAGTGTTTTGTTTTTCATTTCTTTGTGCTTTTTATCATAGGAAAATGAAATGGAGTTAATACCTTTTATTTGTTACAACTTCTTTTATATTCTTTGTTTAAAAAGAACTTATTTCAGTTGCTTGCATAAGGAATGAAAATTAAAAACAGGTGGCATCAGCTCTGTTGCACTTTTTAAAGAGACGCTAACAAGGCTGCTGGCTTTACAGGCTTATCGACAGAAAACAAATGAATTTTATCCTTTCTCTTCTCTTCACTGCTTCTTCCTTCTTTTTCCTCTTAGTTGTGCTTTTCTGGGCAGGCATAATAATTGAAGTGTACAGCATATGATTGTTACTGACTGGCAATGTGATCCAGCCTGCACGTGGCTCTTGACTTCACTGCATGTGAGTTGGAATCAAAGTTGTTGTACAGCCAACTTCAGGAAAGATTTGAAAAAAACTGAGGAAAGGTAGATAACCTTTTGGGGCCTTACAAGATCCTGTTCCAGGTGTAAAATACTCAAACATCATTTAAGGCTCTGAAAAGTACTGTAAATATTTTAAATAGAATAGTACAAAAATTGCTAGGTCAGTTTTTGTCACTAATGTTATCCATCTTTGTGAGTTGTTTCTCACTCAGGGACGTAGCTCAAGGTGGAATTCTCTTCTGAGTGTTTTTCTTGGCTTTCCTGTAAGTTTGTTGGCTTTTTTGGGTTTTTTCTTAACTAGTCCCAATGTACATATTGTGGAGGATAGCGTCAATGTTTTAAAAAGTAGTCCTTTAGCTGGATATCGTGTACCTAAGAGAATTCTATTTCCTTCTTCACTGACTTGTTTTCCACTTTACCTTCTCATGTTTTTTGGGGTTTTTTTTGGTGCTTTCATATGGAGGTCTGCCTTTTAATGGATGATCTTGTTTTCTTTTTTACATCAAGGCATTGTTTCCCATTTCTTCATTGTTTTAATTTGCTGATGTTGGGTGTTTTTTTTAAGAAGAGGTGCAAGACCTTTAAGCATATATGTTTATACATGTTTAGAAGAGATGAGCTGTGTCCATGTAGTTATTTCTACATAATAAAAATGATACCAATGTCTGGGTCTGTGCTGGAGGGGAGGTGTGATGTGCAGCGCATTGCTGAACACTGTTTCCCTCAAGGATTGTATGGGTGTTGCCCTAGTTGTGTATTTTCCAGCCCTTTCATATGGAGATGGTATTGAGCCCAGGAAGAAAACAAGTAGCTAAAAAGGAGGCAGAGAAGGTGCTCAATCCTTTGTATCATTTCCTAAACAGGGTATTGTCCTTTTGCAGACATTCCTGGCCATTTCAGCAGAGATTTATCTAATAAGTATTTTATGTCTTGCATGTATTCCCTTCCCATCTATCACCAAGCTGGGATTTTTCACTGTTGCCTCTGATTTAAATGGAGGAGGCTCTTGCACTTGTCCTGTTGCAGAGTCTGCATGCAAAAATGGGAATTACCATGGTCATCCTTTGCACAGCAGGAATGATCACATTGCATTGCCGTGTGACCGCGCAATACAGGAGAAACTGTGTTCCTGTTTGGGTTTGCTGTTCAGTGGCAAAAGCATGTGGAAGTATGGAAGAGATGTAGCACACATTTAACTGGCAGTGGTTGCCTAATGCTTTGTTCTGAGTTTCTCTTGGATTTGTCAGTTTTCTTGTATGTTCTCCAAAATTGCTGATCACGTTTATAGAAAAGCATTAGGCGGGAAGTGTCATGTCTTTGTCATGAGTTGAAATATTGCAAATAATATTTCTGTTGAAGGATTTGTTCTGAAACGCTCAGATTTTCCATATATTTTTAGTATATGAACCTATTTTATAGATGAGCAAATCTTACATGATATACATTTGTTTAATTTTTAATGCTGTATCATGACATACTAACAACTTGCTGTCCTTAAGAGGTAAAGAGAAATCCTTTTACTGTTTTATACATCACACAAAACTTTCAGTACCATGAGTGAAATTTGCATATTACTTTATAAAACATTATAGGAAGCTGCAATTTAATGATGTTTACAGGAATCTGAGTTAGAATTTTTTCTGCTGGTGCCATACTGAAGAACATTTGTGCATACAATTATGCTCATAACTTATTAAAGCTAGTATGAAATTTAAATAAAATGGAGTTGAAGTTGTACAGAAATCTGTTTAGTTGTGGAGGTTAGAAAATTACAGATCAGGTCTGCTAAGTAGCTAGGGTTTTTTTCCAGTTTTACATTTAATCACATTTATTCCCTGTTCAGCCACATTATTTGCTTGTTAAATGCACAGGAGAATATTTTTTGTAAATTACCTAAACTTTTAATAGCTTATGCACACAGATTCTAGGGAGAATTAGTACTGTCAATGCAGTACTAGAAATGCATTTTAGATTGATTAACTGCTATTTAAAATGTCTAGATGCCGAAGTCAGGCAGTTTTTTCATGTATATGATAGAAACACCCCCCCATAGCAGATCTGTGAGCTGTTAAGATTCCCTGATCCAGGGTGAATTGAATTGAAGGGGAGATTTCCCACCTGTTTTGGGTTTGTGTTTTCAAAGATGAGGGGAATTGTTTAAAGCTTTTCTCTTTTTCTTGGTGCAGTTCACAAAATGCACAAAACCTATTAGGTGTTTTATATAATGCCATGTTTGAAACTAGAAACCTTCTTGGTCATCTTGCTGGGGTTCCTTCTAATTTTCTTTCTGATTTTGACCTTCAGAAGGGACACTCTGGGTGAGCCCTGTGCCACTCCTGGACATGGGAATACTGCTGAGGTGGAATCTCCATTCCATGCTGTGGGCTGTAGCAGTATTAAGCACTTCCCACATGAATTTGCAATGGAAAACAGAAGATAAGTTGGATGAATGTAGCCCCAGGTCATTTGAATAAAACCAAACAAACCTCCAAAATGCTTTATACAAAAAGCCATTCTTTCATCTTGGGACTTCTTGTTTTCTCACTTGCTTTATTGCACTGTAATTCTTTTATTTGCTGTGCATAAGGAACATTTCAATGACCTTTCTGTGAAGTTAATCAACATTTTTTTTCAACTACCAGTCAAAGGAGTAAGAACATGGCTGTCCCTAGCCAGAAGTTGCATTTCATGAAGGAAAACTGCAAGTTCTCATAATATTCAAGCCCAATTCATTAATTATCATTTTAAATAAGACTTGTGTGAAAAAACAATAAAATAAAATTTTAAAAATCAAATGGAGAACCTGACAGATTAATGCTGATAAAACACTTTGGAGGTGTAAAATGCTGTTTCCAGTAGAAGTCATTTAATCTGTTTGAGTTTTTTTCCTTATGGCATGGGTTTGTGTGGTTTTGATTCAGAATGAGCTGTTGCAGTCAGAGTTCTCACAAAGGTGCTCAGCTTCACCCAAGTGCCTTGCTGCCCAGCTGGGGACATGTATCATCAGCTCTGCCCTGTCTTGCTGGTTAATTATCTCTGTGGGCAAAGCTGGAAAGAGAACACATGAAAGAAAAATGTCTTTGCACAGCAATAATCAATAAGGCCAGCAGTATTTTAGGCCTCTGTTGATCGCAATTTAGTTGTTTTGAAAACAATCACAAGAAAGACTAATGATGTAGAACTTGTCATTTGCTGGTCGTTCCTGACAGCTCAGAAGAAATTGTGTTAGGAGTGGGATTAGTTAAATACTCTGTTTATCTGATTGTCTTAGTGAAGGTTTGAAATGTTAACTGTAAACTGTACTGCAAGGTTTTAAATCAATGGCCAGCTTTACTGCCCTTCAAGGAGAGGCAGTAGTAGTAGAGTGTAGAGACCTGGGGGTCTCTACACACATTTCCAGGTCCAGCTCCATTTCAACTTCTGGAGTTGAAGCAGCTCTGCAGCACAAGCTCCTGGGATAGTACTGAATTTTTTTGCTTAAAGAGGTTAATAACTTTTATGTAAAAAATTGCTCCTTTATTTTATGAAAGTGGTTTAGTCTAGAAGTGCTAGGATTTTTTTTTCCATATTTGTGTGTAAGAGACAAGGGAAAATGCTATATAATTTTCTGTTAGTTTCTGCTAAGCAAATTAGTTGGACTATTGGAAAATACTTTAGTTGTGAGTGAACCAACTAGTACAGTCTCTTTTTTCTAGAGTTAAAATGCATATATATTTTCACTAGATAACTTTTCTTCATTGCTTTTCCAAGGTGAGTGAGCCAGGTAAGTGCTGACAGGTATTTGTCATCTTGAATGGTAAGGCCAAGTTTGCTTTTGGGAATAAAATTCCTAGATTGAAGGAATTATAAATAGGTTAGCATGCATCTTGTGCAGCAAGTAGTATGCTGTGTTCAGACCATTTTATACAAAGAGCTATACCTAACTTAAAACTCAGAGAACATAAAAAGTGCAGCCTTGGAGAGTCCAAATAATGTGTCTGAAGACAGGCTTGGGAACAAAATGTGATCTCATTGTGAATTTGTTGTAAATATAGAGTAAAATTTATTTATTAAGAAGTAGTTTTTGACTGAGCTGTAGAACTGCATAGCAGCTGCTGTGAGGACAAAAAACCAAGGATATGAAGTGTAGAAATGTCCAGTGAACTCTCAGCTAGTTACTGTGGCATGAAAGGTATTGTGGGTTGCCCATGATTGGGGAGAGGGTGTGTAAAGGCTTCTAAAATCAACACTATTTTTGAAGTGATGTTTTGCTGACCACAGTGTCCTCAGGATGATGAAGATGGAAAAAGAGCTTGGAGCTAGGAAATGCAGGCCTGAGTTTGGGGTGTGGAGCAACAGTTCTGTGTCAGTGCTGAGGCTGCTCACTCACAGCTGAACTACCTATTCCAAAGAGGAAAAGAGACTTTGTAGGAGGTGTAGAAATAATGAATTAAAAGGAGAAAGTGTAGCAATTGTGTCCATTCAAAAAAAAAAAAAATATATATATATATAAGGATGGAGTGTAGGCCTTTCATATTGAAAGGTTTGGGTTTAAAAATACAGTAGTCATTAATTTTCTATGTCTTTTGGAAAGAGGTCAGGAAGCAATTGGTTCCATTTGAAGCTAAGATGGTTCTTCTTGGATGTCCAAAACCCTTTTTCTAAGTCACAGACTTAATTTTAATGGAATTTCCTTCACAGAAGAGAATTCATACGTACTTATCTATTGATCTAAAGCAGCCTTGTAGATATGCAAATGTATTTCTGTAGAAGTTATAATGAAAATGTATTTCCATAGAATGCTTGGGACTACATAATGTCTTCCAGCTCCAAATTTTTCTGACCCTCTGGTGATTTTTTCCCTTGCTTTTGCCAAGAAAGCTACTTGAAATATGCATTAGTAGTTAATTCTCGTGGTAGGTCCTTGAGAAAATGCACTGAAATTCATTTTAAGCTGCAGGCACTACTATCTGCAATCTGTAAGTCTGTTGTAATTTTTTTGCCTTGGAGATTGAAGTATGCAGGGCTGTGCATAGAAATGGAAGAGAAGCCTCAGGCTACACCCTGCTGCTCTCCTGGGCTGGTACATGCTCTCTTGAAACTGCTTATGCAGACTGTGTGTACTGGTTTAAAACCTGGGCTTCATGATCAAAATGTAACAGGTTACTGTGTTTTAACACATGTTCATGTACTTGAGGAAAACAGTGGAAGGAGGATTCATGATATAGTGGAAGATGTCCCTGCTCATGACAGAGCACTTTGAGCTAAATGGTATTTAAGGTCCTTTCCAGCCCAAATTGTTCTGTGATTGATTAAGTTTAGTTTGAATAAGCAGCTTCTCATGGCAGTGCTTTGATACCCTATTTTTTCTTCTGAGTAAGTCTCACTTATATAGGAGGTTGCTGAAAAACAGGGGATTTTGTTTTATCTTGTTTTCAGCCAATAAATTAAAACTTGCATTAAAATGAAGCAATATCCACTCCAGCAGGACCTGTCAGGATGTGGCTCAATGACTCATGGCTGGAGTTGTGTGTCGTGCTCCACTCCTTGCAAGCAGTCAGAAGCAAATCTTCCCTATACTTGTTTCAGGGCTAATAATTTCAAACAGGGATGCTTTTGTTGCTCTTTTGGAGTTTTACAGGACTAGAAGTTTGTAAATAATACTTCTGAGCTGTTCTTACCCCTCCATTATGTAGATTAGAGAGAAGCAATACAAAATTTTTTCCAGTGTTGTCTTCTTCAATACCATTTTAGGTACGGGACTGGGTTTCCTTTCACCAAGAAAGACTAGAAACACATTGTATTAAAAACTACTTAAAATATTAAGCAAGCAGGCAGTAGAGACATGTTTTTTGGGTTTTTTCCCCCCAGTTATCTGCCTTTGATATTCTGGGATTTATTCAGAGAGAAAAGAAGTTAACATTTCGTGAGGCAACATAACCTGTTAAACAAAACCTCAACGTTTAAAATGTTGCACTTCCAAAGGTTTTCAAATTGTTCAAAGCTCTTCAAATTGTTGTGAATAAGGTTTCTAAAATTAGATGCTGCTGTGCATCAGAACTTCTAACATGGTATCAAATGCAATTATTGAAGTTTTAAAATAAGTGAAAAGAGTCATTGAGTTCAGTGGCAGTATAGATAGGCCTTGTGGCTTATCCTGGAACTTTGTGTTATTTTTGAAATCTAAACTGCTGTTTGTGTATTCTGTTTGTTGAATGTGGTTTCAGGAGGGTAATAATATGTACAGTGGCAGTTTTTCTGGAGTAAGGAAGATAAACACAAGGTTAAAGAAAGCTTTAAAATGCCCCCAGAATGGTCCTTTATGGTTTCTGTCTGTATTTTTCTGCATGTGGGAGAGTCAAATTTTAAACTTTCCAGATGAAAAGGAAGATGAAAGGCAGGGATGGAGTTTCAGTGATGGAAAGCAAGAGGGAGGGAGCCCGCTGTGCTGGAAAAGGAAGGGAAACCTCTCCAGAGTGAAAACATTGGGAAGCAATTGAAGCCTTGTTACCAGTGTTAATGCTTGAGAGTGTCAGTGCTTTGTCTTGATTTTCTCTGATACCTGATCCAAGGGCAAGTTCCCTTCTTGGCATGTTTATCTTGCCCCCATCCCCAGACCCTGAGGCCCTAAAGGTGAAATGTGACTGATACATGCCATGGAGATCTTTCCTTGTGTGGGATTTATTCCTGCAGAGTTTGGAAACCCATGAAAGCAGTTGGGCAGTGTTTGGGACAGCCAGGTCCATTTTCAGCTCTTGTGTGCTGCAGAGCTGCTTTGCTGCCCATTTCTACATGCAATTTAAAACTTTATATCAAAGTTCTAGTGAAAATTTTAGTTGGGAATTGTTTAGGAGATTGGGTGAAATTTGAAATGCTCTGGGCACCTTACTGCTGATACTTCCAACTTGAATATAAAATTATATTTTCCAAGCAATATGGGATTGACTTTGAATACAAATATTTGCTTTGCAAATATCTTTAAACTTTAATTAACAGGAAGGTATTTTTTGGCTTTACTGCTGTGGTTCAGTTAAGGCCAGGCTGCTACCAAAAGGGAAAAAGATCCATTTATGTATTACATGTTTGCATGTGTGCTTTAACATCCAATGTGTGCAATATCATTTATTGAGACAAATAGTTCATGGCTTGTCGTTTTGGGAAGGCTCATGTTGAATATTAGGAGGAGAATTTTGGAAAACTTATTCTAGCTAAAAACTTTAATCAGTCTCATATTTTGATGTTCATGCTTGTATTTCAGTTTTTCCCAATGCGCAGGATTAAAAAAAAACCTCAAAACCACTCTCTTTTTATTTCTGAAAGTTTTCTTGAAATGTCCTGTTTCTAAGCCATGCTGTTCAGAGTATGAACTCACACAAGGAACATAGCAAGTTCTCTGGAAATCTTTACATTGATTTTAACTTAGCAACATAACTAAATCAGGTAAATTTCTTGAAGGAATTTATTGTTATTTGCTTAAAAAACAAAGCTTATTGAATTTCGGTGTGCATTTCAAAATGCAGTAATAAAATAAGTAATATGGCTGAAAAATGCACATTAGAATTAGATTTGACACCCTTATTTGCTTTATGTCTACCTTTATCTTATGATGCATTATTCACTGGTATTATACAGACTACTTTATTAAGTCTTAATCAAATGTGTTTTATCATAAGTGTCAATTCAATATTTTGCTATTGTATTTCCATTTTAAAATACTGAGTTTTTTGTAGGGGAATGATAAATGTATGGCAGTTTGGTCGGGAAGGGACAGTTTTATATTGGCATTTTGTTAAATTGTCTATAAATTGTAATTCTACATTCTGCTCTAAAATGCCTGTGGGTTCAGTCTCTTTGCTTATATGAAATTGCAAAATTGGGGAAGCAAAGTGGCTGATGCATATTTATCCCATTTGGATGTGTTAAAAAAAATTGTTTACATGTGAATGTGAATTAAGCCTTTTTTTGATCAGTGCAGGTTGTTTGCCCTAGAGCTGCCCAGAGTTATGTGGCATTTAGGCTGTGTGTCCAGTGTGTGATTTTGTGCATAAAAATACAGACCAGGTAATTGTGCATGTTACTGTGCACAGCTGTGTCATTGCAAAGGTAAGGGTAACATGGTTTCATACATTCATACAGTTTGCTTTTTGGACTCTTAGGTATTTGGATTTGCATTGACTGTACTCAAATAATTAGTTTTTTCTGCCTTTAGTTGGCTGGATAATGAAAACCACCAATTAGTAGCTGTTTTAAATTAGAATGTTGGCCCTCTTTCCTTCTTAGTAGTACAGCCCACTTGTGCTCTAAGAACAGAGCTGGATGGCTCACCCCATGTAGGGCTGGAAGAAGGCTGGAGTTTTGCAGGCAGGTATAAGTGGAAAAGATGATAATTCTGAATTTTAAGCATCTCAGCTGAAAACTTGCATTTTCCTTACTAAATACAAACACATTAAATGGTTGCTTAACAGTCTCCCATCTGGGAAGCAAGAATTAAGTGGTTTCCATGTCACTAATCAATTTGTTTTGTTATTCCCATAAATTTGCATTTCTCTGCAGCAACAAAGACTTGTCTAACTACAAAGCATGCTTAGAAGGAAGTGCTATTTTTCATTAAGAGGCACCAAAAGACAGAGCAACCAATTTACTCAGGCTAATACAAAACCTTCATTTTTCTCTATAAATTCTGCATTAAGCTGCACTAATGCTGATGGGAATTAAGGCACGTATACAGCCTCGGAGGCTGCAAAAAAACTCTTTCACAAACAGAATAGATGATGTTCACTGCTAATACTTTTTTTTTTTCCCCTCCAGGCTGACTGTGCTTTGTGGTAGGAATACACATCATGACAAACAAAGCAGTATTTATAGTAGTGTAGGAGGTTTATAAGCTCAGAAGCTGTGCAGCAGTTTGCACTATTACAAGTTCTGGCTCTTTTGTCTCAATTTTATGACCCTGAACATGTGGCATCTAGAAAAAATGAGAAAATCCAGTCTTGAAGAAAGGTTGGGAAGTGTCTAAGTATTACTTCTTATGTCATTTGTTAATAGAGCCAAAGTTAAGGTAGAGGATAACCGACCTGCCAAGAGCCTGATGCAGTTCTGACTGAGAACTGTGAAATACAATCACAGCTCTCAGCGCTCCTCTGCTGTCTCCATCAGGCAGTGTTTTGCTGCTGATGGTCTGTGTGTTTAATGACCAAAAAATAAAAAGCTTATATAAAATTTCTGCTGTGCCCATCAGATTCAGTCCTGCCATTCTCAAATACTTGAGTCTGCCTAAATGAAGTGATGCCTGTGTGTAGGAGCAGCCTTTAACTTGTAAAAAAAAGGCAATTTAAATATGTGGCCAGCCTTTTCTTGCATGAATGCTATTGGATGCTGTTTTTCCAAATGTGCTTGAGTGAATGAAATTAGGCCTGTATAAAAGAAATACAAGAACCTTGCTTTGAGCTATGAATAGCAGATGGAACAGTGCTGGAGTTGACATACTTGACTTTTTCAGCCTTACACACAATATTCACTTGGATGACTTTATAATGTAAATTTAACAGGTCTGTAGGGTTTTTAAGACAATATAAGCTGTAAGAATGGATAGCTGTAGCTCAAGAGCAGTTAGGAAATATTTCTTTGCTGAGAGCATTGGAAGTCTGCTGAAGTTTAGTTTGAGAATTTTAAAGGGTAGAATGGAAGCAGATGTCAAAAAATGTGAATATTTACCATGAATTTTATAATGGGGTTTTTTGGTGTTTGGATTTGTTGCTTTTTGTTTGTGGGTTTGGATTTTTAATTTAAAAATACTAAGATGCATTCTGAAGTTTATTGTCATTCGGGTTGTAATGCCCTTTGGGAAAATGACCTGTGGTTCAATAGGAGGCTTTCCTGAATTCCTACTGAAGCTGCTTGGGCCTAGTAGGGCTTTGCTTTGCTTTGCTGGCAGTGCTGTGGTCTGAATTGTGTGGACATTTGTCCTTTCTGAAAACAAGACAAAATCTTAATTGAATACTGTGCTGCTGAATCTGCATCCTGGGATATGTTGTTATCAATTCTGATTTCCTTAAGTATTTTGCTATTGTATTCAAGTTATGCAGAAGCTTCTCAGGCCTTCATAAAACACACATATGTATCCACATATATGTAGTCAACACATATATGTAGTCAAGGTACATAACAATCTATTCCTAAAACTCCTATTTTGGGTGAGTGTTGTGTTCATACTTGATCCTTCTGTAAAAAGTACTTTCTTTGAAAACTCAAAGTCATTACAGGGAATGGGGAGAGAGATGAATATAAGAGCCATAGACTATATGGAAAAATTGATATGGCTTTTTTAGTTACTTATATTGCTTTTTTCCCCCCCGGCAGTCATCGGATCCCTTTGTTTTAAAAAGCCTGACAGATGGGATGATGTGTTCCTTGCTTTGCCTACTTTGTTTGTTTGGCTTCCAAAAATTCAGCCTCACTCCACTTTATAAGCTGACACCACAACACTTTTAAAGTCTCTTAATAGAAGAACATACAAGAGCTACCACAACCTTTTGTCTTCTGGTGCATTTCTACTACCAGATAATGGACTTTAGCCTACTTCTTACTTTCAGTATTTTGCCAGTGGGATTTACAGAGGATTTGCTTTAGGTTTTCTTTCTTGATTTTTAGAAAAAGATGTCTTCAAATCTAACTATTTTTGGATTCAATCAATGCCTCTGGCATTGCCAAAAGTTTTGGTTTTTTTTTTCCTTTTTTCTATTGAAGTAAAGAGTAGTATAAAGCTAGGGAAGTGATTGACTAAAAATCTGTTTATATTTTGTAGTTCTTTCTGATTTGGGTTCAGAAAACAGAATTTGAAGCTTGAATAAGAGAAAAGTGTATGTATAGATACTAAACCTATTGGATTGTTTTAAAAACAAAAAATAAAACATTTTTTATTTTTTAATTTTGGGGCGGGGGGGTTCTATTCTGGATCTGTTTTAAGGAACTGAGAATGATGCTTGCCTTGCCTTGAAATTAATGGTTCTCTTCTGAAAAACTTATGCTATTCCCACAGGTAAATATGAAGCATCAGATATATGCTACAGTTCACTGGAGGGCTGGGAGAGAGAGAGCTTATTCTGTGGGCTTCTGCCCCTCTCTGCAGTAGGAGTGATTTCTAGGAGTTGCACCAATTCTTTCAGCATTTTCTATACCTTTGTTTTCCCTTCCTGACCACCAGCTATTTTCCTGCTCTGCATAGTCTGCAGGAACTGCAGCTCTCTACCCAGTTGTGTGAATTGCTCCTGGACCCCATATTTCAGGTCCCCGTAGATGTGCGTGTTTCTGAACCCCATATACTTTGTTAGCAGTATTATTAATGATCAGTATAAACACAAGGATAAAGAATTATAAATATCAGGACTGTGACTTTTAAAAGAGAGCCTGTAGAAGAACCCATTATGCATGCTCTTCCTGGGAAGGTGAATGACCTTTCTGGGTAAAAAGTCCTGATCTTACTTTCAAGTATGTCCTGGGCTGGGGATTTATTTCAGGTCTTCAAAACATGAACCTTTAGATCCTGGACACATGATCTTTTATAAATTATGATAGTATCACTCCTTTAAAATGCATTTTAAAATGTGTGTAAAAATCTAGGAGTCGTTTGCAAGAAGAGCACATTTTCCCTTTGGGATGTTGTAATTATTTTGGAGACTTGTCATCTATTCCCCATGGAGTCCTTGAAATATTAGTTTGCTTTCTTGAGGTTTCTCTGATGAGCAGGGGCAAATTTGGATATTTGATCCTCCAGCTAGAGCTGCTATTGATATGACAAATAGATCAATTTGTGTTTCTAATTATGCTGATAATGTCATATTCAAATCTTTGATGACAAACAAACAGTTACATACATTGTGGAAGAAAATAAGTCTTTTTCCAAAAAAGCACGATGTTTATCTGAATTTTTTTCAGTCATTATACTTTGAAATGTAACATTTATCTTGGCATTCAGTTTCATTATGTACTCTTGAAGGCCCCTCTCTCATTTATTACTGTTAGCATACCAGAACAAATGTCTTTCAGATGTGAAAGATTGATCATCCCAAAAACGTCGCCAGGAGTTATTTGGGTGGATTAATGCAAGGTGTTGGGAGAGGAAGGTTGAAATGAAATGTCATAATTGAGCAGCACAAGTCACCAGAGAAATGAGTCAATTGATCAAGGTTCCAGCTTGAGAAGCCTTTTAAAAAATAAAATGGGAAAAAAATACCACCTAAAAAAACCAATGTAAAACCCTCTACCAAAAAAATGCAGCATAAGGAAGGAACTGTGGCAGTGATATACAAACCATTCAATTCTGGAATGGGCACGCACTTTGTGATTTAAGTTCATTGAATACAGCAAGAAGTTATTTTCAGATTTTTATTTGTTGGTCCTGAATCTGTTTTCATAGTTCTCTGGGAAACAGAAAATGGATGCCATTCATGGACTTATTCTGTAATCTCTTATGCTTGAGTGTCACAAATACACAATTGTTCTTATCAAGTCCATGTAGCTTTGCACCTGCAAAGGAGAAGAGGAATAATGATGGTCTTATCAAATGAGTTGCAGAGAAATAATCTATTTTTCTTCTACTAACGGCTTAAATCAGGAGTCTACAAATGTTGAGTGTTTTAGCTGATTTGGGGTAGGATGAATCCCATCTGTGTAGCTGAGAGGATGTTTTTCAGATAACAAACAAATTGTAACAAATCTCTTTTCCCCTGCAATGTGCTGAAGAATAACTCTTATGAATAAGAGATCACCCACATTTACACTGTTCCACTGAAATGATGGAAAACACATTGCTGACTCCTGCCACATTCCTACTGTTGTCTTCTGTGACTGAAACTTCCATGAGAGGGAGGAGGAGGGTCATTAATATATTAAGAGAATAATGTATTATTAATATAGAATATTTTGAAAGCAGAGGAATCCCTCAGTATCCTGATATTCTTAATTTAGTATGTAGATGATTGCTCCCTTTGCAGCATGCAAGTAAATATGGTGGAATGAGAAATAGGTTATGTAACCCTGTTAGGGTTTCTGGTACATTTTTGGTGAAGGCATGTCAGTTTTCTTGCATGGATGGACCAAGGAGTGAAGGTGATTTTAGGAGAAGAAATATTTGTGAAAGCTAAATGGTTTCACCTGGGGGAAGAGGGGAGGATATTAACTTCCAGTAATGCTTGCAACTGTTTAGCTTTTAGGGCAAGAAAAAACACGATAGACTTGTAATGTGTAAGGCTTCTCTGCAGTATACCCATGGCAGTAAGACATAGAGACTCATGAGAAGAATTTGTTTGGGATTTTTCCTTTAAATTATTTATACTAGTTAGTTAAAGTAGTTTAATTTAATAGCTTCATTTCCTTTGTAATTTGTAATGAGCCATTTCTTTTCCAGAAAACATCAGTGAGGGTAAAGGGTCTGTGTGCAAACTTGCCCACAGGTTATTTTCTCCAAAATCAGAGTGCTTTTGTGGAAATTGGGAAGCTAATTATTAAATGCCAGTTGTCATTGCTGCAAACTTGCAAGACTGCAAGAGAAACAAGATTGTAATATAAAACACAAAGCAGAATATGACAGATGTTTCAGAGCTAACCCTGAGTTGAAAGGGAGTAGGGGGGGAAAGGCATTGTTTGATAGTATTTCAACATAGATTTCAACTCATGGAATTGAGTTATGCACTGTGATGATTTTTTAGTGCAGATACAAAAGAGAGTATTGAGAAGAAGCAAGGGAGTGATCCAAGGTAGGGGCAAATAAAATGTTGATTTGTGCTTGTATACCTTTTCTCAACACAGGCTTGACAGGTCTATAAAGTAAACTGTTCTGGGGGGAGAAGTTTAGGTCAAAATTCAATGTTTGCCCAGGCTGATGAGACAATAGTTTGTTAGTGTTAATGCTGGCGATATTCTGTTTATAGTATTCAGAATATTGGCTTGAGCAGGGAGAAACTGTTGGGTTTAGCAGTATGTATATTATTTAAGGTCAGAGATATAAATGGAACTCTAAAGTTCCTGGGCTACTTCCTTGTTTTACCAGGCATACTCCAGGGAGTAACCCTTGATCCCGCTGAATAAATGGAAAAATTAATATGGAATCTGAAGTCAGACTTCCTTTTTTTTTATCCCTGTACAGCCATAGAAAACCGGTCTGTTGAATACAGTCTATCTTAAAGCAAAACTCTTATATAACATGTTACTTGCATGCTTTCCTTAATGATATATGATTAAATTAACCAAGGCATATATACAAGTTTGCTAAAAAGTGATTTTCTCCTTCCTTGCTCTCAGTTCACTTAAATGTGGATTGGTTCCTTTAACTGTGCTACCCCTGCTCTGACTTAAAGATCTTCATTCAGTTGGGAACATCCTCCAAAAGAGAGCACCAAGTGATCTGTGTTTAAATTCTATGTATTAATTTGGATTCAGCATAGCCCTCTCAGGAGACCTAAACACAGCAGGTCTATGCAGCCATATATCACACTTGAAAGTACCTCCTCCAAGGTGAACTGTAGCTTCTCTTTATTAAAAACATTTATAAATTAGTAAAGATGAAACAATAAAATTCAAACCCACTACGAAATTAAATAGTTTTGTTTAGATGGTAAGTAATTCAGCATGGATCATTAAAATTAATTAGAACTGTAAGCTTATTTTGAAGCTGTAAGAATTCAAAGCAGATGGGATTTTGAAGGAAAGGATAATCACCCTTTCTGTATCTTTTGAGAGTTTTTAAAATAATTTAGTGATTTGAGTAACACTCAGGTCAGTAGGTTCCTTCAGCTGCTGTGCTAATGGTGTAGTGGTGCTTTCCCTTCTATAGCATCCCTTTAGGCCCTTCACTGAGTTTTTTAACTCACAGTTAAGGAACAAAGCTTTTGAAAATATTAATCTTCCTATTAATAAACACAGTGTTTTTAAACTTTATCAGGAGTTTCCAGTTAGGGAAGGCTCACTGGTATGGAAGAAACTGTGGCCTGTGGACTAGAGCAATGATTTAAGCAGCATAATTAGTGACTAAATATTAAGATGCATTGCTTTGTGTCTTGGTTGGATTTGGTGCAAACTTGTGCTTTCAGTTTGCCATGGCCAAGCCTGGCTCAAGAAGCTGAAGTTGTAAGGCTGGATGTAGGCCAGTATGCAGACTGCACAGGTGCTTAGTAAGGAAAGAGCAATAAGGAGCATCCTTTAGAATACCCACTTAATTATTTAACATTTTAGCATTCAAATTGCTCCCACTTCCAAATGGCCATTTCTAATTTTCAGCCATTACTGTGTCCTGGTAACTAGTCTGGCAAAGAGCACCAAGATTTTGTTCTTTGTATATTAGTAGATATCTGCTATTAGTTTTGGAGGTAACATGGGTGTCTGTGAGATCATGAAGATCCAGACCAAGGATATCTGTCATCCCACAGTCTGGCAGTTACTGGGAAGCAGTGTGACCATACTGGACTATCTTCAGATGTCTGAGGGAGGCTTTGGTTTGAACCTAGACCCAATTTAGAAAAATCCCCTAATGGTTTAATTTACTGATGTTTTAGTTTATTTGCAGACCATGCTACATTCTTAAACTTTCATGGTTTTGAATTTGAAATATTGAATCAAATGAAATAAAGATTCCTTTTTATTCCACACAGGCCTCAGCAAGTAGTGTCTGTGGCATTTCTAAGCAAATAGACTGTGGCCAGGTGTTTTCTAGGTGAGCCAAACTCCTTGCTGGAAAGCCAGGTATCTGAAGTTCATGTTATATTTTCCATGTCCTGCTTAATCTTAGCTCAGTGACTGCAAAGCTGTAGGCTGATGAAGATGTGAGCTGTCACTTCATAGGTACCCACTCACTTCTCAGAGGACTAGAGATCATAAAGTACTTTAAAGGTAAATCAATGGCTTCTATAATCTATTAATTGCCACCATGTAAGTTTAAAGGGAACATTGAGTGAGTCAGTTAGCCAAATGTCAGTGCAGAGCCCTGGGAAGAGCAGAGCTTTGAAACACAGCAGCTTTTACAAATGAAGCCACAGGTTAGGGCTAACCTAGTCCATTTATTTTTCAGGGAGTGTGCTTGTTCCTTACACATACATTATCTTTGGGGGAGAACCCTCCTTGCCCTTTGTGAACCTCACTTCCTCTGTGTTAAATAATGCATGCAGTTAGTACTCTTTTAGTATGTTTGGAAATAAGTCTGCCAAATCAAAAGAGCTATTTTAATATAGCCTTTTTTCTAAAAGGAGAATTAAGAGATATCTCTATGACTGTTGAGCTTTTGACTAATTCAGACTCAGCTATCAGCTCAAACTGGGGAAGTTTACTGGAACTTGTCACTACTAGGATTGATATTTCTGAAATGTTTTTAAGATTGAGGAAAAGGGGTTTCAATTCCATAAGTTTCCATGTACATCTTTTGGTTAGATACTGAACCAATAGCTTATTTCCCTCTTGTTTTATGGGGCTACGTAGTGTAAACATGAAAAAGTGTTGGTTATGACACCCCAACTTCTATTCCTGTGAGAGATGATGAAATCTGTAACATGGTTGAATTTAACAAACTGGCAAGTGTCAGGGCTGTTTAAGAAACTGGCAAATGTCAGGCATAAACGTGATCAGTATTTTCCTTATCCTGGGTGATGGAATGGAGTGTGTGCCCATTTGGAAAGAGAAACACAATTTAAAGAAAGTCCAACAGAGAATGATTGGAGATATAGAAAATGTGACTCCAGGAGGTATAAATAGGAGGAGGAGAGATTTAGATTGAGGAAAAGAATAAAGGAGATGTAAGGGTTTTTGTAATATGTAGTTTTAAATTTTAAAAAATGGAGTAGTCTTTGGGAAGTGTAAGAGGAGCAGCAACAGGATAAAAGATAGTTAAAACTTAGGAAAAGCTGTCTTTATTAAAATAGGAATGGAATAAAACAACATGGGAAGGTGATGAAGGTCTCATTTTTCGAAAGCTCTTAGGACACTTAGAAAAAAACACTTATTTAGTTGATTTTATTTTAAAAATGGGAAATAACTTCCCAAAATGTTGCACAACACTGCTCTCCAACAGGGAGCTATGTCCTCATTTTGTGTGAAAGGGGTTGCTGCACTGGCAGAAGTGAGAAGAGAAGGTCTGGGTTTAGACTTGCTGAGGTTTTACGTATTTAGTCACTTTGCAGGTTAGAATCATAGAGTCTTTTATGTTGGAAAAGACTTCTAGGAACATTGAGTCCAACCATTTAACACAGAAGAAATGCAAGTACTTGCATCTTGAAAGTGTTGACAGCTTTTTCCTTAACTAAAGGCGATCTTTTGCAGCTTTGTAGGAAGCCCTTGTGCTGCAGGGAATTTTGTAGCAGGGGAGCCACAAAATTAGCACATGAAAATGCAGATTAAGTTATGAAAAAGTGGCTTTTGAAATACTTCTTATTAACATCAAGCATGTGTAGCATGATGCAAGACTTGTCAGGAAGCTGACAGAGAAAGTTGATAGCCTTGCCCATAGGTGAGCTCCTGGTGGGCTCCCTGTAGTTAGATAGCTTGAAATAGCTTGTGGGGCTTTTTTTATATTTCATTGAAGAATATGAGATGAAGTTCATTACAAATGCAGCAAGTAAGAAGGTCAGACACCTCGCTGCTTTGCTGAAGAGTCTGATTAATCAACTGTTGATCTATAGTGAGAGAAACAATGTAATTAGAAAAATGGATTAACTGTAAGTAAGCTTAAATCACGCATTTTAAAAAATTGCATAGAAGGAAATCTTTTCTCACAAATTAAAATAATAATAAATTTGGGGTTGCAAGCAAAGGAAAAAAGAGGAAAAAGAAAAAAGGTGTATCTGTTAGCTAAGAAAGTGTAGTGACAACCATGTCACCATTCCAGACTTGTGCAGTATGGATTTTCCCATGCTGGGAGGGTAAGTGCTGTCAGGAGAGGGTGTAAGCTGTGCTGCTGCAATGCAACCATATCTGCTATCCTGGAGACAAAGACAAAACCATTTCTGGGAGTGGAAAACATTAAAAAAATCCAGCAGCAAGGTATCTTGTAGACCAAACCAAACAATCATCAGCAATTAAAGAAGCAGTTCTACCACCCATCCAGAATGGGTCGCTGTGTATCATGGGAGCAGGAATAGTGCTGCACTGTGGGGGCTGAGGAAGAGCTGATCTCTGTTTCCTAGGGCCTGGGAAATGTTCAGTTTGAGGTTACACTTTGTGACTCCAGGTTGCTATAAATGTGGAAGGGAATGTAGTATGAACAGTAAGTGCATCCAACTTACAAACGAGTCTTTTCTTACTGGTTTTTTACCTCTCTATATAAACCACTGCATTTCCCTCTCCAGTAGGGAAAAGCAGTGCCTCACTCCTCTGCCTTCCCCTCATTATTTCCCCTATTTAGCCTGAAGCTTGTTGGGTTGCAGAAGATAAATGGGTGTCTCTTAGTGAAAGAGAGCAAAGCTTTCATTTATTTGCCTCTTCTGAACAGGAGCTTGTGGATGTAAGTGCTCTCCTATCTGACTGGGAACCAACATTGTGTTTCCCTCCTGCCCTTCCCAGGACACACATCCCTTGTGCAGCTGGCAGCCCAGCTGATCTAAAGAGTCACCACAGCAAGCAGTTCAAGCAGTCAGAGGAACTGAAACACTAATTTTACTCAATTAAAGACCTGAAGGAATAGCTTGTGAGCCACTGAAGCTAAAAGCTGTAGGAGGCTCTCAACTGTGCTCTCTCCATCTCAGGACTTGTATTGGGTAGTGCTCAGTATTTTTGGAAGCTTAGCCTGACATTGTTTCTGTTGTCAATAAATGTTTAATGTTATCCATTTTGCATTTGGTGTGCACGATCTCTTTTCAAGCCTAACCTACTCACTCAGCCGGTGACAATGTCCAAACCTTTCTGTGTGGTGCTTTCTCATTTGTCATCACTGTATCTGTGGGCTGGGAAGCCTTTCTGGTTACTAATGTGTGATTGAGTTCTCTTTGTATCTTGCAGAATTGTTTTTGGGTTTTGTTTCTGCTGGTTGTTTATTCCCAGCTATCTTCCAGCAGGAGCCTTGTATTATGTCCTGGTGGTGGAAGATCTTCCTCACTTGCCTGGTTCTTCATTTATCTCACCACTTTCCCAGACTCTTGTGCTGTTTTCTCTCTTTGCCTTGCAAAGACTTCTCATCTTCCCTCTGTTGACCTTTCCTGTTGTTCCTTTCTCTTTTGGAGGTTTTTCCCCGCCCTGTTTTGTTTCATCTCCCTCGGCTATTCCCTACTCCCCCTCACTCCTTTGTGATTGTTTGCCAAATGCAGGACATCCAGTGGGGTTGGTCAACATGTGTTTTTGCAGCTGCTGTATGAATCCAGAAGGGACATTCTGGATATAGAAGCTGCTGTTTCCTTGTCACTCTGTATGCCTGAGTTATCACCTCTAGCAATAGATCTGCTCTGAGAACCATGGGAGAGTGGGAAAGGCGTTTGGAAGCTTCCAGTTCTTTATCCATAGTTTAGGGATTATGCCCACAGTGGGTGGGTTAGATGCACAACTTTTCAGCTCTCCAACTTCTATCTTCCCTGTATCTAGCAGTACTAATCCCAATAGGATTTCAAGTGGTGAGCACGCTTTTGTACTGAAGTTTAAAGTCAATTATTGCTCAGATTAAGCCATGTTCTGGAGAAAGCACGGACAGATTTTCAAATGTCACAGGGGGAGGTGGTCAGAACAGACCATGCTGGCAGCTGTTGCAAGCTCAGGGAAAGATGGTTGTATGGGCTGGGCACTGGGATTTTGTGGCTGGTGGGTTAAGGGTGAGCTGAGATTTTGCTTGTTAGTGTTTTTCATATGGTTTCCTGCCCTGGCATGTCTAAGCTTAGCAAAGTGTTGCGTGTTGTTAAGGTGACTGATCAGGTGAGAATTTCTAACACTTAGGGAAGCCATGCAGCATTATCAGGTACATTAGGTAGGGTGGTGGGAAGTGAAAAATCATGGAATGGTTTAGAGACTGAAGCCAACAGATGCCAAATGACTTTCCATTGCACCTATGAACTTGCAATAAATTCAAACAAATCCTCAAATGCAGTGCCTTGGATTGCTCCTAAGTGGGATGGGTTTTTTTACTAGTCTGTTCTTCAGCTGAATAGTCTTTAGTTTGCAGGGGCTTGGTGAAGGAAACTTCTGGTTGGTCCTTGGGAAGAAGCTCTGGGTGGTTCCTGGCCATCAATGCAGTCTCTGGAGATAGAGTCAGGCCTGGGTAATGCCTAAAAATGGAACAGCAGCTGGTGACACCTGGCTGCCAGAGGGCACTCAGGGTCACAGTGTCCATACACAACTTCTCCACAAGGGAGTTTAGCACAGAGGATTTCAGTTCTGCTTCCCTTTTTCCTTATTCTCCCTAACCCTATTACAAATAGTTCTATTTTAATTCCAAATTAAGATACGCAATTAATTTCACAATTACCTACGATCAAGAACATGACATGTAATTTCTTTCTAACTCAAATATTGTGCAGACAGAAAATCCAGTGTCTCTTTTTGTGTAAAAGGTTTTGTTTTGTTTTTTTAATTTTATAACAAGCATAGAAAATTTATAAAATATGTTGAGAAATATGAAGTTGCTGAAAACTTATATACTTAGAAATACATTTTTCTGTGAAACTACATTTGTCATAATTTTTTTTTAAGCTGCAGACATTATTTGAAATGAAATCTAGCTGTAAGCTCTCCAAAGCTGTAGATGTTTAATTTCTATTTTCATGGCATCCCACTAAAATCAAATTCAGTGTAATTTGGGATTGCTGAAGTGCTCAACATTTCTTGTTCAGTCATGGTTCCTATCATATTTTTCAGCCAAGAGCCCCTTTTAATGTGACAGGAATAAATTAATTTTGCATCCTAAGGTTATAATAGTTAGAAGTTGATAGCCTCTCTTTCTTCCTTCTTTTTAACTTATGTTTTATTGTTTGTATTTTCTTTTGAAATTTAAGGTGGATAGGCCAGCTTTGTGGAGCCAGATTTTCCCTGAATTTTTTTGAAATAGGAAAGTTTTTGTTAAAAATGTGATTAGTTGAACAATTTATTTATTTCATGGTTTGGAAAAATTTTTTTTCCCCCTAGTTAAATACATCACCTTGTCTTATGCTCATGAGTTAAAGGAGAGCCTTAGCACTAAATTATTTTGTGGTTGGCTTTTCCCCCACCTCCCCCCTAGTTCTTTATTCTATTGTTTGATCATTATTGAAAGAGAGTTTCTAGGGCAAGCATGGAAATGTCATGTCTGTGCAATGTAGACCAAATCTGGAATATGTCAAAAACAGTTGAAATTCTGACATTGCAGTGAGTTAAATTGCTCAGCATACCTGTGCAATTACTGCTGTGTGGTGAGGGGGAGAGGGGATTGTTGGCCACTGACCTTGCAAGTGCTATCTGAGCACCCCTCTGTGCTGACTCAGACTTGGGCTGGTGGCAACTGAGCAGTCAGGCATGTGTGCCAGTCCACCTGTAGTGCTCCAGCCAGCAAAATTAAATCACACTGCCTAGGAGTGACAGGGGCTTCGGGTTTTAGGCCAGCAAACATCAGCTTTAATGGAAACTCATGTGAAAGAAGGCAGGGCTGCCTTTGATGTCTATGGATTGCTTTTTCACATTAATACAGTCTTGAAAAAACAAACAAACCCCCTAAGTTATCCATAGCTGAGACTGGGATTTAGTCTGGTTTGGCTTAAAAAAACCAAACAAAAAAAAAAGCCCAACAGGTTTTCTAAATAATACAATTTTCGATATGCAGCGCTGTCTTCAGTTTTGCTAACATATAAAGATGATAAGGGGAAGAAATCAATGCAAAACCATTGCAGTAACTAAATGGATCCCTGTTAGTTTTCAGGCAATTGATTTTTAGTGGGCATTTGAGTATGCTAGGTGCTCTGCTGCTGGGAGGGAGGTGGTATTAGAGTTTTACTGTCAGTTATTTACCAAGCATGTTTGGTATTGACTGTGTTCTACAGAAGGGATGGGGTAGAAGAAGGCAAAAAGTCTTTCTCTGGTCTAAATGAATACAACATTTTCTCATTATGCCCTTGTTACAGACATCTTTTCTAACACCTTGATTTTTCCCAGTGCCATAGCTTTTCATTATTTGGTTTGGGGTTTTGGAGAAGTTTATGCTATGACCAGATTGGCTCCATGGAAGATTCTTCTGTATCATTACAGCGATGCAGAGAACACCCATATAAAGCATAAAAGAGGAAGAATGGTTTCAAGTTTTATATTTGAATTTTACTGCTTTTCTGGTAGTAACATCAGTCCTGATTAGATTTAGTCAAATAAACTCAAGGCTACTCTATTGGGGCTGTGAAGCATAATGGAATGTATCAAAAAAATCCATTTTTCTACTGTAGGGCACAGCTACTACAGCTACTCTGCCCCTTTTAAGGCTTGTAGTCCTAATATATTATTTAAAAGAAAATAACACTTTGCATTCATATCTCACCTGTTAAGCCATTGAATGAAGCTGAATGTGTAAGCCATGAAAGGTGACTAAAATGACAGTGGCAGTAGCAGGAAAATCTTGCATTGCAGTAAACTAAGTCTATTGATCTTGAAATGAAAGTTCAGTGGAAAAGCTGATAGAAAACGTAGGAGAGCACAAAAAGACAAGCTGCACAACTAATTCAAATGAACTGTGTGGCTGTGAACGTTCATGTGAAAGAATTGCTAATGCAAACACTGCAGAAGAAACCAAAATGAAGGAAAAAAAATACTGCCAGTATTGTGACTTCTTGAGTATACATAAGATATGATTTCATATGGAAGAAGTGTTAGTGGTTAGTCAAAATTGGAATGTTCTGTGATGTCTGTGGAGGCAGGAGTAGCATACCCAAGGTTTCTCTGCACACCCCACTGTTGAGTATGGAATGACTGGAAGTCCAGAACTTCCGCAGCATTTTTAAAAGAATATTGTGAACATGCCACTTGATCATAATGCATATTGAAAGGGAAATGCAATCAAAGTCCATTATAGTTTATCAATGGGTGCAGTAAAACAATGTCAACTCCAGAGACATTTTGAAAATAGCTGACAGGCAGCTGGAGAAAGGATGCAAATTTCTGTTCCGTGTTCCGCACCCGTGAACACGTGGCTTACGCGATGTGAAGCATTCAGCTACGGGAAGGGTGCCCTTCAAAAATGGAATTGACTTTCCTGGAGTGAGATGTAGGAAAATTTGACACGGCATCTCACGGTTTCAGGCAAGTCTACTGGTGAGTGAATCACATTCTTTCTCAGGGATGTGCTTCTGAGGTTAGAGTCTCACCGTATTTGCAAAAGGCTGGGGTCACTTCCCTGAAAATGTAACTGAACAATCAGGAGCAATCAGAGGATGATTCTGGGAACACAGATGGAAGTTGATCAGGGAAGATAGACACCCTCTAAGAGGTGCCACACAGAACACATTAATAGAGCCTTTTAGAAGAAATTGGCCAAGTACAGAGGAACAGTTTTATTTTCTACATTGTTATTGTCAGTATAAAAATTCAAAAGGTGATGTATTCATTTTCTCTCAAATTGATCATACAGCATTGCTGGTCTCCCATAAGACTACTGAATTTTCTGACTTCAATATTGCAGGTAGCAAATAGGGAGATAAAAAAAGATAGGGAAGGTGATACCCAGAGTTATCAACAACAAAAAAACCACCTTATCCAAAATAAATATACTGATGTATCTGTACACAGTTGCCAAAAGGCTAATGTTACACAGACTCATAAAATTGCATAAATACACCCTGCATGGAAAAGGGATGTGATATAAATCAATTCTTTTGTGAATTGTTTAGAGTCTGGCTCTTGTTTTCAGGTCACATCCAGCCAGTATTGTCAGGAAGGCCTATGGTATTTGGGATTTGGATTTAGACTGTTACCCAGGCTTTAAATTGGTTTATGACTTAAATTCTAATTTTAAGGGGTAAATTTCATTGCAGTTAGGAAAGAAACAATTGTTCTGAAGTGCTTCAGTTTACCAATCTTCTGATGATCACAAAAGCTCCTAATACCCCAGGCTGTTTCTTTTTCAGGGCTGATCTGCTGATGTTTTTCATAAGCACTTCTTCATCTTGTATGTGTTCATAATGAGCTTCATCTGTACTGCACATAAACTGCACAGCCAGAGATAGTGGAGAAATGTGTCAGGATTTATTTTTAAAACTACTTTTCAGCTTTCATATGAGCAGTAAGCAATGATCAAAATGAAAGACAAAGCATAGCCCAGAGGAAGGGTCAGCATCTGTGCAAACTTGTATGTTAAGCACATGTGTGGCTGGGTTGAATCCTGTGCAGGAGTATGTGTTATTTATCATGTGGTTTTACAACACTTAGAACCCCTTCAAAACCAGTCCCTACCCAAACGAACCCCATATATCCCACTTTAAAATAGTATAAATATGTTTGCATGATGAACAATTCCAAGTTGACATCAGATAAAATATTGTCAGAGATCCTGACACAGCTATCCTAAGGCTGGGACTGAATCACACAACTAGTTCCTGGCTCAAGGCAATCTAATCAAGGGCTATATGTCCCCTATTGTGTTAGAGCTCTACAATATACATTAACCCATGGCATCCTGTAATTTCATTTTTTCTGCAGGAGTTTGGCAACTTAATAACTAACCTGTGTTTTAGCCTCTGCCTTGTGTATTAATGTAGGCAAGCTGACAGCTTTAAGCAGAGAAAAATACATAAAATGTGTTAGGGAAACATTTTGGATAGATTCTGCTTTAGTTGAAGAGGATTTCATAGTATGAAAGCATGACAAGAGAAAGTTCAGTGCTTTATTATCTAAAATTAGCTCTCACTGTAAGTGCTAATTGAGTAGAAATATGTTTTCAAAAAGCTGCTAGATAGTGTATACTCATCTGATGACTCCTCCTCTTTAACAGCTCTGCTTTTATCTGTGAAGGGTATTGCTGCAGCACAGATCAAAGTCATGATATATGCTGCTTTACAAATAGTGCATCTATTTTCTTTTCCTTCTAAAAGATTTTCCAAATAAAGAGAGTTATTAGACCTTTCAAGACAATTTAAATAAGATGATAGTTGGGGATGGTGTTGAGTTGCCAAAACCAAATGATACAGTGTCAGCATTACAAGAACAAACTATTCCCCAAACAGTCTGTTGGGCTTTTATGCCCATCAGGCTGCACCATGTTCCATTCTCAAATACAGTCTCTAATTCTCTGCTAACTCCCCCAGATAGTGATAGAAGTATTGCAGGAAGATTTTGAGTGCTTCAGCAGCTCGGGTTAGGGAAGGATAAGGAGTCCCTGTTGTGTTGGTGCAGTTCAGGCAGCGTTGCCTCTGCTGCCTGCTGCCAAATTTGCAACATCTGGAAGTGCAGAGGGGCTGCAGGGGGTGACATGGCTTAGATAAGTGTCAGTTTTACATCCAGACATATTAAGTTTGGGTGGAAATGGATCATAATAAGATTAAATTCCACTGAGCTTGCCTTTTGTGTCTCTTGCCATGTATGTGCAAGCAGCAGGAGAAATTACCAGACATCAGCCTTCAAGGGTTTATCTCCCTCTGCCCCCCCTTTCTCTTCCTTGCATTGCATTCAGTGGCAGCAATCAGAAGGAAACTAAGCACCCAGATTATGTATTATTTACATAGGTTGACATAAAGGAAAATAAAACCTTTGCTGTTGCTGCTGCTGTGTTTGTGGAGACTCTGGATTTGCATTAAGACATCTCTGGTTTAAAATACAGGACTGGAAGTGAAAAGATGAACAGCCTGCTTGAGCAGAACTGTGCTAACATGGTAAATGTGATGGTGGTCCAGACAACAGTCATTTTAATTCTTTGCAGAGAGCATAAAGAAGCGTATGGAATTTATAAACTTTGCTGAGGTAATACAGCTCAAGTTTGTGATGGTACACATTGGCAGTGGATGCTGATGAGATGCATAGCTGGACAGATGAGAAGAAAATGACTGGAGGGATGAAGGAAGTGTTTGGCAGTGTGGCAAAGCATGTGGTTTTGTAGAGAGATGCATCAGTTTCACTTCCCAGCAGCAATGTGTTTAGAGAAGTGTTTCAATTACCTTATTACACACACTGTCTGAAACTGTCTTTAAAAATTAAGAAAAAAAAATTCTGATTGCCTTTAATTTGTCTAAACCTGGAAGTTTAAATGTGACATCTGTTACTCTACAAAGTTTCCCAACCTCTTTTCTGTATCCACAGTTTATTATTATGGGATTTCTGAAGAGATTTTACTTTGTCACATGGCAGTTTTGCAAAGCAAAAGGCAGTGTGAATACATGAGCTTTTCAAAAGAGTCTCTAAAGAAAATCAGATAGACTTCCAGCATAAAAAGAAGAAAGAAGGAGAAAATGATAGCCTAGGCTTAATGTTCTGAAGGGTGTAATGCATGTTTGGCATTTGGTGTCTGTTTTTGCAGGATGGAAGGCAGGATGGGTTCAGGCAGGGCAGACCTGGGGCAGGCAGACGTGGACTGTAAAGACAATCTGATCCTTCTTTAGGATTGCATTTTTTAATCCTAAATAGAAGTTTGATATCCTAGAATTTTGAGGTAAACAAACATGTAAACTAGGAAGGGATAATAGTTTAAATTCAGATTTTTCATATGTGTTGTCTGAAGCACATTGACTATAGCTCCCCTGCTGTTTTCTGCTGTTTGTGCAAGTCTTCACTCTTTCATTCCAGATAATTAGTTGGTATTTTGTAACAATATCAGAAAGGATTGGATTATTTTCACATATTGGAAATTTCTGAGTGAGTTGGACAGCTTTACAAAACATCCAATCCTGAATCTCTTGCTGAAGAGTATAAGACAGGACTTGAGAGGGAAGTCAAGAACTGTGGCACAAGGTAGTATATTTTAAAAGAAGATATTATGCATGGCTCAGGTTTGGTTGCTTTCTGAAATTTTACAACATTCTGCTAATATAAGAGAACTCACATTTTTGCATAGTTTGCAGTTTGACGTATTTGGACTCTGATAGTTTCAAAAAGTAAAATATCCCACAAAACCAGTTGAAAGCAATTACTCAGATTGTAGCTGCAGAGGAATTGATTGTGCTGATGTGTCATAATGTGAGGGTACATCCATATTTTTATTCCAGAAAACTGTGTGATTACTTTTTTCATCTCTTACTGTAGGAATGCTTTTTGGCTCTTCAGCACATCTAGATGTGATTGTATGACTGTATATAACCATGTAAACCATAGTTATGATTATGTTTCTGTCCATAGAAGGAGAGATAAAATGTTTTGCTACATTTTTTTTTTCCTGAATATTGATAGGAAGATTCTCTGTACCAAAAGATGGAAAATCCAAAGCCAAACTTGAATTTGGGACGAGCCATAGGAGTAAAGCAGAAAAGCAGTTAAGAATTTCCATAATGCCACACATAGCAGAAAGGGATCTGCACTCCAGGTAGAATAAATAAGTAGTCAATCCCAGCTGGTTGCACTGCCCCTCTTGCACACCTCCTTGTAAGCTGAGGAGTAACTTTGCTGTGATGTTATCCTGAGTCTTCCCAGAAGATTGCATTTTAGAATCAGATTAGTTATTTTATAGGAAGTTAGAAATAAAGGCAATCACTAGTCTAGTGCTCTTGCAGGAGTGGGTAAACTAGACCAGGATGGTCCCTGGGTAAAGTGTATTTAATACTAGGCTGACTTGTTATGCAAAATAGATGTAAATGTATGTAGATATAAATGCAGAATAATAGCTTTGACCCTCGTGCTGTTGGCAGGATGCCAGCGTGGCCCTGGGTACTGCAGCACTTTCGATCTCCATATCCCAGCAATTTCCTGGGATTGTGTTATCATTTGCTTTTTAATGGGAGTTTCAGCCACCTAACAGTCTGATCAGTTTCCCTTTTACCACCAGCTTTGCTCGTGCAGAAGTAAACAAATGCATTTATCACCCCTGAGATCAGTAAGTGCTAATAAAGTTGCTGTTGCTTGCATTTTGGGTTTGGTTTCGTGACAGACGCATTGTAAATGAACGAGTCGCGTTGTACTTGTGCCACAGTGCAGCAGGAGAGGGAGATCTCCAAGGTGAGAGCATTCATGGGGATGGATGTGGGGAATCCCTGCATCCCCCCAGGGTGGATCAGCCCTGGGATGGGTTTCTCACCAGCTCACTGAGCCCCTGCAGCTCCCCAAAACCCAACCACGTTGGTGGCACTTCAAGACTGACATTTTGGAGGTGTCTTTGTTTGGGTTTAGTTCCAGTAACTTGGTGTTTACAAAGGAGTGGAAATATGTCTGTAACAAACTGTAGAACTGCTGTAGGGCTTTTGTTTACTTTTTAAAAAAGCTGGCTACAGTGTGTCAAAGCTGGTTTTTGGAAGGGATGCTGCTTGTCTTGTTCCATGTGAAAATCCTGTAATTGCATCTCTGAAAGCCTACTAAGATGTCTGGTCTTACATGTGTCCCTCTGGGAATCCATAATAATACATTCCCTTCTGTAAAAGTCACTCTGGCACCCCAGGACATTATCATCCACCTTTGTATTTTAAGGTATTCTAGCTCCCAGCCTCAGCCATGCCTTTTAAACTAAATTTTTTTGCTCTTCCTGGCAGATATTTCCAGTGGACATTTTCTGTTAAAAGTTTTTAAAACAATATATACAGATGTGATTAATTGCTGAAGACTAACAGACCTGTGTCAGCAGCGCTGGCTGTGTGGCCCCAGAATTTCTTGCAAGGTGCTACATGTTTTGTATTACAGATTGTTTTAAAATATAAAAGTAATTTCGACATTAATGTGTGATGCTTGATTTATAGAACAAGATGTTATTGTTTAATTTGCCCACGGAAACAATTTCAAGTCTAGCTCCTACTCATGTAATCAAATTCATAAAATAAATAGGAAGAGGACAAATAAAATGTTGCCTTTCCCTGCACTCTGGCTGGGAATTTTGATTCCTTTTAAATTACTAAGTCCACTTGTATCTTTTCATTTTGTCATTTCCTAAGACAGTAATATTATAGGACTGACAACACTTGCTGAGCACTATCAGTTCTCAGTGTATTGAATCATTTCTCTTGTATTTTCATTTTCCTGTTCTTACTAGTGAATTTGCTGTTCATCAGCTTAATACAGACCTTGGAAATATGTGCAGACCTGTTCTCATATGTGTCAGAGCACATTGCTATTCAGGAACATGTAGACACAGTGAATTTGTGGAGCAGAAAGGTCATGCTGCCTTCACACGTGCCTTAAAACAATGAACTTGGTATCAAACCATCACCCAGAAAATGCTTTGATAAATTTGTATGAAATAGTTGTGATAACAGAAAACTAAAGAGCTGTTGCATTCCCTGATCATGTTTCTCACTTGAGAACACCTCAGAGTTGCCTTCTTTTCACGTTGTCCTTGTTGTCACCTGCTTTCAACACAGTCACCTTCCCTCTAATTCTAATCATAGAAGGGTCTGGTTTAGAAAGAACCCTAAAGATCTTCTAGTTTAACCCCCTGCTCTTGGTCAGGAATTCCAGGAGAGCAGGGTGTTCCAAATCCCATCCAACCTGGCCTTGAACATTTCTGAACTGCTTTAAGGGTAAAATACAAACCTGATGATGATGCAGCTGTGCCTCTTCCCAGAGGGCTGTCTCTTCATAGTCCTCCCCATGGATTTAAGATTTCTAGAGCAGAAATAATACAGTGCTGGCTTTTCTTGAATGGTTTGTCAACCCACAGGTTGGCTTCTGTTAATCCTTGTCACAGCTGTGGCAGGTATTTACGGTACTGAGGTGTCTCTTTGCAAAAAAAATTCTTGTGCCTACACTTGCTCTTGGATTGTGTTGGTTTTTTGTGTCTATCAGCTGTAGATTTTCTTGTTAGCCTTGAAGGTCACTTTCTAAATAAGCAGCAGCTGCCTTGTTTACTGAATGGAAAAATCTATCAATAGAAATGGGGTATGGAAAATGAGAAACCATTCCAAAAAAAGAGTGGAAAGTGTAACTCGAGTAGCTTCGAGCTAAAGATTTTGTGGTTTCTCACAATAGTAAACAACAGGATCTCTTAGATTTTGAGCCTTCTCTTGGGCTCATTATATTTTCCTAAATGTTTTCCAGATAATAATCCAGAGTGAAATTGAAACCAGTATTACTGTCAGGCTTTTAGAGCTCTGATGCTTAGAATGACATCATAGTAGCATTACATTTTGGAGACAAATGGCACATGGAACAAAGATGCTGCACTGAAAGGGTTTTCCATTTTCTTTGGTTTAAAAGGGTGTTTGATGTTTTCACTGACTTGGACTTTGATTGCAGAGTCCTGTAGTGTTCTGTGGGCACGAAATCCTCTGTAGTGCTAAATTGTCACAGATTCGTAGAATGGCTTGGGTTGGAAGGGACCTTAAAGGTCATCTAGTTTCAATCCCCCAGTGTACTTTGTACTAAAGAATTTTAGTGATTTTTTTTGATAAATAACTTTAGTTTCCAGTCTTGCTTCTTTAAGATTAAGAAAATACTGAATTTTCTTAGAGAATGTAGACTTTTAGTTTTAGATTGACATTTAAGGAAAAAGAAGATTGTCTTGGGGGCAGTTGTTTGCTTGTGAGTGAAAAGACTTAAGGAGATAAGTACTTAATAAGTGAAAGTGCCATCTTTTTGTTATGACCTGTCTTTGGAGCAACACTGAGCTGGATCAATGACTATAATGGCAAGGGGATTATTTAGTTTTAAAAAGTGAAGATTCAGTTGTGTTGCCCAGCAAAGGCATCATTGGAGCTCAGTTCTAAAACTATTACAAATCTCCTGCTCTGCTTTTTCTGTAATGCAAGATATCACTCATTTGAGATAGTGTTGATGTAGCCACTTGACTTGGTGGAATTGGACATAGGGGGAATTTTTGCCTTTTCTGTCAGACTTTGTTTCAGCAAGACTTCCAGGCACATCCAACTTCAGTGATCCCACTGCATGGTCTTGAACCCTGGGCTTTCCAAAAACTTGCTTCCACAGAGAATTTTCTCTCCTCCCTCCAGATAGTGCCTTGCATCACCTCAATTCCTAGGAGGATAGCATGTGCAGTTCTTGACTCTGGACTCTGTCATGAAGGAGCACTTGAGCTGGCAGTGTTTGTTTTTTCCTAGTGATATTCATTCATCTCACCCTCTTTTTTTTTCTTCTTTTGGACTTCACATCAGGGGAGTTGCAAAAGGGGAGGAGGGAATGGAGAAAACCTCTTATTTGCACATTGTGAGGGCCAAATGTTTTTTAAAAAAGCAATAAAATTGTTAGTTCTCTGCAGTAGTGTCTTTGTGATAACAGCATTTTTCTGGAGTCCTCAGATTGTAATGACATCAGTTGGGAGATGCATATAGAGGTCAGTATGTTTGCTTGATTGATGACTTTTGATAAAGGTCTGCCTTGGTTTTTAGCTGCAGGGTTTACTTTTTTACATGTGCAAGAATGATACTTTTGAGGTTTACAGAGCTCATCCATTCCTCCTCCTCTTTTGTGCTGCAGTGTTTGGGCAGGAATGTTACATTTGGTCTTGGAGGACTGTGGACAGGGTGGTACAGAACGTGCTCTGGTGAGAGAGAAACCTGGGAGTTAAAATGAGGTGGCAAAACCTGTTGGTTTTTTTTCCCCGGGTGTAAAGAAGTCATCTCTGCAATTAGTGTAATTTGTTTTGATTTTGCCATTCCTTGTTGCTTACCTGAATTTCTTTTACCCCCCTATTCATATGTATTTTAAAGAATTTCAACATTTTTTGTACCCTCTCAGCCACAATCTCCTTTATTTTGTTTAAAATGAATTTATTATTTTAAATAGTTACTGTAAATATATCCTGGTGAACTGCTGGCAAGCTGCTAATTTGTCTCACAGATATACAGGTCAGATGTTCTCTCAAATAGAAAAAGGAACCTTCTAGATTTGTTGAGTTGCTATACAGAAATTTAGGTTCTTTAATTGTTCACTTCAGGCTCACAGAAACACAAATACAATCTCATCAATATACACTTGAGGCTTAAGAGCTCCATGGTGTTACATCTGTGTAACTGAGGAAGTTTAAAATAGGCTTTGCAGATGTTGGGGGTAATGGAGTATGTTGTTTATTTTTTATTCATTCCCATTGTATGTCATACTCTGTATATGAATAGTCAATCCCATTGGAGTGTCTTCCATAAGGATTTCCTGGGCTTCCAGTGGGTGTTGTATATAAATATTTAACTTTTGCTGCCTAAATTTGGGCTAGGCAGCATTTCACAAGGGTGTCTTATGTAAGCATGAAACACAAATTTGATTGTTTGATAGGTACCAAATCCGTGAATTATTGGTGGTTATGCCAATATGGATGGCTTGCAGTAGCACCATAACCCTTTTAAAATAAGGTGGTGTTTTTAAAAAATACTTATTGGAACAGCCAGAAGTTAATACCAAAGTTCAGTCATTGTCCCTTGGCCTGTGTTGATGTGATTAAATTCATGTTCAATGGGCTAGAAGCTACAGATACAGTGATATCAACAAGGTAAGAAATGTTCACTGTAATCTGGGAAGTTATTGCTTTTCCTGAAAAGGTGCTCAATGGAAAATTACCATAGCATCAATTTTGCTGGGCAACATGCTTTGAATTTAGCTTCAACATGGATCCTAATGTGCATATTAATTATTATTCATTTCATGAAGACAGTTAAGACAATGTTCTGCCTGTTACTCACAGGAGTAATTGGTGCTGCTTTTGTTACTGCTGCAGTAACACATCCTTCTCTCACCTGTGTTACCACTTTTCCACCCCTCTGTTTGCATACATATTTGCTGTGTTAAATAATAAAGGTGAGATCAAATTTAGCCACAGACCTGGTCTCCAGACATCTTCTAGGTCAGCCCAGTGTTTTTTTTGAAGACACAACAGAAATATTTGAGCTTCAGAAGCACATTCCAGACTAAGAGCAGGAATTCCTATCCCTCATTTAAATCTTCTTTAATAGAAGATTAAGAAATAAGTAGCATGCCCACGTGTTTTTCATCCATCTTGAAAGAGGAGAAAGTGAAGCTGAAGCTGGTCCTGAGTATTATCATCTTGTTTCCTGCTTCTGGGGGAGAGCTTCATTGCTTTAGTAAAGAGTAAAATATCAAATAAGCGTTTGTTGTAGGTATAATGAAATTTTCTGTACTGATTTTACTAGCAACTGCAGTTTGGGAAAGAAATGTTTATATCTTAGCCAGCTGGAACTGCACTGGACTGTAACTTATCATTCATGCTGGATTTTTGGTGTCCATGTGTTCACAACCAAAAATCTTGTAAAATTAGATCCAGCACTTGCATTTATGCGTGTAGTAGATGATATTTAAAAGATAAGCTGTTACACATCTGCTTATTTTAGTGTACAATCAGACTTAGCATGTAAATGGTCATCCTCAATGCCAAATTTTAATCATCAGTTGCAGTATTAGACTCATTCCAAACTATAAGTTTTTGATTACATGATATTATAGGTATTCAATATGCAAACAAAGAAATGTTTGGGTTTGACTTTCCTCCTCCATATGCAGTGCTTTATTCATACATCTTGACATTAAAATTTGGAGGCTTTTAATTTTCTAAGTAACATGCTGCTAACACTTAATATTTAAAATAGGTGCAGAATGCAAGTAATTGTTTTATTGCTATCAACATATGTCTCTCCATAATTGTTTTGGTTTGTGCCCTGGGTGAGTTAGGAGGTGGCAACCATGACTTTTAATATTCTCACTCCCTGTTCCTTTCTTTTTTTTTTTTTTCCTTATTAGTTGCAAAGAAAATGAGCTTTCTAAAATTTTTAAGCTAGCTTCATACTTGTACCCTAATGTCTTCCAGTTTTTTAGATTTTTATGTGACCTGGTGTGAGAGAGGAAACAATATAAAATCTAAGTTTTATTTTTTCTGGTGTGGAAAACATCCCTAGAGAAATTAGTGAGTGACAGATATATTTTTTTTACTCTGAAGCCCAAAGAACAGCAATGATACATCTTCAGCCAGGAACCTAAAAGTAGAGAAATATTACTCAGAGGTTTACTATATGAAAAAATCCTTACTTGAAAGCAGGAGCCCAGTTCCTAGGACTTACCAAGAGAGAGATGATAGTCTACATGATATGGAAAAAAAAAAAAAGAAAAATAATTGCCAGCACCTTTGGAAATGAAAGCTGTTTAGTTATCTCTGGGATATTGCTCTCAGAAGTACTGTCCTGCAGTATTCTGCCATGCACAGGCTTCCCAGTGTAAGTCAAGGAGCTGGTCTCAGCTTTAAACAAATAAGTAGTGCTGCAACTTTTTGTCATCTATCAGACAATTATTACCTTTAAAATTTGTTAGTTGTCAGAGGCATTTCAGCTGGAGGGGGTTTGGGGTTTGCTTTGGGTTTTGTTCTGTACAGAGCATCTGTAATGCAGAGCTCTGCCCAGACTTTTGGCTTTGGAGCTGATTCCCTGTGTGGTCTTTCGGGATGTGCTTGAAAAGCTGCCTCCCTCTGAGGCTGGGGTGGGTCTGTGTGGTAAGGTGAAGTTTTTTGAGGTGTGTGGGATAGGAGTAAGGGCATGGATGGCATAATGATAAAGCTAATGGCCAAATTTGGCTCCAGCAGTGCCGTTACCAATATGATTGCAAACTGAAAGGGTGAAATACATGGAATTGAAGCTCGTGAAAAGGTTTGTGAGAAGGAATGTGACAGGGAGGTCAGAAGAAGAGGAGCAGAAGGCTCTGGGTTGACATTTTTGGTTAGATTGGCTTTCAAAGCCTGTTTGGCATGGAGTGAGTACCTGATGTCTCCATTATGAGCTCCCACTGCTGCTGCAGCAGCTGTTGGTTCTGAGTGTCCAGGTCTGCTCCAGTAAACCAGATTTCTCTGGAGACTTCAGAGAGACTCTGTGGGACTAACCTCCCCTGAAGGAGAAACCCTTAATATTGGTAATTGCAAAGTGCAGTTGGGACATCCACAGACAGAAGGTCTGGCAGCAGTAGATTGGTGACAGCTACCTCAGTGCTGTGATTCAGGCCTGCCTCAGAAATAAGGAACAAAACAATAATATCAAAGACCAGCTTCAATTTCACTTTCTTCTCCTTCAAAAGTAATTTCAAAATAAATTTATAGGGATGCTACTTATTTCCTGATCATTTATAAAAGTTATTTCAATGAAGGGATAGCTATTTCTGCTCTTAGTCTAAAACATTCCTCTGAAGATCAAATATTTCTAATGTGTCCTGAAAAAAGAAGTTTATTACTAGCTAGAGAAACAGTGCAAAAGCTTAACTATGCTTAAAATGTAATATATGCCACATCAGTGCTAATCACTCAGTGCTATGTGGCATGATGGCTTTAATCACCTATGAGAACTTTCAGGAGCTGTTAACATTTTCTTTCATTTGTATAGCAATGTCATTCTCTGTTTTTTGAGGAAAGAATAACCCTCTGTTGGCTTATGCAAATAAATAATCTCTTACTGCACTCGAAAAAGAATGATTCCCAAAGGAAGATGAGTGGCAAATCAAACTGGCTGCAAATGAAAGTAACCTCTCAGACCAGAGTTACAAATGTTTTATTCAGATGAACAAAGCATCTTTATTTTAGTGCTTTAATCTACTTTCCTTTCACTTTTTTCTAAATAGTACTGTCATTCTGAAACGACGAGGATCGATAGTTAAATAACTGTTGCCTAATTTACCTCATTGCTCCTCTGTAGGCAGTGTTGGATTGAAAGTTCAGGACTTTTGATGGGTATCACTCATATGGAATTTTTAAAGTTTGGGACAATATAATTCAATTTTTCACAAAAATGTAAGCAGTTTGCTATTTGGATGGTTAATATTTCAAAAAGACATGATTAACATTTGCAAAAGAATCAAATGTTTTGGTTTTAATTAGTTAAAGGATTGTATGTTTGGTGCATCCCAACATGATAGATTTTCCCCAAGTCACCCCTGTAGCTGCTTATTTTAAATTCTGGATGTTGCCTTCATGTGCTTAGCTTTAGCAGTCAGTATATTTGAAGTTCACTGGAGTTTTTCTTCTCTGTTATTCTGCTATGAATTATCTGGTGAATAGTGTTTTGTAAGCATTGATGCAGTATTGTCATATTTGAATGTTATAAGAATGTCATTTTTATGGTTAGGCGAGAAAGATCTATTTTTTAGCAAAAGTCCTCCAGATAAGCCAATATGTTTCAGTGAAACTGCCCTCAACTAGCTGTCAAGGATTATATAGTAGTATTTATACCTGCAGGACTGATGGGGAAAGTTCCATCAGAAAGCAAAAACGAAGCAGGGAAATACTGTATTGTTTTTTGCCAATTTCCAAGGCTGAATGAGAGAGAATTGGCTGCTTGTGACTGTAAGCACGAGCTTTTCAGTTTGTTCCTTCCCTGAAGCCGCCTTTGCTGAGTGTATTGGATCGCTGTGTCCCTGCCAACACTGCATGTGTTTCCATGTTCAGGAGGATTTTTGATGATGCAGCTCTCAGCTGCCAGAAATGCAGCCAATGAACTGATGCTCCCAAGGTCATCTGGAACGTGCATGGGTGTTATTTCCTTGCTGTGTTCACAGCCATCCCAGGAAATGGAGCTGCTTTTGATTTTTGGCTTTGGCCAGAGCTTCAGACAAATCTGCCTCTTCACTTAAAGCTGGGGAGAGAGAAAGCTGATGTATGGAGGGAAAAAAGAAGCAGAAATAATGCAGTTTATACAGCTGGTGGGTTTAATTAAAAACCCAGTGCAAAGTTTACCAAATACACTCTTAACAGTTGATGCTAAAGTTTAGTAAAAGCTTATTTAAGTGCTCATTTGTTAAGCACTTGTGTTTTTAGGCAAAGGATAGTTGATGCTGGCAGGATGGAAGATTCATTTGTATCTCTGGATTGCAGTTAGCACCATTCTTATGCTGTTGGTTTTATTGGTTTTATAATATTCTGATGCCAAGCAAAGGAAACACTAAATATAATGAGGCAATTGTAAAAGCGTTTGAAAGCAACAGAAATTCCTGTAAATTAAAATCATTTTCTGTAAAGCAGAAGATGAAGATTCCCTTCCATATATACATGTTGGTATATGTGTGAATGTATCTTTATCAAGAGAGGACCTGCATTTTTTTCTACAAAGGCTCCTATAAATGAGTATTTTTTCCCTTTTATTTTTTTATTTTTTAAATACAAGTTATTTTTTTCTTTGAACACACAGAGGGCAAGCTTTGTGCTTAGTTTAGTGTGAATGGAAGCAGATACCAAAATGGTTGTAGTCATCTGGTCTGATGTTTTAATGCCTTTTCTGTGCAACATAGGAAGTGTTTGGGCTGGATTCCCCTGATGTATCAAGTCATGTGGTGCAGGCACCGCTGTTGACATTAGCTGCTCCATCAAAGAGAGCTTTATATTTGTCTACATGTTCCCAGTGGGTTGCACATAATACACAAGGAACAGCCTCCTCAGCAGGACACCCAGACACTGGCAGTGGTGTTTATCTCAATGGTCTTTTGACTACAGCCCCTCTGAGACTCCAGATAAAGCCTAATGTGTCATACAGTGTCATATGAACATTTTGTCCAGAAAGCCCAGAAAGTGAAAACTGATTGAAGTCCCCAGTGTGAGTCTATAGGTAGCTGGGGAGATGTAACCAGACAGCTGTAGGCTGTGTATTGATTTCTCTCTTCTTTAAATTCAGGACCTCTGACTGTGCTATCACCCAGTCAGCAGTACAGAAGGACCATGACCTTGTTCTTGTTGAAGTCAATGGCAGTTTTGCTGCTGAATTCAACAAGAGGCCAAGTCTGAGGTGAGAGCTGGCTGCAGGTCTTTAAGTGAAAACACCTAACAAGTTTTATTTCTTTGGGGTAATATTTAACTATTTCAGTTTCTCTCTGACACCTACGCAGAAAAGAGAGTTCTTCATTGCAAGACTCATGTTGAAGTTTTTAACTGCTGCACAACATCACTCAGCTCCTCTTGTGAGGATTTTATTAATTGCCATTATTATTTTAGGTGTAACAAATGAAGGATGAAGAGAAACTGTAGGATTTAGTGAAAGCTTTTGTCCCAACAGCATAGTATTAGTTGTGGTTTTAAAGATGGCGAGCACTGATGGTTGTTTAGTATTCCTCATAATCAGGTCCATCACACTGGCAAAGAAGTTAAGCATCCAGATGAATCAGAGGTAAGACACTGGAGAAGTGCATCAAGACCAGAAATCATTTTCTGAAGAGGGCTCTAAAGATTTTTTTGCTTTATGAGGGCAGACTGACTTCCAGAGATTTCTCCCTATAATCCTGGGGAAACGTCTTACCTAGTTAACATGGGAATTCTCCCATACGACCCTGCAGGCCCTGTTTAGGAGCAAGAACCAAAAATAATTTTTTTCCCCCTGATAAACCCCGGCAGAGATATGAACTATTGAGAGAGGAGGTGAGAGCTGATTTGGTGTATTAATATTTCTCTAGCTATACTGGCACTTACACAGGAAGGGTCTAAATATGCCAGCTGAGACCTGACAGAATTAAGAGCAGGATGTTTATAAGGAGATCACAATGAAACCAAGGTCCTTACCTGTTGTATTGCACTAGTTTATTTAGTTGTTGTTTTGCACTGGGTCATTAGAGATTTGCACAGAGTAGTCTTTATATTGCACTGAGTAGTTTGTGTTATATCACATGGTTTGTACTTACCCTGTTGGTAAGAGGCTGGGGCTGTGTATGAGTACTTCACTGACTAAGGTGCACAGTTCATATCTCACTTACATGGGTTTTTTAGATGAAATTCATCCTTTCATAGTCTGTCTTTATTTGGCTGTATGCAGACTTCTTTTCTGAGTTTATGGTGATCACAACAAAAGGTTGAATACACAATCTTCTCTGTATCTTGCTTCACTTTTGTGACATTTGGTTACTTAGTTCATGCCATCTATTGGCTTCACATCTAACTAAGGCAGCTTCTCAATGAGCACCATCTTCTGTGATTAAATACCCTTTTGTGGAGCTTGGCTCAGGAGCTGCTGCAGTTTTTAGGTAAAACTCTGCAGAAAAAACTAGATAAAAGTCAGCACCCTTGTCCCACGTGGTCTATTCATTTGGTTTGTATTTTCAAGACAGCTTGTCAGAAGGACTAGAACTTGATTTTAACAATAATTAAATGGGGGGGGTAAGGCAGGTCCCAGGACTGTGCTGTGCCAAATAATGTGATGCTAGTATTTTGTATTCAGAATAGTTTGCTTCGATCACATTTGCTGTTACTCAGAAGGACTGAGGAAAACATGAACAAGTGTTATAGCCTAGTTCTGCTATGACCTTGTGACTAGTTGATGCCTTTTTTTCTTTCCTTACTCTTCCTGGTGTTTTGAAGAAGGTGAATACCATTCTAGAGTTTCATTTATTGGAGGAAGTCAGCAGGTGTATGCTAAGTGGCTTGCCCAAGACATGCAACCTGTCTGTGCTGAAGGCTTGAACAATAACTGGATTGTCTTGTGTTCTTTATTGCATACATTTGTGAGAAGTACTTTGTAAGCTGCTTGAAAGGAAGTGCAGGGAGGAGGGGTCTTACAGGCTTGTTTATCCATAATACTTGCCTTTTGAATACTAATTTTTCAAGTTTTCATGAAAGAGAAAAGAAGGAATAAAGTAACCTTGTAAAAGATAATTTTTTTCCACTTTTTGAAAGAAGTGGAAAGTCCATTCTTAAAAATTGTGGCTGTTCAGAAATCCATTTCAGTTTCAGCAGCTGTCTCTGATCCACAGCTTTCCAGTTTTGCTTTAAGGATGTGAAGTTATTGACAGTCCTACACATCCGTGAAAGGATAAGTAAATGAATTGTTATTAAGGAGTGTTGAAAGAAGTGATTGTCATTGAAGAGTTAGGAAAATGTTAATGTTAGGATTGACAAGGAGGTAATTATACTTCAGTAGCTTCGTATTCAATTGATGTTTACTGGCAGGAAATCTGGAAAGTATTTCAGGGGCCTATAGCCTGCCTCCTCATTATTTACATTTTCTGTCTCTTCTCTGTCCTCTGGTCCTCTTTGCCCCTTTCATCTATGCATACTTGTGTGTGTATTCGCTTTGAAGGGGTGGGTTTAAAAAGCTGCAACCCTCTTTCTCCTTTCATTGGATGTAAAAAAGATTTTTAAATTCCAATTAGAACTGAATTCAGTTCACTGGAATTCATTAATAATTATGAGAACCATATGGGCCTTTTTCTTACATTTCATGGACTTTCTGTGCCTTTTGTTACCTGTGTCAGGGCCAGGGGACAGTTCTCTGTTTTAATTATGAGATGTTGGGGTCCTCTCCTCTCAAATGCCTGGGGTTTTTTAAAACACTGCTCAGGAAACTGCTAGCCCTGGGCTTACTTCCCACAAGGAGCTAAAAATAGCAGAGGGAGGAATGACTGGGGGCTCAGTGTGATGGGTTTGGGTTTATTTATTTGGGTTAAAGCATTTTTCACAACTGAAGTTTGACATGACTGGGAAGATGCATGTTCCATCTGGTTCAAAGCTGATAGGTCAAGAATCTTCCCATGTCCTATCCCTGTGTGCCCAGGAATTCATGCCATTACCTAGGAGGATGGACATCTTCATAGCATTGTGTGAATGGAAAGGTTTTTCTTCCCAGAGCCATCTAAATATTCCTGTGTCAGAAGTTTTGGGGTCTTGCAGCTGCAAGATGTGTTTGGGCCAGCAAAGGGATTTGAGTTACTTTTATGTATAAATAGTACTGCCAGCCTATTTATGGAGGAATTACAGCAGTCAAATGTTGGTTCTACAGTGCCTGGGCAGAAGATGCAGGTAACTGTCTCACTGTTTAGCACACCAAGAAAATGATGTGCTTGCTGTGATACAACGCTCCTTTCTGGGAATCTGAAGGGCAGTGGGAATGACCCTGTGGCAAACAGCCTCTTCACATGAGGGAGCTTCTCTACCTGCTCTCCAAAGGACAGCTGCTTGGGCAGGAGAGGCCCAAAAGATAAAAAATGTTTGAAAGCTTCAGACCAATTCTTGACAGTGATACCTTCTCATGGCAGCTGCTGCTGGGGTTGTTTCTGGCAAGGAGAGGGAAGGGTTGGTGCCATTGCTCTGCTTTCCTCCCCCCAGTCATTCAAGAGCTCTTGCTTGTGCTGTGATGGGACCTGCTTTTTCTCTCAGTGCAGAGCAGCTTCCATTTCCTGCTTTAGTGATATGAGATCTTACCTTTTCCCTCAGAGTGCCAAAAATGAGCAGCATGGTTGGGTTTGGTATTTATTTAGTACCAGCACTGCAGAGGTCATGGAGGTAAAGCTTTCTCAGTCCTGAGGCACTGAATCTTCTTTATTGTGCATCTCCATTCACAGAGGTTGGTTCTTGCTGCATTAGGGCTGGGGAATGCAGGAGATGATGTCCTTGGCCTTTAGGAACTGGGATATGAAAAACAAATGCTGGACCATGCTGAGCACCTCCTATATCTGTCAGAGGTGCCAGCAGCTCTCCATAACTGGCCTTTGCAAAACAATCAGCTGGCAATTTACCAACAGAAATAGCTGCACTGCTGATTTTTAGAGGTGCTCAGCACCATCTGCTCTCATAGGACTCACCTTACTGAAGAGAAGGTTAAGTGGCTATTTAATCATGGTCCGTAAGTACCCACTGAGGGATAAGATGTCTGGAGCAAAGGACTCTTTAGCTAGCAGGCAAAGCCACAGGATCCAGCAGCTGAGAGTTGAAGTCAGCAAAGATCAAACGGGAAATGCAAGGCGTATTTTTAAGAGAGGGTAATTAGTCCTTGGAACAACTTGCTGGTGGATGTGGTGAAGCTGTCTATCACTGTAAGCTTTTAAATTGCATCTTACACTCTGTTGCCATCACAAGTAGTTGGGCTAGACAGAGTGGTTTGTAAGGGAGGAATACTGTGACCTGCATCATGCAGGAGGTCACCTGAGATGGCAATGTAACCCCTGTGTCTGTAAAGCAATCTGCCCGGAGTCCAGGATGCTTCACAGAACCCAATGTCAGAGGAGGATTCCTTGCAGCACCTCTCCAACTTTCACAATTGGTTGGCATTTCCTGGTGAGCCACAAAAATCTCTTTGTGTGTAGAGGATGCATAAGCCCTATGGAATGACAGTTGCATTACTGAGCTGGGGATAAAAATTTAAGTGCCTGGTCTGTGTCAAGCAGGGCAAGCTTTTTTTCACTGAAAGTTGTAGAATTAGACAATGTATAGTCTGCATTATCTTCTTAGCAACTCACCTGTTGAGTGAAACACTAGGTCTGTCCCTGAAAGCTAGTTTGAAAAAGCATGTCTCTATGAAATAATTCAGCTCCAATTAAATGTGATATTTTAATTAAAATTTTCTGTTAGATCATGTGATCAGGACCTGTGAAAATCGGCTTTGAGCAAACAGGAAATGAAACAATTTCACCACGGTTCAGGCTGGAAGAAGTTTTGCTGTAACATTGGAGAAATAATGCCCCTCTGAAAGTAGAGAATAAATCATGGCAATCTTCTTGAGGGATAGGGGGAGATGTTTTGCTGTGGATTCACACGAGAGAGGCCAGCTGGGGCAGGCAGTTGAAAGGTCTTTCAGTTGTGGTGTGCACTGTGAATGAAGATGCCGAGGATCACAGGAGAGAGGCAGCAAAGGAGAAAGGGAAAGTGTTGTGCTTGCTGCCCAGGCAATCTCCCCAGCTGGGATCTGTGGACATAGCTTATCAGGTTTTCAGTGCCACAGATGGGATCAGATCTGCCTGTGCAGCACTCATGTCCATGTTTCCGTGCAGGAAACAGAGCCAGAGGACAGAAAGGCAGGCCGAGATTGTACCTGCTTGCTCCCAGTGTATGGGATGCTCTACAATAAACTAATGATGATATGTGACTGCTGGACTCCACCTAAGTGCTTAGGGAGTTGTGTGTTCTGTAGGGTGTTTGTAGGAGGTGATTGCCTAGATTTTGGTTTATTTGATGGGTTTTGGATTGCTTTCCTGATGTTGAGAAAACATCCAGAATCCGAACACATAGCAGGAAGGATGGTTTCTGCTTGCAGCATCTGTTAGCTCTCCTATTATGACAGCGGTCACCCTACAGATAACACCCTTTTTCTGATGGTGAACCACTGTGATTGTCCCCATATCTGAAACTGAAATCTTGGTTCACACAACTGGCACTTCAATCAGATCCACTTGATGGGTCAGCATTGCCCAGGCATCAGACACATAAACTCAATTCTGAGACAAGCTGAAAAGAAAAAAGAAGAATCTGTCTGAGTTCCTCAGAATTTCGAGTCAGTCACTGCTGTTTGCTGCCCATGGAGAGCTTAGCTCCACTGGAAAAGCTTTTCCTTATCAATTTTGTCACAGAGCACAGGGGTTTGCTTTAACACTTCTAAAGAAAGTCAAGAGGTTTTAGAGATGTAAGCTTCCCCTAGAATCCACTGTCACTTGTGTGTTCACTGTTAATGCTAATAAGTTAATACTTTATATGCCTGGAAACAAATGCTTTTTCATTAATACTGAGAAGGTCTGGAGGCTCTTTGATTTGTATGCTTGCTTGATGAAATTACAGTCTACCAGTGGTCAAAAGGATGTTACACGGTAATTTACATGACAGGGCAAGTCGGAGAGCAGTTTTAGCTGACACGCCTGGTAAAATGTGCAGCAGTTACAATATTTTCGGTTCCTTAATTTGTCTCTGAGGTATTACATGAGTTTTGATTTTGCACAGGCAGTTTAGAAGTGAAATGTTTAGATTTAGCCTTTTGAATCTTTTGGTATGCGATTTTTTTTTCCCCTGCATATTTTAAGCATGGCTGAAGTCATTGATAAACTTTACAAATAATTTAGAAACTCGATGTGGAAGGAAAGTATAGCCCTCAATAGGTGTCTGATTTTGGACTAACTTTTGACACAAGACTTGTCCTGTGATATTCAGAGAGGAATCACCAATGTCCATGCATCATGGGAAAACTGTTGTGGTCTCTATGTCCACTTGGAGCTAAATTTTGCCAAATCTAGCTTGTCTTGTTTTGTTTTGAGAACAGCCATATTAGCAGCACACTGGCTTGCCTCCTTGTTGAACACACTCTGACCTTATTGAATAAGATGTGACAAGTGTAACAAGGTATAGCAATAGCAGAAGATCAAAACAAGTGCGTTCACAGCTCAGGCTGGAAGTCCCCAAAGATGTCTGCAGTTCTTCCATCCCCCTTTCACAAACAAATATTAGAGTAAATTGTCCAAATAAAGCGTGCCAAGGGGAAGGGGGCCGTGTTCTTCTTCAAGAAGAGGAATATGCACTCAGCTGCAGTTGGGTGATCACAAGTAATTTGGACTAGCATCTGGTGTTTTATGTCTGTGGGTTTCATCTGCAGCTATTATCATCAGGGGACTGGGGTGGAGAGGGAAGGAGGGAGGAAGGACTAGACTTGATTGGTTTCTGTGTTTTGGCTAAGACGATTTAAACTTTGTGAGAGTCATCTGCTTTATTTCACAGAAACAAAAAGCATGTGGGGAAGAGGATATAAACCAGAGAACTGTTAAGGTGCAAGGTTAACAGGAATAGCTGTGTCTGTTGTTGAGATACCTGCATGTTTCTTTGAGTAACATAATATATGATTGAAAAAAGAGGTGTGGTAAGATTTGTATTCATTAGCAGTAATGCAGTTGTAATTGTTCTATTATTGCCTTTGTACCACATTAGCACAAAGAGATTTATGTTTGCTGACGTACACTGGAAAAAAAAAAGCAGGATCAGCAGTAATAGGATAAACGGATCTGTTTTGGAATATACAAAAAATATTAAAACACTGCCAGTAGCATCATTTAATGGGTGTTTCCATTTCAAAGTTGACTGGGTGAGAGTTGCTTCTGCCAACAGAAGCTTGAGCAGACTGAACCCATCCCCTGTGAGACTTGTAGCTGGAATTGGTTTGCCTGAGTGCCCTGTGCCAGCTGTATCAAAACTGTGAGGTGCACAGTCTGGGTGGACTATAGGGGCTGCTGGTGAAAGCTTTGCTGACCTTTCTTTGTGAGAATGTTCTCTGGTTTGGGAAAGAGAGAGAGAGAGAAAAGTATTTCTAGTCCTTTCAGTATCACAAGACCAAGCTGCTTTTCAGCTGCTTTTTTAACTACATGAGTTAATTGAGAAGAAAGCAGCTACAGTCATGCTCTCTTCTGTTGCCAGGCCAAGTACAGCACTGGAGTGACTCAAAGCAATAAACTGCCAGTGTGGTCATAATTCAGGTTTGAATAATTTGCACATTCATTTGGAAAAGATCCTTTGCATCTCACTTGTAAAGCCCTGGGTATTCTTGCAGATTTAAATACAATTTGAAGGCTCTCAGAACATCAGGGTTTCACAAACAGTGAAATAACCAGTAAACAAATTGTAAACAAATACTGGATTTTGGTTATTTTTTTTCTGAGTAGGTGATATGTACTGTTGCCATTTCTGGAAGTGTCCAACATCAGGTTGGAGGGGACTTTGAGCACCCTGGTCTAGCTCCCCATCATGAGCTGCTTGAACTCTTCATCACAAACTTTCTGGGCTATTTGTCCCATAAAAACTGCAAGTTTGTGGCCTCAAACCCAGGCTTGCATCAAAGGGGAGCGGTGGGGAGGGCTCAGGTGAGACTCCAGCCCAGGACAGGTTTGCCCACTGTAGTTAAAACCCTTCCAGAGCCCTGGGCTGCTCAAGCCACTCAGACATTTTGGCAGTCTGATGTTTTATCAGTGTTTCTGCAGAACTTTAATGGGAAACATTTAGTGTCAATTCTTGCCTTGTTTGCTCAGTCATATGCAACAAGGCTGTGGGGAAGAGAATTTTTGTTTATCTTCGTAGTAACTGTATTTGTGAGTGTGGTGAAGAATGAAAACACATGTTAAGGCAAACAAGCAGCACACACATACAAGCAGATACATGCACACTTATACTTCCTTTTATGTTCTGATATTATCATGATCTGTTTTGTAGAGATATTCACATAGTTCTGGACTAAATACTTTCTTTTTGCTGATGTTCTAATCATATTTATAAATGTAGCCACTGAAGTCTGTTTTCAAATGACATCTAAGTAATTTGTGTGTCTACTGGGATTTGATGTGCCTAGACTGTTTTAATGACAGTTTTCCAAATATATGTGCTTGGCTATTTCTTTACAAGAAAAGTAAGGAGTTAAAAATTAAATTTAAGTATCTTCTAGTGTTAGAAATGTATTCGTATTTTCCAGTACTCCCACCACTTCAGTCAACAATTTCTAATGAAATGCAAACATTCAGTCCCCATGTTCATTGTGAGAATTAAATATGAATATGGCATAAAAGCATTTAATTCTGCTATTGTTTAAGCTCATCTTTTCTCTAATAGCAATAGAAATACCACATTTCCACTGGTTTCCAGTGTTTTGTAGTCTTTTTTTTTTTCTGCAAGCATGGATTTTTGGTGGCTTTTATCTTAAAATACTAATAGATGTATTAGCTGCTGTGGAAACACTATTTTTTCTGGCAGTTACAAAACTGAAATGTTTCACAATAAAACATTTTCAGAACTATGGGAAGCTTTGAAAAAAGCAACCCAATTTCTTTTTAGTCTTTGCAAACTTGCCAGTGTTAAATGTGAATAATAATAATAATAATAATAATAAATGCTATTATTCTGCTTTGACAGATGTGCAATTTGTGTGCATTTCCTTAGTCAAAGACATTTTTAGTGGTTGGTAATAATTTCATTTGTAGTCTAACAGCTAAACTGTAAACCTAGGACACAATCCACATTAATTACGTTTCAGATCAAGCCTCAGTTTGGGTAGAATTGTCAGGATGATGATCACGAATAGGGTTTATGCTTTCTGCCTTAAATTTCTGTTGGAATCTGGCTGTGCTAGGAACCTGGATATTAATTCCTGAATTACACCTGTGTAGTGATAAAAATGGATTCTGTACATGTGGCTTTTTTAGAGCAAAGAGTAACCTGCACAATGAAAAGCAAACTGAGAGTCAGTTGGAAAAATCCAACAAGTCTCAGGAGGTAGAAAGAGGCAAAATGTTGTCAAGAAGTGTGATGAGGTGATTCCTGATTAATTTTTTTTCTTTGCATGTTCTTTATTTATTACATGAAAGGCAGTACCTTACTAGACCTGGCAACTCAGAAAATGATTTTCCAGTAGAAAAAAAGGCCTACATTTACTGAGTATGGGTGAAAAGACCATTGTTAAATTAATCTAATTCTGCACAACACAGAGTTCATTCTCTTTCAGGAGAATTTTAGAAACTGGCTGGATTTCAAGCTATGTTTTAATGCAACTTTTTGGCTGCCTGCCTCCTCGGAAAGTCAAAGGCCTCTGCTCAATAACTGAGTATAAATACAGTCAGAGCAGTAGGTCTTTGTTTCAGTCATGCAGAACCAATTTCTTGTTTGATGGTATCACTGTTGCATATTTTTAATTGAAACTGTTTTGAGAAGTACTGACGTGAATCCTCATTATTATTCTGGTTTTCCCCTGTAAGATTATGGTGCTGTCTGACTTGGTTTGATATTGCTGTGATCACCAGCACTTATATTCAAACATAGACATATCCCCAAATTTGGGAATTGGGATAAGAACTACCTTTCAGTGATTAAAACCACAGTGCCAGAGAGTACCAGTGTATTCATTAGCCTGTTAATGAAATGCTTCTGCTAATGCCAGTTGTTATAAAGATTTAATAGGTTTAACATGGGGCTATGGCACAACCCCAGCAGCCCTCAGTGCTCTTACTGAATCTAAATATTCATCTTGGTAAATATGCCTGATGTTTATTCCATAGTGATGATTACCTCTGCTGCCCAAGAAAAAGAAGTTAACCTCTACTGTACATTAAACACACCCTTCAAAACAACATTTTTAAAATAACAAGCATTCCTTGAAAATCTGCTTTTCTTCCTTCTCAAAATTAACAGCTCCCATTAATAAGGCATCTCTTTTAGAAAGACATTCTTTTAATCAGCAATTCTTTCTACCAGTGGCTCTTTTACAGAGAGTTAGATGCTGAAAAAAGGTGTGAGCATAGTTGAATTGTAAGTTACAAAAAGTGAAATAACTCATACCGTGTCTATAAAGTTTGTATGTGGAAAATTCTTCTTTCTCCCTCCCAACTGGTACCTGACTCCCAGGAGGAGGATGAAAGTCCTAAATATTCAGTTTAGAAAATTAATGCAGTCTTAGAGAGTGGAAAGTTTCTTTTTCCAGCAAGGGTCAGATTTTGAAATCCATCCATGGCTTTTGCTTGGCCTTGCATTTGAAATGGTTATCTGAGGTTTATCTTGGTGACCTCTTCCAGCCTCTTCAATCTTTCAGGTATCTCAGGAAGAATTTCGAATGCAGCTCTGCAATACCCTTGCCATTCAGGGAAATAAGACTTGTTCTGTTCCTGTTTTTAAAGGATGATGCTGAAGCAAAGGCAAGACCAAAGGATGCAAGCTGTTTGCTGGGTGTCAGTGTTTGGAGGATATTTTTTTCTGGTCTGTGTGTTTTCAGACAGCCCTTGAGGAGCTTGGGGAATAGACATGTTCTGTGACGTGTCCCAGTGAGAATCCCAGCACAATGAACACTCTGCCCCTTTTTAAAAATTGGGACTGGACTAGATGAGTTAATTTTTCTTCATCTATAGCTGTAAAAATAAGTCTGATCCTTAACTGATTGATAGCTCTTTTCTGTGCTGTTGTGATCTATCAGCTCTTTAATTTATGAGATAAGGTGATAGAAATTAGTAGTAACATTTAGCACAAGTGATGACAGCTACAATGCTTTAATATCAAAGCACCTCCCTTCCTTTGCTCCTCAGAGCCTGCCACACGGTTGTTGTTTTGTCTTCTTTGATTTTGCCACATAACAGACCTGGAATTTTAGAAGTAGTTGAGTTTCATGTTCATCTTCCATTCACCTTTCTTTTTAAACTGATTTTACTGGGTCTGCACAGGGCAGATCTGGTTATTCCCTCTACTTTTTAATGCTTATATGGTGGTTAATGTGGTTTTGTCACCTCCTACTTCTTGCTCTTTACTCTACAAATGTAATTTAAGTTAGGAAAACACACCTGTAGCACTTTGCCATCCTAGTCACTTCAAATAAGTGACATTCCCTGAAGGAAAAGTAAATTTCTAGGTTTTCTGTGTGCTGACTGAGTAGTTAAATATTTGAATGCTCTCAATATTTAATCAATTAGATTTTTCAAAGGCACACAAAAAAGCAGGCAATCCTGTTGTTTATTTATTAGTAGTAGGCTCAGGTAGGGTGATTATATGTTGTGTCACTAACAGACAGAAAGGAATATTTGGGAAGACTCTGAAATGTAAATTTGGTGAGCAGTCTACCAAGAGGGAACAAAGACGGGGATTATAGGAAGGAATTTGCAGGCAAAGGCAGATTAAAGGGACTTTGTTTTACTCATTAGTTTCTGTTCCTTCAGGAGATGGGCTATAAATCACCTGAAAAGCTCAAGAGTCCACTTGCAGGCTCTGTGCACTTGAAACTCTGTTGAGTTTTGCCTTCACTTCTCCCTCAAATACCAAACTAATTGGAAAGAAAAAGTGTGAGTGCTCTGTGTGTGCTGCTGGGTCATACAGAGCATTACAAAATTGTGCATATTGAACTTTTTAGCCCTCTCCCAATATTGTTGGAAAACATGTTCCAGACTCTGGGTAGACCATCTGGGGCATTGGTCTTGGGGTTGTCCTGTTCAAGACCAGAGGAGTTGGACTTGATGATCCTTGTGGATCCCTTCTAACTCAGGATATTCTGTCATTGTTAGTAGGAAAAGCAGAGGCAGGATGTGAATAATTTAAAATGCTTTTGGGGCCTTGTGACCCTTTCTGCTTCTGTCTCCTGGGTACCCTGGGCTAGGGGATGCATTTGCCTCCTGAGGTCTCTATGGGTATGTAGTTTTAAGTTGGAACAAGCTTTACTCTTCACTCTTCTTCCCCACTGAGGCCTTTGGCAAATATCTCCAACATTTTTAGACAGTGCCAGGTCTATTTTCTAGGAAGTGTTTTAAGTACATTAGTTAATGGTGTGAGGAAGGAATTTTTCTTCTAGCTCCCAGGAGCTGTAGAAATTTTCTCTTCTTGACATAGAAAATCCAGTAGGCCTGAAACCTCCTTTCCAGCTCAGCATGGTGATCAGGCAGCCTCATGTTGATCACTGAGGAACACCCAATTACAGCACAATTTTCCTAATTCCGTCAAAAGTCATTTATCCAATGGCTTGGCCAGCACTGTAAGTTCAGCTTGAGATTCATATTAGGTAATCTGAGCAGACAGGTAGAACAAATTAAAGAAATAACATGGTGGCATGGGGTAGGTTGGTGGAGCAGAGCTTCTGCTCCCTCATTTCCCTCCCTTCCAGCTGTGTGAATGCTCCTCTGAGTTGCTTTGGACACTTCAAGCCTCGTGTTCTGGTTTGCACTACTCCTGCTTTCATCAGGTGCCACTTGACAAGGCCTTGTTGGGACTGCTCAAAGCTCATCTAGAGGGAGGCAGGAATGACCAGTTTATTTCCTTGGTGATTTTTTTCTTTTAAGTGACAGACTTTTTGCTTCCATTTGGCTTCCCTTTGCCCTGCAGCTCGATCTCTGATTCTGTGCTAAGACTAAAATCCGTAATCACCACAAAAATTACAAATTCTTCATTGTGAAGAATTACTCTAAGGTCTGTCAGAATGAAAAATTTCTCTTAAAAAATTGCAAGCTTGATGTGGATTATGTTCTGCAGGATTTTTTCTTTTTTGCACCTGTTTTAACTTGTGTGGAGGAAGGGCTGCCATTCTGTGCACGACACACTTGCAAAACTTTTTGTGCCTTACTGTACTAGGACTTATGCAAAATCCTTAATTTTTTTTCACTAAAAAGCAATTATTGTGGTCAAAATTTGAAATTTTCTGTGACAATTAACTTTTTTGTTTTGTGTTATCAAATTAGCACATTGTAATATACTATAAGTGCTAGTAAAGTGTCTGTTAAAAGACACTTAGCAGGTGAACTTAGTATTTAAATTCTCTACCTTGCATTTGGTAATGTAACAGGAGATGTCTTGAATACATGGCTCCTTATGCTTGAAACAAAAATAAAGTTCTTTATGCAACATAGAAAAAATTGGCTCTCAAAAAAGTTAAAACAACTTGCTATGAAAATACTAGCTGCTGAGAAAGAGAATAAACATGTCATTAGGTATTCAAAAACATAGTTTGCCTTAAGCATTGTAATTGTTATTCACATTCCTTTCTGTTGAAAAGATATTGTCTACTGTATTGACTTTATGCCTGAAAATTATGCTTTTTGCTGATTATACAAGTGAAATTTTAGAAATCTGAAGTAAGAGACATTTGCAGGCAAGGGTCCCATGCAACACTTTCATATTCCATTTAAAAATGAAAACTAAAAGTCAAATAACTGCAGATTATGATAGCACAGCAATTTACATTTGGTGGAAATTTGGTTAGATGCACTTTCTTTGACTGTTAAGTACTGATTTTGGATCTAGATTCTTCATAACATGATATTTTCCCTCCTGTTGTTGTGTGGCCCAGAGTTTATATGAGATGCCTAGGATGGGGGTGGGACTAGTGCAGGGCTCATAAATACAGCAATGTTATTTGGTTTTTAATTGCATTGGAATTCCTGGCACTTTCACTAAATCTATACTGCTGCCAGAGTGCCATCAGGCAGTGAGTGTACAAAGGCTTTTACATGATGTCTGGACTGCAGTGGGTCTCTCAGGTTTTAGTGATCTAGCCCTTTTTGTCTGTGAATGCATCAGTGGGGTTGTATTTGTACACTGTTCTTGGATTTCAGTTGATTCAGTGCTTCAGGACAGAGAGTAACAGGCCAAGTTTCTCAAGAAGGCTTTTGCTGTTTTGAAGTATGGGATAACCCTCTTCTCTTTGTGTTGGGATCTTTGAGAGTGAAACAGTGTTTTAGTCAAAGTTCATGATCATCCCTCTAACTCCACTGACAGCATTTTGGGAATCTTAACATCTGTCGTCTAACTCTCATAATTTTGGCACTGAACAGGGCTCTGTGCTGAGCAGAAGTATAGTGCAAGACACAAATAATTTGTATTTGTGGGCCATCCATAGACCCTTGCATCTGACTCGTGCAAGTGCTCTCACAGACTTGCCATATTTGTTTTTTGTTCCACTTATTCACAAAATAAATTATCTGAGCGTCAATCCATCTGTGTTGGAAATGCCCACAAAACTTCCTCCAACAAGGACAGAACCACAAGCTTTGCAGGACCAAGGCAGCTGGTCCTCAAAATTTGCCTTTCATTCAGTGCTTTGAGTTTTAAAATGAAAATGCAAAGTCTGCTCCTGACAGCTGGTGAGGGTATTCTTGGTGATGGCTTGGAAAGTCTTGGACTCTGTAGATGTGGTTGAATGGGGCATGCAGATGTTTCTAAATGATTCTGCTAAAATTGTTGCTTCTGGTGCAGATAATAAAAAAAATATTAACCCAGTCAATAACTACTAGTCTTGCACTGAAGGACTGTCTTGTTTGGGTTATTTTTGTAGTAGGAATTATGATTTCTTTTCCAAAATACTAATCAGGTTCTTTCACAGGGATGGTCAAATGATAGGGGAAAAATTTACATCTTGAGAGACATGATAGCACAAATACCTGTTTCTACTGAAGGTTAACAGTCCCTTTTTGCAAACACATTTTTTAATGCGTTTACCATTCTGGCAACCTTTCATGTGTTACATGGTCAGTCCCTGGTGTCTGAACCCTACAATTAAGCATCTGTCAACACTCTAACCATGGCATGTCATCATGTCTAGGCTGGCATTCTTTTTTGTGTGCTTCAAATGCTTTAGCTTTAAATCTTATTCTTCTAACTGTGTAGTGTTGTTTCTCATTGATTTGCAATGTAATTTTGCATAACAATACAATATTGTTTTGGAGTTTCTAAAGAGTTTTTTATAAATCAGTGTATCTAGTCTAATAAATCAGATAGTGGAGAATGCATTGATTTTGGTTTATTCAGTTGAAAATTGAGTCTAATTCTTGCTAAGTGGTGGGAATGGTTTTATGCTAGCCAGTGCCTAAGAAGAGGAATACTATCCTTCATCACTCAGTTAATTAATAGCAGTTTATATTCTCTCAGGGTGACTGGCCCAGTGTTGTTAATCATGTCAAGCTTGTCTGATTTATGTTTAGTGGAACACTTTTTTCATGTAAGGCTTGCTGTCTGTTTGAAAACACAGTGGTACAAGGGTGGGTATAAAATTACTAGATGGGTTTGCTAGGTTTGTGCCACTCAAACTCTGGTACAGTGCTTCTTCAGAAGGGTGTGGGGCACAGTTTGTTTTATTTTAAAATTGTCTAAAAATGATATTAAAATTAAATTCAATATTAAGTTTAAAATTCAGCTCAGTACTGAACAATGTCACTGTCAAATTCTTGCGCTTGCATCTGTTTGATTCTGGTACAACTGAAATATGAACACATGGATATGTGCTCTGCTGGATACACAGAGTATTTACAGTCGAGCATCTATTTCAGAATGGGGATGAAATCTGTGGAACTGACTGGTTGCCATCTTCTTCTGTGTCTAATTTTTTTTTTTTCTTACACATGAAGAAGAGAAAAAAGTACAATACTTTTCTCTTTGGTTGTTCTGGTATACAGAGATTGTTTAAAATAATTGGCTTTATTGTTTGAATATCAGATCTGTGCAAAGAAACAATGCTTTCAGATGCATAACCCTGCTCACTTCAAAGCCTCAAAGAAAACAGTATCCTGCCTGGTTCTAGTGCACTGCCTTGCTTTTAGCCTAGCATAACTTTGTTTTCTCTGCAACAGATTTTTTGGCTAAGGTGGGTAATGAGCAGGTGAAATGTGATGGGACATTGGACCCAGATCTGAATATGGTGGTGACTGCCAAAGTTGGTCATGCCCAGGGTTGTTCTGAGTCCTAGTGGCCCTGGCTGAGCCACAGAGTGAGGTCATTTTTCTCTTGACTCACCAGCCAGGAAATTATTCTGTGGAGGTATTAATTCAGCCAGAGAACTGACCTCCTGCTCTTTGGAAGGAATATCAAGTCACTGGTTAATAGTGTTATGTGCTTCCACTAACAAGGAGGTTGATTTAAAGTCTTTTTCAGTTGGTGTTCTCACATGGACCTACATCAAGGAGGCTTGGTTGAGAAAACTGCCGAGCTAAAATGGAAATAAATATACACTAGGGGGGAATAGCAGAGCTATAAAAATATTCATAAAGTCTGTGTTTAAATAACACAGTGCAGCATCTTTCGATGGAGGCATATTGTATGTAATAAAGTAAACATTTGAGGTTAACTGCTGTAGGTGGAGGTTATATGCCAATGAAGCAAACCCTTCTGTCCCTTCTGTAACTTACTCACACGGCAGAGCCTGCCTGTGGTGCAATCCTGCTGCATCACTTCCCATGGCACTGTTGTGCCCTTGGGAGCAGAGGTTCATCTGTGTGCTTTAAAGGGAAGAAAAGGGGCTCTGCACACGTGTGCTCCCTCTCACAGGGCGCACAGTGATTGCAGCAGAGCTGTAGTGGTGGAAGTTTTCCTCTGCTATAGATGCAGGCTGGGAGAGTTGGGGCTGGAGAAGATTCCAGGGAGACCTTTATAGCAGCCTTCAGTACCTAATGGGGCTGCAAGAGAGCTCTTTACAAGGGCGTGAAGTGATAGAAGAAGGGAGAAAGTCTTCCAAGTCACACAAAGCAGGTTGAAATTAGATAATATAGGAAAAGGGTCTTTGCTGTGAGTGTGATGAGGGACTAGCACAGGTTTCCTAGAAAAGCTGTGGGTCCACCAGCCCTGGAAGTGTTCAAAGCCAGGTTGGATGGTGCTTGGAACAGCCTGCTCTAGTGGAAGGTGTCCCTGCCCGTGACAGGGAGATGGAGCTAGATGCTCTATAAGGTGCCTCTCAATCTAAACCATTCTGTGATGATAGGAGATATCTATTCTGGTGGCAGTTTACCTTTCCAGCATGCTGCCTAGGTTCTGAATTATTTGCTTTAAGTATATAGTAGCTTGCTTCAGTAAATATATTATTCTCTACTGATGTTTGTCTTCAATTTTTCTACTTCTCCTTAATCTTCCATACCCCTTATTCTCTCACTTTATTGTAGCTTAGTTATAAAAGTATGCCACTATAATAGTCTAGTAATAGACATGTAGTAGATACTGGAGTATTTCCTAAGTATATGAATATTTCTGACTCTTTATTGCAGGGACAGCAAATGAAGGTTTGTTGATGGCACTCCTTAGGCACACTCAGTGTGCATGTTTGCAGGGAGGAATAGGTGGATGTACAGATTTGTGTGGGTGTTCTTTCTCTGCACAAGATCAGCTACTTTAATTGCTCACTCTTCCTTCATCCATCTTCCTTAAGATGCTGAATCAAAATCCCATTCCTCTGCTAATCTCTCTCCACATCATATATTAGATTTGCTAACCACTCCATAATTCCTACAAGAACTAACAGATCGTCAGACGCCTGTAATAAAAGCGCTGTTTCCTTCCAGCTGAGTGCACAGCACAGTCACACACACTGAGCATCATAAAGCTCTGAACTGCCTAATGGAAAAGGGAGCAGCAGGAAACGTGCCCAAAATGCACCAATGTGCAGCAGAGCTGCACTTCAGAGCTGTGAGGGCTAAAATACTGCACCTCTCAGTTCATAATCTGCAATGCCATTATCTCTGAGCCATGAGCTGCATTGTTGCTGATGTAGAGGCTGGATTATCCTATCTGCTTTTTCTACCATATATCCAAAATTGACACTTTTATGTTGTCGGACAGTAGATCAAGTTTTACGGCAGCAACAAAGGATTAAAACAGTTTTGTACTGGGGACATTCAGAGGATAAACAGTGCTGTGTTATAAGAGGGAATGGCAGTCAGCTGTGTTACCATCTGGGAGAGAAACATTGAAGTGCTATTAATATGTAAACCTTTTAGATTTTATTATTTTTTTTTTAGAATTGGTAGCATTCCTAAAGAACTAATTACAATTCTCTAGTCAATTTTGGTGTGAAAGGATGCTGCAAATAGTATTACAACAACAATTAACATGAGCACAGCTATCTTCTCATTTGCTTTTAAGGTGTCTTTTTCAGACACTAGAGAAAAGGGGTAACATCAGATCAGGTTTTGAGTATGGCAATAAATCCACTGTGGTGCATTAGTACTCCATTTGACACAGAAGAGGACAGTGCTGCAGATTCTTCTCTATCTCAGCAGAGCTTATCCATATGTATGGCAGTTACTCTTAATTCAATGTTGTAATCACTTAAATATCCTAATTGGCTAATTTTATTATTGCATTTACTGCTAATGTGCTAATTGTTTTCTTTCTGGGAAAGCTGTAAAAAATGATACTTGATTTATTTATCTTCTGCTTAATTTAGTTTTATTACAATATGGTTTAATTTCATTCTGTATTTCAGGAAATCATTATCATACATAAATATTTTAATGAAGAAGGGTTAGGGGCAGAATCAAAAAGGGAGAAGACAGATAAATACAAGGTAGAAATTTTGTATTTAAACGATTTTCTTTTGTGATCACAACATGTTTGGCTGTATTTCATTCATTTAGTTTCCTTGCAATAAAACACAAAAATAAAAAGCCAATCAGTGCAAACTCTCCAGGGTTTCAATGTCCTGGATTCTGGTCAACATGGCCCAATTGCCTCTTTACTTTCTTGAAAGCATCAACCCTTTGAAAAGGCTCATACAGCTGTGCATAATTGCTGAGACTCTGCACAGCCCTGAGCTGTGGAAGGGAATTAGCTCCCCAGAGCCAGGATGCTTTCCTTTGAGGGAAAACAGGGCAGGAACAGCTTCTCATCAAGATGATACCCGGTGAAGTACAGAAACCATTAAGTCCCATCTGGGAAGTCCAGCTCTCTCTATTACAGGCAGAGATTCCTATAATACCAATTCATCAGCCTATTTGCTGTACTTTTGCTGTGCTAATTATTTTGATGGCTGTGTTAGTTGCTCCAAAGGCCAGTGCTGACACTTCTAGGGGTGAAAAGCAAGTAAATTCTGAAGTTAAGCTTCAGTTCAGGAAATAAAGGAGTATTTATGCTTAAATTTGAGCCCACACTGGCTATAGGTCTGCAGCATTTTCCTCCTTTGGAATTTACTGGGTCAAAACTTGGAGTAAGACCCATGATTTTGTTTCATCAGTTGTAGGTAATTCTAGAAACTTTATTCAGCTTAAGCATTTGTGGAAGGTGCACAAGTTTATCTTGATTCAGAGCTATTAATGACTATCAATATGGTAAAGAGCTCATGCTTTTTCTGATATGGGAGGGGAAAAAAGTGCATTCTGACCTCTGTGATTTCTCTCTTTTGTTGCATTACGTCCTAAACTCTACATATGCCTAATTTCTAAGTAGTCCAAATCTTCTGGTTTTGAATTTTCCTTTTAGTCATGGAAATAAGAGTGGAATTCAAATCCACTGAACCATGAAGCCATTAAAGAATCAAATACAGTGTTTGGAAGGGTCAGCTGGGTAAAAACTAGACTTGAATATCCAAATAGCAGAGAATGTTCTTCTTAATTGTTCTCTTTTTGAGAAGTTACCACATTGGACAAAAGTGCCTCTTTTAATGAGAATATATACTTGGCAATTTTATAGCTTATTGGTTAAAAGATATGTTTTTAAAGTTTTGCCTGTTTTCTTTCTCATTGCCTGTTCTTAAACATCCCCTTTACATGACCTTAAAGATGCTGCATTGACTTTCTTGCAGTCAGTGGACTTTCCATGTCATCCCTGATGAATCTTTAAGAATCCTAAGACTTTCTCTTTTTAAGGGTTTTTGGGTTCATTCTCTGATGTAGATGCCCCTCCTCTCTTAGAAGTCCTTTTCAGCACTATAGTGTTAGTTTTTCCTAGAAGTCAAGGAGTTTTTGTGTAACAAGTTTTGAGGAATAAATAAATTGTGTTCTCTCTCCCTAGCTACATGGAACACAATTCTATCCATTGGGTTTTTTGGTGGGTTGTTTTTATTTTTTTTTCTTTTTGTTTTGTGTGTGTTTTTAGGTTTTTTTTTTTTGTGTGTGTTTTTAATAATTGTGCCTATTAATGCAATATGTGGGGTTTAAAATCTGTAATGAAAAGGATTTGGGTGGGGTGTGAGCAAGTTCACTCTCAAGGATCTTGAATCTTTCTTGAAAAAGCTTTCTGTGACCTTTAGCAAGACTGGACTAGTGAAAAGGATACTGTTCAAAGACTTTGAAATAAAGGTGGGTGCCAACAAGACTTTCATGAATTTTAAAGAACTTTCTACCTATCTCTGTATTGCAGTACAAGAAATATTTGCTTCCATAGGAAGCAACTTTAGTTTTACCCTATATGTTTCATGTGTGCTATTTATTGTTAAAATGAAGTCTCAACAGGATGTGCAGCTTACATCCACAGTAGCCATCTATCACCTGAAAGAAGGCTTTAATTAACAGAACCCTAATTCTAATGAGGTACTGAGCCATGATCTTGTAAATTCTGTGGCACAGAGAATCACTTCGTTCAGGTTCACTCATAGCAATCCTCAGCAGCACGGTGTGTTTTATGACTGTTTAACAGATTTTGATGTTAATCTAGGAGCCCATTGTGGAGTGACTTTGTTCTTTACCTTGTAAGCATATTCTGAATTAATTGTGTTAAGTTTTTAAAGCATAACTGTTACTTGCCTTCTCATCACAATGCCTGGTGTGTCTGAACTATTCACCTTGGGCCTCCAAGGAGATTCACTGCTCTCAAATCCTTCCCAAAAGGAGTAGTACCTAGCAGTACCTAGGCCAGGGTAGGTATCATTTTTGCAGGAACCACTCACATTTAAGAACTGCAGCAAAGTAAACAAGTTCTGCCATTTCACTTATCTCCAGAACGTGCTGTGCAGGCAGTTTTGGTGGCATGCTTGATGCTCTGGCTGAGATGTGCTCATTTCAACGTGCTGCACTTGCCACAAAAGCAGAAGGTGGGAAGTGAGGCATCCTGGAGCTGGTGTCCTCCCGTCGGAGCTGGCCCATCGCCGCCTGCGGCTGATGCAAAGTGACAGCAGCGCGCTCAGCTGCTTTAACCTGCAGCCAGCTCTCCCCGCTCCCCAGGGGCAATTCCAGCATGCTGAGGACAGAAAGATGTATCCACAGGATCCCTTTCCCTGAAAATGCTGCGTGGGGCGAGGATGGTGGCTTGGCAGCAGTGTGAAAATGTTCCCTTAGTGGGAGGGATGGCCCTGGGGCAGCAGTGCCTGCTGCTTTGCCTGCTGTTTCCCAGAGCCCTCGCTAAGCACAGCACGTAGGGGAATTTAAGAATGAATCCCTGTGTGAAAGGTTTTTTTTTTTTTTTTCCCCTTCTTTTGAAGTATTATCACTTACAAGAAGCCATTCAGGTTGTTGTGAATGTTTTTTTAATAGAGACATTGTAAAGACAGGGCTCCCCCATGGAATCAAGAATGAGAAATGTTGCAATAGTTCCCTGACAATGGGAATAGAATGCCATTCTGACAGGTTTTGAGCACTAAATATAGAGCTGTTTATCCATAGCAAAGTAGGAAATTGATAAGTCTCAAATCATTAGGTACACTATTTCAGGTAATAATCATGCATTAAACTAAGTTTTTATTATTTCATAATCCAAATGGCTCAGTATTTAACTGGTTTTTTTAACTATTGTGGACCTTTAATACTATTTTTTAAAAAGACTGAGTAGAATCAAAAAAAGGTTTGGGTTGGAAGGGACCTTAAAGCCCATCTAGTTGCAATCTTCCTTCCATGGGCAGGGATACCTTCCCCTCAGTTTCTTCCCTATGAGGGTGGTGAGGCACTGGCAAAGGTTGCCCAAAAAAGAAGTGGATGCCCTATCCCAGGTCACTCAAAGCCCCATCTAACCTGGGGGAATGCTTCCAGGGATGGGGCATCCACTTCTATTTTGGACAACCTTTGCCAGTGCCTCACTACCCTCATAGGGAAGAAATGTTTCCTAATTTCTATCTAAACCTTTCACTTTAGCTTGTAGCCATTCCCTCTTGTGCAATCAGTCTGTGCCCCCTTGTAGCCCCCTTTAGGCACTGTTAGAAGCTCTGAGGTCTCTCTGGAACCTTCTCCTCCCCAGGCTGAACAATGCCTCTCAGCCTGTCTTCAAAGAGGAAGTGCTCCAGCCCTCTGAGCATCTTCATGGTCCTCCTCTGCCCTCAGCTCAGCATGTCCACTTATTATCCAGCTTCTTATGTTGGGACCCCAGGCCCCACTGCAGGTGGGGTCTCACCAGAGTGGAGCAGAGGGGCAGAATCCCCTCCCTCACCTGCTGCCTATTGGTGTTTTGGGGCTACACAGGTGGTCTCTGGGCTGCCAGTGCACGTTGCTGGGTAACACTGAGTTTCTCCCACACCAACAGCCGCAATTCCTTCTCTTCAGGGTTGTTCTCATTCCATTCTCCACCCAGTTTATACTTGTGCTTGGGAATATGCTGACCCACGTGCTGCAAGTATGTTTTTAGCAAATGGATGCATTATTTAATATCTTTCTGATACACTAATGTTATGTGAGCACACAGCATTAGACCCATCTCTTTAGTGCCAGCATTCACACTTGAAGTGCTGACTTCTTTTGCATTTTTGAAAAATGTGCATTTGGTAACATTGGAGTTCAGCATAATCTTTTGACTTCCTAATCAACCTCTATTTCATATTATCAAGGAAATAGATACACTTCCAGAATTTAACTGATGCTTTTGTTTAAATTATTGGTGAATTGTTTTGTACTAAGATCAGCAAACTAGGAGAATAATTTTATTTGAATCTAAGTAGTCTTCCTATTCAAGCACTATTGAAAAAAACTTAAATCCATGTTCAAGTTACTATTCAGACTCCAATTTTTTTTAAGTGACGGTGCATTTTCATTGTCTTGTCCTACTCATTTTGTGATGAGGATGTAGAATTATATCTGTGGCTTGTACCACAAATGGTGGCTTGTACCACAAAAAATGTAACTGTACCAAACTTGTTCATCAGTTGGTGATTGAGAACGTCAGCAATGGTTTCATTTGAGTTGCAAGTTCCAGCAGTTTTATTTGTGGATTGGGTTTTTTGTCGTGTTTTTTTTCTTTTTCTCCAGAATTTAGCAGAAGTGAATGTACATTTACCTTGGCAATCCAATTTTAGGAGATGTTACTAGGGACTCCTTTTTGGAAGAATTAGTGTGTTCTTCTTGGATTTGAACCCTTGCTGAACACTAAGAACTGCTCAACTAGTTTTTACTATCTGTTGTCCTGTAAATTAATAAATGGCCCAAATTTTCTACACACTAATTAAAATTCCATTTCTCATGAATTCCTTAATTGAGAGCAAGTCATTATGTGCTTTGTTGATTCTTAAGTGCAAAGATAATTGCAATGGGCAGCATGAAAGTGGTTTGATTATTGCCTGTCGACTCTTGTGAATTCTAATAGGTCTAATTGCATAGCATCAATTCATCATCTCAGCATCACTTTTTATTATTAGCTCTCTGAATTGTAATGTGCTCATAAAGAAGTATAGTAGTATATCAAGGATGACATGGTACCTGGCCTATTGTCATTTTCCTTCCTATCCTAATGTTACTAGAGAAATTAGAAGTTTATTATATGGTCCTCCTTTCCAGAAACTACTTCAAAATTTGTCTCCATGAAGAAAAGGATACTGTCTTCCTCTGAATTTGCATTTATAATTTGTCTGCTAAATGATAGTCGGTCCTATTTTTTTTCCTTTACTAAAGCGTTCCCATAAATCCTGACCATAATGTATTGGCTATGAAACATCTATCAAAAGCTTGATGACAGGGTCCTTTGTTATTGCTGAAAATTATTTAAATGATGAGGACTCTAATGAGGTGAAGTTCCCAACAAAACTTGGTTATATTAGAATTTCGTTCTGTGGGAATTCGGGAACGAGGATTGGTTTTGTGGGATGGGGTTTTTTTCAGGTGGTTTTTTTGTTTGGTTGGTTTATTTTTGTTTGGTTGGTTTTGGGTTTTGTTTTTTCATTTTGGTTTTTGAGGTTTTTTGTTTGGTTGGTTTTTTTTTTTTTTTTGCTTGTTTGTTTGGAGTATTTTGTCCCTAAAGCCAAGGATCTTAGGTATCAGTTTAGAAAATCTTGAAGATGGCTAAATAACTAGAGAGGAACACACATGAACCATGAACACTATCAGCGCTAACATGGAGCAAAACTTTCCTTCTGAATTTTTTTAAGAGTGAAAAGATGCCTTTGTGCTTATGTTAAAGCTTTACTTTCTAAATCTTCAAAGTGTAGTGAAATCATCATCCAAGATTCCTCATCCTTGGCCTCTTCCATCTGGTACTATTTAGAGATTTCCCAAACAGCCACCAACAGCCAGTGCTTCAAAGTGATTTTCCAAGTCGTACCAGCAGCCCAGGTGGGTTTTAGCACTAGACTGTGTAGATGGCACTGTTGAAGCAATTTGATTTACCTTTTTTGGAGTGTTGCTTTCAGGCCCAGGATCCACACTCAAAACACTCACCTGCATTAAGTCAGGTTGTTTGTCATGATGAGTATCAAGCATTTGGCTTGCTTTGAAAAAAAACACTGCAGTGGTATCACAAGAACATGTGAAAGCGCGTGTCTGTCTTTGATTTTCTTTTCTGCTGCCTTGCCCAACATGTTTTAGCTTGCTTGACTGTATGTTGCTCAGCTGGTAAGGTTGGCCAAATGGTTTGCTGCTTCACATGCTCTGATTTCTAGTGCTTTGTGAACAATAAGAGCTGACATTATTCTTGAAGCAATTGCTTTCACTGTGAAAATACCAGTTTGTCTTTCTGACAACCCTCGCAGGGGGAAACAGCGCTGTAAAGTACAACTTTGCACATGGACTTCTAAAAAGTCCCTCTAATCCTCAGGCTGCTGTTCAAGGGGTAATGTGATTTTGCAGACTTTCCTTCTTTTCCTGGAGAAACAATGCATTGAATTTGTGGACACTGCAGGTGGCAAAATAACCATTTTGCCTCGATGACAAGTGCAATAAAATTTACAAATATTTTTCTCAGTATGGTTTCCCAGAAATGAAGCAGTTCCCTTCAGCAAGGGACAGTCTTGGGTTTGCAAATGGTGTGTGGTTCTGACATTTGTCGCCCTCACAAGTTTTGCTGTCTTCCCATTAGGTGTTTTCAAAGGCATTGCTGCCATTTCTAGCCCAAATCTTTTTGGTTCCCAATTCCTAAACCCCAGTATTCCTATTGAGTGACTTTAGTTAGAACTTCTCCACTGGTGATTGTTGTGAAATGCCTGGACAGGCTGATGGCATGCTGCAATAATACTGAGTGCATGAGTTGACTTTATTTACATCTGTGTTTCCTTTACAGAGAGTAGAAACTCAGGACTATCCTTCAGCAGCTCTTTTAGCTCATTACATGACTTTCCAGAAGGTTGTTTTAAGTACATTTTTCTGAACTGAGCTGAACAAGAGGTGACACCAGTGTTTCTCCACGGGCTCTTCCTAGTGACATTGACATGGAGAACATTAACAGTGCAATAAGCCTCAGCAAGTTGCTAACAGTTCACTTTGCAATACATTTTTTATCTTAAAAAAAAAAAAAACAATTTCCCTCTTTCTTATTTTGGTATGTTTGCTCGTGCTGAAAATTCAACTGTTTACAACTTACACTGATGCAAAACACTTTCAAGATGTTTGTCAAAGCTTGTTTTTCACTTGGAACCACAGAAGCATTACATATTGTGTAAAATACCGTGCCACAATTTTTTGCTAAATACCCTCGTTGGGTGCATTTCATGTTTGTACTTAGCTTTTTTTGTCTGCCAATGATTCTGAACACGTTTGCTGGAGACTTTTAGCTCCTTTCCACCTCGGTGGTGCTTACCTCTGGTGTTGGTGAGCTGATCTGAGTTGTAAACCGGCAGCCTCTGTACCCCAGCTGGCAGCTCGCCTGGCTGAGCTGGTCACAGTCCATGACAAGGTGTATATGCCTTAATAAGAAATATTGCTCACTTAGATGTTGTATTAGGAGCACAATCCAGAGAGTAAACAGAATAAAAGATGGAGTGGTGGGGTTTTTTTGTTATTTTCTATTCTGTCCTTTTGGTACCTCTCTGAGCTGGAAGGCTGGAGAGATCAGATGATTTCCATGTGATGCTTGTGGTATCTCTGAAAGCTCAGTTCTGAATGAAAACTGATAAAAGCATTAAGGGCAGAGTACCGTGGCCAGGCACAGCCATATTAGTTTCTTTGTCACTTGGCCTGCCACGAGTCACATCCTGCTGTCCTGTCAGTGGAGGTATGAACTGAAGGGAAAATTGTAAACTTGGGCTCAAATTTAAGGAGTCCTGAGAGCAAGCAGGATGTAACAAGTTGTGGGGTGTTTGCACTGGGCAAAGGCTCTGGTGGCCGTGTGTGTCTGTAACAAAGTGGTGTTAGGACAATTCTATCTCCAGTGTACCCCTGCTCTCCCAAGCAAAATGGCTGCTCTCAGTCTTGATTCAAGACTTATATTTACTTAGTTCTGCTAAAGCAGACATTGGATTTATTAACAATATAAATTAGCCTCTTTTCTCTTTTCAGAGAAATAATAGCTGTTTTTAACAAAGCATGCAGGTAGCAGGGTTGAAGCACTGAAGTTCTTCTCTACATGTGTTGTTTTTTTTCTGTGTTCTGTATCAATAGCATAGATAATGTCTCTAGTCTGTGCAAACACATGTCTTTCTATTTCACTCCTCCCTCTAGGACCAGGCTTGCTTGCCTCCATCATCTGCTGGGTTTTCTTGTAGGATGGATTGCAGAGTGCTGGATTCCAAGTGCTAATATTTGTCTCATTGCCAGCTGATGAAACTAAACTATCTTTCAAACTAGAGAGCATCTCTGGGGAAGAGGTGGGGGGAGAACAGTCTAAGGAATTTATCTTGGCATGTACAGAATTCTCATAACTTGGTGTCTGGAATATGTTAATATCAGGAGGGTGCTTTGCTGTGGTTTCAGCCACCTAGAATTAAAATACAATTGATGATAGAAAGTGAGACTCCTCTTCTAGGCAAGAATTCTCATCCTTTGGTTTAAAGAGCTGTCCAGTTATTTCACTTGTCACACTTATGTAAGGCAATTAAAGTGGCACTGCCAACTGGAAATCTAGTCAGCTTGGAAAAATGAGTTGAGCTTGCTTTTGGGTGCTGCATCATATGTCCCTGTTTCCATTGCCTCTGTTTGAGTCTGGGAGAAAGGTTTCCATAGTAAATTTAATTTTTTCCTCTTTTTCTTGTTTTGTGGTGGGCTCATAGATATTGTAGGGCAACCATCTTTTAAGGAACTGAATTCAGACAAAGATCTGTTACATGCAGCTTGCTGAAAGTACAGAAGATAAATACTTAAGGTCAAGTAAATTAGAGACTATGGTTTTCTTGTGGAAGTAAAAAGGTAGCAAGAGTGAGATTTTTCAGTCATGCCATTTAAAAGAGGAAATGCTAAGTGTGCATTGCTTTATCCTGAAGGTGAGCTCTCATTTCCTTTGCTGGTATTTGGATCCTTGTTACCTTTAAGCAGTAGTCTCACCAATTTCTGTGAGATTGCTCCTGAGTTTAGAAGCAGTTTTCCAGTTTGGAGCTATAAATCACCGTGGTTATTGCTGTATAGAATGGAGTCCTGTAGCACAGTTCAAATAAATCCTCAGCTCTGTCTTTTTAAACTGGGGTTTATTTTATTTTAAAAAATATTTAATGGTTTCAGCCTTTTAGTGTCTAACCTTCTCCTCCATCTGCATCCACCTGGATTTGAGAGGTGAGAAGTGGTGCCAAGAGGCTGCACAAGGCTCTCCTGTCTGTATTGCAAGAGCTGCATTGCATTGTTTGTGGCAAGGGAAATACTGAACTTTCCTTGCTTGGTGTCCAGTATTCAAACTTGAAAGTTAATTAGGCTGATTTAGCTGCCACGGGTTTCTTTAGAAGATAGATGGAGAACCTGTAATTTTATAATATTTTTTGGTTTTTCTTAAAGAAGACATGCAAAATCCTTAGCAAAGCATCTAATTTCTGCTGTGAGGGATATGTAGATTAGAGAAATGTCAAACAAAATAAATGTGCTCCACTTTCTGAGGTAAAAGAAGTTTGTTTATTCCCAAGAAAACATATAGTAATAGTAAATGAATAAAACAAATGTGGGAACTTTTTGTAATGTACTTTCCTTAAGGAACAGATGCACAACTGAAGCTATGAATATAATAAATTTGTCTTTGAAACTCTGAGTCATGCTTTGCCTCTTGAACAAGCCAATAAAACTTCCTCTTAAGGAAGCAATCCTTTCAGTCTTTTTAAAAACCTTTTTACCTGAAGTGATCTGGTTAAAAAAATTGTATCCCTTCAATGGGCAGATAAAACCAATGCTGGCAGTTTCCCCTCATTTCACCTGAGGTTATTCTGCTGCTAATTTGGGATTAAGAGTTGGCTAGTTTGGTCTTCTGGAAACTTCCTGCTGTAATAGCCAGTCCTTTCAAGTGAAGATCAATGTTTTGTAAGTTTTTATGCTAATATTCTTAATTTCTACATGAAGGATGTATAGAGGGAAAGAAAGCCTTGAAGTATTGGCACAGTATTTGGGGATCTGCTTGTATTTAAGATGTCCCATGGTATGGTGAACACAACATGTTGGATTGTTTTCTTTGTTTCGTGAGATGTCTTCCTTTGTTTCAACATCCCTACAATGAACTTGATCAAATATAAAGAACATTTTAATAAGAAATCCTGGATGTTATCAAAACAGAAATTGCACAGAAAAAGATCCTTAAAATAGAAAATGAAGAGCTTTTGCTATGGCTTCTTGTTAAATTATCAGAGCACTCTGTAGGACTGTTTAGCACTCAGAGGAGAGCTTAAGAAATGTAGTTCTGAGTATTAATCTTTTCTGGATAAAAGTAATCTGGTACTATGCTTTGCAATGGGCCGAGTGAGGTTTTTTGTGGATTTTTTTTTTTTTGTGGACGGTTGGGTTTTTTTTGTTTAATTCTGTTTTGGTTTTGGACTTTTGTTTTATTTTGTTTTGGTTGTTTTGCTGTTTTATTTTCCCCATATCCTAAAGGGTGTATTTATGCTCTAATTGTGCAATACCCCAGCAGAGGTAACTAAACTCACTTCAACAGAACCTGGCTGGACACTGAGAACAGACAACATGTGACAAGAGATCCATGATTTGAGAAGCTGAGAACATAAATTAGCTCATTTCTGATTTCTGTGCCTGTTTAATTAATCCAATTCCAAAACTAGAACCGAAGTTAACTTAATCCCCATTTGCATTTTTATGACTTGATTTGTGTTGCATGTTTTTATGGGCAATATTTGTGAGGCTCTCTAATGAATCAAGAATTGAGTGAGGTTAAATATCCCTTGAATTTACATGGCTGGTGTTACATCCTTCACCAGGTTGTGGATTTCGGTGTAAAATTTTTGTGGAAAGGTAGACTGAAACTCTGACTTATTTCTAAAGAATAAATACTTCCAGTTTAGGGCAAACAAGTTTATTTTTGAGTGTTGAAAAGCCTTGTCAAATGATTTAAACCCAAACTTGCTCACGAGCATCTTTCTCTATTCAATAGGGTAGGAAGGTAGGGAACAAGGATAACATTTGAGCATTTCTGCTGCAAATTCTTCCAGTCAAGATTGAAAAAGAAACCAGGAATAACAAGTCATGAATGTCATAACTTCATGTTCAGTCCTGTCATGTTCATTTCATGTTCATTGGTATCACACTATGAATATCCCAAGCAGAGCTGTTGCCTTTCAGCTTTACATGTGGGCAATTATTTCCATGGAAGTTGTGGGGCCGTCTGTCTGGCCGCTGCTTTGACATCTGTCATCGTGGCACTAAATTGCTTTGTAAAACCTATTACTTTGGGATACAGTGCAGTGTCTCTTAATTGCACCACTTGCTTCTCCTGCCTGAACAGAGCCTACTTTTGTTTCCACTGCTAATGGTGAGGCCCTGACGGCAGAGCGATGCTGTAAGTTCATTGATGGGAGGGGAACTGCTCTGGGATTACACAGACATACTTGGGCCTTGTATTTTATGACAAACATGAGTGCCAAAGAGGCTTGGGCTTTGACTTGTGTGACTTAATTCTCTGGCTGGCTCTGGAGGCAGTGGTGTAACCATTGTAAACAAGCTCTCTGTGTTTCTCAGCTTCCCACGGGTGCTGGGCGGTCGCTCTCTGCTAAATGCAGGCTATTGAGTGCAAACTTCTGCAGCTCCCCACAGGGGCTCTCAGACTCAGCAAATCCTTCACCTCTCCCTTTGGGGATATTGTTTTCTGACTGTCTGTGCTGTCTTGTAGTTAGGATAGACATCTAACCCACAATGAGGGATGCTGGTTAATAATTTACAGTAAATATATTCTTTACCTTTCCTTGGCAGACAATGCCGTTTAAGTGAAAAATGGCTTAAATATTTTACACAAATGACTTCTAGATGTTGTAGCTTTTGCAGCTAATGAAACGTTTTTTTGTATTCAGCCAAAACAGCTAATTAATCATTGAAGGCAGTTATAAAAGGTACAAAGTTCAGATTGAGCAGTGCTTACTGCCCCAAGCCTGAAAACCTGAAACTGACTCTTTAACTACTCATAAACACAAGATATACCCATACAAAGCAGAGAAATGCTTTTGAACTTAGGACTTGTATTGTTTGTAATCACACACAGCATTCAGTGATTTATAAAAGATGTCTTACATTTATAATATTCAGCTCAGCTAATCTACTTTTGGAGACACAGAATTAGACTTTGGTCCTGTGGGATTCATTTCAGCTGAACTTAAAATTAACAGTTGTTTTTTGCATGCTGAAAATGCACTTTTTATCTGCAAGTGCGTGTAGCTAGAAATAGAAAATGAAAAAGCTGAGCAATTTTTATCCCAAAGCAACAGGCTGCTCACATTCCAGAAGAATAGGGATAGCCAGCAGGTATGATGAGTATCTAGAGGTAATTCCATTTGCCACCAGCTGAACCTCAGCTCAGATCCCTTTTCAGCACCAATATGATGGGTGCTTATTGTATAAATCAGCTGATAATATTTACAAATGGAGGCCTCAATGCTCTGAATTTTTACAAGTTGTTTTTTTTAATTCAGTGATGCCTGCAGTGCAGTACCTTCCTTCTTGAAATTCATGCGGTTCCCTCTGTGATTGACAGGGTCCAGCTTTGTTATGCAGTTGGGTGGATGGGCCAGTTATGGCCATGAATGTGTAAATGGGGTGAATGAGAGAAAAAAATATCTAACTGATGCTGGCTGTGGTTCATTGGCAGTGTGAGTGCACCACACTCACATCTGTAAGGGAAGGAATGAGAGAAACTTACTTGTACTTTTTTAGTTGTTTGGAAAAGCTCACTGTGCTAATGTTTTTGCTATCTGGTGTCACATTTTCAAAGAACAAGAGAAGACTAAATTACATTGTGAGTAATTTAGGTCGGTCCTCCAGGTTGGTTTTTGAAGCACAGTGACTTCTTTTCACCCTTTTCCAACTGGAAGTCGTGTTTCATCCTTGCCCACACTGCTCTGCCCTTTCTTCATAGCAGTACAGTTTCAAACTTGTGTGAGAAATCAGCAAGGTATATGGATTGACCTTTTTGAGAAAAAGACCTGAGAAAACAAGCCTCATTGGCCTTTTTGTGCATAAAGATTGTAGTCTACAGCAGCTGTAGTTTCATTTCTGAAATATCTCCTTTCCTTATAAACACTGCTTTAAACCAACAGCTTCATTAGCATTAAAAGCAGCTTGATCCATTGTTGTGGCCTGAATCCCAGATAAGGATACACCTTCCTTGGGGGCTCTCCACCTCAATGTACTATTAAAAATGTAAGCAAACATCTCTGCTCTGTGTACACACAGTGATTTATGGACCCATGGATTGCAGCTTTCTTTTTAATGAAGTTTCCTATCAGTGTGCTTGGCTGGAAAACTGACCACAGTAAATCAGCAACTTCACAGCAGTGCTGGCTGCTTCTTTTGACATAAAAGTTAAAATACTACAAATGGTTGGTATGGCATTCTTTGAGTGATGACCATTCCCTTTTATGGCCTGTTTACTTGGTTTTGAAGATAGAAAAACATGTTTTGGTTTTTGGGATATGTTTGTGTCCCTTACTCCTCTTTGACTTTACTGAGAAGGCTTGGACCCCAAAGGGGGAAGATGCTACAAGAGCAAAGAGGAGCCAGCTTTTCCAGCCAAACTAAATATTTGATGAGTTTCTCTACATTTTCCCCAATTTGACAGTCTTTATGTGATGAGGCCACTTGTGTGTCATGCCATTGTGTCCACAGTGTACCTTCAGACCATGGTCATGCCCATCCCCACAGCTGGTGCTCCCACCTGCCTTGCTGCTGCGGTTGTTTTGCTTTTTCTGGTGAAACTCATTTCTGTTTATCTGTCCTGTGGCAATCCTTTACTGTTGTATTTTCCTTCAGAAAGCCCATGCTCTTCCCCAGGGTGGATCCTCGTTCTGGCTGGGTGTGGAAGGTGCCAGCCAGGACTTGCACATCCATGGTTGTCCTTGCCAGCAGTGCTGGATGTTTATAAAATTGAGGCTGGCTGCTGTAGTGGGTGGCCAGAACAGCAGGACAGTGGTTCTGCCCTGAATTTTCTTGTGGACAAATGTCTGTAGACCTCCCCTACGGCACATACTCCTCCATCCTGCAGCTTTCTGCAAGGGGTAACATGTGAGCAGAAAGGAAACTATTGTGACAGACAAGCTTGAAGTTTGACAGTCTTTGTTGATGTATTAAAAATAAATGGTTCTGCTTCAGCCTGTGAAGTCTGATTCTCAGGTAGCAACTGTGTGGGCTGTTTTGTTTTCTGGATTGTTTTCTTTATGCCTGTATAATCTCAAAGGGTTTTGCCCACCCGCAAACTTAAAAGTGTTTTGGAATATCTTAAGCAGAATAAGCTCAATGTAGTTGAGCTTACTGTAGTTGCAGTAGTAGTTTCCTACATAGTTTAGGAAATTATGTATACACTGATTTTATTGACAATGTACAGCAATAAAATTATTATTTCCCTGTTTGTCTGCTGTCCATAAAGCACTGGCATATTAATAATGCTGCTTTGCTAATACAATCTTTATCACGTGTTTCAGCATAATAATGTGCCTAAGAAAAGCATTTCTTTGCCAATAATGTAAACAGCTACAATGGTTGTGATATTTTATAAACCCGTTCATAGAATGCTTTGGGTTGGAAGCGACCTTAAACATCATGTAATTCCACAGCCCCTGCCATGGGTTGCCTCCCATTAGATTGGGTTGGCCAGGGCCTATTCAATTCCTAACCATCTTTTGTGTCCTGTCTAAAGAACCACCTATGATGGGCTTGGAAAAATTTAAACATAAAAGCTAATAACTGCATTAAAGGTTACTTATTTATTGAAGTGTCTGGTACAGCAATACAGGATTGCTGGTGAGTTGCTATGAAAATGTTAAATTGGGAAGTTCTGAAAAAAAGATGGCAAAAAGATTTTGCATTTATTGAGCAAAACTAGCATTATTAAACTAGTGTTTGATGATGAAAGACTAAAGGGATGGAGCTAAAGATTTAGTGAATTAAATGCATCTAGAAATTATACTGTGGGAGTTTTATACAGAAGGACCCTGGCAAGAATTTGGTACTTGGTCTGTTCCCCAAAATTCTTTCTTGCCTTTAATTAATCAATGAATAATTTAAGCCATTATACTTCAGCTTTCAAGGAGCTACACATTGAAATGCAAGAATCTCAGCCTTAGCCAAAAGAGGAAAATGTTTATGATTCTTTCTTTTCTTCTTCATCCTTTACACATTCTTTTTAAGTTGGTTTTATAGTTGTTCCTTGATTTGCTTGTTGGCTGCTGGCTATTGTGAATTCAAAATTCATCATGGTAACTCCAATCTTGGTGTCTGTAAATGTAGAGGGAACCTGACTGCCGTGAGATTCATGAGTATTTTCCTTTCCCTGTAGAATCACAGAATCATTTAGGTTGGAAAAGACCTCTAAGGTCATTGAGTCCATGCAGTAACCTGTGCTGCCAAGTCTACTGTTAAATCATGTCTCTGGCTCTGTAATTGAAGTTCACCTCTTGTAAAATAAAAAAAATTTTAAAAAACCCAAAAAAATCAAGGGAAAAAAAGTAGAGAAGTTTTGGTTTTTTCCCCTTTCTCTGAAGTTACCAGAACTTCCAAATAGAAATGTCCCTTGGAAAGTTTCAACCTCCATGAAACTGCAATAGTCATGAACAGAAATGACAGTCTTTGCTAGTGGAAGTACTCACATCACCTTATCTCTGCACACAGAAGCAAATTTTAAACTAGCTCTTTACTTTTTTCAAGTCCTTTCTTAATAGCTCTCAGTTTATGATAGTAGCTAAAAAACACGTAGGAGTATAGGTCTTTTCTGAACTCAGAGGTTGTTTTAGTGTCCTGCTGTCATCCCCCTCATCAGTGGATAAAAACTCAACACCTGTTGAAGGTTCAGTGGTAGGGAGGGTTCTCTGGAGTCCCTGTCTGGCAGCTGTGGCATTCAACAGGAATTATCCAACCTGTCCATCTCGTTCCCACAACTGGAGAAAATTACTGTGATCAAAATGGAGAGAAGAGTTCTCAACCTTTTATTTACTTCACAGGAGGGAGGCTTTCTGTAGCAGTGGGGAAGTTTAGCTCTTACAGGTTTCAGTTTCCCTCAGAGTGGATTCCACAGTGTTTCTGGGCACTGGGAATCAGATGTGCTTTTATTTCCTGTTTTATCAATACTCTGTGGCTAATGTATAGAAAAGATTTTGAATTTTTTAGAACATTATGGCTCAGCCCAAAAACTACCTTTTAAGTAGCAGAGAGCAGGACTTGACAGATGATGTCTGAATTTTAAAAAAAAGACAGTGTGCATTTTAATGTTATTTTGTCCATTTTCTCTGATGCTTTGGCATTTGTTGGATGCAAATCATCAAAACCAGCTTGGACAAAGAATAGTGGTGTTAATTCTGTAGGATTTGTGAGTAAATTAAAATATTTTGGCATGTAGCAACAGCAGATGTTGGTTGGAAACCTGACCCACAGAAACACAACCTAAAAGGGGACCAGCAGTACTGCAGTTGAAAGTATTGCCCTAATCCCTGTTAGTGCAACATTGAAAAAAAAAAAGTGCCATGATTTATTTCTGCTATAAATTGTAGGAAATTATAAAGAAACACAAAATATATATATATATATATATATATATATATATATATCTGTCACCATAACTCATTTTATTGTGCTCACATATACTATAGAAGAATCATGTGTAAAAAGTAAACATGGTTCATAATAATTGGGGGCATAGGAAGGGGGAGATTAAAAAAATCATGGTACCTTTTAATTTTTAGATATCTTTTCAACACTTTTTAACTCCAGGCTCTTAAATTCATTTTTCTTACAGCACTTTAGAGACTTTGATTGATTGAAGCATCAGATTTTGATGAGTCCAAAGGCATCACACCTAAGATGACTGTGCTTTCTCTTTTAGCTCGTTATAAATTTCTTCAAAGAGAATATGTTGTTTTACTGCATGGCATCTCCATCTGGTCTGATGTGAGAGGAAAGCATGTTTTTTGAATAACCAACACATTCCTAAGTCTCAACTTTTCTTCTTTTCGAATGGTTACTGGGGAAAAACAAAGATGACCTGTGTATCACCAACAATGCTGAGGTTCTGTGTAGTGAACTTTCCCACTGAGTGGGCTTTGAGGAGTGAGAATAACTGTTTCAAAGTTCTACAGTATTTACAGTTGTAGAGGCATAAAGATTGAGAGGATTTGTGCAAACATTTCATCTCACCAGTGTGTGCATTGCAGCAGACATGTAACAAGCATTCACTGTATCTTTCTCATGTTCTCCTTGAGTCCAAATCCTTCAAAATTTAACCTTTACTGATTTATGTTTAATTATTGGACATGTAGATTATGATGTGTTTTCTAGTTCAATACATTTGTTTACTTTGTTATTTCTACATTTGTGTGTAGCTATAATACCAGATTGAATTGATGTGCGACACAGTAGCATCTTTAATGTTTCTTTATCTTCTTTTTTTATTCACTGCAGATGTGATCCATACTGTTGGGCCAATTGCAAGAGGCCATCTCACTGACACTCATAAAGAAAACTTAGCAAGTTGCTATAAATCTTCTCTGAAACTGGCAAAAGAATACAACATCAGATCAATCGTAAGTATTGTGGGAGAGCACATTATTGTCCTCCTAATGTGGATCTTAGTTTCCTTGATATAGAATAATTAGGATTGTAAGCTTCAAGATACATTTCTTGCTCTTCATGCTATGAGAACCCAAAAAAATTAAACATTATTTGGCCAAAACAATTGCTAGATCAAAGAAGTTAGCTTGTTTTAGGAGTTAGGGAAAGTGTGCCTGGTAGTAGGAGTACAAGCAGCTGTCTCACTGAGGAAGGGAGGAAGCTGATCCCATGGCTCATTCTTATACTGTATTATTTATTTAAAAAACCCTAAGAAGCTCACTGGTCAGGAGGATAACTGCATGCAGTATAGCCTCCTAAACAGCTGAGAAGTGATTCATGTGTTGCTGCTTCTACCTATTAATAGTTCTTCCTAAAAATAAGGGTATTGGTCAATTGTTACTGGTTTTAGCACCCTCTCACCAAAATCCACCATAAAATAGCCTATTTATGTAATATTTCATTGAACTATAAAGTTCACTGAACTTGAAATACATAGTACAGTGTTTTTACCTGAAAGTGCCAAATTTTCAAAGGCCACAGAGGAAAGGAGCTTTTCCCTCTCCAGCTCCAGGGCTTTAATTCTGTAGCTGACACGGTTGCAGCTTAAGTCTTCACATAGGCATAGCTTAGTTCCTTGTAGGTTTGAGAAAGAATTTGCCTTCTGAGCCTGACTTCACACCTTTGGGGTCATTTTGGCTGGTTATATGATAGCACGTATGTTTGGCATCTTAGAATGCAAACATACACAAAATCTTAAAAAATGTGAGCTGAACCAATGCTGTTACATGAGGATGTAATATTCAGTAAGAGGAAGTTATTAACACTGAAATACCACAAATGAAAAATAAAGCTTTTTGAGGAGAGGGGCAGGACAGTTTGTAGGGCTTTGAACTGAAGTCAGATGTGCCCTTCAGACTCAGACCTGATGAATGTCATTTCTTTCTTTCCCTTTGGTGAGAGCTCTGCTCTTCAACACTTTTTGTGCTCATGGCATCCTCTCCCTGCTTCTCAAAATGGTGCCCAGCAAGCCCTCTTTCTGCCATTACAGAAACCATTGTGGGGTCTGTTTCTTAGTGGGTTTAAGTTTTGTGTTTTTTTTAATTCTAGGCATAAAAATTAGAGCTGAAAACAGCCTTGGGTTGGTGGGCATGTTTTGAACCCCTCTCTGGTGTTGTTTAACCACCAAAGGGTGTTGATGCAATTCTCACTGGAGCCAGAAAGAGTTTTGTGCAGTTGTTACTACATCTGTCCTTGTTTCTGCCTGCTCTGGGCAATTAAAGGCTTTTAGGGCATTCAGGTTAGTTTGAATAAAGTTCCTAATATGGTGCGGGAAAATGAAAATAGAATAATAATTATGAAAGGGTGAAAAAAAAAGTATTGAAATAACAAAGGGAAAAACTTCAGTGGCCATTGGTCAATGCAGGTAATACTTGGGTCTGTAGAGAATCTGTAATTTTTAGGACATTCTAGGTGGTAGCATGGTGTTTAACATAGAATAATAAAAAGGGATTGTACTCATGGAAACTATCCTGATATTTCATGAAAACTAGTCTGACATTTTGCAAAACCTGGCCTGGTATTTTAATGAGAAAAGATAACCACAGGAGAAATCAAACTCAGGTTATTTCCTTGCTGGTTAAGAGTTGTTGCCTGTGCACCTGTTTGAGATAAAAAATGCTCAGCACCCAGACTTGCAGAACACAGCTGCACAAACTGAACAGGAGCCAAGAGCCATTCATTCATAGCAGCATTTGGAAGCTTAGCAAGTAATATGGATGTTTGAGGCCACATGACCGATCCTGGACTGTTCTGAAAAGCCCTAAGGCCAGTGATTTCAGTGATGCCTTGGGAAGTGAAGGCTGCTTGAGTGTCTGTCCTAATGACCAAACCAAGCCTGCAGAAAAGTAAGATGTATAATTCATTCAGTTAGGGAGCAGTAGTTTACTGTGAGTCTGAAGGAAAGGAATGCCAAGTGTAAGAGGGTTTCACAAAATCCCAAGTAGTGTGGGTGTAGAGGGAAGGAAAAGAAAGTGATTTAAAATATCCAGAGATTTTTGAAGCTTGCAGAGAGCTGATAGAGTGAGCAAAAGATTCAAAGTGGTGAAAAGAGACAACATTTGAGTGTCAGTTGTGTTATGGCAACAGAAATATTTGCAGTATGAAGAAGACAGACAAAAATTGGGGGGGTGGGAAAGTTTACCTGTGTAAAACAAGGAGGAGAAAATCAGTTGTGCTGATGGTTGGCCTATTTTGATTGCCTCTTTAACAAGAAGATGAAATAAGTGTGTGAAAGAGAAAAACAAGGATTTTTAAAGTAGATAATGAGTAAAAGAAAGAAAAGCTGTATGTTAATGACACATAAACAAATAGGTATTGGTGATAGCAAGTTGTAGAATGCCAAAAGTATTAACTAAACCAGAGAGTGTTGGTGCATTGCAATTGTAGTAACTGAGAAGGAAGCAGGAAGACATTAGATTGTAACAGCACAGATCTGTTACCTTCCAAACAGAAAGGACAAATCTAGAAATTATTGCAAGAAGAGGAAAAAGCCCCACCACAATTGGAAGTATTTTGAACATGGGTTGTGTCAAAGGAGTTACAATTGCTGGAGGCATTATGAATAGAGGGTGATGATGAATGGCAGCACACTGAGCTGGACCAAAGCATGCAGGGTGACTCAGGGTGCACCACTAAATGCAGTTTAATTTAACGTCTTAATGATTTTTGAAGAGTACATAAACACCTCATTAATTACATTTACAAATGGTACTACAATAGGCAGTGTTGCAAGCACTGGAAAAGGACAGAGATATATGATAACAATTGATCAGAGACTGAATATAACCTCATCAGCATCCACTCCAGTACCAGAAGGGAGTTTCTGCCTTTGTTGCAATGGAGGAGAGGTCAGAAATGTAGCTGACAGCTACAGTGGAGCTCAGCACAGGAAATGATGGAGTAGCATGTGTTGGGGGGAAAAAAAACCAGTTCACAAATAGTCAAAGTGTGTCAGAAAACCAGCACAATGAGGAAATGGTCTTGAATAATAAAGTCTCAAATTAGATGTACTTAAAGCAGTTATTTGTTTCACTATTACACATTGTTGATCTGCCTCTGGAGAAATGGTGGATGCCACAGAGGTTGTATTTCAGTTCAAAGTGGACTGGGGAGAACAGGAATAGGATTCAAAATAGACCCAAACTCTGTTATACATATGTGTATGTAGTTGTTTTACACACTGAGGAAGGGAAGCAATTGCCTTGAAGTCCTGTGTAAAGTCTGAGATGCAGCTTTATGGAGGGGAAGAGAGAACAATATCATTGTGTGTTTGAAAACAGGGAATTATATGGTGTAGCTGATAGGAATTTAGGTTGCTTTTACATCCAAGGTGTCGAGGCATGGATGAGAGCAACTCTGGCTAATTCCTAAGGGAGCACTGCTATCTCATCTGAACATGTTTTCATCTTCATATCTAAAAAAAACCCAAAAGATGTGTACAACTGAAAGTGAGATGAGGGAATATAACAAAATGCCCATCAGAGTGATTGCCAAGGTTCATAATGCACCAGCAGCCCAGCTGTGGGTGAGGATCTGCATAGACATTAAGGCAGGAAGAAAAGCCTCAGGAACAAATTTGAACATCCTCAGGATTGCTCAGAGAAATCACACAGCCCCTGACATTTGTCTCCTGAGGCTGTTTCCTGAAACGTTTTATATTGAATATGAGGTTTCAAATGCCACATCAGCTATTTTGTACAGAGTCAGCCTCTCTCAGGTCATCTCCTCCATCTGCCCTGAATTTTGTGTTAGTGTATGTGTCCTTGTTATCTTGCATTTCCAAATCCACGTGTTGCTTTTTCCTCTGCACTTGTTTGTGTAGCTGTGCTCCCTCTAGGACACTTGTGCTGCTGTCTATTTGTGTGGTCAGGGTGAACCTTTTGTCTTGGATGAGTCTTATTTATATAATCCTCTGTCTGGTGAAAGAGGATACTTGAGACAGGTTTCTGTTTATCTCCACTTAAGCTGGTACAGCTGAAGGGGAGAAAAAATATTTAAGGCAATTCAGAGAGAGTAAATAGCTGGTGTTTGAGCAAATTAATTTTCTTAAATGTTCAAAATCATCTCTTAGTAGTAAAAAAAAATTTGTATGTTCATGTTGTTCTCTTTTGCACAGTACTAAGGATTGCTATCATGCATCAATTAAATCTCTGCTGCCTGGAACACTGGAAATACATTACAGGCACCAAATCTTTAATGAAAGAAGATATAGCAAAAAGCAGTCTAATAGGTGCTTTTCCCCCCTATTTTTCTGTACTGGTTTTCTAAATAAGAGTCTTACAGCCCAATTAAGTGTAAGGTTATCAGGCAGACTGGGGCAGTTGTAATCACTGTTTTCAGATTTTAAATTGGTCCCCTGTTTACACAGTCTTTGAAATTATTTACTCTGTGTGCTCTAAGTTTTTTCATGGGACCTCTCATCCTGCTTTTCTTTGCATGCACTTCTTTGAAGCCATCTGATACCCTGGAAGCTTTCTGAACATCAAACACTTCCCTGCCACCTATTTTATTCAGACTTCACTTGTGGTTAAAAAAAAATTCAATTAATTGCTGTCAGTCAGATTGCAGTTAGACAGGGTCTTTATGAACTGCACAGAAAATAAAATTTAAAAAAAAAGATGGTGTGTGTTGCTGTGGGTGGGATCCAAGCCAAAAGATCTGCAGTGTGTGTTTGCAGAGAAGGGAAGTTGGTGCTGGTCCCTCTCTCAGAAGGCAGAGCAGGCTTCCTCCACAATGGTTAAGGAAATGGAGTTCTGTTTGAGACTACAACTCTGCTGTTGTTCAGGACTGTGCTTGGAATTGCAGTCTTCAGGAACTCTTCATGTTGGCAGGGGGTGAATTGTGAAGCTTTAACAAGAAGCATTTCTTTAGCCTGCACCCTCTGACCTCTACCTCGAGGGAGAATTATAGGGGACCAAAGGGGGCAGGAGGAAATCCTCTAAGAATGTGGCTTTTTGAGTTCCAGAAGGAGCTCTGCTTATCACAAATTTATTAGCAACATTATATGCAAAATTATTCCCCTAGAATCAGGTAGGGAAGAGTTCATGTTGTTCTTGAGCCTTACTAGGTTAGTTTGGTGCGGCATTAAAAAAAACACCGCACCAAAAAAATCTGTCTCTTTCTGTGCTGTGAATGCAGAAAGTTGTTCTGCTCCAGGGAAAACCTCTTAGCTGGACTTCTCAGAACAACCACACTGCTGGTCCTGTCTGAAGTACATGAAAAGGCAAAAGGGCATCTGGAAATAGCTCAGCAGTGAGAGGGCCTATTCAAGGGCTGATTTGCTCATCATCAGGTCGAGTGGAAAAGCCATTGCTTGGTGCTAGGATGTCCAGTGACCTGTAATGATGGGATATTCCTGGGAGAGTAGGTTGTGTCTTTGGGCTCTGAATAAAGTGTGGCCCTCCTGTGCACACAGCTTAGGCTGCATTTTGGGTAGCTTTTTCACAAAAGTATGTTAAATAGGATCAGGAGGTGCTTTTTGAAATCTGTGTTTTGCCTCCATTCCTGGGGTCTTCAGTCACTGTGCACAATGCATGATACTAGCTGTGCATTTGCAGGGGCTTTAAAATTGAAGTATTATTTGAGGTTTCCTTAGAAAAATATTTCTTTCCTTTATAATTAAGTTAATCCACAGGGAATTTCAGCTCTTATCCTTTTTTTCGGTGTTTTTTTAAACAAAAGTCATGTAATTATATTTTGCCTGTGATTGGCAAAGTTAATAAAAATACTAATATAACTTGTTTGTACAGAAACACAACTTAATAATTATTCAGAGCAGCATGTAAAAATACATCAGGAAAGATACCTGCCATTTACCTGTTTATAGCACTGAAGAAATAATTTTTTTTTCATTGTCTAAAATATTTGTCTCCACCTGTAATTAGGGATTTTAAAAAAGGTATGCACCAATATTCTTGCTCTTTGTATCCACTTTCAAAAGGAAGCTGTACTTCTGCTAGACTGCACAGTTTAATTGAGCTTCATTTGAGTAGAGACACGTTCAGCCTTTGTGATGCCTGAATCTTCAATTATAACTCACAGACTGAAATTTTCAGTATCTGTTTCAAACCCAGTGTGTTTTCAACTCTTCCTGTCATAAATTATAAAATTCATGAGAGGAATTTTATTTGAATTGTAGGAAGATGCTTAGAAAGGTGCACTGTTGTGTATTGGTCTAGCAGTTTGGTTTACACTCTTGCCTTTACCTGTCTTGCTCTCTTGTGCTGTAGAGTTATGTTTTAGGGAAAAGTAAAGTGATTTTTTTTTGCTATTTCCAACAAAACTTATTTCTTGCTGAGAATGTTGCCATAGCAATGGGTTATAAGTCTGAAAGTCCTAAAGGTTGGTTTTATCATCTTGTTTTCTGATATAGATTCATATCCATCAATCAGAAGAGTTGCTTTGGAAGGAAATTTCCACAGTATCATAAATCCACTTAATTTGTTTCTTTGAAACACTTGTTTAACTTGTAAGCTATGATATGACTGGTGTTACATTTTCAGACTCAGTTTTCTCTCCAGCTTAGCCTTTCTTTTTCACTTTTTAGCTTTCTTCTTTTAGATATTTTCCAGATAATATCCTTAAAAATTAATCTTTAAGTTTTTCAGTTTGCTTAATCATCATGTTGCCATCAAATGAAGAGGTTGTGATCTTTCCCTATGGTTTCAGAAATTATTCTACTTGGCCATACTTTTCTTAATCAAAGGTGAATCTGCTGCTTTGTTTTGGATGTGCTCCCAACCATTTCTTCCAAAATTCTTGGTAGATTGAATTGCAGTCCTTTTTCTTCAATAAGGGTTTCCTGAAATGAAATGTATTCAGTGAGATGGAGTGTAAATTGCTACACCTAAACAGAGATGCTCATTCAATTGAGAAAGGCTGAGGAATGATTGGAGCTCTGGGCAGAGATTCCTCAGAGAATAAGCTGAGGTTTGTAGTGGATCATGCACTGGAGGTGTGTTGCCAACCTTACACTGTTAAGGGAAAACCAAGAAAGGAGCAGCAATTGAGTGACAATTAAACAGGGAAAATAGTGAAGTTACCTGTTGTGCTACTGTGGCCAGTGGGAGGAAGAGAGTGTCTCAGTCAGAAATGGAGTTAGAAACATGCCAAAAGTAGAGTGAAAGAGAAGGGATTTTAAGCACAGAGTAGAGAAGACCAAACATGAGGAGAAGATGATTAAAAACCCCTCCCACATAAGAGGCTATTGAGGAGTAAAAGTAAATTGTTGCCTGGGCTAGGGACAGGACAAGAAGAAACAGACTGAAATTAGAGGATTGGACATTTAGATATGAGGTTGTGAGGAATTTCCTAACTGGAAGCTTGGTAAAACATTGGGAAAATTGCTTAGGAAAGTTGTGGCTCCACCAGTATGTGTAGGTGAGCCATCACTAGCATTTAAATTTTGATTCTGCCCCTGTCTGGTTATATATGCAATATGCATTTCCTAGGAGGAAGTGGTTTCGTTTGATTTGATACTTGAAATGTGGTTTAGAGTGTTTGCTTAGCATGGCTAAGAGTGGCAGAAGCAGCTCAGAGGCATACAAAGATCAGTTGTGAATATGTTTTATAGCAAGGCACCACACAGAAATTATTTGTTGTAACAGAGATGATGCTGTGACCTGATGTGATTCTTCCTTTTGTTAAAGGAAGTTTGTAGTGGAGTATGTGATGCTTCCTGAATGGGAATATCCACACCCCCCTTAGTGTTGAGCACCTTAGCTTAGGTGTTCAGAAGGGTTTGGAGTACAGACAGGGACAGGAACAGCCCAAAAAACTGAGCAAGTGCTTGAACCTCTGCCAGCAGATGAATCTCAGGATGCTGGGGCTCAGATACTGCACCAAGGGGCACTAACAGAGGACAAGAGTTAATAAAGCCCTTTCACCCACCTGGTTCATCCTCAACCACAAACTGTCTGGATAGTGTAAAGAAATAACTGTGTTGCTTTAATAAGCTGCATTACCAGGCAGTCTCAGGTCTCCATTTTGTTGTTCTGTGGTGTTCCTCTTGTAGCTGTTCTGTAACTTGGGGATCTTTGTGATGACAAGAGGGAGAAAGATGAATTATTTTTGGGGGGGTTAGTGAAACACTGACTGAACATGGAAAAAAACTATCCTGAACTGGTGGGGAAAGAAAGGAAGTTACTTGTTCAGGAATAAATTCTGCAAGTTTGTGTATGTGATGGGTTTAATGTGTGATAATTTGCCAATCACCCTGTGGGAATTCTGTGCTTAAAAGGGTGAAACTTTCTAGAGAAACACTGCCTGTTGGCTCAATAATTGGAGAACTGTCTCATTAGGGAAGGATAAAGCACAGATCTGTCACACAGTGGACCACAATGTTCATTACATGAGACAGCTCATAAAAGCCAGGGATTGCTGGAAAGTCTACATCATAAAATGTAGAGGAGGAAAATGTTTGATGTTTCTGTGCACAGGAAATTGTACTTCATTGGGATTGAAAGTGAATTAAAAAATAATAAAAGTAGACTAGAGGGATTCTTATTTGCATGCACGTCTCAGCTGTGCAGAGTCAAGTATTTAAGAAGTTTGTCATTATTTGAATAGCACATTCTGGTAATGGAAATTCATAGTAAAAGTTAAGCATGTACAAATTCCTATCAAATCCCAGAGAGTTGGTGAGCTGTGGCCATCAGGCTCTGTGCAAAGCCATCCTTGTCCTTTTATCTTGCTTCCTTTCATTGACCTATTCCCTATCACCTTGTTGGCAGTTTGCAGGCTCTTCAGGAGGGCTTGTGTTTCCTGTGTAGCAGCAATCAGTGCAGTCCCTGTTAAACTCATGGGATTCTCAGCAACACCAGTAATGTGCAATAGAGGTTGCAACAGGGTTGGTTTGTTTGGGTTTCTTTTTGCCACTGACTGCTGTGATTCTCTCCATCACCAGAAGTGAAGTCAAATTTTGCTGGAATTAGAAGTTGCTTATTCACAGGCTCTTCTCCTGGTGGTACCTTCTGTGATGCCCAAAAAATGTATGAAGGACTTTCTAGCAGATAATGACTTATCAGCACCAGATTTCTTTTTTCCCTCACAGTTTGATCTTGAGGAAAAGAACATGTGATGCTGCATTTTGGCACTGCACCGTTCTCCCAAGGTCCTTGTCACTTGGCTTTTTTTCATCTGACAATTTTGAGACATTTCTGTACATTCCATTTGCATTTTTTAGACATTAACGTAACATAACAGAGACCAAACAATTAATAGAGAACAAACATTAACTTAACAGAGAACAAACAATAGCATGAAATTTCTGGGGTGTTTTTTTTAGTCTGAAATCAGTCAATTTTTCAAATAGCAAATTTAAAAAATAATTTTGAATATTGTTTTTATATTTAAATAGCTAATATGAAGCAAAGAAATTAGTAACTAAAAGCATAAACTATTCTGTGTATCAGATGGGCATCATAATAGCTACCTAGGTTAAAAAAAGATTGATCATGACAGCATAATCTCTATGTAGGATCAGAGTAGATATATTGGAAACTAATTTTGAGAAATAATCAGAAGAGGCATGCTTTTGTGAGTCATATTTGACAAGTCGTTAAATATGATTTTCCTGAATTGCTATTAGTTACTTGGAGCCATTTACATTATGCAGAAATTATATATTAAATTATAGTTATATATAAAGAAACAGCCATGTTCAGTAGTCAGTTACAAAATTTATGCCCTTATCTAAAGGTTTTCCAGTATTATTCTTGTGGGATGATGTCATGTTATCTTTTAAGGTCTCTAAAGTATAAAACTACTGTAATTGGAGTAATAGAATTTAAGTAATATGATTGGCACTTCAGTATTTATCCTGATGAAATATTAATTTCTTTCATCTGAAAAACTGTTCTCACCAAATATAAAATTACATGCAGGACATATTCAAGTAAACAGTTTAGCAGCCTATTTTGTTCAAAGCTGACTCCCATATCAACTCCTAGTGATGCCTGTCAGTTGGATTTAGAGTTCTGTTCACAGCAGAGATGAAAACAACTATAACAGAGTTATTTACTTTAGTAACAGAAAATATTGCATTAAAAAAATATGTTACTGTAGCATGACTTCCTGTGGCTTGTCATGGAAAGGCATCACTGCTAGGGGAAAGAATCATTTTAATTGGGACAATTATAGGTAAATAAATTTTTTGTTTGCTCTTATTACACCTTTCCTAAAAGATGACTGCATGAGTAGAAGCTGTAAGCCAAGAACACACATTTCTGCAGACTGTAATTAGCTATGGCACATTTAGTTTACAAGTGGCCTTACTAAAAAATTATTATTTATTCTAGTCTCATTGAAATATTACATTGTAAATCTTTTTCTAAGGAGATAAATCAGTGTATTGCTGGATTTTATGAGTTTCCATACCTTTCTGAACTTTCTTTGACATACTGTCTATTAAACCTTTATGAATTAAACCTTAGGCACAGAACCATGCACTTCCAGAGAGGTGGAACTCACACAAGACAGTGTTTTTTGTTCATACTGCTTGGTGTAGTTTGGACAGAAACCTTGGGTGATGATCTTAGACTTAGTGTTTGGGCAGAATTATCCACAGGCATGTCCTCCTTGAACAGCTGAGTCCACACTTCCATTACCAGAGGGCAGTTTTTCCCCTTCTTGTGTGAAAAAGGAAGACTGAAAGCATGTCAGAACCCCCAAGAAAGGTGAGAGAGCATATGCCCAACAAATTTTTATATTCATTATTACCAAATGTTTATATTCATTACTACCAAATGTTTATATTCTTTACTGTGGCTACTGGAGCCTGGGCTCGCTCTCAGAACTCCAGTGCCATGTCAGGAGTGGGGAACTGTCACCCTTGAGCTAAGAATGACACAAGAACAGACCAGAGACTTAATTGCAAGAGGAGAAAAGAAGGCTTTATTAGAAAATATTCTTTGGTTTTTATAGACTGATATGATACGTTCTACTTGATTGGCTAATTAATAAAAAACATCTTTCTCACACACCGTCCTTGAGAAGAACACAAGAACACGGTGGAAAAACATCACTTGCAGATTGTTTATGCTAACAAGTCAACACCTTAAAATTCTTTAAAAAATTATTTAAAAAATTCTAAAAACAAAACAAAAAAAACTTTAAAAACACTCCTTAAAAATTCTCACAAGCCACTGTGAGAAATGATTTCTGTTTCTCTCTCCCTGACCGCCGGGCATCCACAGGGAACTGCCTCGGGATGGGGATTTCCCAGAGGCAGAAACTTTAGAGCTACTTGCTTTGTGGTGCCAGACCCAAGCCAGGGAGCAGGCAGAGGAGAAAGGGGGAGGCTCTCCATTTTGAGGTTCCACAAAGAAGAGTTTATTCCAAGTATAGGGATCATGGACAAAGAGCCCCGGGCTCTCCTGTGCAAGGGGTTTTGTTCAGATACAAATCGGGGGGGGACACAAACAGCAAACCAACAGGGAATCTTCAGGGCATGAGTGAGGGGATCCCATCAATTGTCTGGGGCCACTTGGGGTAGGAGGATGGAGAGGATGGGTGACTTGGGCCAGTGGGGCCTCCAGGAGTAGAGGAATTCCAAAGGGTTTTTGCAGACAGGGATTAGCCTGAGGTTTAAGTGGCAGAGAAGGTTTGGGAATAAGGGGCTGGGTTGCCTTGAGAGGCAGGGAAAGAGCTGGAACAAGGGGCAGGGAATGGCATTGAGGGATAGTTTTGAGGGGGGGTAAAACCCAGGGTAAACCAACTCAGGGAGAACATGGGAGTACAACAGAATGAACCACTTAACAAGGAATCAATAAAATAAATTAGAACTGCATCACATTACCTGCTGGCGTTCCTTATTGTGAAATGCATCCCTCCCTTAGTCAAGCAGAGAGAGTCAGGCTTTTTGCAGGGAATTTTTCTGACATGGTAGTGATGGGATTGATCCTCCTAGTTTGTAAGCAGATGATGTTTCAGTGCTACTTCTCTGTGTTCATTACTTTGGCATGCCCTGGATTTGTCTGTGCCTGCCACTGTAAATGTGCTTCTTTGTGTTTTCTCAGGCATGTTGGAACTGAAATGTGCCTACCCCCCTCCTCCCCCCACCACTGTCATGGCCCTGAAGTTCAACATCCGAGTGTTTGTGCAATACAGAAAACTTGGTAGCTGCCTACCTCCTGCAGGAGGAGGAAATGCTGCCATGATGATTCTGGATCACTGAAATGTGTCTGATATTGATCTTATCTCCATCTCCTACTCAATTCTCATTTATGTCTCAAGTCCTTGTGTGAGAGTTTTTCCTAGCTGGATCATTGCAGATCAGATTTTTTTTTAAAGCAAAATATACAATGGTACAGAGCATTTCTCACACTTCTGTTACATGCCAGCATTCCTGTTGGACCATTCCTTATCTATTCTTCCATTTTCAAATGCACCAAGACTAAGTTTGGTGACAAGGACACGTGCAAGACAAATATAAGTCATCAAAGTGTTACTTTGACTTTCTTTCTGACAAATTCAGGTCTCCCTTACATTCTCATTTCCCTGTTTATATACTGTGGTGCCATATTTGCTTTCTTTAACAGAGAAACTTTTTATTTTATTTTTACTTACTGCAATCTTGAACCGTTATGTTGTTGTCTGTAGCTTTGTTTCTTTCTTCTTCCCACTCAGTTTCTGTACATCCCTTTTTTGATCCCTCAAGGTGTGCTTCTTTGTGTTCGAATTCCGTAAGATATTTATCAATTTTTCTAATCTTTCCTCGTCGTCCTTTGTTCTTTATTCTCATGTGTCTTCATTATTTCAACCCTTTTGGATAATCTGTCAAAATTTTAAGGGTCTGTGACTATCAAAGACGCTGAGCTGCATTAAATAGAAACTAAGTCGTATCCAGGCCCACCTGAAGCAGCAGATATGTAGAGATTGTCATTTGGTTATCTCGCCCTAACACATCTCTTCTCCGTTGCCCTGGCAGAACGTGACATATAAGCTAAATTTTTGCTGCAGTATTAATATCTGAATGCTCATAATTCACCAGCTCAGTTCTCTGTTTTCTCAGGAAAGCAAGCAAGCCCAAAGCACCATATCCAGATATATTCAAAATAAAATAGAGAAGCTAAAAGAGTTGGTATTCTTAAAAGAAAAATACAGTTTGTAGACCACCAACAATTTGGTGCTCTGAGAACCACGTTGCTATAAAACTCTGAGGTGTCAGTGCTGCCTGACTCTGGTTCAGTTGAATAAGCTGCTGTCCCAGATGATGTATATTCATCATATTTCACCCCCAGAAGCTAATGACGTTAATGATGGCTAATTCTGCTTAGGCCTGATGGTAGCAGTGACTACAGCTTGTAATCAGACGTTAGAAACATCCCACTTGATAAATTCATGGATGCTGAGCCAAATCACCTACTTCGCTGTTCACTTTAATTAAAATTGCTCATGATCGATGGTTTTAAAAGCAGGAGCTGCTGATGTTGTTAATCACCATTTATTGTGCATCATTTCAGTGGTGCATCTGTTTCCCTCCTTCATAGTTGGGCAGGGAGGTGTTTTGCTGTTGTCATGTATTTGGCCTTAGTCGGGCTTATTTTTGGGAAGGCCTAATCCAGTGTTATCACCATCACCCAAAGAGTTTCTGCAGGAATCAGAGATGATTGAAATAACTTCTCCTAGTCTGACTAAATACTCACCAATCTTGACCATGAGGAGCTCCATTATAGCCACACCATCTGTAGTCTCTGAGCTGGGTGGCTTGGATGAGTTAGTACAATTTATCATTGTGCCTTTCTTTTGCAGGGCAGATGTACTTTGAATAAATGAAATAATTTTTCTTTATTATCTTCTTGTTAAGAAAACCAGCCCTTGCGTTTTCCCCAAGTGAAGGGCTTCTCTGAATAAATATGCAAAGTATCATTTCACAAAATGACTTTCTCCTGAATCCCTTTGTACTTAGTCCCAGCAGAGAAGGGAGAGCTGAGATGGTTTATAAAACAAATTCATGCACCTTGCAAGCCTTTATGAGGTAGTTTGGGGGAAAAAATGGAACGCTACAAAAGAGCCAGGGAGATTCTGGTTAAATGACAGGGTCCAGAAAATGCCTTGGAGCAGAAAATGAAAAGTTAAATTCTCACTAGTACCTAAATTACAGTCTGGACTTAATAAAAGCATTTTCAGCCAAATAAATGTTATGTAGTTTGGACTGAATTGTGAAAGGTTTTGTTAGTTAAAGATAGCAATTCTCATGTAGTTTTGGCTTCTGAGCAGTACCTATTTCAGCAGTTAAATCTAAGCAGGGGAATAGCAAATAGGCAGAATACTTTGGCATTAATGCAGCATAAGAATAGGTCAGGAAGCGCTTGAAAAATCCTACCCAAGGCAAATTTGCAAATTGGATGAACACTTGTGGAGAGGCAAATGGGAAGCAGATGCTTGGTCCTTTGGAGTTCCAGCAAGACTGGGGGCAGGTGTTAGGAAGGTCAGGTTTTTGAAGTCAAAGTCTTCTTAAAAGCATATAGATATTGATATAGATAGATGGATCAGACATATAACCTTTCCAGTTCTTGGGAAGTTAAAAATGTGATATTGTTTAATTAAACTGATATTGTTTAATTAAACTATTCCTAGAGAGAAGGACTTTGTGCTTCCCTGGTTGTGCATCCATTTTTCACCTTGGTGTGTGTGCTGCAAATGTGGCAGCACCAGTATCAGCAGGAAAGTTTTTACTGAGATCACTGCTTGTCTCATCTATCTTCTGGTATGCAAAAGAGCTTGGCTTGCACTAGAGAAATGGCAGCTGATCAAAGTTAAGTTCCCTTTTAAAAATTGGTAAGCAGCAGTGGCACTGGTAATAGTCCAAAGATTTCTCATTCAGTAGAAAGAACTGGTTCATATTAATAAAAAATCTTTAATAATTATGAATGCATGTGGAGGCTTTTGCCTTACAAAAGTCTCAGGAAACCTTCTGTGCCTCTACACTCTTAAATTTTTTGCATTGTTTATGGTTTTCTTTTTTTTTGTAAATCCTGTGGGTTCTGTGTGGACATCAAGTGAAGCACCACCCTTAAAAATTTTACCAATTTTCATGCCAAATGATGACTCACTTTGAATAAAATGGTGTTTTATGTAAAATTTTGGGGGGCATGAAATCTGTAAATTAAGGCTGTGTGTACAGTGGATCACTTTACTGTTTTCCCCCAAAGTTTTTTAGTATATTAAGCTCCTCCAGAATAGATTATGATGTTTTAGACTGAAGACTGAATAAATCAAAACAATTAATGCAGTAGGCTCTCTTAGTGGTGAACAATAAGCTTGCAGCTACACCACTGTTCTTATCTGAGTTAATACCTGGAGAAATAAAATCTTTGAAGGGTTCTTGAGCACAATGGAATTAATTGTGTGTACACCTTGGGAAATGCTTGGTTTTAAGAAAAAAACCAACCAACCCACCACAACCAGAGCAACACCCTCTCCCCATCCCCAAAAGAAATGAAAATGTTTGTATTTAAATTGAATGATCATAAGTGATTTTCCCAGCCAATGAGGATGAAAAGTTTGGACTCAGCTGAAGCTACTGATGTCAAACTCCCACATTGTGTATCTGAAAAAAATCTCATCAATTCTCAGTACTCAAAATGTGTTCAGCTGGCATAACAACTGCCATCAAGAAGTAATAATCAAATCTCAGACGGGCAAGGAGAAGGCCCTGTAACATATTCTGGTAAATTGCTCATTACCATGTGGATGTCAGAAAACAGCACCAATGGAAATGATCGAAGTGGGGTAGTATTCTAGAGCAGAACAGTGTCAAAAATTTATGTTTTTGCAAAAAGGCTCACACAATTTCATGTAAATTTTTATTTTATTGTGACTTAAATCTTTGTATACTCGGGGTTTCACTTCAGAAGTGCCTCAGGCTTTTGCTCCAAGCAGTTTCAATGTGCTTATCACAGATTATGGGCCCTGCTTTCCAATCACTTAAATGGAATAAAAACTATTAAAGGCTTATGGAAAGTCATCATTTAAAACACCAAAATGCTGGTATATTTTGAAAGCTAATAGGTGACATTTGCTATAAGGAGTAGTAATGGACAAAGCTCCAGCAGTGGAGTAGTTGCAAATAGTTGGGCATCTACTGGGAGCTAGGTGCAGGAGTAAGCCTGCCTCCCAGGACATGCCCTGGCTGCAGCAAGATGATTCATATGGGTAGATTTTGGATTCATAAACTGTAGCAAATTCATGGATACAAACTGTGCATGGATAACCAAGGCTGATCTTGTGTTTGATTTGTTTTCCCTGCCTTGGTTTTAACATTTTTTCCTAGCGAGGTAAGGTGAAAGTTTGTGTTTGGGTGACAGGCTTGAGCTTCATGCGGGAAGGATTGTGTTCTTTTTGGATTGGCTGAGAGGGGGTTAAAAACCTTGGCACACTTTGAACTTGGAGACATTCCTGTAGTAAGGTCCAGCATGGAAAAAGACATGCTTAAGTGGTTAGGAAATTAAATCTAGAGGGCAAATAATTATAGGATCACTGACAGAAAGAGTGAAGAATAATACAATTTTAAAAATTATCTGGTTGCAGAACATAGTTCAAGGTTCAGTACCTCGGAACTGGAAGGAGGCAGAATTGATAGCAAGTGTTGGATTTTTATTATTATTATTTTTAAAATGATTTCTGGGTGAAGATAAAACAAAATCTCAGGTGTTTTGGGAGGTAACTTAAGGGTTGCATCTTCTGTAAAAAAAAGCAGGATGAGAGTTTAGTGAAAAAAGAATTAAAATGGAGGCTCTCTGAAAGGGAAGGAGGAAAAGACAATGAGGTATTTACCAAGTAAATATTTTCATGGTATGACCTGGAAGTTTGGTTTTTCTCCTTACACATAGGTAAATATTTACATGGGAAATGAGGTTTACTTCTCTCTGCATGGTGCAGCTGTTGTGAAACGGGTATCTCTGAATCTCAATGACTCACTTTCCACCTTCTACTTAACTGAAGGAGTGTGGAAGTATGTAAAAATACTAGGGACTGTCAATGGGAATCTTAACCTGACTCATTAATGCAGCCTTCATAGCGGCAGGAAGACGACTGTAACTTTTCCCTGGTACATATGGAGTCAGTAATTAGCCAGTGACATTGTCAGCATTGCACTGGTATTTTTATAGCACCTATGGATGAGCTGTTCTTAGGTGACTTGTCATTCCAATATAGAAACTCGTGCTCTAGTCCACACAGAATTTTGAAATACAGCAGATGGGAGAGGATCTGAGACTTTGCTGAAGCAGATTAATAAGAAAAGCCTGGCACATCCCAAACACCGACTGCTGTGTGTGCTGCTGAGCAGAGGGGCTGGCTGTCGGATAAGAGCAATTCCCCTCAGCGCCTGGTGCTGCTCGTGGTGCTGGGTTCGCATCCCCACCCTCTGCAGGCGCAGGGATGTGCAGCCTGGCACACCAATCTCCTTCCTTAACCTGGGCTCGAGGCTGCCCGAGTTCTGGCTGCTAGTTCACCTGGGGAAAATAGTTTGGGCTTCTCATTCTGCTTCCTCTTTACTTTTAGTTGACGCAGGAGGCTGAAGGAGAGATTACAAATACATGAGAAGTGTGTTATTGTTAAACACTTTACTGCATCTTACATGTTTTCCCAACAGATGCTGGTTTCTGCATTGTTTTGGTTTTTTTCATTACGTAGTGTTTAAAAATAAGGATTGTTTTGGAAAGCTGTTTTCTAATACTAGGGAAGTTTGTAATTTGAGCACCCTAGCTTAACTCGAACTATTTTTAATTAGCAGTGCTTTGTTTCTTGACATTGTTACTCAGATAAACAGAACAAATAGAGAAAGGCTAATTGATTTCCCTTGCTCAATTTATGGTAATGCTTTTGATAACATTTGACATAATTTTCTTAAACGTGGTAGAGAAGGGAGAGTTGTGGAATGTTTTGTTCTTCCCGGTGTGTTATTTTTGGTAAGTGTCTGGGGTGCATTTAGATAAACTACAGTGCTAAGTCTAAGCAAGAAAGACCTAAAAGCCCACTGAATTACTCCTATTTGCATTGAGAAATTAACTGTAATTAGCATTCAGGTTTTAATGATACTGTATTTGTGAAGCTGATAAGGCCTCTGGGAGTGTGATAGCAGGAAACTTCTATTGTTTACTATATGCAAATCAGGCCACTTAGCTTTAATTAGAGGTTGAAACCTGGAGCAATTATCAGCAGTTGCTTTAGTATTAATGAGCTTGACAAAGCTGTCCATCACAGTTTTTTACAAGATTGAGAATTAGAATATTTAATCCCAGTTGGTTCACTGTTCAAAGGATGTGCAGCCTACATCAAGCAAAACCATTTCATTATGTATGCCATCCATTTCATTGGTTCCAGTCACTGCAAAGACTGAAATCCTTGCAAATTTGTGTAGCTGCTATTTTCTGCAGGATGGTTCGAGAATATATGAGACAATTTCCTTAAGGCTTATATTGCCAATATTTTTTTAGAAACTAGTTGTTCTAAGAGCAGTTCTGCAGTTGCAATACAGAATTTAGTTGCTTGACATCTGAAACATTAGTGCTTACAATAACTATTGACTGATTAATTTCCTCACAGAATTAGCTGATGTCTCCTCATGTGTGATGGTGATGGATATTTCCTTTCACATTCTGATTTTATAGTGGATGATAACAAAAGAGATATAAGGGAAAGAGAAAAAGCTTACAATGCCTAGCCCCTGAAATGGTTTTTATTTCTCTCTCAATGGAAGCACTAACCATTAGAGTCTTCTGTTGCTGCTCTTTAATGTTTTTTTGCTTTTTAAAAGCAGGTTTTGTGCTAAGTAAAAAGTTTCGGAGAAGATCTATATAGTGGGGGGCAGGGGGTGGTTTAGAAATTGCCACTTGAATGTTAGTGCTTTTAAATACATTGTTGAAAGTTTTCTATTTTTGGACTAGCTCTTTGTGAAGCACTTCTCTCTTCCACAAGCCTTTAATTATAATAGGTACTTTACCTATTATAGTAGGATATGGTGGATATGTATGTATATGTAGACATATGTACATATAGAGATACATATGTATATAAGTGTAAAGTCTTCATTTTTTAAATTGTCATTTCACAGAGAACAAAACCTAGTTGTGAGCTTTCTTATGCTCTCACAGGTGAGGCTGAAGTGAACCCACCCATAGATTTTTTTAGCATTTCTCAGGTTTCTTAGGATGCAAAAAGCTTTACTGTATTGAATAATAATGCAATGCTGTCATAACTGCTGACCATTTGGGTATGAAATGTGGTTTTAGTCCCTCTGTTTTTAAATACTGGAGGGTGTTTTTTCAACAGACATGGCAGACCAGAAGCTTTTACAGAACATTGCTCTATGAGGTGCTATTGAATGACCCCTACTTTGAAGGTACAAAGTGTGGGCAAGCTGTGGAAATGGCTTATGGCACATGGGAGGCATTTTTGGGGGTCCTGCTCTGCCATCAGGATGGATATCTGGGTTCTTGTGTGGGTGGTGGTTGCTGCCCTCACTGCAGGATGGATTTTCTTCTTCTGCTGAGGGTTCCATTGCCTCCTGTCCCATGCCACTCAAAAGACAAAGCCTGGTTGCATTCTTAGTGTTGGATGGCTCATAGCCAAAAAAAAGCCTTGTTTTCAGGGGGAAGGACAGCTGTAGAAAGTTTCAAAAGGTTAAATAACTGTGCATGTTCTAGATCAGTATCTTTGACAGCTGAATACTTAGGGGAAAGTAGCACTGAGTCTCATTTGTTTGTAATTCTGAGTAAGCCAGAGCAAGATGGAGGAGAATTATGAATCAGATGTGGAGATGCTAGTACCCATTTATTCCTCCAGGAAAACACAACTTCTAAGCCATGTGCTTTTTGGTGAGACCACACTTCTGGATATATCCTAGGTGAACAGAACTGAGGTTAAGGGGCTAATGCTCTATCTCATAGTCAATCAATTGGGTTGTTTTGCAGCCATGGGAACTGTAGGATATAGCAATTTTCTTAGCTATTTTGTCTTTGGGAAAAGCCTAGTTAGGGATCATCAAATAAATGATCCAGCTGGCTGATCAGAAGCCATTAATTACTAACTCCCAAATCACCATCCTTCCACTTCTGGCCTGTGAGTTACTGCTCTGATTGTCCACATTGGGCCAACTTTGGTATAATCATATGTAACAGTAATCTGTGTTTCATGTCAGGTAATTTGATTTAAGCAACAGACCAAACAGGCCACTAAAGGATAAAAGGCAGCACATGAGTTACTTACCTTAGTGAAGCTTGTTCTGTGCTAGTTTATTATTAAGTAGTGAAAATGGGATTAATTTTGCCCCTTTATCCTATGCCATGAGAGGTAATTTAAAAATTGCTGCAAGTATAATTTTCTTATTGATACCTTCCCTACTATTAACTTCATAATAATACCATATTCATTTTTTAATACCTAAGTTACATAAAGCATTAATTCCTCAGAAGTTTATTTTTTCTGTATTTTCTGAGCAAGGAGACTGTGATTTAATCTTGCCCTAATTCACTCTGAAGGTTAAATGTGGTTTCAAGTAAAGGAGAAATTGGTAGTGGTGTTGTTTTTAAATGCTCCAAGACTTTTAAAGTATTTTTGGCATACTGAAAATTTACCATTTTTATATAGTAGTATATATTTAGCATTTATTATCTTTTTTATGGCTCCTTTTAGTTATTATATTCATAAAGATAAAAGACTCATAAATTACCAGTGAATCAAAACCACATTTAGCTATAGTTACTAATTCAGTCAGGCAATGTTTCTGGTTTTGTTTAGAGCTCTTCATGTCCCTTTACTTTTTTATATTTATAGCCATTTACCCACAACAGCTTTGTTTTTTTTGGTTTTTATTGCCAATAGGTGACACACTCAGTGTTTCTTAAACCCTTCCAGTGGCAGAACCTTTTGTTGGTGTGTTTTCATTTTCATGTGTTACCCACTTTGTTGAAAGTTTATTTGAAGTCTTCATGGCAAAAACCTGGAGGGGGACAATTTGGGTATTTCTATTACATCCATTTTATTTTATTTGAAAATTTGAAGCAGGCTAGGCTTAACATTAACATTTCTCTTAGGAAAGATTTTGCCTCTTCTCCGCTCAGATGTGAACCCTATTAAACAGGCATCACTCTGAACATAATAAAATTTGGGAGTAGGGATTGCATTTGCCAGGCTGCCATAGGCATTTTAGAAGGTTCAGTGTTATTTGTTCTAGCCATAACCCTTTGAGTTTGCTTACATCAAATATCTCTTGCACTCCCTTAAGTGGTAGCTCTGATAAAGTTCCCCAGCAAACATCACAAGGTCGTTGCAATTCATTCCTGGGAGCTGCTCCTCGCTGTGGAGCCATCACTTCAAGGCACACGTTGGTTGTTTAGCAAAGAGCAAAAGAGAGATGGGACATTGTGGCTGCTTTAGAGCAGCTTTGATCTCCTCTTTCCTAACAACAGTGCACAATGGTAATTACAGTTCCTTTTAAAACGTGTTACAGAGGTAGGATAATAAGTGGAAAGGGAATTTTCAGTCATTTTCAGTGTCGATGAATGCATTATTAACTCCCAGTGATTTTGCAGATGCTATTTCTGCCAGATGAGCCTGAATGAGAAGAGCTTGCCGGATCAGCTATTTCAGGAACTCTGTTTTCTGCACTCAGCAAGGGATGGTTCCAGTCAAGTCTAGTTGTAAATCCGAATCCGGGAGACAGGGTGTCTGTTCGGGCTGCCAGCATATTATGTTAGCCCAGCTCTGATTCCTTTGTCTAGAGCAAAACTGAAAATCCTGCTAGAAAATTCCCTTTTTGATGGTTGCAGCCTTGGCTGGCTGGCTGGCTTAGTTCTGCATCGTGGAAGGGCAATTAGCTTTGCAGATGTCTCTGGGCAAGGCAATGAAACTGGGGAAGGCTGCAAAGAGAGGCCCTTCCAATACAAAACAAACCACCCAGACGAGTGTTAGAGCATCAACACCCATGCAAGGAAATTCTGGCATCACAGAATCGTATAATCATTTAGAATGGAAAAGACCTTTGGGGTTATTGAGTCCAACCATTAACTGAAAATCACCTGGTCACCAAGCGCTGCATGAACAAATTCATGTTTTCTCTTTGTGAGACTGACCAGGGAACCTTCTGGGCTCTTCCTGGTTTGTGGTGTCTGAAATTTGAATAAAGACCTTCCAGGTGGAGTGCTTTCCCATCAAAATATCTAAATCTACTGAGCAGCTGGTATGTAATTTTCTTTTTTTTTTTTAAGGAAGAATTTGAAATTTCTTTTAAATTAAAAAATTTAAGTTTCAAAAATCATTCTAACTCATAGATTTGTATAATTTTTCTTTGAAATTGACTTGAGTGCTTAGACCAACTCCATGTTTAGTGGAGGCTGTAATGGCATTCCTGAGCTTATAAATAGCAACAAAGCTAGTGATCAGTTTTAGGAATCCCTTGGCAGCATTGCTTACCAAAAAAAAAAGTGGGCATTTTGAAATTACTTCAGCAAAAAGGTAATCAAGCTTAGTCACACTCTCTGAATTACTAACTTCTGCCTAGCAAGTTTGCTTGATTCGACATATGCTACAAAAATTGCAGTTTTGGGGTTTCATGGAAGATTATCTAAACTAATAGCTTTTCAGAAGAACTCTGCTGTTAAAGAATGTGAGAGGATTTCCTCGATTTGTTTTTCACTTGTTTTTCCCCTGGACAGTATTGCAGGACTAAACTTGTCTTCCATTATTTCATTCAGTCTTGACAGTTGCAGCTCCTAATATGCTTTAGTTAGCATTCTCTAGAACAGTTTTGATGCAGTGAAGGAAATTAATTACAGCCAGTCAAAACATTCATGGGAAGCTGCAGAGTCTTTTTTAATGTTGCATTAGAAAGTTGAATCTCAGATTTGTCATTTGAAATTCGTGTTCCATAGAATTGGAAACCAGAAAATAATTTCTTGAGCAAGCAAATAAAATAGCACCTGTAGCAACATGACTGCAATCTGTTTCCCCTGTTATCTTTAAATGCTGATTTTATTTTAGAGATCCATCAAAACCTCTGTTCCTAAGAGATTGGTTTTGTCAGATCAGCTGGGAAGGTTTCTAAGAGGACTTCTTTGTTTCATATGCATTTTCTTGTATAACCTGATGGAGAATATTTGGGGGACTGGTAAATGTAAGTAAAATTTATTAATTGCTACAGTTAAGTTAAAGAATTGTTTTAATACTTTTTTCAAAGTCAAAATAAATATTACCTATTCTGGGAAGGTGTTGTCTGAAAAGAAAGCTTTGATCCAATTTTCTTGTGAAGATAATGCTCCATTTTAGGATTCACTTGCAGCATTATTTGTAGCAAAAGGTGACAAAAACATTTTCAGAGGACTTGAACTCTTTCCTTGAACACAAAGGAATTTAAATGAAAATTTCCCATTGTTTATATGTATTTTTATTGGATATCTTTTAATTTTATTTAAAGTCTTACATGCATTGTTGTTATTTTACTTTATTTCTTTTTTGGCCCTTCAGTGTATCTGAAGTCTAGAATTCACAGAAGTGACTCAAGGGCTTTAGAGTGGCTTCAGTGGGAAAAAAATTAGTTTTACAGCATATTTGATGTATAACTGTCTTCTCTTGAGAGTTGGTAGCAGGAGCATGTACAAAGAAGCATGCACATTCTTGTTGCAGTTGAATAGCTCATGTCAGGATTGAAACCATGAACCTGGTGGTGGCACACTACTGTCACTAGCACGCTGAGGAGGGAGTTATTTTGGAGTAATAGAATAATTTAGATTAGATAAGTCCTTTAAGATTGTTGAGGCCAACCATTAACCCAGCACTGCCAAGTCCACCACTGAACCTTGTCCCCAGCTGCTCCATCTTTTACTACACTCCTACTGCAGTTCTAGTTGCTTGTCCTCTATAACAATTTTGGATTTTTTGAGGGGTTTTATACAGGTAAAAGAGTTTCCTCACCCTTTTGACCTCAGTGGGATTTCATTTCAGTCCATAGTGAGCTAAAAGTTCTTCTGAAGAGCCCTGTAACTGTCCTCATTATATATTCCATATTTTGGTCACCATTAATAAGCACTGTGTTCTAGATGGGGGTTGAGGCACCTTGAAACCTAATTTGCTTCCTTTAGGCCTGCACTGGCAATATACAATAATAAACCTTTCCAAATTTGTATCTGTTTTTGTTGAGCCATCTGGCTCATCCTGTAAATAAAATGTGTAACTATGAAAAAAGCATTTATAGCTTATCTAGTGCAGTTATTATTAATTTGAAATTCTTGGAAACTTAATAATGTTTTAATTCACAGTCCTTTTATCAAATTGTGCTGTTCTTGTAGCAGGAGAGCTTGAAAGGTTTCACTGAGTCACACCACAGATCTCAGTAACTCTTGTGTCTGCTCTCGAGGAGCAGCAAAGAACAAATACTTGAAGAAAAGAATGACAAAAGGAGTAGCATGCAGCAATATAATTTTTTTTCCTCTTTGTTTGCTTTTCTTAATCTCTGCTAAGCACTGAGCTGATGTTTTTTTCACAATTACACATAACTCCAAGCTCCTGTTCCTGAGTTCTAATAGCTAAATTACAGCTTATCATTGTGTAAGTAAAGTCAGGAATGTTTTTTCAATGCATGTTAATTTGCATTTGTCAACACAGCATTTCATCTGCCATTTCATCCATCACCTAAGCAGTCCATTGTTGTGGCATCCTTCCACAGCTGTTTGCAGTGGGATTTGTCTGTGAGCTGCCTCAAATAGCTTCACCCAGGCACAGGTGCCCACCACAGGGCAGGGTTGGTGGTGGGAATATGGATGCTCTCTCCATGGCAGTCTGTGTGAGAGGGGCAAGGTGAGAGTGGTGGAACTGTCCCAGTACATTAATTTTAAGTCTTGTAGCTCTTCAGGATGTTTCTGTAAGGGCTGAATTGAATGTGACAGTGTTAGAAATGCTTCTCAGCTTTTGTCGAGCTTCCTTTCCTTGTCTTCATTTCTTGGCTTCAGTTTTTGAAGTAGATCATTGAAGCTTTCTTATGGTGTTAGAGATGGCTCACTGGCTCTTCAACGTCCTTGTCATTTGCCATGGCCACCTGAATGGGCACCTTCACTTTTGTAGAAAACATGTAAAAATACGCTTGCAGGATGTCGGGGATGTTTTGGTAAGGCTGAGGCTCCTGAGACAAGACACCCCTTTTGCTAGGTCCAAATCTGACAGATTTTACACTTTAACACTTGTGGGAATTGTGCTCCTGGTTGTATTGCTGCAGGCTCTGAATGACCAGGCTGCCTTTTCTGCTCATATCATTGCTTGTGCTGCTATTGTCCACGCCTTCTTCATAATTGATTCTTTCTCATAGGAGTTCCTCAGCACATCCTTTTTCCATGGCACTGGCTAAGGCATCTTTGGTGAGCTGCTTAAAGCAGCCAGACTGCAAATTTTAGTCCTGGGAAATGGGACTAAACTGCTGCCAGCTTTTTTAGGTAGCTGCTGATGAGAGACACAGGGATGCTTGGCTCCCAGTGGGGAGTGCAAGTCAACAAATGAATGCTGGTGTGAAATAATAAGGGAGTTTTGCTTAACATTTACTGCCTTGTCTTTCATTTGTGCCTTAAGAACATTATTGTCAAAAGATTATTTGTCTCCTCAGAAGAAATGCCACACATTTGTGGTGGAGTATTCTTGGGGGGAAAAATGGAACTACCTATCTTAGGAAGCATCGTTAATTTGGATTGGGTGCATTTTGTAGGAAAAGAGTTGGTTTTGGGCTTCTTATTGTTGTGATTTTTTTTTTTTTGTTAGGTTTTTAAATTAATTTGAACTATGTTGCATTATATGGTATAGATGTGTAAATCTTCTTCCAGGATATATATCTTTTTTTGATCAATGTGTGCCTGGGAAGAAGCAGCACGTTCCTATCTCCTTAGAGAAAATTCTGTTATTTTGATGAGGACTGTGAGGAGTGTTTCTGTTTTTCATTATTTTATTATTTGCCTTCCAAAGAAACTTTCTCCTAAAGGAGTATTGCACAGGGGGAGTTAGAAAAGCTCATTAATGATGACAGGATATAAATACAAACCAGTAAGAAAGGATGTGACTGAGTCATGTGGCTGTGTCTAACTGATGATATCTTGCTCTCAAACAACTAGTTTAAATAACAAAACAAAGCCCTGTCCTCATTCTCTCCTGGCTAAATGATGCTTCAAAACACTGTCAAAGTGTTGTGTGAGATTTTTATGTTCATGAGTTGATAAAGAAATACAAAGAAAGGTTCAACAAGGGTTTTATTTGAAAGAAAAAATTAATGCTTTTAAGAGACTACCATGGGACACCTTATTTTCTCAGTAATTATTATACTTAATATTTTTTGGTGATTCATCTTTTGCCACAGAACACAATTAAAATGTCATATTTTAAATAATAGTTTTAATAATAGTTTCAATAATTTCTCTGTCTTTATTCATGTTACTGGGAAAATTTAATAAAGTTTTTTTTGATCAGCAGCAGTTTCCATTTCTTGATAATTAAATGCAAGTTTCATAATCTTAACACTCTTAATTTGTCCCTAAATGATGTGAGACAACTGGGAGGTTGGTGTAATGCTCATAGTTGAGGACACACTGTTTTAAATCTGAATTTTAGATATCTTGCAAAACCAGTGTTTGGGCAGCTTTCTAAAATGCATATAAATCCATGCATCCTGTTGGGGAGTGATAGAAGAAACAGGTTGTGACAAAGCAGTTGGCAGAAATATTGGATTTCTGAAGATTCATTCGAATCTCAAAATCTGCTCTCACAGGCAAGGAAAATATTTTCTTTATTTCTGAATGATTTTTGAAGGACCACAGAAAGATGCAGGAGTTTAACTGCCTTATGAATCACACTTTACTGCTGCTTTACCCACTGCAAGTAGGGTAGCCAGAGGTGCCTTGCTGTTTGGGCATTACAGGTTTCCATTTCACTGGATTTGGATGTTAACAGTTAATATTTTGATCCAGCTGAAAGCTTTGGGAGTTTTAACTGTGTGGTGATTCCAGTGACGGATTGATTTGCAATTCTGTTTTGAAAGATTTGGGAGGAGGTGCAAGATTTGAGGTTTATGCAAACCTCGTTATTTTTTTTTTAATCAGCTACTTTGAGTTCAAATTCAGTTTTTGGAAGGAAAAAAAATGACGATTGAAAATGTCACACAAGTCCATTGAGGTGTCTTAGTGAAAAAATATAGAGAATGAAAATGATTGTCGAGCAGAGTAAGAAAGACATAAGGAAAATGCTACAGGGTGCAGTCTCATGAATAAATATCACAGAAAAAAAATCTTTACTAATAATGAGAAAGTCCATATGAATCTGCTTGCCTTGTTCCAATGTGAAAGAGTCAGCACTCTGTCCCATTTCTGTTCAGAAATGTCATCAGGCTTATTATTTCTTGCTGTATTCAGGCAGACATTGCAATTGCATCATTAAAGATGTTCAATTCTTAAGCCTCCACAAGAGACCCTACCCTATCCCTGATTCATTCTCAGAACTCCCATCTAAACTTTGAATTGATGTAAATATTATCTCTTATTCAATAATAAGAAAATTCAAGCTTTACTGAAACCTTTGGCAGGAAGGCCAAGTCATGTAAATTTATTTTTGAGCTGTCCTGTGGCGGGGAGTTGCACAGTTCAATCTTATGTTATTGGTAAGAGTGTTAGTGGCAGTGTGAAAACAGGGAAAGTAAACCCATAATTGGTTTTTCTCTATATTAGTCACCTGCTCTGTACTTCCATCTTCTTCCTTGTTATGCATCTTCCTTTCCAACATATGAGTGCACCAATGGTTTAAATCAGTGTAAAACGAGCCAGCCGGGACACCAAAAGCAGAGCAGCAGTTCCACATGGGCATGGGCACAGCTGGATTTGCTGTGCCTCATTGCACCTAACCCTGTGTGATGTAGTTACAGCCCAAAGTAAATGATCCCAGTGTTTTCAGTCTCTTTCCATGAGGGGTTTTCTGGGAAGTTCAGCAGTCTTTGAACTCTCTCTAATTGTACAAAATACTTCTGGTGGTGCTTGGTGTGCTCATAACCTCGCAAATCATCCATGCTGACTGACACCTGTCTGCTGCATGCCCGACTGCTTCCAGAGCTTTCCTGATGGCAGGGATTCCACTCAGCAGTTCTGCAATACCACAATACATAGGAACTGTCATGAAATATTTGTTGTCTTTAACTCTGGGTTAACTTGATTTTTTTAATGTCAGCGCACAGACTTTAATGGAATGCTTAATGTGGTCTAACATTCGTAGATGGTTCCTCTACTCTCTCCCCCTTCCTTAAGGCTAAATGTTCTTGCTTTCCTGTTCTGCTGTGTCCAAAGAATTGTTTGAAAAGGCTCATACTCTCCTGTGTCTTGAGGTCAGTGTGCACTCACACAAAAATTTGCAAGGGAGGACTGGAAACAAATGAAAGTTCTTTTTTCAAACTAGAATTCTTTGTAAGATTTGTATTCAAACTAGAATTCTTTGTAAGAAATTTGAAATACAGCAGAAGCCTTTGTCACCAGCTGTGCTTTCTAAAATGGGAGTTGTTCTCTATAATATAGCTTTTCTTTGCTGTATTTCTAGAATGGGAGCTTCCCCAATGACAAAAAAGTGAAACTGTGATTTAAGTGAACACAAAGCAAAACTGTTTCAAAAATATCATCCCCTTTTGGTTTTTATAGTGGTTTCAGACATTGTTGAGCTCCCTTGTCTTTTAAAAGTCATACCACACATCAATTTTCTCTTTAGTTCTATATTTAAATGTACTTAAAATGTAATAGTAATGTTTTAGATTCAGGAAAATATATACTGGGAGTAATCAAGTAGATGTTTCACATATTTACATCTTTTGCATGTAGGCATTATAATATGTTGATTGTTAGAAAATATCATGTTGTTTCAGAGTTTATGATACTACAGTTGAATTATCAGATAGTCTTTTTTAGGGTAACATGGAGAATATTTGTGTCAGACTTGCTTCAGTATTCTAAATACTGAAGTGAGGCAGATGAGGTTATTTAAAATACTGCAAGGCAATATTCCACGAACAAACATATTTAATGGATTTTTCTATTCAGAGCCATTAAGAAATGCAAAACAACCGTGTAAAATGTCAATACATGGGTTTGAAGGATTGTTTCTTTGGAGTTGTGAGGTGTTCAGTACAAATAGATAGTTTGGAAGAGATACCCTTTTAATGATGATTTGTGGCCACTTAACAATATGATAAACACAAGAGTTGCCTCAGCATGATGTTATTGATGACCATGTTAGGAGGGATAGGTTATTGGCTCCATTAGTTACACCAGCACTGCACAGCTGAGATGACAGAGCAGGACAGGATGACTGGTTGCTGTGACACAGGAGGACTCCTGAAGAAGCTGAAGCAATTTAGAGGAATTGCAGAGGAGAGGCTTCCTGGGAGTGGGCCAAACCACCAAGGGTTCCATATGTCTTACATCTTTTCTCCTTTCTTTCAGCAGCCATTTTTTAAGCCTATTTCAGTTTCTCTTGTCTCCCCTGAGCAGCTGATTCCTGTTTACCATGGAGGTTAGGGATCCTGAAGCACTCTAAGCTGGGAGAATAACCTTTGTTATCTCCCCGTTCTAATTCAGATTTTCACAGTGGCAAATGATGTAGGTAATCTGAAGGAGAAAAGTAATGAGACCTGAGAAAAACCTTCTTTGTAGATACTGTGTGATCTAAGTCCTGTCTTCTGCTCTGGTGTCAGAAATACATGGGGCAGGAATATCAGGAACCTGAGGGTGAGGTACTGGTATGTCTCTTGTGCCCCAAACCTTAGCTCAAAGTCTTGCTTGAACCAAATGAAGTGCCTAAAAGTTTGCAGTACTTTGGGAAGTGAGGAATAACTCAGACTCCTGAGGAAGCTCCTTCTAACATTTTGTATCCCTTAATTCATAACTAACAGCTTGGATTCATAGAGGTTTGCTGAAGGTTTAACTGGTAACTTTTCCACATGGCATGAACAAAGGTACATCATGATTGTGTCTGCTTTCCAGCAAATTCAATGCATCTGGACATGCTGTGGATAAATTCTCTTTATCCATATATATATGTTCAGATATATTCTTTTTTTCCTCAGATATGTTCTTTTTTCCCCTTTCTTCTGGGTAGAGGGAGGGAAGAGAAGAAGTGGCTTCCTATCTGATGCATATAAATACAAACATAGTAAGCAAAATTAGGGGATTAGAGGCATAAAATTAAATATTACTACAAATCTAAAAAACATGAATGTCTGCACTGTGGAAGTTCCTTCTCTCTAAGGGTAAAAAATAATGAAAATCCTTCCAGAAAAAATCCAGACAAACAGTGGAACAACCAAAAAACCTACCTCACAACCAGATTTCTGAATTGAATGTGAAACTATCAAAACACATGGGTGGGATCAAGGTAATTTTTTTTCCCCCTCCATCTTCCTGGTGACGTGTTTTTCCTGTCTTAAGTTGGGTATGATTTCCTGTCAGTGACTTCTTCCCTGCATATAAGGAGTAAGAAAATGAGGCTTGGAAATATAAGGCAGCATGACCTAACTTAGGTTATCACATCATGCCTGCCTGTGCAGTATGCCATTGTTTCCCTGAGAAATCATGTGATTTAATTGTCACTTTGGTTCCTAAGAGTTTTGAACATCCTCCGTGAATAGTTTCAAAATACTGAATCAAAACACTGTTCACTGGAAAACTTAATTGCTTATCACTGAAGGGTACTTTACAGAGAAATGTCATTTTTCAACTCCCAACTGTTTCAGTATTGAGGAAGTTGAACATAAAGATTTTTTAATAGTAGTTTTTTTTGGAAAAAATATGTTTTGACTGTTCATGCAAAGGTGGTTGAAGCAATTTCTTCAAAGTACCTAAAAAATATAGCTTAGGACATAGCTTGAGAGATGGAAATTTGAGACTGTATTGAAACTGAAATAGTCTTCAACAGAAATGCTGTGATTTTAGGCAATCTTAAAGCTACTGCTCTGCATGCTCCATCTACAATAAAAAACTGAGATAATTTGTGTAATATTAATCCATAAAGTTTAATTTAGCAAGAGCACAGGTTGGTGAAGACATGGTATTAACCTAAAAAACTTACTGAATCAGGGACTCAAATATGAAGTAAAATGAACTCTTTTAACTTAAATGGTTAAAAATGAGCAAGAAAGTAGGTGATATATGGTGAACATTTAAACACAAAATTTTAATGGGTTTTTCCCTTTCCCCTTTCTGCCAGTTTGAGCATGGTGTGAAACTGCCAGTATCTCTCTGGTACAGCGGCTGTGTGGGTCATACAGATTCGATTTGTTCAAATTTTCTGAATGTTACACCCATTTTTGTAGCTGATGGGTTTTTGCTGTCACTAGTATCTCTTCTGTATCCTGTAGTGAATGACTTTGGCATTATGAAGGGATCCTCCATATATGAAGTTGGAATTCCCTTATTGCAGATAAATTTACACACTACCTCCCAATGCTCCTTTTTGTCTGTTTGGCTTTGGTTTCTATTAGTTGGTTGTTATTGTTGGGGTTTTTTGGCCTTTTTTTTGGGTGTGTGGAGGGGGGGTTGTTTGGTTTCCTCCAATGTGCAGGAGAGGTTTTCACTCTGGAGTGTTTATGTTTAGCACCAGGAGCCTTCCACACTTATCCCCAGCTTTAAAGATCCCCTTTAGGGGAGGTCTGCAGTCACAGGCAGGGCATTGCTTGCTCACTCTCGGTTGGACCATTTCTCTACAGAACTGCAAGAAATGTTTCTTTAGCATTAAAAGGGAGGCTTATGTTCTGGTGCAGGCAGATGCTTCCAAGGGTGAGAGCTGCAGGCTCCAGCTCTGTTACCTGATGGATCATGGTATCAGTGCATTTATGAAATGCATCACTATGTTCTGTCTGGTTCCACTACTGAATCAGCAACTCTGCACAGACACTACTGTAACATTCCTTTGAAATGAATGAGAGCTCATTTAGTCAACTGCCTGTTTGTAGCCATGATATTTTCTGAAAAATCCTTTCCTTAGGATTTTTCCTCCTGAGAAGCTGAGAGGCCTCAGGAACAAAATGTAAACAATGATTATCTGTGCTGTGGAATGCAGCAGGTGGATCTGGGATTGGTCTCATGTGGTTGTTTTAATTAATGGCCAATCACAGCCCAGCTGTCCGGACTGTCTGGGTCAGACACAAGCCTTTATTATTCATTCTTTTTCTATTCTTAGCTAAGCTTTCTGATGAAATCCTTTCATCTATTCTTTTAGTGTAGTTTTAATATAATATATATCATAAAATAATAAATCAGCCTTCTGAAACATGGAGTCAACTTTCTCATCTCTTCCCTCATCCTGGGACCCCTGCAAACACGGTCACACCTATTGTTTGTATTTGTAGATTTGTCTTCACAAGAGCACCTTTCCAGAATCTCAACAGAAAATATGAATATTATGGTCTGCCACTGACAGAAATGCATTGCAGCTCTTCAGAGCAGCCTTACCTTGCTGATACTTGACTAAATCTATCTCAGTGTAATTTGCAGATGTCTTGGGGGTCAGTATTTCAGGCAGTCTTCCAGCCTCTTGTTTAGCATCTTCTCTGCCATACTTCAGCTTTTTCCTAATCTTATTTCTCTTTTCAACAACCTTCATAGTCTCAGTAACTGAGAGATGTTAAATGTATTTTTTATTACTAAAGTACAACCAGGCTGTCACATCTCTGTTGCTGTCCCTTGTCTAGATTCAGTCCTGAGATGGGACTTGCTTAACTGCATCAGACTTGATGTCCCTCCATCCTCAGCCCTACCACTGGTGTGTCTGGGTGCTTCAGAGAGGCAGTTCTAGTACTGAGCTACTGAAAAACAGGCAAAAGCCATTCCTAATTATTTGGGAGATCATGTTAAAAATACCTGTGCTTCCTTACTTTTTATTCTTAAATAATGGAGCAGGAGCAGCTGATCTCTGACAAACTCCTAAGAAAATTACTAACAATTTACCAAACTTTGGTGACAACAATTTCTATCTCTAAGTCTGGGATATTAGCTCTTTTTCCTCTAATTTTGAATGTTGGTTAATTAAAACACTAGGAAAATGAAATGTTGTTAATAATTGAACTGCTTGAGGGATCAGTTTTGCAAATAATTTTTAGGTCTGGAGTTGAACAAAAGTCTTTTTGTGACCACAGAAATGTTTTTCCCCAAGCAAAGCGAGATGTAGTAACCTGCTTTAGGCCAGCAAGAGCCCAATAAAACAGGGTAATTTGAGCTGTGGGAAATGGATGATTCCCTGATGTCACAGCTTTCCCCTAAACCTCAGGTGTTTTTGTCAGCCTCTTCCTTAGCTTCTCCTGATGTTTTACTTATTTTAGATAACTAAAAGTATTTTTTTTGGCTGGATACTTGATATGGAGAGACAGCTGGGGTTTTTTTTCAGAATTTTGGAGACCCAGGTTCCCTGTAACAATCTGTCCAGTCATCTCTAAGTTGACTGTATAAAGGGGAGCAGCTTCAGCAGGACTCACTGAGTGAGAGACACCAACTCCTCAATCTGTTAGACAGGGAAGTGCTCTTGAGATATGAGGAAAAAAGAATTTAACTGTTTTCATCACCTTTATACCATATGTGCTCTTCTGTCATACTGAAGGAACGTTTACAAAGGGATTATGTGAGAAATAGCCATGAGTTCTCACCAGGTTTTAGAGAACCCTTCCCTTGTGTTATTTTATTTGTGTGTCTGAAGTGTCCAGTCAGTCACAGCAGAAGGTTTTATTTTATGTGTGACAGAAGACGAAGCAACACATATGAGTTGGAAAGAGATGTCAAATATGTCACCTCTGAAATCTGTCTGTTTCAGTAAACCACCTTATTGATCTGCTGTGTTCTGCCCTTAAGGCTATGCCTGTGGCTGGAAAAAAGCCTATTTCTTTAGCAAAGTTTGATATGATTACCTGCTTTGCAACAGCTTCTCTTTCTTTTGTCTGCAGAGTTCAGTGCAGTGTCAATCAAGTATGTATAAAGTGTTTTGTTGTATATTGAGTTGCTCTTTAACTGGGTTTAATTGGAGACTCTTGCATAGTAATGGCACTGTTTTGCTCTCTCTCTAGAAAGATGCTAGAAAGCAGTATTCACTATCTCTGGTACTTGTTTAGAGTTTTTCTTTGGGCTGAAAAAATAAGGTTTGTAAGAAGAAAGAGTGTGTTCCATATAATGAATCAAATCAGTCTCTAAGGAATGTTAATGAGTCTAATTACTAAAAATTATGTGATGCTTGATTGTTTAAATAATTTGGGAGGAGCTGGTGTTTTATCTTGACTGCAGTAAGCAGTTTTGATGACATTTAAAAAACCCTTTTCTTCAGGGAAAGAGTGAATCCAATGTTCGTGTATTCTTTCATTTGCTTTTGGTTTCTGGCAAATATTTTCAGATTATTGTCAAAAAATTAAGGGAGGATTCTGCTTTGGTTATAAAAGAATATTAATTCCCTAAGTTATTATTGTACACAGTGAAGATTAGATAGGCTTGGGTAAAGGGCAGATGTCTTAAAGATATCTGGTGCTTTTTTTATGATACACCCTAGAACCTTTGTTCTGATCTTTTCAAATCACATGGAGAAAATATTGAATCTAGGTTAGAGTCAGGCAAATAGTTATGACCTTCATTTGAGGCATTAAACCTTTGTTTTGGAACCAAGATTTTGTTAGGCTGAAGTGTTATAGTTCAAATTCAGAATGCTGAAGTGCTGAAGATGAGAAAAAGCTAAAGCCAAGAGCATGAATACCCTTTACTTTTGATGTAACCCATGTAATGGACACCCAGGTTGGTGATTCACAAACATTTCAGAGGAAATGACCACTTTCAGGCTCTCAGCATTTGAGGCAAAACATCATCATCCTTCATTGTGGAATGTTTTAGAGCTGAGACATGGCAATGTCATCAGGTAACCTGATCTGGTGGTTCAGCTGCAAGTTACTGGCTGTGCCTCACCACCTATTGCAGGACTGGCACAGCACGTGGGAGGCTCTGGGGCTGGAGGGAGTTCTCATGTGGTGTCCTTTAAAAATGGAGATGTAGCTGATGTAGTGTGTGTTCACCCGCTTCTCTCTGCCAGGGCATTTGTCACCTCATAGCCTCAATTTCACTGGGATTCTTTGATCCACTCGATTTGTGAAATTACTTATTATAACTCAGAGATGGAATTAGTGATTATATTTTTTTTTAGTTCTCTCTTATTTGATGCCCTTAGAAATTAAGCTTACAATAGCTGAGAACTGTTTAACCATTGCACACCTGCAGTTAGCCTTTCACAAATGATATGTAACCTTACTTTTCTCTCTCCCCTAGTTGGTCTTGGACTGGCTGTTTCATTTCATGCTATTCCATGAGCAGAGCCAACTTTGCTGATGCTCTTGCACCTGTTTCTAAGGCCAAGCATTTTTTTCTTTGTCTTCACTTACTGTACATCTTGGTTCCAAACTTAACACCATGAATCAGATGCATAATTGTATCTCATTACTTAAATCACCAATCTCTGTTAGCAGGGCACCTTTTTTTCTTTTTTTTTTTTTTTTCCTATGACAAGGCCTTTTATTATTAGCCATTATCTAATAAGACAAATCTTGACCAAATAACCTGAAAAAGAGGTGAGCTAAAATTTGCCTAAGGAGTACCCATAAATTCAGCTGTGTTAATACTGTGGGTGGACATGGATGTTATTTAAAACAGAACATTGCAGAAGTAAAATTGGTTGCAGATCTCTCTTATCCATTTTGAGAATTTCTCTGCCAAGTTTGCTGTAACTTGTCTTCTATTCCTTTTCACTTAGGAAGCTTAGAATTGTCCCAGAATTAGCAAAGTCTGCATTTTCTCTCTCCCTTTAGCCTTTTCAGGCTGAAAGGATCTCTATGTATCCCTACATCATTATGTGTGATATATGAATATGGATGTTATATATAACATAAAAGAGATTGTGTCTGATGGATTGATTTTTTTTTTAAACAGTGTTTTACTAATGTGCCATTCTGAAAAATGAAAGGTAACTGCTGAAGTATTAAAATACTATTACTTTAAAAAGAATATTCTTTAACACAATGCTACATGAGATAAGGATTCTAAGCTATCTCATCACTATGTTATGATAGGATAAACTGGGTGGGAAAAAGAGCCACAGGATGGTTTTGGGTTGGGAGGGACCTTAAAGATCATCTCATTCCTACCTCCCTGCAATCAGCAGGTGTCAGAACCCAAGAAATTCCTCTGGCTGCCCTGGAGGATTCGAGACCCTGACAGTGGGCTCAGAGACCCTTAGCACAGAGTCAAAGACACCTGTGCCTTCGATTTTAGCCCTTGGAAAAAACACTTACCAACCTTACATGAAGATTCACAAGCCACAAAAGTGTAAGTAGAATGATAGTTAGTTTGTCACAGGGTGAAAAGTAGATTTTTAGAGTTTCTAGAATGGGGGCTCGGGGTCCCAAGATAGAAGAATTTAGGTGTGCTCTGTCCTTCTTTCTTCTTCCTAGCCTCCATGTTCTCCATGTGTGATGCTGGCATTTTTAGATTAGTTTCAGGTAAGACCTCACTATGTAACATAAGTAATAGGTATTAGAAAAAAAATAATTGTAAATAATGTACACGTAGTTTTTAGTATGAAAGACAACACCTCCTCTGAAGGCAGTCAGTGTACCTGTGTCTGACCTGCTGGACAGACCTCAGCAAGCCAAAGAAAGAATGTTCTAGATAAATAATAATAAACAACCTTGAAAACTACAGCTGAAGAATCCTGACTCCTACTTGGACTGCCAGGCTGAGAAAAGAGACTTGGAGATATCTCAAGGTCACTCTGAGCAACAAAGATCCCGAGAAGCAGGGAAATCTGCCAGTGGATCAGGTTGTGCAAAGCAACCTGTCTCTGAATGCTTCTAGGGATGGGGAAATAACAGTACATGTGTGTTACAGAACTTTTTCTGGGCAGTCCCAGACACAGGCAGCATACTTCCTCTCAAATTTTGGCAGTACCTTTCTCAGTAGACTTTCCTCCAGAGTTTTAGAAATGTCAAATTCCCATTGCTATGGAAGCAATGTCTTACAGACATGAAGCACTTACCTTGAAGAGTTTCATGTGCTGTACTGCATTTAGTCCTGCAGACTGTTTGTGGTGGTGGTGGAAAAAGTAAAAATACAGGTATTTTTATGAACACTGTCCTCTCCTTTGAAATGAGTTTAGTAGGTGGATGTGTATCTGTTTATTAGAGAAGTGTTTATGGGAGTGGGGGAATAAAAGGTGCTGGGGAAGTTTCCCCTTACACATGTCATAGCACCATGTCCTTGTTTTCCATTAGACTTAACTGTAGTTATAATAGTGAGAATAAACTGCATTTGCACTTTGTGCTTGGCCTGTATCCATCCCTAAATACTTTTACTGTGCTTGATGTAAGTAAAATTAGTCAACTTAGGTATAATTGTTTTATTCAAACTGTTGTAGACACTACAGATGCTGAGAAAGCAGCTTAAAAACCCAAAATATGTAGGGGGATACAGTATGGGAGAATGCAGGTGGTATAGAAGGTGATCTTATCCCCCAATGAGTTGCAGCTGGACCAATTACTAAAGATGAGAAGCTGGCCTGCTCTTAACAAGCCACACCTGTAGCCAATAAGAACAAGTGGTATAAAAGAGTGGATTGGTGGGATCTGGAGAAAGAGGAGTCAGATGAGTGCTGCAAGGACCAGGAGCAGTCAGTGCAGAGAGGAGCTGCATTGCCAGAAACTTCAAGGAGGTATGAAACTCTGGTGATACAAAATCCTTGTGCTATATTGATGTTAGAACTCATGCTAGTTAAGATAACAAGTGGTGACCCCAACATGATTTGGGACTAAATTATATTTTACTGTGGATTTGGGGAAACAGGATCTGACCGTATAACCCCGTGGATTTGGGGGAACAGGATTTGAATACCAAACTATTGGCAGAATATATCAATTACAGCTATTAGTGTTTGTTGAATATGAGTGTAAAAGACCCTGGAGATGGGTGCTTTGTAAACTGGGAAAAGCTGTGGAACTGAACTAACATTTAGAAATATATATATATGTATATATATGTGCTGTGACATGCTGTTTGAACACTTGTATAACTCTTAGTTCTAAATGAAATGTACAGATATGTCATGGTGTTAATTTATTTGAATATGTACTTCTGGAGATGCTGCAGCTCTGTGGTTAAAAGAAAAAGGGGGAATTGTAGGGGGAAACAGTATGGGAGAATGCAGGTGGTATAGAAGGTGATCTTATCCCCCAATGAGCTGCAGCTGGACCAATTACTAAAGATGAGAAGCTGGCCTGCTCTTAACAAGCCACACCTGTAGCCAATAAGAGCAAGTGGTATAAAAGAGTGGATGGGTGGGATCTGGAGAAAGAGGAGTCAGATGAGTGCTGCAAGGACCAGGGACAGACAGTGCATGGAGGAGCTGCAGTGCCAGAAACTTCAAGGAGGTATGAAACTCTGGTGATACAAAATCCTTGTGCTATAATGATGTTAGAATTCATGCTAATTAAGATAACAAGTGGTGACCCCAACATGATTCAGAACTAAATTATATTTCACTGTGGATTTGGGGAAACAGGATCTGACCATATAACCCCGTGGATTTGGGGGAACAGGATTTGAATGCTAAACTATTGGCAGAATATATCAATTACAGTTATTAGTGTTTGTTGAATATGAGTGTAAAAGACCCTGGAGATGGGTGCTTTGTAAACTGGGAAAAGCTGTGGAACTGAACTAACATTTAGAAATATATATATGTGTGCTGTGACATGCTGTTTGAACACTTGTATAACTCTTAGTTCTAAATGAAATGTACAGATGTGTCATGGTGTTAATTTATTTGAATATGTGCTTCTGGAAATGCTGCAGCTCTGTGGTTAAAAGAAAAAAGGGGGAATTGTAGGGGGATACAGTATGGGAGAATGAAGGTGGTATAGAAGATAATCTTACCCCCAATGAGCTGCAGCTGGACCAATTACTAAAGATGAGAAGCTGGCCAGGTCTTAACAAGCCACACCTGTAGCCAATGAGAGCAAGTGGTATAAAAGAGTGGATGGGTGGGATCTGGAGAAAGAGGAGTCAGGTGGCTGCTGCAAGGACCAGGGACAGGCAGTGCAGGGAGGAGCTGCATTGCCAGAAACTTCGAGGAGGTTTGACACTTTGGTGATATGAAATTCTTGCACTATATTGATGTTAGAACTCATCCTAGCTAAGACAAAAAAATATACCTGGAATGGGGAAAAAACATGTGTGAGCATTACTGTCTGTGAATGCATGAATATCTGCTGTTAGTGGAAGTTAATTTACCTTAGATCAGTATTAATTTATATCTGCAGAAATTTTAGTCAAGGATCTAGCTGAAGGTTTCCAGGTATGTTAATTCACTGAAGTCAAGAATAATTCTACCCTGACTTCGTAACAAATGGATTGAGTGGTGTCCGGGAGTTACTGAAAGATCCTCCTCCTAATGTTCTTATGGTCACTGGGGAATGTGCTGTTTTTTAGAAATTTCCATATGCCTGAAGTAATGCCCCCTTCCATGTTGCAGCTGGGCACCCAGTTCTGCAGTGTTTCTTATAGGGCTCTGTTGTGTGGAGACCTAAAGAGGTCTTCCCTAACTTTAGGCCATGGAGGATTCACGATGGGAAGCCAGCAGGATGCATAACAGAGATCAATAGATTTGCTGAAATCTCAAAATGGATTTCAACCAATCTGAGTTTTAATCTGCTGGAATGTGGGAAAGAAATCTATACTTCATTTTTGTCTTGGTTGGTGGTTTGATCTTTTTGTTATCTAAGTGGGTGCTGGCTTCTTCTGCTCCTGTTGTCAGGCTCACCTTCATGAGCATGGCAAAGCTGTAGTTAGTGAATTACTGTGCAGTGAGATTCAAATGTGAATGGGCTGGTATACCACCATATCTCAATGACAAATTTGTGGTTTGTGTCTTAATGTACGTTACCGTGCTAAATGAGCTTGAAGATCCCAACTTTGACCAGTGGATAAATGGCCTCAGATATGTGCATCAAACTGGTGGGTTTCTCTGCTCATTAGAGGCTTATGCTATGAGCCATTACAAAAATGGAATTATTTGTAACAAGTTTTCTACAGATCATTATTGAGGTCAATGGCTTGAATATTTGAAAAAGTATCTGCAGGGTTATTTGAAAGATTTATCCCTTTAAGGGACAATTAAGTTAGTTATTTTAAAAATTTTTATTTAGCAGTCACTTGTGAACTTGGATGATTATAAAAGGGACTGAACACAAAGTTGGAGAAAAGACTATGTTTGTTGTTGAGATAAACATGAGAAAGAAGCAATACATTATAACCATAAGATTCATGGTATCATCTAGAAGCATTTCTGGCACTTCTGCTCAATCGATGAATATGCTGCTGTCCCTTTGTGCACTTGAACATGTCCAAGAGTTGAGTGAGTATTCAGAACAAAATTGCTTTTCTCTGTGAGGCAGCAGAAAATGGAGGTGATTTTTCACATTAGCACATTTGTGTGCTCCCTGGTGGTAATCTGGGAGCTGGGGATTACATAAAAACCAGATTCCTTAGTGCTGTCCTGTCTGTCTTTTCTAAAAGAAAAGCTGCTTGAATTTTCTTTTTTAAAGTAAAGGGGAAAAATCACCTCACTGAAGCAGAGTGGTGCTGACCCAGCACAGCAGTGTGGTTCATTAACAGGGGCTCAGAGCACTCCCATTTTCATATCAGTTTGCAGTAATATATGGGAACCTGCAAGAGCAGATGAGATTTATTATTTAATAATATGACCTTATCCTTTCCAGTGGCATATAAAAGATATTTGACAAAGCCTTGTTCAGTGTTAACTTTTTTTCCTGCATGCATAAAAAGCAAACTGAAGTTTTAACTGCGTGGAGTAACTTCTTGATATAAAGAATTGTTTTGATAGGGAGGCTGAAGATGTTTCTGTGACCATGGATTTTTTTTTCCCCACAAAATCTGCCTGTATTTTGAATTATAATTAGTTATTAATGAGCCACATGCAGACAAAAATTAATGTGATCTTTTGTAGACTGTGGTGCAGTGTTCTTTATAATTCATGAATATTTTTCATGTTATCACAGAAGACCTGAGCTTGGACAGGGCCTCTTGAGATGTGGAAATTTTTTCTACTTTCTCTACTCAAAGCATGGCTGCTGGTAGCAGGTTGCTAAGCATAATGTTCCTTTGGGGTATGAGTATCTTGAAGATGGGCACCCTGTGACCTTGCTGGCCAAATTGTTTGGTGTTTGACCAGCTTCTCAGTTAGTGTTGTTGTAGCTGGTAACCAGCCAATTTTTTATGCAAAATTTACATTTTTGGGAAGTGTTAATTTAAGATGGGGGCATGACACGGATTTATTAAACAAAAAGAAAGGAGTTAATAAAAACTCTTCAGGGCTGAGTAAGATCTCCACTATATTAATTTATTCAAAGGTACCTCCAGATGAAATCAGTAAAAATCCCACTGTCAGCTTTGGTGGCACTTGGGTGAGAAAAGACTTGAGCTTGTGAAGGTAACTGTGGCACTGTAGTGGGGACATGAATCAGGACACCTACTTCAGCAAGGTGTCATTTCATTTCAAATACAGGCTTTTTCCTCTCTGCTGAGGAGGCTGATTCATTTCATTTGTCAAAGTTGCATTGAATCCAATGAATTCTCCCAGAGAAAATGCAATTTCATTTGAGCAACCCACATCTTCCTTTTCAAGCCTGTGTCATTGTGTCACCGATACTGTTTTGGATGGAATGATCAATGACAAGTTATTTTGTCATGGAATGAGTTAACTGATTTTTGCTGAAAAGCTTATGAGAACTGAAAAATAGCAGGAATAATTTCTGTTTATTAGACTGAATCCTTGAGGTCATTCTCAGGATATCAAAGCAAAGATCTTAATTAGGATAAGTTCCAGGTCTTAAAAAAAATTGATTGTGATAGCTTAGGAAACTGGAAAAGATCTGAAGTGTGCTGTTCTTAGTATTGTCAAAGCTGAAATTTCTGATTGAATTAGAAAAAGAGTTTTAATGGCATTCTTTTTTTTTTTTTTTTGTGGGCAGAAGAGACCTTTTTCATACGCTGGTTAAAGAATTTCACTTCTTTCTTTTTTTCTTTTTTTTAATAAGGCTTAATCTGTTGAAACCAGATAAAGAAGTGCACATAATTAAAATAACTCCTGCATTCCTCATTTGCATCAATCCAAGGTTTTCCAGTTACTGTGAAGCTATAAATCCACATTTATATATATGTATATATATACACACATATATATACATGGATTTTTATGTGTTAATAGGTTTGTCATAAATATTTCTGTAGAATTGCAGCAAGACTTGTGCAATACACAAAAATAACCTACTTCATGTTTCTGCTTTACATTTAAAATTGATGCATATAATGGTTTTGTTAGTTTGCTCTCATTATCAATTTAGCCTAACTTTGATCCTCAAGGAGAGAGAGGGGATCAAGCTGCCAAATGATATATATTGTTGCCAGGTTTTCCAGAAACTTTAGGTTAGTTGTTAGTCTTTCACTACAAGAAAGCAAATCTTTTGATCAGAAGAGAAGATTAATTTGGCAATGTCAGCCTTAAGCTGCATTTGTCGATGTTGCAGAACCACCACCTCTTTTGACACTTTCCCTTGCCTGATTTGAGAGCAATTTAGAGCTGAAATAATTGGTGTACTTAAGATGAAGCAAGCAAGGCTCTACAAAGAGGTCGCTCATAGCTGCTGGCACTCTGCCTGGGGCTGGGTTGGGATCACCCTCGCAGATCAGAGGGGGAGTCCATCCAATTCCAGGTTTGCTGTCTGACAGCTGCTTCAGAAGAGCAAGTTAAGAAGCCTGTGGCACACAGCTAAGGGATAACCTGCCCCTGACCTAATTTTTAGTAGGTCTGGCTTCAACTCTCATGCAAGAAGGCATTGCATCTCTTCTGGAATGCTTATAATGCATTCAGATTTATTAGTTGATATTTTTGTATACTGTTTATTTGTATACCAAGTTAAAGCACTGTTTTTCAATTTCATTCACTGACACTTTGATCTCTGAGAGGGACTAGAAATTCCTGGTAGATATTTCTCATGCAATTTATTCTTGCATCATCTTGTGGCTTGCGTGACTTCCTCTGTCTCGGTGCCTCCTGCGCTGTCCGGCAGGATAGAGATCAGAGAGGGGTCATGCCAGGTTGGACAAGGGAAAGTGATTCCTGCTCTGGCATGCAGCTTATGTCGTGCATACAAGTCAGGAGCAGCAGCATGACTCACTTGCAGGCAGATCTCTGAGGCAGGAGAATGCTTGTGCTTTATTCACTCCAATTAAAACACACCGTTCTGGCGGTTCCTGCGTTACATTCTGTTGGCTGCTCTTGAGGTGCAAAGCACACAAACTCTTCCTGCTGAGTACCACTTCCCACCAACCAACATGGAACAACAATACCACATGGATGTTCTAGCTGTAGAATAGATTGTAGAATATATGGTGGGCCTGATATGTGGACTTGTCTTTTAAGTGGTGTCTTTTTTGTGAACAGTGTATGTGAAAATGATTGCTGTTGGCAAGACAAAATAAAAGAACGTTGAAGAGTGTATGGAATTTCTGTTGCTGCTACAAGAGTGCAGTTGGTCACTTGCTATAATTACTTTATACTATAAAGCACCTATCCTATCTAGCTTCACTGTGATTTTCCTATAGCTCAGTTTGATTTATGGTACATACTGAGCCCTCTTGCAATGCTGCTATGCATTAGTATGAGCATAAATCTTTTATTTTCTTTTTGAATTTGACATTTTTGCTTACCCCTTCTTGCCACTAATAAATTCTACAATATCCTTTGCATGTGTTTTCCAAGAGTCAAGCCCATGGTGGCCAGCTATGTTTTGTTCTCATTATAGGTGTTAAAATGATGAAAGACCCTATTCTTGAGCTCCCCTGCCCTGGGTGAATCTCAGCATTTGATTGTGTAATGCTTCTCTGGGCCTTTTAGTCCCTATAAAAATGAAGGGAAATGATATATGGAAATGAGTATGGAACAGTTGGGTGAGGTTCGAGGTTCTTTTTTACAACTGTTTTTCCTGCCTGTGCTGCATTTGAGCAGTGATGCAGTAAAAGTGAAGGGTAACCTGGAAAACTTGAATGTTTTAAAAGTACTTTGGAGAGGGAAACCTTTGGCATTTGGATGAGTAAAGGCCGACTTAACAGACAAATTTCCAGCTTCCTAATCAGCATTAACAGCATGCTGCTGCTAAACCAGCTTGGTTCTTTATTATTTATGGTATACAAGTTATTTTAAAAGAGCTTCATAATAACAATCCCATTTCATTCCTGTCTTTTCTCTAACTGCTTTTCCTCCACCACTTCATTTTCAGCCCCAGTGTTTCAACTGCATGGCACACCAAGAATTACCATTCTCCTCTGGTTTATGGTGAAATATGTCCATGCTCAGTAGCAAAAGCACATTGTGTGTAGATTCAAGGTGATATACTTTGTCTCTCACGTTGGTTTTAAGAATGAATGGATGGTGTGCAAGCCCAATGCAGCATTGGGAGGATGTAGCAGCATGGCCAAATCTATCTCTGACTTTACCAAGTAACAGAGGCAATGCTGAGGCAATCAGTGCAACTGCCTGCTGTGCCTGCCAAGCGCCTTCCACTCGCATTGTGTGCCAAAAAGGCTTTCCACAGCTTGCCATATATTTGCTGCAATGACTTTAGTCAAATGTGGGGGCTGGAGGAAAATGGCAAGGAGTAAGAAAACCAGTTTGGGAGTTCAGTGTGAAGCTGCCACTTGGAAAGGGATCAAATTATAGACCCTCTCTTTATGGTGGGTTTGAGCCTTTAAAAATATTAAGCAGGGGATTAATGGTTTTGTCTCTTGACCTTCTGCTTCAGCATGAACTCCAAGTCTTCCTGTGCTAATAATTTGGTCTCTTATTGTCTCTCCTTTAACATTTTTAAGGAATTTTTTTTTTCTCTTCTTACATTACCTTCCCTCTACAACTTAGAATTAATTGTTTGGCTAAAAATAATATAAGAAATACTCTTATCCAGTCCTGATGTTTCCTTTCCTAATGAAAATGATTGAAGAAGTGCTTTTAATTTTTTTTTTCTGGGCACCTTCCCCAAAGATTTGTTACAGCATGGGTTTAGTTTTGACTGCAATATAGAAACAGCTTTCTTGGGACTTTTTTGTTGTCTGTCCCTCACCTTTGTGGTTATGAGAGTTCCCTATTTCCTCCCCCTTCTACTTGCCCTTTAAAAACATGGACTATTATGTGTTTCAATATCACTACCTCAGCAATTCCTGGTAGGTTGGCTTGTTTTCCTCTGCCATGCCAATGCTAAGCAAAAAATCCAAGTTCTTTCCCTTTTTCTAGAGAGTGTCCTTCTACTTTGTGACTCTTGACAGGGACAAACTCCTCCCAAATGTGACTGTTTCTGCATCTCCAATCATCCCTTCCCCAGCTCTTTGCTGGAGGGGACCAGCCTGCTATCTCCATAGGGATGCTGGTCTTTGCTCACTTGGCACTTGGTCCTCTCAGTCCCCAGTCTGAACCTGGCAGCTCCTGGGAAGGCTGTGCCTGGGGCTCTCCAGAGCCACACAACATCTGTGGAGTGGTGGCACCATGGGCTCTGCCCCTTTGTCCCTGAGTAAGAAGAGTCGTGATAACTCCTGAGGGATCCAAGGTCTCCCCACCTGTCCCCTTTCCTAGATGTCTCTGCCATCCAGGATTTGAGAGGGAAGAGCAAATGAGTGGATTTGATTGCAGTAAGATTTAAATAGCTGGTAGGAGATTGAAAATGAAGTTGCAAGCTGACCTTACCCTGGTGTTGCTGCCAGCCCAGTATCTGGCAAGTCCCCCCCAGGCTCTGGAGTGTGTCCTGCTGCTTTGCTGGCTGTGTCCTGGCATGTCCCACTGTCACACCACAGGCTGAGCAGCTTGCAGAGTCTCATTGCTTGTGAGGGACCCCCAGCTGCCATCCAATCAAACTGCCAGCTCAGAGCAGGTCTGGGTAAAGCAGAGAGTAGAACTGGAGCAAGATCTATCCCAACAACTGATTAATATAATGCCCTTGGCTCTGCAAAGAGGTTAAGCATGACAGGAACAAAAGGGGCTGGGAGAGGGGATTTTGACCTGCATTAACACTCCCTCTGTGCTTGATCACTGGGATTCATGGGACAGCATCAGAGAGCAGATGAGAGACAAGTTGGTGGAGGTGAGAGAGAGCAGGAGGTTGTTAGGAGAGCTCACTAAACTGGAAAATTAAAAACAAATGCTTGTTTGTGTGCTGTGTGCTAAGAAAGGAATGGAACAATACAACCTTGTTCAACTTGGAGAAGAGAGGGCTCCAAGGAAACTTTAGCATCTTCCAGTACCTAAAGGGGCTCCAAGAGAGTTTGAGAAGGACTTTTGACAAGAGCATGTGGTGAAGAACAGGGGAAATGGCTTTAAAATGATGGAGGGCAGGGTTAGATGAGATATTGGGAAGAAATTCTTAATTATGAGGGTGAGGAGGCCCTGGAACAGGTTTCCCTGAGAAGCTGTGGGATGCCCCATTTGTAGAAGTGTTCAAGGCCAGGCTGGATGGGGCTTGGTGCAGCCTGGTCTGGTGTAAGGCATCCGTGCCCACAGCAGGGGGTTGGAACAAGATGATCTTTGAGGTCCCTTCCAACCCAAATCTTTCTGTAATTCTATGAACACAAATTAAGTGAAAAAACATCATCACATGTAATTCTAGAACTCTGAGAGGTTTTGCTTCTAGCGCTTGGGGTATTCAGGTATTGGCATGTATTAATTTCAGTGTTATTTTATTTGCATTAATTGAGACCATTCCAAACTTTCTTTTTCACTTATTGCTTAAATTTGCAAGCTTTCTTAAAATTGGAAAAATGCTGATCGATCTCTGTGTTGGCACATCATACTCATATCCAAGTCATAACATCAGGGGCATATCATAACAAGGGATTGGATTTGCTCCTTTCCAAGGTATCTGCAGGGTGCACTTGATGTGATAGCAATACTTTTGTATACAAAGCTTTGTGATGGAAAGAACCCTACCGTGGAATTAAGGAGTAAAGTTACATTTGAATCCATTGATTCATTATGATGTAATGTAGACCTGATTTAGTTGATATTGTTTATTGCAGAAATATACAGGTAGTGTGTAAGATATAAACACTGCAAATTCAGTATAAACACAGGTAGGACCTTGTCAAAACTACCAAAAGAGAATGGCATGATATTTGGAAATGGAGAAGTTGAGCCCACAAAATAACAGCTGCAGTTTTTATCTTTAATGTCTCCAGTTGTGTTGCAGTGAAAACAAAATCTTTGAGCAAGAAAATAATTTCCATTAACTTTGCTCAGTGTTCTGCAAGGAGCAACTGATTTGAAAGAAATACTGAAAATTGCTAATAATTTCCTTTAGCTCTTGCTTAAGGAAAAGAAATATTGCTTCTGCAGTGGAAAGGCACTGATAAGTAGAAGATAAGTTACCAAGGAAATATTCTCCAACAGCGCATGGGATCCCTTCTCCTGCTGAGCTGTGGGCGAGAGAAGCGTTTCCATAGCCAGTTCTTCCATCTGTACTCCAGCAGGCTGGCAGCCAGGGATGGAGCCTGATCAACAGCCTCAAGGGGATGTGGCTTACCAGCTAATGAGTAATCTGTTTGGCCGTTTCGTGTTTTGTAGATTGATTTAATTTTTTTATTTTTTGTCCAACTCGAAATTGCCAGAGTAGCAGCCCACCTGCCAATAGTCCAGCCTTTGCCAAATAATTTGTGCTGGCATCCTAATTATCTGGAAAGTCCAATTCAAAAAAAAAAAAAAAGAGCTGCAGACAGGAGAAGAAGAGCATTGGAGACATTTTGAAACTGTTTCTCTGACAGGAAAAGATTCTCTTTTTTTCAAAGGAATAGGATTCTGTTTGATTTCTGCCTCCAAGGAATGCACAGTACTTCCTTACACAGTGTATGGCCTGCAGTGGGGTGCAAAGCAGGGATTTGAGCTGAGGAGACATTGATGGAAGCTCTCCAAGAAAAAAAATCTGTGTACTTGCAGGCCCATGAGGAATAATGGGTTGGATGGTTTGGTAGGTGGCCCCCTTTCCTGTGAAGTCTGTCTGTCCCCCAGCTGACTGAGCACAGCCTGCAGGGCTGGGGTTTACTGAGGTGGTGCAGCTCAGAGTTGTATTCAATAACAAGAGAGAAGATGGAATTCTAGGTGAACTGTTCATTTTTGCTGACAGGAGAGCTAAGAAATTGGAGTAAAAAGGATGTGGATTAGAGAGAGAAGTAATAACAGAAGATGGCAGATGTGTAGCATAGTCCAGCCAGTGTGTTCTGGAGAAGGTGGGTTGCTCTGGAAACTGAGACATCCCAGGAGGCCAAAGACTGGGATGCTTTTGCTTGTGTGGAGAGAGGAGCTCAGTCCTGCCTTATCTTTCATAATGCTATTCTGTCATCTTCAGATGTCCAAAACATTCTTTGGAGATGGAGGTGTTTCATAGCAGATTTTAGCAGTTGACTCCTTGCAGTCAGAAACCCTAGTGATGTTTTATATTTGGTTGTTCATCCCTTTACATGAAAGCAGTAGCTCAAGGGACATGTCCCACCTAGAGACAGAATGATGGCAGCCAAGACAGGTGATGTGTCCAGGTGGAATGGAGTGAAGGTCTCCTCAGCTGGGTGGTGCTCTGGGTTTTTGGTCTAACATCTCCCTTGAAGAGGTTCTTATGCCTGTGTGATTCAGTACGAGCAAGCTGCAGACCACTGACTTCTTTTCAAGCTTCTTCTGTTCCTGTTTACTTTGGACAGAGCAAAGACTTTGTGCAGCCAGCAAGACCTAGGCGTTGGTACGTGAAGTTTTCCAAATAAATGTCTAAGGCTGTTGCTGTGGCAGAACTTCTGGCATGTGAATAAAGTTTTTAAGCCACCTTGTACAAGCTTGGCAGTGCATACAGTCCTGTGCAGTTGGGCTTAGCCAAATTTCAGACTCTACAAAGTATTTAACTATGTACTTAACTTCATTGCAGTTTAGCAAAACAGGTAAGAACCTTAATGCTTTGTTCAGGGGTGGGCTGTAGTGCTGGAATTTAAGTCATTTTTACAATCAAAGCTTGTGTTGTTCCTCAACAAAGGAAGAAAAATAGCAACAGAAACTTCTCTTAGAATTCACAATTGTTAAGTTGCTACAGTAAATATAGCCATTTCAAAAGACTTATTATGAGACTAATGTAGCTGATAAAAAGCATTTACATTTCAAATGTAGAGAGCAAATAAGATGTATTTTAAAGGAACATTTACTTTTTGGAGAACAGTGGGACTTGGGTTGCAATGATTGCCATGATCTTTTTCTCACTGCATTGCTGGCTAACACAGCTATTCTTTGTATGTCAATTTTGGCAAACAAAGTTATATTTAATGATTTCTTTTGTTTGCAGGAATTTATGGTGTGCACTTTACCAACATTCCCAGTTGCACTCTCTATTGGGTAGTTTTCTTTCAGTGTGTTTCATTTGTATGCCAACATTGCTTACAAATAGCATATCTTGTGCCTTACTAGCCATTGTGGGATTGGTTTTAAGATTCAGCATTTCCATTGCCTTTGTGAGTGTGTTTTTTCCCTTTCTTTTCCATTTGGCATAATTATGTGCTCATGATTATTACCTGCATAAGTCAGCTAAGCACTTCTTTGCTTGAATGTTAATCTTTGTCAATTCTTCACCCACTAAGTGTGAAGGTAATAGTATTGCTAACTGGTTTCTGTGAGGCTGCATGCTGAAAACCGTTTCACATTAACAGGGTAATTGAAACTGTAGCTAATGTATTGGTCAAAGTTGGTAAGCTTTCTAAAGCCTTCTTGCAGAGAAATCCTGTGGCAATTATCCTAAAGAATAGACAATGTATGTAGTGAGCTATTCAGACTGGAAATTCAATGCTTTACATGCCATTTGTGGTGGTGATTGCATCACTCTCCCTCTTTTGGACATTGGAAGGACTATTGGTGGGGTAAAGTCTCATTCAGACAGAATAAAAGGCATAATTTTGTTTTGTCCTGTAATGAATGATCCTCATGATGCATGGGTCATGCTTGCATCCTGTGGACAGACTTTTTTTTTTTTTTCATTATTTTTATGTAACTAGAGAGTTTTAAAGTTTTCAGTTTTCAACTCAACAGAGAGTACTGAAAATCCTTACATTTTCCTACCTGTTTTTAAATTTAAGGGCTGTGTTTGCTCCTGCATTGCTAAGGCTGAATTTGGCTTTCTGTATAACATCTGTGTTCCTTCTGTCTCTCTTTTAGCTGTCTATGTAAGCCAGTTGTCTGAAATTTTACATGGCTTTGAGTTTTCCCCTGGGGAAAGCTGGAGGAAAATGAGAACAAGAGGTACAATCTGTCCATCTTAAAATTAGCAGCAAAACTCTTGTCATAAAGGCACAATATCATCCCAGCCTTTGCATTGATTCTTTTAGATGATAGGGCAAATTGGTTAACATAGAGATTCCAAATTGTTCTGATAAATTTTGTAGGCTAAGCCCACATTCATTGCAGGAGTCAGAATCACTAGAGGCAGCAGGATGTAAGAAAGTGGGTGTTGTCCTCAACTTTTCCTTAAAAACAAACTTGAAACCAAGAAAACCTGTGGAATGAAATGGATGCCTGTTCAACTGTCCAAAAGCCCAGAAGTTGTGGGCTTTTATGACAGACCTCTGCCACTTCATTTGTTAGTAAAACTGGAAGCTACAAGCTGGTGGGTAGGGAGAGGAGTCTGGGATGTGGAGGTAGGGAAGCAGAGGGAGAAATAGGATAAAATGAACTCTGATGGTTTCCTGCCAAACATGGGTTTGGTTTTGTTTTGAAATGGGGTTTTGGGTTTCTCTAAGCTCTGTCCACTGAAGTTTTTAAAGTAAAATGCAATATCTTTCCAGAAATATCTTCTGGTAAACTTTAGTTATATGCTACATAATAAATATTCCTCACCAAAGTACTAGGAATGTTTTACAGTATGGCCAGAATACATTATTATAGGGGTTATTTCTGGGTTTGGACTGCTGTAAACTTTTATAAATGTAATTTGCCTTGCAGGCATGGAAAAAGGAAGAAATTCAAATGTGTGGTTAATTCAGCAGCTGTGGGTTTCTCCTTAAAACTTCACCATTTATGCTGTGGATGCTATGTGGATCAGTGCCCAAAGTATCTTAAGTATTTTGGCATTCCATGTGCATGCTGAACTGTGGTGTGACAGAGCAGCTCTGTGGAGCTCTGCAAGGAGGAGCCTCAGGGATTGTAGGAGAGCCTGGTCCTTTTTTGTCAGGGTAGTGTGCAGAATTGTGATGCTGATCCAGCTCTTCAACATGGCAGCATGTTTTGCTTCATTTCATAAAACAACTACTAATAATCAGGTCAGGTACATGCAGGGAGTGATAAACAAAATAAAAATAAAATAAAAACATCCAGACTCATGGATGGTGCCAAGAGGAAGGAGAAGCAGCATTATCTGTGCATGGCAAAGAGACATGTGGTGTCAGGTCAGAATGTGCAGGCTTGCCCTTCTCTCTGTACCCTTTCTCCATAGTCTGAACAAAAAAGGTGATGGCAGCAGTAGGAACACAGTGAGAACTTTGAATATGTTGAGTAAGGACCAGATGATGATATGCCTGACATCTTGTGCCCCTTAGACAAAAATTGGTGTTTTCAGTCAACAATCCCAGTAATCTCCTAAAACTGCCTCCTAACCCCTAAGAGCTATCACCTAACAAGGGCACAGCTCTCCCAATACCTCCAAGAGTGGGCTTTGGCATGACAAATTTAGCACTAATCTCATTTACCTACACAGGGCTGGATTGGTGGCTGGATGACAAGCAGTCACCAGTCTGACCCTGAATTTAGAGGATTTTGATCAGCATTATTATGCAATGACAGATTTCTTTGTTTGCTGCAGTTCTCAGCTGGACCTCCAACCACTGGTTTTCAGGATTCCCCCTCCCCCTTTCTTCAAAATCTGCTTCCAGGAAGTCACTTTAGAAGAGATTGGAACATAGGAGCAACAAGTAGCTGTGAACTGATTTTCAGGATGCTGAATGCAGTATCCATGTGGACACTGCAGACTCTGTATCTTATCTGTCAGCTCCCACCAAAGAGAAATTTGTCTTTATGTTGGACTTAGCAAAGTTCTTTTGACATGTAATTTCCAAATTTCATTGAGACAACACCTCAGATCTGGGCTGAGAACAGGAAAAATGAAGATTTGGAGTTGTTTTGGGAGTTCTGTTGAATTATGGTCTTTCACTTCATTGCAGCAGCTTGTCCCTTCAAGGTCAAGAAAGCTTACTGCTTGCTGGTTGTTAGCATATCAACTGGCAGCAGAGCTGAAAGGTAATCTCACAGCTCAACAGGGATCTTACAAGATATTTACAGTATTTTTAGGCTGTTATCAGGAAGAAATATATGTTTAAAAGAGAAAGGTATTCAGAACAAAAAATTGGAAAACAACTCTGCTCCTAAATTAGGTGTTATTTAATTTTCTTTAACTAGTTTCACAGATTTGTGTGATCTGAAGAAAAAAGAATATTGTCTCTCAAAATTTGGTATGAAATTTTTTGGACAGGGGGAGGTGGTAATGCTTAAGAGACGATACTCTTGGTAAGGTAACATGAAATTTATGACTTCAAAGTTCAGAATTTCCTTTCATTTTTCTCTGTTTGTTTCAGCTTTGCTTTGCATCTACTTTCCCTCCTACTTACAGGCATCCTGTTGAAGTCCTGGTTTTATTCCTAGGTGCAGCAAAAAAGCAACTGTGATCATATTTTCTGGCAGATCTTGCATTTAAAAAGGCATTTTCTGCTGCAGAAGATTCCTGGTGTAGTCAGACACCCAAAAAGTCCCAGCCACCCCCATGTTCCACTACACACTTGTAAAAAAAATAGTTATCCAGCAAAAGCTCTCCAGGTTGTGCACCATTTCTTGCTTTCTGCAGTTGATAAGTGTATTAGTAGCATTAAAAAAAATCCTGTATCCATTGTAGTTATTAATGAACGTGTTTTCTCCTAAGATGAATTAGAGGGGCATCTAAAAACTACTGCAGAATACTGGAAGTTAAATTCAGTACAAAAAAAAAATAATATTTATGGTATGCACACTCCTGTTTTTCCTCCTCTAAATGGCCCAGCCTGAGTAAGTTGAACATTTTAATTATCTATAGTACATTTACCTCATATTTAATTTTTTTGCGTTATTATTGACCAAAACATTGCACATAATTAAAGAAAACCTAATAGCTGATATCCTTACTTGATATTTGTTGTGGAATTCTGTATCTTACAGATCTCCAGTGTTGTTAAAAATACACATAAGGGGAAAACAGTGCTATATTAGAAGCAAAGTTTTATACACACTATTTTAGAAAGTGGTTTTTTTATACTATTTTAATATAATAATTGTCATTTTAGCATTTTATATTATTTCCTTAATAATGGGCAATGCTATAGTGATAAATTTAGTCCCAGCAAGGTTTGCTGAAACTGGTTTTTGCTTACGTGATACATAATATTTCTATGAAAGAAAAATTAGATATTATTAGTAATGATATATAATCAATACATATAATATGAAAACCAAATTATTCCTCTAAAAGTCATATATGAAACAGGAACGTTTCAGAAGAGAAGAATAGAACTATATTTTCACAAGTTGAAGGCTAGAAAAGGCAGTATTTGATATGTGTGCTGAGTTAATTTGAAGGCATCTAGTTACAGGTCTGGCTTTGTAATAATTAATAATCTTCCATTATTTCATCTTTTTATTTTTGTTGTCCTTCTCTATTATTTTTTTCACATTTGCCAATCATGCTTCTGATTCTTACCTGTAAACTTCTTTAAACTCTTTAAAGACAAATCTTCATTGTCTGCTGCTTACTTCAAACTGCGTGCTGAAAGAGCACAGAGATTATAGTGCTGGATTCACCGCTACACAGAGCACATTTTATTTTCCTCTTAACTTCTAAGGGGCTTCAGCTGACTTTATTAAAATAATAGAGACAGCTAAGATCTCCTGCCAGCCCCTCCCCCTTCCTCCAAGCTCCAGGAGCTTGCTTTTTCACTAAAACATAGATGGAATGTTTTGGAAAAGGAGTTTGAAAGCCTTAGCCACCATCTCTTACCCATTAGAGGTATAAGGAATTGTTTGATATGTTTTCCAAAGGCAGAGAATGAGGCTGGAAAGGCTGATTTGCCAGCAGATTGGTCAAAATTTCAACAATCATGCAGGAAACAAAACCAGGGTTCTTTTAACCAGATAAAATCTCAAGCATACATTCAGCAAAGGGAAAGACTAGTCTACAGAAATCTGCTACAGCTAAAGACATGTGAGATCTTGACAGCCGGTATCACAGTCACTCAAAGTATTACCCTGGTGGTTACAAATTCTTTCCTAAAGATGCCCAGTCTCTCTATGGATCAGCTGGGAAGTAAAATCTCTTTTTTCAGTTTCCCTTTCCAATGAGTTCAGGCAAACCCCAGGCTCCAAAAGGCAATTCTATATATTTTTAAGCTTTGTCTGGGCTCCTGCCCTAGTAGCTATTTTGGTACATTTTTTAGCCGCCTGTTTTTTAGCTTTGCAGTTAACTGTGCACTGAGGCAAACAAACCACAATAACAACTCTCTGGTTGTTAGTCATGTCCATCCTGCACCCTTTGCAGACAAAAGCAGTGTTGTACACGTCACTTCCCCGGTTTGGATAATGAGGTTTTTCTGTCAGTGCATTCACCACCAGACGCCCCTCTGGCTGCTACAGCTGCAGGCTGTGTGGGCTGGCACACGAAGCCTTTGTCATAAGATCTCTGGTGTGTGGGTCTTGCTTCCAGGAAAATGATGTATAGGTTCTTTTTCCACCCCCCTGTAATTAAATCAGCCCGTGATCATGATTGAATTATTGGTCTGACTGAAGAAAATCCATCTTCTAGCAAGTTGCTAAAGTAGCAGGAATGATTTCTGTTGTCCCAAGAATTAACCAGAAAAAAAAAAAAGACTTTGGGCAGTGATATACTGACTGATTAAGTCAGAGCAGGCTTTGGCATAACCATGTTCCTGCTAATACCCAAATGGCAATGACACAGTTGGAAGAGGAAAGGTAACTCGTGCAACCATCTTCAGAGAAGGAATGACTTAGATTAAACTACCTAAAAATAGCTCCAGGAAGTAACCTACAGAAATAGGTTAATTAAATAGTGAATGGGCATTGGGAGAACAGACAGGGACTAATGTGATCATTAAGTTGACTCCGTGCTAAATTTATTCAGTAGCGGAATTCAATTTTTCCCCAAGGTTAAAAAATGATAATTCAGGAGTGCAGAGAGTTGTAGGGCAGCTTACGTCAATCTCCATCCCCTTCCACTCCCCAGCAGAAAGCACATCCCTTAGGGAAGGTAACTCTAGATAGATATTTAATAATAGTACATTGCACAATTAAAACTGCTGGATTTTCTGATTACTATTGGAATTTTTATATGGATATATTCTGTGAAGTTTTGTCAGATTACAGAGGTGGGTCTGGTGAAATTTACCGTGTCTGAAGCTCGAGACAATGGGAAAGTGTTTTGGGAGGAATGTCAACATTGTGAAGCTATTCCCATTTTACCCTGTTCATTGTTAGTTCTTCTGAGGTGTTTTGCTTTAATGGTTGAAGCTGGGGGGTGTTGATGGATATGGAGCATGTAAACTTCAGCTGCTGATATAAGCTTAGTGATCTTTATGGCTGCCTTTATAGTTGAACTCATGAATAATAGATCAGGTGAGGAAAATGCAGCACTATCAAGCCTTAGGCAGCCCAACCTGGCCAAACTCAAAGACAAGAGAGTAGTGGGAGATAAATAATCATTTTGCCAACTTTTTCTCAGCTTGTTTTTGCTGGGATCCTCTATTTTTTGCTGTGGACCAGTCAGCAGCACATCAGCTTCAGCTTTGGTGTAGCACCTAGCTGTGGTGTACCTGCCTTGCAAGGGGAGTGCTGGCCATGATGTGACTGTGTACTGATCCCACATCTCAAACTGAAGGACAAGAAAGCTCCCTAACTGGTATTTTACCTGGCCACAACCTCTGCAAGGAGGAGGAGAAGGAGTAACTGGAGTTTGGTGTCTCTGTAGCACTGGTGATATTCAGTGTTGCAGACAGGATCCAGAAAAGTCTGGAAGAATTGCTTAATCCCTTCCAGGGTAGAGAGGGAGAAAGGAAAAAAAGCTTTACAGCCTGAGGCTTCAGAACCAGAGAGGCAGAAGAGATTTTGCAGGTAAGTTTCAACCTGCAGAGACATTTTCCTGCAACCTGGTATTTACTCTGTGTTGCTGAAAGGAATGAAATGCCATTGGCAAAGGCAGGAGGTGATGTACTGGTGGTAGCTTGGATGTATATAGTGAGGAGAGCTGGGAAACATCCCAGCTTGTGGGTGTGACCAAGATTAGAAATAAGTGGGATGTTTTGGCCATGAGCAGCATTGGGGTTGACTGTTAGAACTTCTGATAGTCATCTCTCCAGCAGAAGTCATCGTGCTCCATTTCTGTGTCACCTTTGGATCCTTTGCCCATGACTCTGGGTGTTTCCCTAGCACAGGAGCTCTGGGGTAGGAGCCAGTCACCAGCTCAACCTTCCAGCTTTGGATGACTCCACAGGCAAGGGGCTGCTGAGCTGAGGAGCTGCCTGAGGCTCTGTTTCTGCTTTGTTAGGGAAACAGGTTTTTAATGTGTGGAGTTTTCTGTAAGCTAACATGATTATGTTAATGATGTACCTGATTCATGCTGGTAATTTATTACATCGTGCAAATGACTCTATGAAGCCCAGCCTTGAGCTTTGCCATGAGGGCAGACTGCAGAGAGCAAGAAATGACTAGAAAAGCTGCTCAGAGAACTTTAATATATTTCTAAAATATATAAATTCAGAAAACTCTTACAGGTGGAGCACACAAGGCTATTTCTGCACAAAGTTTGATTAGCAAAGCGTGGGAAACTTCCAAAAAGATATTAGAGGTATTTTTCATAAAGAAATAGTGAAGGAGAAAATCTGCAAGCATCTGTTTGATAAAACATAATCCAGCTGGGGTAATTAGATCCCAGTAGGATGACTTCTGGTTTTATGTCTCCAACCAAAGGTTGATTTACAGTAAGATGTCATCGCTTCGAGAAGGAAAATGGAATATTTAATAAAGATCAGAGTAACAAAAGCAAGGTAATTTTGAATTTAGGAGTGTACCAAAATGTAAATTAATTCCAAAATTTCTTCCTTCTCTATTTGCTAAGGTGAAAAGATTTTTTCCTTTGTTTGTTTGGGATTTTTCAGTTGGTTTGATTTGGTTTTTTTAAGTGGCTGAATATTTTCTTTGATGCTTTGTAAGCAGACATTGTCTCTCCAAAAGCACTTCTCCCTGTGAGGGTTGCTTGTATTGCACTGTTATTATAGGAAGGCAGATAATGTGGCCAGTGTTTATTAATGAGCAGCTGATGGACACCATTTTACTAATAAAAAAAAAAAAAAACAGGAAAATGATAGAGCTTTGCAGACCCTGTGGAAGATGTGTTTGATCAACTAGTTTCCTAATGTTTGAAGGGATCAGAAATAGCAGAATTCCAGTCCTTGTTGCTCAGGCTGCTGCTTAAGGTGCAGTGGGACATCTCAAAGTGAGACTTCATGCCTCTGGAAAAGAAATCTTTGAGGCAGTAATGTGAGTAAAGCAAGTGTGTGTATGGAACTGAAATTCTTGTTCAATTGTTACAGAAAAACTATTGCTTTTAGCAGAAATTCAGGAGCGACTTGTTTCCTGTGTTTTTTGTTTCTGAGCTCCTTTTAGCTCATGAATTCATGTTTGCTCTGAATGTTAGGTTCTTTTGACTATAGTTTTGAAGTCTACATGTTGAAATTGTAAAGAAATCATTTATTTCAGTAGTTGAAAATGGGAAAACTGCTGTTGGGAGGCAGCTGTGTGAGGGATGTTTGGCAGGGCTGAGAGTGGTGTTTCTGTGGTTTGAGGGCTGCCTGAGCATCTCTGTCTGTGGGACACAGCCAGCTTTCACATGCCCACATGGTACTGGCTCAGTGCTCACACTATGAGTCTTCTGAAAATAAAACCTGGGGTTTTGCAAGAAACATGTTTCCCCTGCATTGCTACTGTGGAGGCACAAGCTCAGATTGCGTTTTGTTGCTGCTGGGGGCAGAGGAGTTGTCTGGGCTGGCAGTGGAGCAGTGCAGGCAGATGTGCTGCAGGCTCGTGTTCTAGGATATGCAAACTCAGGGAAGGGTGTGGGCTGTTTCCAGAATTTCTTCTGCTGATCTAACTTGAAAAGGCTGAGTTTAAGGAGAGTTCATCAGCAATCAAAAGAAATGCCCAGATTTGCCCCCCAGCTGCAAATTTCTAGTAAAAAACCCAAACAAGCAAACAGAAAAAGCAACCCCGATGCATCAGGCTGCTGCATTTCCAACTCTGATACTAATTTTTTTTTCATTTCACATTATTTTTCATTTCCCTATTTTTTGGTGAATACACTAGGAAACAAATTTATTTCATTTTCAGCTGTGGTTTGATGATACAGTAAATCTGTTCCAGGTCTTTTAATGTTGCAGGAAGGCTGCCACAGCCATGTGTTGAACAGCACTGGTCTGGCATAAAATCATTACAGTGGTTCAATTTCTAAAACCTTGTCATATTAGGTGTTACATATCTGCACCTCACTAATTTTTTTCTGGATTAAAATTTGTCCTCTATAGTACAGCCAGCTCAAAGCCAACAAAACCTTTGTTGTACATGGGGTTCTGTCTCCTTCAGCAGAAACAGACTCATGAGCCCATCAGAATCACAGTAAACTTTATGCCACTGATGTATCCACATATTCACAAATCCTCTTCTGGAGTGTGTTTTGTGGCAGTAGGAATACATTGGAGGGTGGGGAAGGCCCAGGAAGCTTGGTGCACTCCCTTTGGAGGATGCTTAGAATTACCTAGCTCATGATGATAACAATAATTGTGCTTTTATAAAGTGAACGAGTTAGGGTTCAGCAGAAAGAAATGAATGAAACTGAAAGAAATATATTTGAGGCAGAGTAAACACATGAAGCACTGTAAACTGATTGTAATTCTAGGGTTTTGAGAATTTTGGATGCATTGGCACCCTAAAAACACTTTTAGACCTATTTTTATATACAGAGTATTATTACAGTAGATCCCAGGAATTAAATGATGTAATAGCTCAGAGAGCATGTCTTTCTAGAAATGTACAGGAGATAGAGATGGCTGAATAAAAATGGTTTTGTTTGCCAAGGGAAATACCTTGGGAGGTTCAAAAGCACTTTTGTTTGGAAGTGGCCTTGACAACACTTGTTTCACTCCTCCCTCATCTGTAATGTCATGGCATGCTTTTATAGCAAAGCCTGTTTATATGTAAATAATTCCTTGGTGGAGAAATTGCCTTAGTCAATATGCAGCAGCCTTCCTAGGGCTCACAGGTTTTACAGGGCCAATAAAATCTCTTACTGTGCTATGCTGCAGATAGGTTCATTTGAGTGGCATATTTGTCATATTTCAGTCCTTGAAAGTCATCACCCAGCAGCTAAGACCCACAGAGCTGCTCCCTCACTAGTGGGTTGGGGGAAACAATCAGAAGAGTCCAGGGAAAAAACTCCTGGGTTGAGATAAGCCCAGTTTAATAGGGTGGCCTGGTTCAGGGTGAATTTTGGTAGAGAACCCCTAGAGGGGCTCCTCTAGGAAAGCAGATTTGATTGGCCTCTCCTGCCAACCGGTTTGGGAAAAAATACCTCCTTGGAGAAAAGTGGGGAAAAAACCTGTTTATTAAACAATAAAACCTAAACAATATTAAACAATAAAACCCCTTGCTGCTCCAAAAGAGATGACAAATGGAGTAAGTCCCCTCCCCAGGTTGTAGTTCTCCCCCCTTCACTCTCTGGAACAAGTCTTAAAGGTGCAAAACTTATTATTCAGCATAAACAGAACAGACAGTTGGGGATACAAGCATCCTATAGTCAAGCAAATCAAAGCAATTCACTCCTGGCTTCCCGTGGGCAGGCAGGTGTTCATCCATGCCCAGGACAGCAAGGCCCCATCACACGTAATGGTCACTTGGAAAGCCAGATGTCATCGCTCCCAGTGTCCCCTCCATCCTCCTCCTTCCCACAGCTTTATAGGCCAAGCATGTTGTCCTGTGGTCTGGAATATCCCTTTGGCCAGCTGGGCTCAGCTGTCCTGGCTGTGTCCCCTCCCAGCTCCTCGTGCACCCCTTCTCGCTGCTGGGGTGAGGAGCACAAAAGGCCTTGGCTCAGCAATAACTAAAACATCCCTGTGTCATCAACATGGCTTCCAGAACAAATCCAAAGCACAGTCCAGCTCCTAAGAAGAAATTTAACTCTGTCCCAGCCAAGACCAGCAGAGAAGTGTTGGCATTTCCCCCCACTCATTCAGTATGGAGAAGTATCTCACCAAGAGAAATTGCTCCTTGATTAGAGTAGGTTCAAGGAAGCCTATTGCTGCAGTTCTGGTAGTATCAGGAATATGGTTTTCTTGAAATGAGAGAGATAATGACCTTTCCAAAGACTACAGTGTGGGTCAGATTCAGATTTTTGTTTATCTGAGTTGAAACCAGATAAGTGATGTATGAGGCACCTCTGCTGGAAGTATTTCAGGTGATGGCTTCTGCGTGCTCTTTCTGTAGGGCTTCCAATTGCCCAGTTTGGTGTTTTTGTTGTGATGTTTTAATAAAATATTACCTGTTTGTCCTTAAATTTTGATTGAATGTAGAACAAAGCTTACATGAAGCTGATATTCACATAGTATGCATAATCCACCTTTGTTTCCTCCTCAGTTTTGCTCTTCTGGGAGAGAACTGAACATATTGATGAAAATTGAAAATTGTATTTATGTGAAAGAAAGGTATTGACAAAAAGGCAGATCCAGTAAAAGGTTTCAGTGCTATCAGAAAGGGAGTAGACTACATTAAGTGCAGCACTGACAGTCCATTGTGTGACAGGATTGCCTTCACCCCCACAACAGGGACAGCTACAGAGAACAACATTGTTTTTATTTGAGGAGATCACTCTTTCTACTGCACAAAAGCCAATATTGCAAAACTTGAACACGAGGCTTCAACAAAGCACACTCAATATCAGCAGAGGCAAATATTGGGAATGCCATCCTGCTACATCCCCAGGCATTTCATTGTTGATCCTACAGCCTATTCCACTGTAGAAGGATGTGGGGTCCCCCTCTGAGTGCTGTATTGCCTTTCAGCTCCAGACTCTGAGCACAGGCTGTGTAAAATATACTGCCAGTCTCTGTCACATATGGGTATTTTCCCTTCCTCACTACTACAATAACAGGTTGTTGTTGTTGTTTTCATTTATTTTAAAGGCAAAGAGTTGCCTTATTCTAATTTCTGATGACAAAGCTTGATCAATTTTTTGCTGTTTCTCTTAATAATTATTAGCCTAGACTCAGGATTAAGATAGTGTGGATTTCTCTGTCAAACATAGAATCTAGGTTGTGGTGAGGAGTATTGGCTAACAGCTTTTCTTTTTTCTTCCTTTTTTTTTTTTTTTTTTTTTTTGGGTAAAATTTATTTATTTGCTAGTTTTCTTTTGTATCTAATAATTAGGAGCAACATAGGAAAATGTAGGTTTTTTGGCATGAAATAAAAAAGAATGGGCCTTCCAGCCCTTTATGAAGTGAATTATTACAGAATAGAAAAACATTGATACTGCACTGTAACTTGAATTAGTCCATTGTTAAAGTGCATTTGGAAATTAGAGATAATACTGAGAAAAAGTGTTCTTCACTTCCTGAAAATGAAAGTAAAACAATCAGGAAAATCATAGAATTACAGAATGGTTTGGGTTCAAAGAGACCTCAAAAATCATTTGTTCCAAGTCCCCTGCTGTGGGTAAGGAGACCTTACATTATCCCAGGTTGCTCCAAGCCCTGTCCAGTTTGACCTTGAATACTTCCAGGGATGGGCCACAGCTTCTCTGGGCAACCTGTGCCAGGGCCTCACCACCCTCATGTTTAAGTTTCTTTTCTCCCCCCTGCTCTTTTACCCACACAGCTACATGCAGTGGCAAAAGTTGTTTTGTGAGAAGGAAGCATTAGTATTTAATGAAGTAGGTTTGCTGCTTGTATGTCCTTAGAGTTCCTGCATTAAAATCCTTAGACTGATAAATTTATGATTTACAGTGTCTGCAGCTACAGGTCAGTACTCTCTGAAACTCTTTGATCTCACAGGTGCTCTTAGAATAAAACTTGTATCCTCATTGCCTTTTCCCTTCCATCCTCCATCATTGCACAGTTTTCCTTCCAGTTCTCAGACAGGGCTTTTCTGTGCATGGAAATCCATTGCAGGTGTCCTTCACTGTCTTGGGTGATGGCAGAGCCATATCCTCTGGGAACTCTCAGGGCTTGAGGAAAAAGGATTGCAATTTCTGCCAGATCACATAGAGATTTTCTCTGAGTCACATTATGGGATTGGCCATTTTTAATGCCATACCATAATGCTATACTTATGGCCATACTGGTTCTAATATGGTAAAACATATTACTCCCAATGTTAATTATAGGTGAAGTTGCACCCAAAATTCTGAAGTGTATTAAAGTTGGTTTAGCTTAATCTGTGTATTTTAATTTTCTGCTTTTTAGTTCATAACAAATTTGTGGGTTGTCTGGACTGATCCCAGCAGCTAAAGAGACCAAATCAGTCAGAGTTTATGCTTTTATTATTGCTGCTGTATTTAAGGTGGCTGTTGAAGGACCCCACTGAAGAGGCAGTGTTAGCTGTTAGGATTTGACAAAGTGAAACACCAGCCTAACATTTGTCATGTTTTTTAGACGCTGGGTTTGAAGGAATATTTTGAAGGAGAGAAATGAGAAAGCTTTGTGCTACACTTGTAGTACTACCGGCCAAATCATCTCAAACATATTCCACGTACAGCTAAAACCACTGCTTTTATGAGGAGAGCTTACTGTCACAAACATCTGTAAAATAAAATCATTTCTTCTTAAGAAGAAAAGCCAAAACCTTTAGCAGTGCTCTTTGTCCTGTGGCCGCAGGTCGCTCGAGCGAGCTGAATCCAGAGCTGCTGTCACAGTGCTGCATGTGCCAGGGAAGGCAAGGGCTGACTTTGCTTGCGGTGTGTGGACTGAGAAAGGTCAGGGTCCACTGCTCAATAGCATGTAATGTTCAAGCTATTCCCCTGGTTTATTATTAGAACAGCTCAAGACTTGGCTGAAAAGTCACGTGTATTGGCCTCCCTGCCTTCTGTTTGCTTCTACTTGCACTAAGAATTGCTATTTTTGCCTGGCTCTACCCATCTGTCCTGGGCAGTGTGTGCCCTCTTCACTGAGCTAAGGATGAAAGTCTTGACTGTCTTCTCTGGACACTACAGAGAGAGTCTCCTACTTTTTTTCTGGGACCAAGTAAACCACAAAGGCTTGTGCTGCAGTGGCAGCCTCCCTCCTTGCTGGATATTTTTGAAAAAGTAAGCAGCATTGTTTATTCAAAAAAGATTCATGGGATGGAGAAATCGATAGCCTTTGGAAGTTATGGATTAAAAATCAATTAGCAAATGAGAAATGAGCAAATGAGCTGTTCTCTCAAAGGAAGATGTTAACAGCAGTATTAGGGGGAGTGGTGGCAAGACCAGTTTTGTTCCATATATTTAACAATGTTTCCAGCAGTGCAGTATAGAGGATTGTAATTTACTGATGACTCAGAATGACTGACATTATATATAAACTTCAAAGACTTTAGATAAAAATTGCAGAATCCACAATGGAATCATGTAAATGACTAACCCCGTGCATGGACTCTTAATTAGTTGTAACTCCTTAGGGAGAATTTATCTGGAAGTGATTTTGGATGACTTCTTGAAAAGAGTTCTGTCTGGAAAGGCAAATCAAATGGTCAACTCTTAAGATGTTGCTGGGGATGGTGTGTTTCTTAGGGGCTCTATAATGAGAATGATGCTCTCAGATGGAACAGTGAGCTGCCAAAAAAATGTAAGATATAGCAAAAGTAGAGTTTTGTCAAATATTTTAAATGTTATTAACTTTATTGTATTCAATATGCTTATGAAAGGTGAGCATAAAACACATCTTATTTTGTCATAAAGATAAAGCAATACAATGTTTTATGTTTTGGATTCAGAGAGCTGTTCATTGTGCAGTGATGAAGTATTTCCTAAAGCCTCCTGCAGCAGCACATTGGGAAGAAACAAAGCAGGCCAGAGGGAGAGAGTGGCTTCACAAGGGAAGTGAGAACGCTGCCTGGTGGCTGCAGTAAATCCAGCAAGGATAAGGAGGGTCTGTGATCCCTTTTAGGATTAGCACTGGCTAGTGTCATACACATTTCTTGTTCGTGCCACCGAGAAGCACGAGCACATCATGCAATAAACTCCCCCACTAGCTTTACATCTTTACATGCAAAGATATCCTTTGCTCAAAAGAACATCTGCAGAAGCAAATGGGATGGCAGACTTGCTCTCCAAAACCCTGTCTTGGTTAGGGCAGTCGAGGCTTGCAGTCATTTGCTATTTTGGCAATTGCTGTTCTGATGAAATTCTTTGTTTTCACAGAGATTTTAGCTTACAACAACCCCCTAGAACTGCACCTTTTGCCTGTTTGTTCATAATTTTCTTGTTAGTTACGCAGAAAGTTTGCTGAGGAGTATAGGAAGGGCCACGCTGGGTCAGCCCAAATGCCAAGTGTCTTAGTGCCCTGCCTTGGCTTTGGCCAAAAGCTGATGCTCAGTGGGGAGTGAAGGGATGGGGTAAGCATTTATTGGCAGTTGTCAGAACACTTCCCTGGTTTTTCATCATTTAGGGACTTTTTGATCCACAGCTTTTATCTCCATGCTTTAAATTGCTCGTTGGTTTTTTTCTTAGGTGAATTCATATTATTGATTTTCAACTCCCCTCAGCTTTTCTCATTTCTGTGGCATCCACTGTTTTATGTGAAGAACCTCCTTTTATTCATTTTTAATTTGCAACACATTGGTTTCATCTGATATCCCCCCCTTTTTTTTTGTTCACCTGGAGGTTTGAGTGGAAGGCACCTCAGTTGTTGTAACTACAAGTGAATGCAACTACATTACTCTTGTAGCATAATGTCACTGTGTACAGTGTTACAATAACAGTTTTGTTGGATTGGCTCTTCTGAGGTGTAAAGGGGAGAATGCTTTAGATGGAGATTTTGTTTTTCATTTTCATTTTAACTTCAGCTGTTTGTTTTTTTTAATATAGAATTAGTCTTGATAATCTGTTTTGTGCTGTGCTACTTAGTGCTATATTGCAAATGATTTAGTATTGTAATTCAACTCTACAATGTGATTATTAGTTAGATATATTTCTGTTTTCACAACTAGGTAATTCTTGACTGTAATAATGATTTTTGACTATTACTTGATTCTTGAACTGATGTTTAATAAAGTCAACTTTTAGGGAAATAAACCCTGTGTCTCCATCTACTGGATACACCAAGGGACCTATGCATTTTGCCCATATGTAATCTCTTCTTTGCTAGCTAATGTGGGAAGAACTTAGAAAACATGAGTGGGAGGTCTGTCAGATGTGGGCAGTGGATAAATGAGTCCCAGTGAGAAGGGTTTGAGGGGAGGAAGGACAGAAAGGGATGGAGAGATTTGTACACTTTCCAAGGTACAATATGCAAAAGGTCATAGAAAATGTGGCAATGCCTGTAGGAACAACAATCAAATCCCTTATCTAGTTGAAGAAACATTTAAAGGACTGTGGAAACAGATGGTGCATGAGTTAAAACTGTACAGGAGCAACTTACCTTCTGCAGTAATTTCAGCAAGACAGTTATTTCTGTGGTTGTTACTCTCTCATTCAATCACAACATGCAATTACTATAGCAAACCTTCTGTCATATTGCACACGTTTTCACACTTGTCAGAGGAAAAGTCATAAGATTAAACAATATGGTTTCAAGTACTGTTTAGTTATGAATTTCATAACTGTATTTTAATGCAAGACAGAAGCTTTCTGTTGGAGTAGACCTTAAAAGTAGAAGAACCAGGGGAACAGACTCTGGAAGAATAACAAGTAGTTTTGGCCATACAAATCCTAAGAGCGCAAATGGAAATTTATGCATATTAATACCTTCAAATCAGTCTGAAAAGAAGCAATTAGAGCCCTGTTGTGGAGTCACTGCATGTGAAGAACACTCACTGAAATCAATGGGTGCTTGGAGAAAAGACAGCAAAAAGAACTGGGGCTTTAGTACTCTTACCAACATTTCCCCCTTTGCTTTTATACAGTCTTTACCATGGCACATGGTATGGAACCTTTTAGTTAATTTTTAACTCTCTCAAGGTATTTGAAAACAAGAAACTCTAAAGCCATCTAACCATGCTAAACCTTTTCTATCCTCAGGAAAAAGTTCTTAATTTCCTTTTCCCCCCTGCTTTGGGATTTTTTTTGTATTGGCTGGTTTTTTTTTTGTTGGTTTTTCCCCTTTTCTGTGTGCTATATTTGTTCTCCAGAGCTGGTATCTTTTGACATGCACATAGCTGTAGATAGATATATATATATAGATAGACATATATAAAAAATATGCTTTTTTCTCTCATGCTAAATAGTTTCTGTAAATGATAAATATTAGTAATGCAAGTGGTTATTCGTTATTATGTTTCTTGAATAATAATGTGTCTCTGGTTTAGACCTTTTCATGTCTGTCTTTCCTTAAAAAAAAAAAAAAAGGAAAGCAACAGCACAGAGATTTCAATATGCCTTTTTTTTTTCTTCTTTTTAATGAAAAAGGCATCTGGGGGTAACTCAACCAGAAAATAAAGGGAAATCAAAGTGATAGCTATATTTTTGTGTTTCACTTTGATTGCACTGTGCAGTTTTCTTCATTTGGGAAATGTGTTTAAAAAGAGAGAAAAATCTTTGTGCCTATTATTCACTTCTGCTGGTTTTGCCATTTTAAGAATACACATACCGGTTATTTCCATATAGAATGTCTGAAAGCAGGAAGAATTTGACAAGTCATTATGTTACTTGAATTCAATAAAAAAACCTGTCTAGATCATTATATTAAACAGGAGGACATAGAAAATTAAAGTCACAGTTCCATTGAAAATTGTTAACCTTATTTTTTTTGCAGCGACACCTCTTGAGAGGAGTAGTGTATGTCTGTAAGAGAATGAAAGCTGAAGGAATTAAGAGAAAATAGACATATTTTTTCAGATTTTGGGGTTTTTTTCTTTCTGCTTTTCCCATATGTGTGACGGCCTTTTTTGCATTGACATTGAAGTTTTATTGCGACAAATCTCGACACGTTTACTGATGCCAAGGAAAGTGTTATGCAGATTCATTCAACTTGGTAAGAAACACTGTTGGGGTTACTCAGAAGGAGGAAATGTGCCAGAACCTGCAAAGCTGGATTGGCCTCTCTTCAGGACTCCTCATTTTCTAAGTGCCCTGTTGAAGACTTTGCCACTGATTTTTTCCCAGAACCTTCTTTCAGGCACTGAGTGTGTTGTTTTCTGAACCAAACCCAGTGTGCCAGAAATGAGGTATCCAGAGCTGCTGACCTGTTTTTGGTAATAGTGGTGCAGTTTAACGTGTTTATTTGTGTCATTCAACAGCAGTTTGAAAGAGAAAAACCAGTGGTAATAGGATTTGGATTGCAGTTGAAGCTGAGGGTTTCTTGCTGCCTGCAATGGCTCTGAATCAAGCCGCAGATGGTGGTGAGATTCCTGTAGCTGCTGCTTTCCTTGCACAGGCATTCCAGCAATGCTGAGAGCAAGGCAAAGCCTCAGGAAAAATTGTGAAGTGGATCTGAGAGCAGATGTGCCCCAGCTGCAGGGGAAGTGATAATGGAAGCAGTGAATTTGGAGCAGGGCGGATGGCGGCAATCCGTGATCGGGGAGGAGTGTGCCAAAGGATGGAAAGGAAAAAACGACAGTGTGGGGAATAATTAAGGAGGGTAAAAACAGTGCACTGAGGGGACTCTCAGTGGCCATAGAAATGCCTGTAGGGATTGTGCCTGGGGACAGGAGAATGTAAGCTAAAAATATGAATAGCCTCCTTGGTCTTTAAAAGAGTCTCAAGTTGTCTTTACTGTGATTTATGTCACCAGACCTCCTCCACAGAATTGCAGTCGCATAATCCACAACTGCTGTTATTTATTCTGGATAAAGAAGGCAGTTTTGACTGTGATCTCCCTTGACATTTTCCAAGGTCTGTGCCTGTCTCATACCTTTCATCATCGTGTACTTCTTCAAGGCATCTCTCTTACCTCTCTCAGAAAGAAACATGCATTGCAGTGGCTCACCCTGGACCAGAGTGACACAGGCGTTACAGGTTAGGGGAGATCAATTGCACAGCCCTGCTCCTCTTCACCTGGGAGCATCTTTGATGTGTTGACAAGGTTGGAATCCAAATATGGCATTAACCCACTGTATTGCAGCGGTTGGGGTGGCAGGAATGATATAAAATAGCATCTCACTCAACAAGGTATTCTCCCTTTTTCATTTTACAATCTGTGTCAATGGCAGTAGAAACTATTAGACCTGCATTAAAATTACAAATTACTTTATATAAATGGAAGCTATAAATATCGCAAATAGTAAAAAACTAAAATTGCACTGAGGTTCAGAAGCTGGTATGTCTAAAACCTTTAAAATTAGGGACATTTAGAGGAAAGCCTCAATATCCATCTCCCTTTAATTTACCTCATTATTCTTGTTTGTCAGAGTATGATCTCACTACTATGTTAATATCGTTTAATAACTTTCTTGCAAGGTTGGCTCAGATCTGAATCAAACCACAGCAGACATGCAGCGGTATTTCCTTGAGTATGTTGGTTTAGATGAAGCAGTAAGAACAGTCTAACCTAGTCTTAAGGATGAAGTAATTGTTACTGTTGCCAGTAAATACTTTTGTTGCTGAGTATCTCTTTTCTGAAGCTTCTATATCAATATAGATAGTCTTGTGGTTTCCTATTTCTTTTTCTTTTCATTCGAAAATATTATGAATGTAAAGCTACTATTGATCTGTAAATGTGGCACAAAATGATTTGAATGAGGGACCTAGACACTAAAATTGAGCTCACTGAGAAGCTTCTAGCAGGTAATGATGTGAATGCTGAAAATGCTGGTGCTGCATTAGGTGTGTCCTCTCCCTCCAACCCCTGTGGGCTTGGGCCAGGCCTGCAGTGCCTGTGTCTTCTGAGCACCAAGTATGGCTCAGCACTGGCATTTCCTGGGATGGAAATCTCCCTGGGCTACCTGGAGCCTGGCATGTCTGATTCTCACAGCTGTGCTTCTGGACATGAAACCAATGGACAAAACTGAGGGTTCTGTGTAATTCTTAATGGACTCTTAGGAGAAACAGAGGGGATGTGCTGGCCTTGGAAGTCCCTGCTTGTTTCATGAAGCTGGAGAAATCTGGCTCAACGTTTTTCATTAAAAGTAATTTTAAATTGGATCAATGGAGTAATATTCCTGTGGTGAGGACTCAGAAGAGAGAGAGAGTTCCAGAATCTTTCTGGTGAGTGCATATGATTTCCTGTTCTGAGGGAAGGATCTGTTTCACCTAAATTTATCTTGGGTATCTAGCTTCACTCTGTAGTCAACAGTTCTCCATGAGAGCCATTCATTTGACCTAAACCAGGTCAAATTACCCTCTTTATTAACAGCAGAGAAAGCCTCAGGCCAGAAGTCCAACCTGGAAATGGGCAAACAGAGATGAAACTGGATCCCAGCTTTCCTCTTGGCAATACACACATCAGATGAGGTCTGTGGATACTGCAGGAACTTGTGAGTAGAAGTGTGTCAGTCAGTGGGGAAGGCATGCCCAAAACCTGCTGTGCAGATGCCCTGTCAGGCTGAAGGAATGGAACCCCTTCATAGAACAGGAGTTTTTAAGTTAATATGATTTAAGTACTATTAGTCTTTGGGAAATAGTCCACATCCTTCATTAAAAAAAAAAAAAGTGATAAAGGCTGTATCTGCATTGTTCTTGTCAAGGAATTTGCATCTTCAGGCTCTTCTCAAAGTGACACTGAGAGTTCAGGGACCCTAGAGGCAAAGCTAGAAACTGCTCTGTAGCACCATGAGGCTGATGTAATATGGGGCACCTAGCTGAATGTTCCTTTCTACTCCTGAAAAAGGAAGAATGATTTTTAATTTCTTGCTTTTCAGCATGAAGGAAACTCATAACTGTTCTCTGCTGGGGCTGAAAGCACATCACAGATGTGGTTCAAAATCAGTTTGTCATTCATTTCAAGCCTGCTTTGGCACAGGATGGTATAGAAAGAAAAAAAAAAAAAATCTGTTCTAAATTTGCATTTGATATTTTATTCTTTCCTTATCATCTGCATTTTTGCTGCTTTAATTGGTATTTCAACTGCAATGGCTTCTAAACATCCTAGGTGAATGCTATCTTATAAACCCAATTTTTTCTGTCTTTTTTTTTTTTTTTTTTTCTGTGCAAAAGGTGGACTAAAAACTGTCTGAGCTGCTGGGATTTCCAGGGTGGTGGTCTGTGGCACAAGGTCCAGCTGGAGCCAGTCACCAATCCTGTACCCCAGGGGCTAACTGTGGGGCCAGTGCAATTAAAGATCTTCATTAGTGACTCAGATGATTGGGAACAAATCACCCTGGGGATTGTACAGAGAGCTGGGAGGGCCAGTGTTTAAACACAAGAATTGACTGACTGACTCTCTGCTTGGTCAAACAGCAGAAGATTGCAGGGTCCCACAGGCATTGTAGGGTCTCCATCTTTGGAGCTCTTCCAGCCTTTACTGGTCCTGGGTGACCAGCTGAAGGTGGCTCTGCTTTGAGCAGTTGGGTTAATGTCTCAGTGTTTCTAAATATAAATGCATGGTGATTTTTAAAACATGTGCCAAACTGTTAATTTGTAATTCCCTCCACGAGTTTTTCTCTTTATCTACAAATATTCAAATAGTTTAGGGGAAAAAACAGGCAAACCTCACCCCACAACTGAGTCTGTATGTGGAGAAATCAGATTTTTGGACTCAATTTCAGTCCAGACCTTTATCCCAGCAGTTGAGCTATGACTTTTAATTACTGAAATATTCTAAATTTAAAAAATTTTAAAAAAATAGTGAGATTCCTCAAGTAGTGACCCATCTTAATTTAATTCCATATTACAATGCTCCACTGTCTCATGTAGGTTATTGTAACTTCTGGTTTCAATGTCTTCAAAAGTCTCTATCTTAAATTCATGTGAAGTTAGAATACACAGATACTAAAAAGAATTTGTAATTCTTAGTAGTCATTCCTCAATATTTTTCACCACACTCATTGCTGAATGAATGTCATTTGGCTGAAGTTTTTGATTACTTCAGTAAAAACAAAAAAGCTGTCATTCATTGTGTGAACTGAGACACATCATTTAACAGTGAGAATATTGTCACACAGCAAACAGGTCATCAGAGGATGATGCTCCCCTGCAGCCACCTGATCTGTTTAGTTTGGTAAACAGGAAATTTTAAAGATACTCTTTTTTTGCCATTTTAACCTCTTTAAGTGGCCTCTCTCAGTAAGTGCTCCCTTGTGTAAACAAACAAACTTAAAGAAGACCTCAACCTTTGTGGTAAACACCTAAAGCAGTGGGACCAGCATGGAAGGGAAACCTGTGGAGGTCCTCTGGACACCTGACAGATGTTTTTTGTCTGGGCTGTGTTGAATTGCTCTGTGCACTTGTTGCAAGTTGTTTTAACTGAATAGTTAGTCCTTCAGTCAGCTGTCAGTAGCTTGGTGACAGGTTCACCACATGCTGTTTTGCCACACAGCTGCTGGGTTTTTAACTTAAATCTGATCATTTTCTAAACTTGCTGTTCTTTGGAAGAGTCTTAAACCACAATACAGAAAGGATATTTCACGTTGGGTGTGAATCCAAGCTTCAGCTGGAGTTGCTTGACCAGCCCTTTGTTAGCTGTCAGCAGCCTTTGAGAACCTGGTATGTAAACTTTTAGGCTTTGAAATAGCTGAATGTTTATGTTTCCACCAAAAAAATTCCCTCCAACGTTTTTGGCACTTGAGTGCCCAGTGTTTGACTCTGGTGAAGAGAACCTTGCAGTGTGGGAATGAGGGAGCTTGTACAAATGCCTAAAGGCTTGCATGTGACATGCTGTGTTTAAGACATTGGTTATTTTTGAGGTGATAATTGCATTTTTATTCTTTAAAGACATAACAAACATGCTAGTATTGTCTGTAATGAAAATTGAGCTTAAATATTTTCATATTGAATTATTCTTTTTCTCTTCACTTTCAAGATAGGGAGTTATGTTGGAATTCTCTATTTATGAACCAGTTTGATCTAGTAACAGCAGCAAAACTTGACTTGAGTGTTTGATGTTACTGATCTTAGATATGTGTATAGGTATCTTGTGAATAGTTTGTTCAGCAAAAGATGTACAATAGTCCCCGAGGTTTATGGTTTTATTGTGGTTTTTGAAGTTCAGTGTTTTCATAGAGCACGTTATTTTGGAAAGCATCTAAGG